>NC_083407.1:9252100-9885850 GCF_020745735.1 Hemiscyllium ocellatum | reverse complement strand
CAGCAATGCTAACCACTGAGCCAGCGTGCCATCAATTCAATAGCATCAACATCATTAAAACCTCATTATTAACATCCTGGGGGTTACCATTGACCAGAAATTCAACTGAACTCAGCATATAAATAATGATGGATACAAAGACCAGGTCAGAGGCTAGGAATCCTGCAGTGAGTAACTCACCTCCTGACTTCCCAAAGCCTGTCAACCATCTGCAAGGCACAAGTCAGGAGTGTGATGCAACACTTGCCCAGTTGCCTGGATGACTTCAGCTCCAACAAAACTCAAGAAGCTCAGCACTATCCTGGACAAAGCAGAAAATTTGATTAGTGCCACCTCCACAATCATCCATTCCCTCCACCACAGACGCTCAGTAGCAGCAGTGTATACCATCTACAAGATGCACTCCAAAATTTCACTGTGGTTCATTAGACACATCTTCCAAACCACAACCACTTCCATCTAGAAGGACAAGGGGGGCAGATATATGGAAACACCACCCCCAGTAAGGTCCCCCCAAGCCACTCACCATCCCAACTTGGAAATATATCACTATTCCTTCACTGCTGCTGGCTCAAAATCCTGGAAATTTCCTCCAGAATCTCTCTCTGCTCCTCCACAGTTCTTGGCTTTTCACCAATTTGGCCATTTGGGCCAAAATCGCAGAATCACAGAATTATAATAGCACAGAAGGAGGTCATTCAGCCCATCATGTCTGTACTGGCTCTCCGATTTACTTAGTGCCCTTCTTCTTCCTTCTTCTCATAACCCAGCACATTCTTCCTTTTCTAGTAAAAGTCCAATTCTCTTTAGAATGTCTCCATTGAATATACCCTCATTGCACCCTTTGGCAGTGCATTCCATCCAAACAGTGCACTGCCTGAAAAACAACTTTCTCATAACACTCATACTTCTTTTGACAGTTACTTTAAATCTGCGCCCTCTCATTCCATTCTGAGGAAGGGTCGTTCAGCCTGAAACGTTAACTCTAATTTCTCTTCACAGATGCTGCCAGACTGACTGAGCTTTCCCAAACAATTTCCATATTTGTTACAGTTTCTCTCTATCCATTCTGTCCAACCTCCTCATGACTTTGAATATCTTTATGAGATCTCCCATTAGCCTTCTTAACGCCAAGAAGAGCAGTCTTAACCTTCCTAACTGAAGTTCTCCATCTCTGGATCCATCCTTGCTGCACTCTCTCCAATGCCTTCACATCCTTCGTAAAACTGGACACATTATCATTGCTCAGGCCGAACTGGTAGCCTTGCTGCTCTTGTAACCCATGCTTCTATTAATAGAACCAAGGCCATTTTTAATTAACTTGCTCAGACATAGTATGATATACCACTAGAGAAAGTAGGACTTGAAGTTTGGTCTTCTTGCTCTGAGGTGAGGACATGACCACAATGCCACAAGAGCCCTCAAGCATTCTGTCTGCTTTATTGCAAGTGTAGCAGATAAGGCCTTCTTGTTATGAAGGTATGTTGGCCTTCATAACAAGAGGGTTAAAAACAGGGATAGAGTTCTACAGCACAGAGACAGGCTCTTTGGCCCAAACTGGTACGTGCTGATCAAAATGTCCACCACTAGTAACCCCACTTCCCTTATCATTCTAATCCTTTCCTATCCATGTATTCATCCAAATGCCTTTTAAATGTTGTTAATGTACCACCTCAACCACTTCCGCTGGCAGCTCATTCCATATACGTACCACCTTCTGGGTAAAAACGTTGCTCCCCAGGTTTCCTTTTATTCTTTCCTCTCTCACCCTAAACTGATGCCCTCTAGTCCTTGATTTCCAACCCCAGGAAAAAAGACTGAGTGCATTCACCCTATCCATGCCTCTTACGATCTTATACACTCCTATAAGGTCCCTTGTCAGTCCCCTAAAGAAAACAGTCCTGGCTTGTCAAGCTTCTCCCTAAAGCTCAGTCTGTTGAGTCCTAGCAACATTCTTGCAAATGTCTTCTGCACTCTTTACAGTTTAATAGCATTCTTTGCATAGCAAAGTGAGCAAAACTAAATGTCATGCTTAATGAGACCATACCCAGTATATTGTGTGTAGTTTTTGCTCTCCATATCTGAGGAAGGATGTTCTGGCAATGGAGGGAGTGCTCTGAAGGGTTACCAGACTGATCCCTGGGATGGCAGTACTGACATATGAAGAGAAATTGGATCAGTCATGACTTTATTGACTGGAGTTCAGAAGAATGAGAGGATCCCATAGAAATCAATAAAATTCTAACAGGACAAGACAGGATAAATGCAGCAAGAATGTTCCTGATGATGAGGCAATCCAGAACCAGGGGGTGACACTCTAAGAATACTGGATAGACCATTTAGAATTGAGATGAAGAGAAATGTCTTCACCCAGAGAGTGGGGAGCCTGTGGAATTCTCTGCCACAGAAAGCAACTGAGGCCAAACGTTGAATGTTTTCAAGAAGGAGTTAAAGGGATCCAAGAAAGAAAGTGAGAACAGGGGGACTGAGTTGAATGATCAGCCATGAGTCTATTGAATGACAGAGCAGGCTTGAAGGGCTGAATGGCCTATTGCAGTCCCCACCTTCTATGTTTCTATGTTATTAACCCACCTGTCCTGCCACTTTCAATGATGTACATTTACACCCGTACATGCAGCTGAATGCACACATCCATTGGGTACTATCCAACCTCAGTTTTGGCTGCTTACTTCTTTATCAATGTCCCTTTGCAACCTTCAGAGGTTTGGGTTTTTCTCACTCGTTCCCAGAGAAAATGAGGTGGAGAGAGGCCTCAGGGCGATTCAGGCCTGAGCCTGGGGGTGATTCTGAGGAAAAACATTTCCTCGCTTCAGAAGAGCAGGAATTTAATCTTGTTGGGATGCATTCACTGTCTGTGTATAGTCTAGGTGCTGAGTAAATACAGACAGGCCTTGTGGGTTGTTGGTGTTAATCAATGTACTGAAAAAGTGTTGTGTGTGTTTTATTTCAGGAACCTTGGAGGAGCGGGGTTTGGTGACTCGCTTCCCTAGTTTCAAACCTAAGCCGAAAGATGTAATCAAGGTTTATCAGCTTCCGCCTGCCCTCCAGAGGTACCTGTGGGTGAAGTCCTTTCCTCTTTGCAACCTATGCCCCAGCTCAGAACCGACAGAGGAATGTGTAGCAGAGAGACAGGAGATTAAGAACTTACTCCCAACTCCTGAGGTTCTCGCAAGCGGAGGGGAGGTAGGGGCTGTCGACTCCTCCAGATTAGGGGTGGTCCTTTCAGAAACCGAAGACCGACACTGTTGAGAATAAAACTCCAGGAGAGAAACTAACCCATAACATCATTAAAGCAAAACTTTTTTTTAACTTTCATTTCTTTGCACATTTTTGTACATTAGTTATAAAAAAAACAATTGATCCACTGTTTCCTTTTAACGAAAGTCATCATAGTCATACCAGACCATAGATTAGTAAGACCAGAACATTGTTTTAGAACATAGAACATAGAAAAATACAGCGCAGTACAGAGCCTTCGGCCCTCGATGTTGCGCCGATCCAAGCCCACCTAACCTACACTAGCCCACTTTCCTCCATATGCCTATCCATATGGAGAGAGACAGACAATTGATGGTGGTTTAACCTGAGGGTCCACATGCCTCAGGTGAGGTTGAGAAAGAGGGCTGTTCATGGTGACCACAGCTGGTGTGGGAATTGAACCCACGCTGTTACAAGTCAGCTGTCCAGCCAACTGAGCTAACCTGCCCCCAATTGTTTGCTTTATTAGTTCATGGGATGCGGGTGTCAGCAACATTTGTTGCTTGTCCCTAATTGCCCTTGAATTAAGTGGCTTGTTGGCCATTTTAGAATCAATCACATTGCTGTGGGTCTGGAGTCACATGTCGGGCAGACCAAGTAAGGATGGCAGTTTCCTTCCCTAAAACAGGGCATTAGCAAAACAGATGGGCAATAGTGGGTTCAGGATCACCGAGATGAGACTAACTTTCAATACTTCTTTTGTCCTCTAAGAAAAGCCAGGTGCAATCAGGTATACAACCTATTGTTTTGCAATGAGCTAGTAGACATTTTCTGTTCAACCTTCGAGAAGGTGGGACTTGAACCCAGATATACTGGCCAAGAGGTAGGGACAGAGCTGAAAATGTGTTGCTGGAAAAGCGCAGCAGGTCAGGCAGCATCCAAGGAACAGGAAATTCGACGTTTCGGGCATAAGCCCTTCATCAGGAATGAGGAAAGTGTGTCTAGCAGGCTAAGATAAAAGGTAGGGAGGAGGGACTTGGGGGAGGGGCGATGGAGATGTGATAGGTGGAAGGAGGTCAAGGTGAGGGTGATAGGCCGGAGTGGGGTGGGGGTGGAGAGGTCAGGAAGAAGATTGCAGGTTAGGAAGGCGGCGCTGAGTTTGAGGGATTCGACTGAGACAAGGTGGGGGGAGGGGAAATGAGGAAGAGGTAGGGACATTACCACTCTGCCACAAGGGCCCTACAATTCCCCATTCATTAATTGTGTTTGTTGGCCTTGTGTCTCCAAAGCATTGGCTTAGGTGTCAGGATTACTCTTCCAGCAATATTACCACAATGTGACATCTAACCTGTGGGGATGGGGCTATTTGACTGGGTGGGGTGTGTAAAATGGGAGGTCAGGTGATATGCCGTCCAACAATGGTGCCAATCAGAGGCAGTAATTTCAAAGTGATTCAGGGGATTCCAACTGTCCAGGTCTGGCCCAACAATTGACAATTAATCCTCCTGGACACTACTCCCACGGAAGAAAGAAATTTGTTTACTTTCAGTCTCTATTGTCTACCTTTGTGGGAAGTGTTAGGTGAAAGGTGGATATGTTGACTTTTATGGTTAAGTATCACTGAATCATGTTATCCAGGAAGCCATTTGCTGTGTACTCCACTGTGAGGAGACTGGGCTGGAAGCTTGGATGATCAGTGGCTATGACAGTGAAGGTCAATGGGGGATTGAATGGTCAGTGGCTGTGATGGGGAAGGTCAGTCAGAGATTGGATGGTCAATGGCTATAAGAGTGCAGGTCAGTGGAGATTGGACGGCCAGTGGCTGTGATGGCGATGGTCAGTCAGAGATTGGATGGTCATTGGCTATAAGAGTGCAGGTCAGTGGGAGATTGGACGGTCAGTGGCTGTGATGGTGAGGGTCAGTGGGAGATTGGATGGTCAGTGTCTGTAATGATGAGGATCAGTGGGAGATTGGATGGGCATTGGCCGTGATGGTGAGGGTCAGTGGGAGATTCAATGGTCAGTGGCTGTGACAATGATGGTCAGTAGGAGATTGGATGGTCAGTGTCTGTGATGGTGAAGGTCAGTTGAAGATTGGATGGTCAGTGTCTGTGCTGGTGAAGGTCAGTGGGATAGTGGATGGTCAGTGGCTGTGATGGTGAAGGTCAGTAGGAGATTGGATGGTCAGTGGCTGTGACAGTGATGTCAGTAGGAGATTGGATGGTCAGTGACTGTGATGGTGATGGTCAGTGGAAGATTGGATGGTCAGTGGTGGTGATGGTGTAGGTGAGTGGGGGATTGAATGGTCAATGGCTGTGATGGTGAGGGTCAGTGGGAGTTTGGATGGTCAGTGGCTGTGATGGTGAAGGTCAGTGGGAGATTGGATGGGCATTGGCCGTGATGGTGAAGGTCAGTAGGAGATTGGATGGTCAGTGGCTGTGACAGTGATGGTCAGTAGGAGATTGGATGGTCAGTGTCTGTGATGGTGAAGGTCAGTCGGAGATTGGATGGTCAGTGTCTGTGCTGGTGAAGGTCAGTGGGATAGTGGATGGTCAGTGGCTGTGATGGTGAAGGTCAGTGGAAGATTGGATGGTCAGTGGCTGTGATGGTGAAGGTCAGTAGGAGATTGGATGGTCAGTGGCTATGACAGTGATGGTCAGTAGAAGATTGGATGGTCAATGTCTGTGATGATGAGGGTCAGTTGGGGATTGTATGGTCAGTGGCTATGATGGTGAAGGTCAGTTGGACATTGGATGGTCAATGGCTGTGAAGGTGAAGGTCAGTGGAAGATTGGATGGTCAGTGTCTGTGATGGTGAGGGTCAGTGGGAGATTCGATGGTCAGTGGCTGTGACAGTGATGGTCAGTGGGAGATTGGATTATCAGCGGCTGTGACAGTGATGGTCAGGAGGAGATTGGATGGTCAGTGTCTGTGATGGTGAAGGTCAGTCGGAGATTGGATGGTCAGTGTCTGTGATGGTGAAGGTCAGTAGGAGATTGGATGGTCGGTGGCTATGACAGTGATGGTCAGTAGAAGATTGGATGGTCAGTGACTGTGATGGTGAAGGTCAGTAGGAGATTGGATGGTCAGTGGCTGTGACAGTGATGGTCAGTAGGAGATTGGATGGTCAGTGACTGTGATGGTGATGGTCAGTGGAAGATTGGATGGTCAGTGGTGGTGATGGTGTAGGTGAGTGGGGGATTGAATGGTCAATGGCTGTGATGGTGAGGGTCAGTGGGAGTTTGGATGGTCAGTGGCTGTGATGGTGAAGGTCAGTGGGAGATTGGATGGGCATTGGCCGTGATGGTGAAGGTCAGTAGGAGATTGGATGGTCAGTGGCTGTGACAGTGATGGTCAGTAGGAGATTGGATGGTCAGTGTCTGTGCTGGTGAAGGTCAGTGGGATAGTGGATGGTCAGTGGCTGTGATGGTGAAGGTCAGTGGAAGATTGGATGGTCAGTGGCTATGAAGGTGAAGGTCAGTTGGATATGGGATAGTCAATGGCTATGAAGGTGAAGGTCAGTTGGACATTGAATGGTCAGTATCTGTGATGATGATGGTCAGTGGGAGATTGGATGGTCAGTGGCTGTGATGGTGAAGGTCTGTGGGAGAGTGGATGGTCAGTGGCTGTGATGGTGAGGGTCAGTGGGAGATTGGATGGTCAGTGGCTGTGACAGTGATGGTCATTGGGAGATTGGCAGTGACAGTGATGGTGATTTGCTGCGACGGTGATGCTTAGATGGAAGTAGTGGGAGGATACTCTGTGATGGCAGACACCTCCAGGATTATTCCCAACCAGAGATAGCAACCTTAACGGACATGAAATCCTTGGAACAGGATGAATTAGGATTGAACTGTGCGTAGGATGTGGAACAGAGGAATCCAGACAGGCAGGACAAGTAGGATTTTGAATTGGTCATCAATCACACCCCCAACCCCGAACTGTGCTTCAGACATACTTCACTGGTCCAACTCTCCAGGTGGGGATCTTGAATGGGAAGAATTATCTTGCAGCTTTTCACATGGCCAGCGCATGGCTTAGGGAATCAATGGAGTGGCAAAGGAATGGAGTTTAGTTCCAGCAACACAGAGAATAGGGAGAGGTGTGGACTCACCTCTCCAGCCCACTCAACCATCATGGTTGATCATCCAGGTTCGTATGGTGAAGGTCAGTGGCTATTGGATGGTTAGTGTCTGTGATGCCCTTCCCATGCCCTTCAATCCCATTATCCCTAAGAACTATATCTCAGTCCTTCTTGTAAGCATTCAATGTTTTAGCCT
The DNA here is from genome assembly GCF_020745735.1 of Hemiscyllium ocellatum. Classification (NCBI taxonomy): domain Eukaryota; kingdom Metazoa; phylum Chordata; class Chondrichthyes; order Orectolobiformes; family Hemiscylliidae; genus Hemiscyllium; species Hemiscyllium ocellatum. Next base: position 9,878,352 of record NC_083407.1, on the reverse strand, counting down.
CAACTGCTTTCTGTGGCAGAGAATTCCACAAACTCATCACTCTCTGGGTGAAGACATTTCTCTTCATTTCAGTACTAATTGGCCAACCCCACATCCTTAGACTGTAACCTCTCGTTCTAAAGTTGCTGTGACAAATTCTCCTTTTCAGCTCACACTATCCCCACACCCCACTCCCTTCCACTTACCATCCAACCCACTGCATTGCATTCCACAAGGAACGACCTTGATTAAACAAGCATTCCATGTCATAGTGTCATTGAATCATAGAGATGTGCGGCATGGAAACTGACCCTTCGGTCCAACTCATCCATGCCAACCAGATATCTTATCCAAGTCTAGTCCCATTTGCCAGCATTTGGCTCATGTCCCTCTCTAAACCTTTCTTATTCATATACCCATCCTGATGCTGTTTATATGCTGTAATTGTACCAGCCTCCACTACTTCCTCTGGTAGCTCATTCCATACACGAACCACTCTGTGCGTGGAAACATTGCCCCATAAGTCCCTTCTATATCTTTCCCTCTCATCTTAAACCTATGCCCTCTAGTTCAGGACTCCCCCACCCCAGGGAAAATACCTTGTCTGTTTATCCTATCCATGCCCCTCATGATTTTATAAACCTCTATAAGATCACCCTTCAGCCTCCGATGCTCCAGGGAAAATAGCCCCAGCCTATTCAGTCTCTCCCTTTGGCTCAAATCCTCTAACCCTGGCAACATCCTTGTAAATCTTTTCTGAACCCTTTCAAGTTTCACAACATCCTTCCAATAAGAAGGAGACCAGAATTGCATGCAACATGTGTTGTTTTTTTCTCTTATTCATTCACAGAATGTGAGCCTCTCTACATTTATCACAGCTCTCTAATAACCAGAACTGTATGCCATATTCCAAATGTGGACAAACCAAAGTTCTGTACAGCTGCAACGTGACCAATTTTTATACTCCATGTCCTGGCTGATGAAACCAAACATGTCATGTACCTTCTTGACCATCTTACCCCTTTGTGTTGCCACTTTCAGGGAAACATGGGTTTGTGTGCCTAGATCCCTCTGCTTGCTAATGCTTCTTAGGGTTCTGCCACTTACTTTATGTCACGGGCTGTTTGAGCTGGGTTGACATCACAGCCTGCTCTTGGACATGCCAGCTGATACAGAATTTGTGATCAGAGCCCATTTCCTCACTGCCCCACAAGCATACCCCTCCTCCCCCTGATCACGCGGATGTGTTGCACAAGAGCAGGGCGGGGAGAGAATATGAGAAGGTATGGCACAAGCCAAGCTGAGGGAGTGGGTGAGAGAAGAAGGAAGTGGCCAGTCTGGCATAAAGGAGAGCTGGAGGAAGTTCATGTGGAGCATAATCACCACATGGGCTCATTCAGGATAATCTGTGTCTGCGCTGAAACCTCAAAATAAGGACCATGTGGGGAACCCATCCTCCCATAGATTGGTCAGTCGCTGGAATAGGGCAGTGGATGGTGCAATTCTGGAGTCACTGGTGGGCTGGTTGGATGCTGCAATGAGGACAACACAGCAGGATGCATCGAAAGGCTACCCACCTTGCACCTTCTCTCCTTCCCTTTTCTTCTAACATACTAAGAATTAGGAGCAGGTATTGACCATTCAGCCCATCGAGTCTACTCTATTATTCAATAAACTGGTCTGAATGTCCCACCCTCCTAACCCTGCCCTATCAATCACTATGCACCTCTGCCTTATAAATATCCACGACGTGGAAGTGCCAGTGTTGGACTGGGGTGCACTAAGTCTGCAGCCCCACAACACCAGGTTATAGTCCGATAGGTTTATTTGAAATCATAGGAGCTGCACTCTGAAGGCTTGTGTGATTTCAAATAAACCTGTTGGACTATAGCCTGGTGTCATGTGACTTCTGAATTTAAAATATTCAAAGGGCTCTTCATTCATCACTGTTCAAGAGAGTTCCAAAGACTCACCCTCTGGGAGAAAAATAATTCTCGTGATTCTCTGTCTTAAATGGGCAACGCTTCATTTTAAACAGTGACCTCTAGTTGTACAATCTTCCATAAGATGTTACATCTTCTCCACATAAATCCTGTCAAGAACCCGCAGAATCTTAAAAGGTTTCAATCCAGTTGCCTCACAATCTTCTCAACTCCAAGCCTAGCGTGTCCAACTTCTTCTCATGAAGAAAGTGAGGTCTGCAGATGCTGGAGATCAGAGCTGAAAATGTGTTACTGGAAAAGCGCAGCAGGTCAGGCAGCATCCAAGGAACAGGAGATTCGACGTTTTGGGCAGAAGCCCTTCTTCAGGAAAGAAGAAGGGGTTCAGGAAAGTGGAGTTTCCTGAAGAAGGGCTTATGCCCGAAACGTCAAATCTCCTGTTCCTTGGATGCTGCCTGACCTGCTGCGCTTTTCCAGCAACACATTTTCAACTTTTTATCATGGTCAACCTACTCATTGCAAGGATTAATCTCTGAACTGCCTCTGATGCTTTCATAACCTTTCTGAAACAAGGAGACCAATACTGTACACACAGTACTTCACATGTGGCCTCACCAGCTCCCTGTAAAACTAAAACATAACCTCTCTACTTTTGTATTCAATTCCCCTCACAAATGAAGAATGACATTCTGTTAGCTCATATGGTTCTGAAAAGACACCTCTGCATCTTAGGACTTCACAATTGTCGATCCTGATCCAGGTTTCAACTTTGAGAATGAGTCCAGTCTTGTCACTGATCAATTATTAGTTTTAATTAATTAAATAGAACAAACAAAGTACAATGGGAAGATTAAGATAAAAGTCACAGGAGATTCCAGAATAACATTGCAGGATAAAAATATCTTTGTTCTTGAAAATCTTTTAAATTAAAACTTTACAGACTGATAGTAGTTCTATATATAATATAATAAAATTCATATCAACAGTCAACTTTTACAATTCTATATTACAATTCACAGGTACAAAAATAAATCTTATGAGTAACGCACAACGGCTGGTGTGTAAATTCACACACTAGATTCAACTATTGCAATCGAGGGAAATATATATTCTCTCTAAGATCAAATAAAATCATTAAGTCTTTGGGGAGCAATAGATTAGCTTTAGCATGGAAGAGCCATTAATCTGCAAATAGAGAATTATATATAGTTTTAATTTTGATAAGGTGCGTGAGGCGGCTGTGTCCTGCGTTCAGTTACGCATTCCGTCATGCGTTTAATCTTACCTTCAAACCTGCATTTGGTCACATGCTCAGTCTTGCGTTTAGTCATACCCTTAGGTCTGCATTCAGCCACACATTCAGTCCTGTGTTCAATGTCACATGCTCAGTCCCATATTTATCATATGTTCAGTCACACGTTTAGTCCTGCATTTAGTTACATGTTGAATCCTGCATTCAAGTCTTCCATTCAGTCACACATTCAGTCCCACGTTCAGGCACATGCTCAATCCCACACGGCAATCTTTCCCTTGAAGTTGGCAAAAGGGAATGGAAGCATCTCACTTGGTGGAGTGAGCACAGATGGGAGGGTGTATCGAGGTGTGACTTCATGTCGTTGGCTCAGAATAGCACTGCCAGTGGATGGGGAGAGGTACAGGGCAGAATCACACATGGTCAATAGTCAGCGAGGAAACAAAATGGTGAAATTACCGTTTCTCAGCACCTTCCACTGTTCACTGAACTTGCCCAGTGATCTGTTCCACGACCCTCAGTGTCACAGAGGAAGACACTTGGGCACTGTCTCCTTGTCACCATCTCCCATTTTGTTTCCTGCTGACTGGAGGCAGCCATGTGTGGTGCAACGTTTCCACCTGGGACATCATAAAACTACTCACAATCTCCTGTTTTCCCTGTCAGTGATGGAGAAATCTGACACAAAATAGGTGCTTCCAAGCAAGATTGTCCTGAAGCTTAACATAAGAAATAAGACTATATGTTATAGGATCTGAATTTTACAATTCGGCCCATTGAGTCTGCTCCACCATTCGATCAGAGCGGATATGTTTCTCAATCCCATTCTCCTGCCTTCTCCCTTTTACTCTTGGTCCCGTTATTAATCAAGAAAATATCTCTGTCTTAAATACACTCAATGACTTGGCCTCCACAGTCCTCCGTGGCAATGAGTTCCATAGATTCACCATCCTCCGGCTGAAGAAATTCCTCCTCATCTCTGTTCTAAAGGGTCATCCTGAGGCTGTGTCCTCAGGTCTTAGGAGTTGCAGTTGGCCATTCAATCCCTCAGAACCTGCTCCCCACCAATCAACAAGATGGCAGCCAATTGTCTACTTCCCAAATAGCTGCGCATCCTGTCTCTAACTTGCTCATGATACTTGACAATTTATTGTCCATGATACTCCAATGTGGGGGTACGTTTTAAAATCCATGGTCTTTTGAGGAGCACATTTTTCTTCATCTCTGTGCTAATTGGCCAATCCGTTATACTTAGACATTACTCATGGGCAAGGGTAGACACATCTTCATGTTTAAGGTGTCTGCTACCTCTGCAGATACATATGATTACTCTGTGGACAGCTGAGGACAAATTTTGAACAGTACTGTGGAAGGCTCAGCCCACTATAACTTCAGCAATGCCAGTCAAAAAATGGGCTGAAAATGTGTTGCTGGTTAAAGCACAGCAGGTTAGGCAGCATCCAAGGAACAGGAAATTCGACGTTTCGGGCCAGAGCCCTTCATCAGGATGAAACTGATTTCCTGATGAAGGGCTCTGTTTCCTGATGAAGGGCTCTGGCCCGAAACGTCGAATTTCCTGTTCCTTGGATGCTGCCTAACCTGCTGTGCTTTAACCAGCAACACATTTTCAGCTCTGATCTCCAGCATCTGCAGACCTCACTTTTTAGTCAAAAAATGGCACCTAACTCGGATAGTGCTGCACTCCCTAAGTAGGGCACTGGCCTGCTTGGCTCTCTCTCTCTTATTCCTGATGAAGGGCTTATGCTCGAAACGTCGAATTCTCTATTCCTGAGATGCTGCCTGGCCTGCTGTGCTTTGACCAGCAACACATTTGCAGCACTGAAATGTTAGTCTCTATGGTATCCTGGAGTGGGGATTAAGTTTACAATTACTGACTCAGGCATCAGTACAGTGTTGGAAATCACTATAATTTAACAGATAGGTCCAACCTGAGGATTATCTCCTGGCCATTTGTAACTGATTGAGATGTACCTGATGTACAGCCCGATGGCAGCACTTAAATATTTACCAGAACTAATAAATACCCCACTAATTGCAAGATACCCAGAAGGCCAAATGCAAAAGGTGATGATGGAAGCCTATAAAAATGACAATCTGAAAACGCACAGCAAATCTGGCAGTACATTTATAGAGAGAGACAGAGAAGCCAAATTAATGTTTCATCAGGAACCTGAAGGGTCATTGACCTGACATATTAACACTGCTTCTCCCTCCATAGGTGTTACCAGGCTATCTGAGTGTTTCTGGCACTTTCTGCTTTGATATCGAAGCTCACTTACTCTGTTGAAAATCAATGCACAACAAGATCCGACATTGGGATCATAGAATCACTACATTGTGGAAGCAGGCCAGTCAGCCCGTCAAATCACACTGACTGTCTGAAGAGCATCCCATCCAGACTCACCCATCCCTGTAACCCTGCCTTTCCCCTGGCCAAACCACCCAGCCTGCACATCCCTGGACGCTACAGAACAATTTAGCATGGCCAATCCACCTAACCTACACATCTTTGAACTGGGGGGAGGGGGGGAGGGGGGGAGGTGGATACCACAGCACCTGGAGGAAACCCACGGGAGAAAGTGCAAACTCCACACAGACAGTCGCCTGAGTGTGGACCCAAACCCGGATCCCTGGCGCTATGACGTAGCAATGCTAACCACTGAGCCACCAGGCCACTTCATAGTGCCATTTAAAACAAAATTATCATTTTTTTCTGAAAACTTTGAGTTATTAGCTGTGAAAGAATTGGGTTGAGGTATGGACCTATTAGAGACAGGGAAGTCACATGATAAAACCACAGGAAGTCACGTGAGAAGTTTTTTTTCAGCCAGAGAATAGCAAGCCTGTGAATTCTATGCCAGAGAAAGTGGTTGAGCCAAAACATTGAATGTTTTCAAGAAAGAGTTAAATATAGTTCTTCGGGGTAAAGGGATCAAAAGCTTTGGGGAGAAAGAGGGAATAGTATTGATTTAAATGATTAGCCATGACTATATTGAAAGACAAAACAGACTCAAAGGGCTGAATGGTCTGCTCCTAGTTTCTTTGTTTGTGAAATCTCTGGAAATAAACCCAACCAGAATTAGCAACTTTAGATTTTGTGGCACTGGAGCTTTTATATCTGTGAACAGAAACTCATAAGCTAAGCACTAGGCTTCTATCTGATTTGTTTAGTTCAGTATCTGATGATGTGGAGGCACTGATAAGGAAAATGTTAATTCACTTGTTTCAGCAGCAAAGTAAATATTAGGACTCAAGCCATGCACCTCTATCCACTTGGATTTGACAGTATGGTTAAAGCCTTCTCCCTGCGACAACAGTAATTTTCTGATATACATACATCTATATTATTAATTACATCTGCACACACATTTTTATCCAATTATAAATTCCCAGGTCCACACTATTAAGCAAAACTGCCTGTAGCACCACCAGTGGCCAGGGGATGCAACTGCAGTGTGACATGTTTACATAGGCAATTCTCATTCGAAATGGAGATGTAGCGATTTGTAACAGAGGTATGGTAAAAATGATACATGAACATGGGCAGGATGCATGGCTTTGAAACAGAGTCTGAGATTATGCCTGCACATCTTCGTGCAATGATCTCTGGCTGTTTCGTACGTTGCGCGGTTGTAGACAGCACTGAGGTTTCGAATCCTCTGGCTACGAAGCAAAGGAGGGTCCAGTGTAATTCAGTCAGAGGTGAGACAAGCAAGATTGGGGTTAGTGCCCATTGATGCAAATTCCAACACTGAACTGCTGTGCGTCCTGTTTTAAATGACGATCGGGGTGGGGGTGGGGGTGGCTCCACGGAGGTTAAGCGACATCCAGAAATCCCTCGTCCTTTGTGATGATTTAGATCCTTGGGGCCATTGAAGCAGAGGACTCCCCAACCTTTCACCCGCGTGATTCACTCCTAGGCACCCATCACTGGTAGGGGATGGGGGAGGCACGACCAGCGTTAAGCTTGCACCCTCCCAAGTTTACTCTCCGTAAAGACTCAATTCCCCCGCCTGCCCCTCAGCTCTGTGCCATGCCCCACGGGTGAAAGTACTCAGCGCTGAGGAGGAACCTGCCCAGTCGGTACAGGAGCCAGGAGTACCAGTGCACGCCCTCCTGCCGCGATGCGCCCCCACCAAAGATGGAGGTCAACTGGTAGCAGAGGCGAAGGGGGGCGAAGGCCAGATGCGCCAGTCCATGCCCATCAATGGCAGCGAAACAGGATGCCAAGACGCCGTTCACCACCAGGGTGCCGTGCTGGGTCAAAGGGGCATAGGCGCCCTCGAGTTCGCGCATCGTGATGCCAGTCACCCTCGCCGGCCGATGGCCCGAATGGCCCACCACGTACAAGTACTGGCCAACCTTCACATTGCTGGCGAAGGTGGCTCTGAACTTGCCCAGGTCCGATGTGAAGTTGTCGGCCACAAACACCAGGTGGGCGGCTGTCAGGAGCAGCCTGCGAGGTGGCTCCAGGGTCTCTAGCTGGTGAAATACCTTCACCGCCCTGGGGTCCCGGTCCAGGAAGGTCACGAAGCTGCTGAAAACAACATTCCCTCCGTGATCCACAGTCTGTACACGGTCTCCAGGCTGGAGGTCAGACACTCTCTTCCTCCTGCCATCTTCCATCAGGACGCTGGCGTTTCCAGGGAAGCAGCCACCAGTCTTTGCCGCCATGGAATGATCTGGAAAGAGATACGTCAGATGTTAGTCAATAAATATGTGCCATTCCTCAGTTTCGTGCTTGTAACCGTGAGACAAAATGGAACACGTTTGTAGAAAAGGAAGTCTGCATAATGAGGTACAGAGGCAAAGAGAAAGAGAGTGTGGGACAGTGAGAACACAAGGAAGAAACTGAATGAGAGGGGCAAAGAGGATGCAAGAGGGAAACAGATAAACAAGAACTACGCAGGAGGCATGGTGGAATCCTGCAGCAAGGAAGGAGGCCATTCCATCCTTCAGTCAAATCACCATCGTCTTTCTTCCCAGACCATAGGGCTGCTTCCTCATTAGAAATAGACGATGGGTGACGCCTTAATGTGAGGGTTACTACACCTCAGGCAAGGGGAGAGATTGAGAAGGAGAATCCTTCCCAGTAATGGCATCCAGTGCAGGAATTGAACTTATGCTGTTAGCATCACACACCAACCATCCAGCCAAATGAGCTTCATTCCTGATGAGGAGCTCGGATGCTACCTGACTGGCTGTGCTTTTCCAGCACCACACTATTTGACTCTGACCTCCAGCATCTGCAGTCCTTCCTTTCTCTTAAAACCAACCCCTTTTCCACCCAGCAAACCAATCCTAGCTTGATGGAGCAAAAAACATTATTGTTACCACTCTCACATTTTTTTTTGCCCTGTAGCCTTCAAAACTTTCAATTGTCAAATACTTATCCAGTTTGCATTGAAAGTTATTACTGAATTTGCTTCTACCAGATGTTTGGGCAGCTCATTCTTCAAGAATGTATGAACTAGGAACAGGAATTAGCAACTCAACCCCATGGGCCTGCTCTCCCATCTAATACAACCATGGCTGATCTCATCTCGATCTCAACTTCACCTTCCTGCCCATTCTCCAGATGAAGGGCTTTTGCCCGAAACGTCGGTTTTCCTGCTCCTCAGATGCTGTCTGAACTGCTGTGCTTTTCCAGCACCACTCTAAACCATTCTCCAGAATCCTTCAACCCATTACTAATTAAAAAATCTATCTCCTCCAAATTTATTCAATGTCCCAGCGTCCATTGCACTCTAGGGTAGTGAATTCCACAGATTCACGACCCTTTGAGAGAAGCAATTCCAGACATAAACTCGTGACTAACATTTTCTGCACCTTTCCTGATTCTATTGCCAATTCTTTTAAATCTCAGACCATTAATTATATCATTTGCTGTCAGCTTTTCCCTGTCTGTTCTGTCAAAACCTTGTATGGTTTTTGAACACCTCGATTAAATTTCCCCTTAACCTTCCCTGCTCAAAGAAGAACGATTGGTGTCTGTAATTTCTCTACATTAACAAAGTTCCTCCTTCCTGGAATTATTCTGGTAAGTCTGCTTCTTGCCCTGACCAATGCTTCCGAAAATGTGCCCTGAATTGGAAGCAATACTCCAGGTGAGGCCAAATCACTGATTCCAAAAGGTTTAGCTTCCATACACTATGATTCCAAACATATAAGGCCAAGGATCACACATGTCATTTTAATAAACTTTGCAATTTCTCTAGCCATCTTCAAAAACTTGTAATAGATTGGAAAGTCTGAAAGAGTGAGACTGATTACAGATGAGGGAAGAGTTAATGAGAGATAGAGACAACAGCCCATAAGGTGAAGAAACACCTTCTCTCTGCTCTTCCTTTTTAGTATTAGCTCAGTTAATCGCTCTCCATCACTGCCTCTCCAACCTTCCTCCCCTCATCCTTGTATCTCCTTCTTCTGTCTCTCATTTCATGCTGTTTATCTCTCGCCCACTCCAAATCTACACCTTTGCTTCTGTTGTTTGCAGTCTCTTTTCCTTTAGCTCACTATCTCTAACTTTCCCTTCTTATCTGCATCTGCTTTTTATTCTCTCATTCTCTGTCATTTTTCCTCATTGCATCACACTCTTTCTGCTCCCTAAATCTCTCATTGCCTCTCTCTACTCTCTATTTCCCTCTCTTTCCTCTTCTCCTTCACTGTCTCATCATCCTCTCTACTTCTCTCATGGTGTCTCTCACTATCTCCCCCCTCTATTTCCATCTTGCTCTTCTGCTTCATTCATTCATCCTCCTCTCCCTTTCTCTTGCTCATTCTCCTATTTCTTTTCCTCACTGTATGTCTTTCTCTCTCTCTCTCTTCCCTTCACTGTCTCTGTCTCTCTTTCCCTCACCATCTCTCGTGTTCTCCTTCCTTCAATGCCTGTCTCACATATTTCTTGCTATTTCTCAATTATTTTATTTATTACTCCTGAAGGAAATATAAAAAAATTAAGTATTAAGTATTAAGAATGAATAATTCCCAGATACTCTGTTTGTTCAAGTTAAGTGCAAACAGTGAAACCATGACGACAGGTGATCCTATGGCCACTCCCAAACACAGCCCCAGTACATTCTGAATGGAAAGCAACAAATCTACAGCAGCCTCCAGCAACAAGTCCAGGCCATTACCACCTCACTCCAATACACCTTTCATATTGAGAATAGAAACTCCTGCGCATGTTAAAGAGAACAGGAAACTAAATGTATACCATAAGGAATAGTGGGCATTGTAGAAAGGAACAACTCCATGTGCACAATAAAAATCAGACCCAGTGTATTATTGAGAATAGCAGATCCTGTGCATGTAATAGAGAGTATCAGCTTCTGTATAAAGGAAAATGAGTAGCAACCCCCCTATATTTCACCAGGAACAGAAGACACGTGTAATTCCAGGGACTAGTGTCTTGGTGTATGGTATAGAGAATAGTAATTCTTGTGTATATTATAAAGTGCTCCAGTGCAGTGAACAAAGTATTATAGAGAATAACAGTACCTGTGTATGATGGAGAAAATGAGGACTGCAAATGCTGGAGATCAGAGTTGAAAGTGTGGTGCTTTTCCAGCACCACACTCTCATACCTGTGTATGTTGTCAGGATTAGTGTCCTATTCTGTGTTATAAGGAATAGCAGCTGCTGCATATATTATAGGGTCTAGTGTCCTACTGTGTCTTATAGGGAATGATGTCCTGACATACTTTATAAAGAATAGTGCCCCAGTGTGAAATAGAGGATAAAGGTCTTGTGCATATTATAGGGAACAGTGCCTTACTGTATGTATTTTTAGAGAAAATCAGTCCCTGTGTATACTGTAGGAATAATGCTCAGTCTACATTACAGGGAATAGCAGCCTGCTGGCTTGTTATATATAACAGCTGCCTCTGTATACTTTGAGAATAACAGTATACACTACGCAGAATAAAGTCTTAGTGCATATTAATGGGAATAGCTGCTCCCCTCTTACTGAGAATAGCAGCTCTCAAGTATGTTGTAGGGAATGTGCCCATGTGTATCACACAGGGAATAGCAACCCCTATACCTTTGTAGTGAATAATAGCTCTGTGGATATTATAGAGAATAGCAGCCCTGTGCAATTTTAGAGAATAGTATGCTCTCTGCATGTTGAAGAGAACAACAGCCCTGTGTACATTATAGGTTACAGTGTTTCAGTGCATAGAGAGTAGCCCCGTGCATATTACAGAGAATAGCAGCCCTGTGTAGCATTAACTGATAATGACTCAGTATAAATATGTCCCAGTTAATGATCAATTGTTTTAAGCTGATACTTGGAACCAAAAACACACTCCTTAAATCAATAAACGTAATCTTCCTACGCTGTTGTTTTGAATTCATATATGGCTTCTGGCTGAAACTTCCTCCACATCCATTCATTCTCAGCTTTAGTACCTTAAGGCCCCAGATTCTGAATGGATATGGGAGAAGAGTTGACTTTTGTTCTCCATCCTACTTTCAGGCCCTGCTGTTCTGCAAGGTAATGCAGTCAGGCTTGACAACATTTTCTAAGACTTCCTTCTGTGTCATTGGTGGGTCTGGCAAAACTAACCCATTGAAATGAACCAGCCAGGGAATGTGTAATACTGATACTCATGGCAATGGCTGAAATTGGATATAAGGCCTCGATGATTTACATTCACAAACGGGAAAGTATCTTGAATTGAGCTTGCTTCTACCTGCCAGCTCATCAGAGAGGCTTATCGGCAGTATGGGATGAAATACTTCACATTTGTCAAAGTCCTCCTTCCCTAACAGCACTGTGGGTGTGCACACACCAAATACACCGCAGCGGTTCAAAATGGCAGCTCCTGCCACCTTCTCAAGGGGCAACTAGGGATAGGCAGCATCACTGCACATCATTGCAGGGAGGCGATGGCCTAGTGATATTATCGCTGGGCTGTTATTCCAGAGATCCAGGTACTTTTCTGTGGACGCAGGTTCAGAACTTGCCATGGCAGATGATGGAATTTGAATTCAATTTTAAAAATCTGGAATTAAGAGTCTGATGATGACCATGAATCCATTGTCAGAAAAACCCATTGGGTTCAGGAATGTCCTTTAGGGAAGGAAACTGCCATCCTGGCCTACGGGTGACTCCAGACCCACAGCAATGTGGTCGACTCTTAAATGCCTTCTGGGCAATTGGGGATGGGCAATAAATGTTGGCTCAGACAGCAACACCTACATCCCAGGAGTGAATGAAACAACAAACACAGAATGTCCACAGAAACAGCTGATTCAACTCAAAGGATCCATGCTGCTGTTTATACTCAATATGAGCCTCTTTGCATACTATTCCATCAAGCCCCATCACTGGAAGGGTCACTGGACTGAAACTTTTATTAGAAAATATGGCCAGACCTGCAGAGTTTTTCCAGCATTTTCTATTTTTATTTGTTTCCACAGTTCTTTGTTCTACAGGATCTGATCAATTGATTCATCGATTCCTTTTTTCCTCCTCGTCGTTTCTTTATCCAGCTTATTTCCTTTCCCTTCTCCGACTTATAATATGGTATCCAGGATTTTTCAGACCTCCAAGTGTGATTTCCTCTGGCCTGCTCTCCCTTGTGTAACAGCAGCTAACAGGCATTGGTCTCCCCAGTTAGAAAGAATGTGTTTATTTTGCTCTTTTTACAATCCTAGGACATCCCTGAAATACTTCATAGAATTCCTATTGTATGGAAGCAGACCATTTGGCCCATCGAGTCCACACCAAACCATCAAAGAGCGTTCCACCCAGACCCAACCCCCCTACCCTATCACCCTGCATTTCCCATAGCCAACCCACCTAGCCTGCACACTACAGGCAATTTAGCACGGCCCCCTTCAGACTGAGTGAGGAAACTGGAGCACCCGGAGGAAACACACACAGACACATAGAGAAAATGCAAGCGCCACACAGCCAGTTGCCTGAGGCTGGAATTGAACCTGGGTCTGTGAAGCAGCAGGGCTAACCACTGAGCCACCATGCCACCCTCTCCTTCTTTGAAGTCTAGTCTCTATAGAAATAAACAGCAGCAGCCAATTTCCAGACGGCAAGTTCCCTCAAATAGCAACATGAGAATGAGCAGATAATCAGTATACTGTCTGAAGGATGAATATGTCGTCAGGTCATGGGATAACAGCATTGTTCCTTTTCCAATATTTCCATTTCTTCCCACCTGAGATTACAGAGTCTCAGGATCTAATGTATGACACCTCTGACAGCGTAGCACTGCCTCAGTTCTGCGTTGTTGCTCAAATCTTTGAGGTTTCATCTTGATTGTCTGACTCAAGAAGCAAGAATGCTACCAACTGAACCATGCTCGTTTGGACATACTTGAAATAGGTCAGAATGAAGTAACGTAGAGCTCCAACATTTCACAGGTCCCTCTGAATCCATTCTCTCCTGAACATCCGTATGACTCCAGTATTATATTTAACCTGCCTCTTATCATGTCTTCACTATACCCTCTGATGTTGAACAGTTTGACCCAGGGAAAGGACTTTCTTTTATCCCTTTATGCTCCAATCCCAATGAATTTCAGGCATGAAATTCTTCCTCTGTCATCTTCACCTCCATGTCCATTCCTTTGGAGAGGCCCTCTGTCCTTGCCACACAGATCCTTTCACCCATCTTCGATACTCCCTCTCGGCCTGGACTCCTCCCTCTGGCCTCTTATCTGTTTCTCATTGAGAAATGTTGATGTGACACCAGCCAGCTTAATTTCTCTACTCCACTCACTCACTCTTACCTGTCTCCCTCGAAACCTGCTGCATTCCGTTCTCTCAGGGCTAACCCTGGCTTTTTTGTAGCAGTCTGCCGGGAAGAGCAGGATAGCTATTGTTGAGTTAAAAGCAATGACTGCAGATGCTGGAAACCAGATTCTGGATTAGTGATGCTGGAAGAGCACAGCAGTTCAGGCTGTTGTTGTCAATGTAGCCAATGCTGACCGTACAGGACCTTGCAACTCTCAAGATGCTTCCTCCTATCACCCCCTGGATCTTTTCCTCACCACTCAATACTTTAGGATCATCACTGACTGCATCTCCGGAGCTTCCTACCTCATATTCTTCCAATCCTGCACAGCCCACTAATACGTCCTTTCCAAAATCCACAAAGAGGGCTGCCCTGATGGACCTGTCATTTCAGCTCCTGCTCCACCAAACTTACTTCTTCTGATTTTCTTTCGAAGAGGATTTAGAGGAATGTGTGGGGCCATCTCATAGCAAAGTCCTGATGGGGCTGGACAAGCTAGATGAGGGAAGGATGTTCCCGATGTTGGGGCAGTCCCGAACTAGGGGGTCACAGTCTAAGACTAAGGAATAAGCCATTCAGGACTGAAGTGAGGAAGAGTGTCTTCCCTCAGAGAGTTGTGAATCTGTGGAATTCTCTCCCACAGGAAGCTGTTGGGGCCAGTTTATTACATATATGCAAGAGAGCTGGACAGGGCCCTTGGGATCAAGGCGTATGAAGGAAAAGCAGGAATGGGAAACTGAGGTTGCATGATCAGCCATGATCATATTGAATGGTGGTGCAGACTCAAAGGGCCGAATGGCCTGCTCCTGTTCCTATTTTCTCTGTTTCTATCTTGACTCTATATGTCCCCCCTTTGTTTAGTCTCTTCCAACTTACATTTATGATTCTTCTGATGTTTTACATCAATTCCATAGTTTCCTAGTTTTCTTGCTTTAGCTACCTTCTCTTCCCAGTGGATGGACAATCCCTCTACACCTCCATTCCCCATCAGGATTTTCTGAGAGCTCTCCCATTCTTCTTGGAAAGATGCCTGAACGATCCCCCAATCACCACCACCCTACTCCGCCTGACTGAGCTAGTCCTCACTTTCAACAATTTCTCCTTTCACAAAGTCAGAAATCACTGGAAACACTCAGTAGGTCTAGCAGCATCTGTGGAGAGAAAGCAGGGTTAACATTTAGAGGTCCGGTGACTCCTTCAGAACATTCTGAAGAACAATCCTGAACAAGAGTCACTGGACCTGAAACGTTAATTCTGCTTTTTCTCCACGGTTGTTGCCAGACCTGTTGGGTGTTTCCAGCAATTTCTGGTTTGGTTTCTGATTTCTAGCATCCACAGTTGTTTTTTTTTAAGTTTCTCCTTTAGCCTGTCTCACTGTCTCCAAGCCAAAGGTGTGACTCAAGAGTTCTGAACAAGAATCATATCGGACTCAGAGCGTTAACTCTGTTCCTCTCCCCACAGATGCTATGAGACCAGTTGGACTTGGAATCCCGACAGTCATAGAATCCCTAAAGTGTGGAAACAGGCCCTTCGGCCCAACAATTCCACACCAACCTTGCAAAGGGTTACCCACCCAGACTCATTCCCCCACCCTGTTACTCCACATTTACCCTTGTCTAATGCACCTAACCTACACGTCCCTGAACATTACAGGCAATTTAACATGGCCAATTCACCTTAACCTGCACATCTTTGGACTGTGGGAGGAAACACCCGCAGACACAGAGAGAATGTGCAAATTCCACACAGACAATCACCCGAGGCTGGCATCGAACCCGGGGCCCTGGACCTGTCAGGCAGCAGTGCTAGCCACTGAGCCACCATGCTGTCCCCAAGTTTTTGCTATGGGTCTGGAGTCACATGTAAACCAGACCAGGTAAGGATGGCAGTTTCCTTCCCTAAGGAGCATTGATGAACCTGATGGGTGTTGCCCCCAAGAATGGATTCATGGTCATCATTAGACCCTTAATTCCAGATCTTAATTGGATTCAAATTCCACCATCTGCTGTGATGGGATTTGAACCCAGGTCCCCAGAACACTACCTGAGTCCCTGGATTACTCAGCGATAGTACCACAAAGCTATTGCCTCGCCTCATACCCCAGGCTATTTGATTAGTTTAGATTAGATTACTTACAGTGTGGAAACAGGCCCTTCGGCCCAACAAGTCCACACCGACCCGCCGAAGTGCAACCCACCCATACCCCTACATTTACCCCTTTACCTAACACTACGGGCAATTTAGCATGGCCAATTCACCTGACCTGCACATCTTTGGACTGTGGGAGATAACCGGAGCACCCGGAGGAAACCCATGCAGACATGGGGAGAACGTGCAAACTCCACACAGTCAGTCGCCTGAGTCGGGAATTGAACCCGGGTCTCTGGCGCTGTGAGGCAGCAGTGCTAACCACTGTGCCACCGTGCTGCCCACCATTTGAAGCACTGTAACCCTGAGTGAAATTATCGGCTGTGATATTTAAAAGCCTGATGACATAGGTACAAAATTGTTGCAAAAGCCTTTACCTGATTTGACAGAACAGTGGATATGAGCCTTGGATTCATAATAGACCCAGTCAAATCCTGCTTCCACTGCCAGACGGGCTAGCATCCCGTACTTGGAGCGATCTCGATCCGAGGTGGTGATATCCACAGCTCGACCCTCATAATGCAAGGATTCCACAGAGTGGTGACCGTCTTCATCCCAGCCTTCTGTTACTCTCAGCCTCACCCCTGGCCATTGGTTCATGACAGAGATCGCCAGAGCATTCAGCTTGTCTTTACACCGCTGCAAAGGACAAAGGCGAGAGTTATTAATGCACGGTCCGATATAGCTTATATCCAACCACCACATTCCCCGCCTAACTACCCATCCTCCCACCTGCACCCACTCAGTCTGGGCAGGCTGCTCAGTAGTGAACATGTAGCTGTTTTAGGGAGACACACACACACATACATCAGAGACACAATGGGCAGGTCCCAGTGACATGATCACTAACAGGTGACAAATTCACAGTGACGCCAAAACACAAAGATTGCAGCTCACTGTATTAAACACCTGGTTTGATATTCTCCATAATAAAATCGGGGTCAATATACACAAGAACTGCTCTTCTCTGTGTTGTCCATAGGGGCTATCAATCTCAAAAATGTACACAGAGGCTGCTATTCTCTGTAGTATCCACTGGGGCTACCAACCTCTGAAATATATACAGGGTCTGTTATTCTGTAAAATATACACAAGGACTGCTGTTCTCTATAATATATACAGGAACTGCTATTCACCACAATATACACAGGGCCTGCTGTTCTCTATACTATACACAGGGACTGCTATTCTCTATAATCTACACAGGAACTGATATTCTCCATAATATACCTAGGGACTGCTTTTCTCTGTAATATACAGAGAGTTTGCTATTCTCTGTAATATACACAGGGATTGCTATTCTCTGTAATATACGCAGGGACTGATATTCTCTGTAATATACACAGGGTCTGCTATTCTCTGTAATAAACACAGGGGCTGCTATTCTCTATAATATGCACAGGGACTGATATTCTCGATAATATACACAGGGACTGATATTCTCTGTAATATACACCCAGGGACTGCTACTCTATATAATATACACAGGGACTGATATTCTCTGTAATATACAGAGGGTCTGTTATTCTCTGTAATATACACAGAGATTGCTATTCTCTATACATTACACAGGGACAGCAATTTTATATAATATACGCAAGGACTGCTATTCATATAATATACACAGAGTTTGCTATACTCTATAATATACACAGGGATGGCAATGTTCTATAATATACACAAGGGCTGGCGTGCTACACACAAGGGTCTGCTATTCCCTATAATACACAGAGGATCTGCTATTCCACAAATTACACACATGGCCAGCAATTATTTTACATAATATACACAAAGACTGCTATTTTTGCTTAAGATAAAAGTGGCTACAGTTCTCAGATATCCATATAAATGTCGACAGATATATCAATAGACAGGGAATGGAGGGGTATGGAGCACGTTAGAGGAAAAAGGCTTTTAGTTTAGGATGGCATCGTGTGTCAGCTCAGCGCTGGTGGGCCGAAGGGCCTGTTCCTGTGCTGTACTGCTCTTTGTTCTTTGTGTTTCACAACTGTGGAGTATCTCAAAGTGAATTTCTGAAGTGTCAGCAACTGTCGAAATGTGAAGAGCCAATGCACACACAGCAAGATCCCACAAGCAGACAATATTGTGAGATAAATATTAACCAGGGTAGCAGGAAGAAGTGTTAGGCTTGTCTTCAAAGTAGTGCCATGCAACCTATAGGTTATAGCTTAATGTTTTATCTGAACGTCAGCCCCACTGATGGTAGCAGCACTGTCACGGTCCACAGAGAAGCCTTTTGTGATTTAGTCTGGGCAGAAGTTCACTTCAGCCAGTACCTGACCGGACAGTGTAATGTGTAAAGGTATTGGGGCTGAACAAAGACTGGATCTCCTAGGGAGTCTTGGGGCTGGATCCTAAAGAATGATATTTGGGAAGGAACCAGGTGGAACCACAGTGACAGGGAAGGGATGGGAAGAGAGGGGAGCGGTTAATGCAGACACGCCCTGGCGCACACACGTGAATCATGCCAGGGACACGGTTTTCCTGACAAGGTCACATTGTGCCTGGAAAGCAGCAATTAAACAAAAGCGCCAATTAGCAGGAAAAGGGGTCTTGCATTCCCTTACTCACCCATAGCCTGTCTTTCCGATCGTACTGCCAAATGGGTTATTTAATTGTGCAGTAATGAACAAGCTGTGCCAATTCCCAGATAAAGCCGCATACCTTTTCAGTTTACCATTGCTAATAGGTCACCAGAGCAGTTACATTTTGAAGAGCAAATATGTGCTTATGATCTGAGCACCGCATTTAGCCAGCTAGGCCCATCCCACCTGAATACCCTCAATCTAATTTTCCACATAAGATTGTTCTGATAATTCCAGTTCTCACAGATTAGCTGATCAAAGGGCCGCAAAGAACAGAAACTTGGCTTGTTGACTGTATTCGTCTATTCTTCTGATGTGTCACCCATCCTTGTATATAGTCTCACGCCTTTTCTTTATTTTTGATACCATCTCTGACTTTTTTCATTAACCACAAACCGTGGATCCTCCATTTGGGATTTTCCTTCCTTATAGGAATGCATCTATTCGGCACATTCTGAAATAATTTACTCCAAGGCAGTCAGTGGCTGGTTGTTCACTAAGATTTGGGTGCTGTGTTTATTTCATAGGATCCTTGCAGTGTGGAAGCAGGCCATTCGGCCCATTGAGTCCACATCACACCTCCAAAAATCATCCCACCCCATGGCTAACCCCCCTAGCCTGCACATCCCTGGACATGATAGGCAATTTAGCATGGCCAATCCACCTTAACCTGCACATCTTTGGACTGTGGGAGTAAACCCGAAGCACGCGGAGGATACCCACGGGAGAATGTGCAAACTCCACACAGACAGTCGCCCAAGGCTGGAATCGAACCCGGGTCTCTGGCTGAGTCACCGTTCCACCCGTGGCCTGATGTTGTTATACGTAGGGTAAGGGATAGCAGAAATGCCTCAGGGAGGTTGATGACAACCACTGAGTCCATCCTGTGTTACAAATAAATCTGATTGAGGATTCAAAAGGAGTATCTTTACCCAGAGAGGGATTAGAACATAGAACTCACAACTGCAGGGAATTGTTGAGTCAGGGAAGCATGTGAAAGTGAAAGGATTTATTAATGAGTGAGTTGGAGTAGATGGCAGTAAGTTTGTGTGGATCACCAGCATTGACTAATGGGGCTGATGGTCTGCTCTGGGCTGTGAGTTTGATAAATGATTGCATCAAATTGAATCAAATGGAAATGACACAATACCAAAGTAATTTAACACTTTGAAAGAAATGCTAAATGTAAAGTTAAATGCCTCGAAAGATCAGAGATGGAAGGACGAAGAAACTAAACATGGACACATAGAAAATAGGAACAGGCGTAGGCCATTCAGCCCTCCAATGCATGTTCCACCATTCAATATGATCATGGCTAATCATCCAATCAGTACCCTCTGCCTATTTTCTCCATCAGACCATAAAACCGTAAGAAATGGGAGCAGAATTGGATCATTCTAGGCCATTTTTAGTGCATAATTGTCTCCAATCAATAGGAGCACTTGTCCTGTGTTTACACTGTCCAGTCTTGTCAGAATTATAGAGGTTTCTATGAGATCTCACCTCATTCATCTAAACTCCAATGGATATAATCCTAACCAATCCAGCCCTGCCATCCCAGGGATCAGTCTGGTAAACCTTCGGTGCACTCCCTCCATCACCAGAGCATCCCCCCTCAGATAAGGAGACCAAATCTGCACGCAATACTCCAGGTGTGGTCTCACTAAGGCCTTGTACAATTGTAGCAAGACACCCCTGCTCCTGTACTCGAATCCTCTCGCTATGAAGACCAACATACCATTTGCCTTCTTCACTGCCTGCTGCACCTTTTGTGCTTATTGTCAGTAACTGGTGTCCAAGGACACCCAGGTCAAATTGCATCTCCCCTTTCTCAACCTATTACCATTCAGATCATAATCTCCCTTCCTGTGTTTCCGATCAAAGTGGATTGCCCACTCACTCAACTTGTTCAAATCACATTGAAGCTTCCCTGCTCTCTTCTCATAGCTCATTATCCCAGCCAGAATGATGGCGTCTACAAAGTTGGAGATATTACGTTGAGTTCCATCTTCTAGAACATAGAATATAGAAAAGCACAGCACAGAATAGGCCCTTAGGCCCATAATGTTGTGCCAAGACTTAATCCTAATGTAAAATATAGCAACTTAACCTACGCACCCCTCAACTCACTGCTATCCATGTGTATGTCCAGCAGTCGCTTAAATTTCCCCAATGACTTCGCTGCCACCACCTCAACTGGCAACACATTCCATGCATTCACAACTCTCTGTGTAAAGAACCTACCTCTGATGTCTCCTTTATACCTTCCTCCTAATATCTTCAAACTATGACTTCTCGTACCAGTCAATCCTGCCCTGGGGAAAAGTCTCTGGCTATTGACTCTATCTGTTCCTCTCATTATTTTGTACACCTCTATCAGGTCTCTTCTCTTCCTCCTTCCCTCCAGAGAGAAAAGTCCGAGCTTATTCAACCTTTCTTCATAAGGCAAGCCCTCCAGTCCAGGCAGCATCCTGGTAAACCTTCTTTGCACCCTCTCCAAAGCCTCTGTATCTTTCCTTCTAAATCACTAAAAAAAAATCGTCAATCGTTGGGGTTCAGGCACTGATTACTGTGGTACCAGACTAATCTTTGACTGCCAGGAGGAAGTGAGAACTGCAGATGCTAGAGATCGGAGTTGAAAAGTGTGGTGCTGGAAAAGCACAGCTGGTCAGGCAGCATCTGAGGAGCAGGAGAGTCGACATTTCGGGCATCAGCTCCTCATTTCTGATGAAGGGCTTATTCTCGAAATGTCGACTTTCCTATTGCTCGGATGCTGCCTGACCGGCTGTGCTTAATCACTGGCTACCACTCAGTCAGAGACCTGACGAGGATCAGGGTCAATGCTGGGATATAGGTTTCTTCAATAGGTAACCTATGGGAGACCCATAGGATGGGAGCAAAGCGAGGGGAGAGAAGCCTCCGGCCATTCTGCACATACACTGTGGGTGCTGGAAATCACAAATCAAAATGGAAACTGTTGGAAATGGTCAGTGGGTTGAGCAGCACTGGCAGGGAAATAGAAACAGAGTTAACATTTCAGGTCAGGAACCTTTGATTGTAGCAAGAATGTCTGAGATGTAACACTGATGTGGAGGTCCCCGTGTTGGACTGGGAATGACAAAGTCTGAAATCACACGACACGAGGTTGTAGTCCAACAGGTTTATGTTAAACCACAAGCGCTTGGAGCGTCGTGATTTTTGATTTTGAAATGTCACACAAATTTGAAACAAGGATTTGCAGGGTGGGAGGAGGTGAGGGAATATCAAAAGTTCAGATCCTGGATTGAGCAGAGTTCCTGAGGCATTTGACTGCAGAAAAATCGCAGTGCAGAAAGAGACCATTCAGCCCATCGTGTCTGTGCCAGCCGAGATAAAAGAAATCGAGCCGCCATTCCAATCCCACATTCCAGTTTTGCAAGTAACCATGATTCGGACACAGGGATCGTTTTGAATAATTGAGGGTTCCTCCATTGCCAAACCAGGCACCAACACTCTCTGGGTGAAAAAGACTGTCCTCAAGTGCCCTCTACCCCTTCTACCAATCACCTTAAATCTGTGCCCCCCCCGCCTCCTTGTAATCGACCCCTCTGCTAGAAGAAACTAGTAACTCCCCCCCTCACCCAACATCCACTCTCTCTTGGCCCCTCATTGTTTTGTCCATCTCAATTAAGTCAACCGTTAGCCTCCTGTGTTCTAAGAAAAACAACTCGAGCCTATCCAATCTTTCGTCATAGTTGCAGCTTCTGAGCCCTGGCAACAGTCTTGTAAATCGCTACGGCATTCGCTGCTCACAATGTGGAATCCTCTACACTGGGGAGACAAAGGGTAGGCTGGGGGAACAGCTCGCAGAACACCTACGGCACGGGGCGGCACGGTGGCACGGTGGTTAGCACTGCTGCCTCACAGCGCCAGGGACCTGGGTTCAATTCCCGCCTCAGGCGACTGACTGTGTGGAGTTTGCGCGTTCTCCCCGTGTCTGCGTGGGTTTCCTCCGGGTGCTCTGGTTTCCTCCCACAGTCCAAAGATGTGCGGGTCAGGTGAATTGGCCATGCTAAATTGCCCGTAGTGTTAGGTAAGGGGTATATGTAGGGGTATGGGTGGGTTGCGGGTTGGTGTGGACTTGTTGGGCCGAAGGGCCTGTTTCCACACTGTAAGTAATCTAATCTAATCTAGTACCTACGTTCTGCCCACCACAAAGACCCTGAGCTTCCAGTTGCCTGTCACTTTAACACCCCACCCTGTTCCCTTGGCCAACATCCCGGTCTCAGGTTTGCTGCAGTGCTCCAGCGAAGCTCAGCACAGGCTGGAAGTACAGCACCTCATTTTCCGCTTGGGAATTCCACAGCCTTCTGGACTCAATATTGAGTTCAAAAACTTTAGGCCCCGTCTCCCACAGACCAGGCCTTGTTATCACTGTCTGTTATTGCACACACACCATTATTAGCCACTAACAGTCCCCATGAATAGCTACGAGGAGAAAGTGAAGTCTGCAGATGCTGGAGATCAGAGCTGAAAATGTGTTGCTGGAAAAGCGCACCAGGTCAGGAATGATGAAGGGCTTATGCCCGAAACGTCGAATCTCCTGTTCCTTGGATGCTGCCTGACTTGCTGTGCTTTTCCAGCAACACATTTTCACCCATGAATAGCTATTCAACCTCCAAGCCAGATCATTATCCACTCCTTTGTCTAACTGTTCTTTTCTCTCTCTTTGGGCTCTATCGTTTATTCCTTACCCCTCTCCCCACCCTATCTCCTGCATATAAACCATATAATCCGACCTACCATCAATTCTGAGAAAGGGTCACTTGACCCGAAATGCTCACTCTGATTTCTCTCCACAGACACTGCCAGACCTGCTGAGCTTTTCCAGCAATTTCTGTTTTTTGTGTCTTGTAAATCTCCCCTGGACTTTCTTCACAGCACTTTTATCCTTCCTATAATAAGGTGTCCAGAGTGGAGTCAGTAACTCAACTCCAAAGAAGTGCCGTATCAGACTTGAAAAGTTAACTTTATTTCTCTCTCCACAGATGTTACCAGACCAGGTTCCAAAGGGAATGGGGTATATAAATGGCAAGGCTTTGTTAAAATCATATAGGACACCAGTCAGACTACAGCTGGAATACTGCAAACAGTTTTGGGTCCCACATCTAAGGAAAGATAGACTAGCTCTGGAGACATTTCAGAGAATGTTCACTCGGCTGACCCCTGTACAGAGAGATTTTTTTATGAGTAGGGGATTGCGTAACTTGAGCTTGTACTCATTAAAGTTTCAAAGAAGGAGAGGTGACCAGACTGAAACATATCAGATTCTAATGGGGTTTGACAGGATAAGTACAAGTGGGGTTGTTGTGGGACAGTTTAGGACCAGGGAACATCACCTCAGAATAAAGGGTCACCCAGTTAGAACAGAGATGAAGAACATATTTTTCACTCAGAAGATAGTGAATCCATAGAATTCTTTATAACAGAGGGCTCTTGAAACTATTAAGACTGAGAGATTTTTAATCAGTCAGGAAAATCAAGGGTTTTTTTTAGATTACTTACAGTGTGGAAACAGGCCCTTCGGCCCAACAAGTCCACACCGACCCGCCGAAGAGCAACCCACCCATACCCCAACATATACCCCTTACCTAACACTACGGGCAATTTAGCATGGACAATTCACAAAGGCAGGGAAGTGGAGTTGAGGATTATCAGATCAACCACCATCTGATTGAAAGGTAGAGCAGACGTGATGGGCTGAATGGCCTTTATCTGTTCCTACACGTTGTGGTTTTATGGCTTCATTGACCTGCTAAGTTTCTCCAACACTTTCTGCTTTAATTTCAGATGTCCAACATGTGCAGTATTTTTGTTTCATTTTCGATTTCTTAAAAAAAGTTATCCAATCCTTCATTTCAAATGCTACTATGGTTTTACCTCTGGCAATCTCTGTCATCCCCTTGAACTCTACAATGTTATGAGTCTCTGTACTTGCCTAACTCTGGCCTCAACTATTCCTGAGTTTATTTGCTTCAGCATTTGAGGGCGGCACGGTGGCACAGTGGTTAGCACTGCTGCCTCACAGCGCCTGTAGACCCGGGTTCAATTCCCGACTCAGGCGACTGACTGTGTGGAGTTTGCACGTTCTCCCCGTGTCTGCATGGGTTTCCTCCGGGTGCTCCGGTTTCCTCCCACAGTCCAAAGATGTGTGGGTCAGGTGAATTGGCCAAGCTAAATTGCCCGTAGTGTTAGGTAAGGGGTAAATGTAGGGGTATGGGTGGGTTGCGCTTCGGCGGGTCGGTGTGGACTTGTTGGGCCGAAGGGCCTGTTTCCACACTGTAAGTCTAATCTAAAAAAAAAGCATTCAGGGCTTTAAAACCTAGAATTCCCTCCTTAAATCTCTCTACCTCTCTTCCTAAACAATTACAACTCAATTCAGCACAGGAACAGGCCTTCAGCCTGCACAAGCCTGTGCTTATTCCTAGTCCTTATTTAGACCTGCTACTTATTGGCCATTCACAGTTTGTATCCCTCTGTTCACCTTCCAAACATGTGTCTATCAAGATAAGCCTTAAGCATTGCTAATGTGAGTGCTTCCACCACCTCCACTGGCAGTGTGTTCCAGGGAACCACCTCCCTCTATGTGAAACATTTTCCCCACACTTCTCCCCCTCCCCCACCTTGAACTTGTGTCCTCTTGTCATAGAATCCTTACAGTGTGGAAACAGATCCTTCAGCCAACAAGTTCACACCAACCCTCCGAAGAGTAACTCACCCAGACCTATTCCCCTACGTTTACCCCTGACTAATGTACATAGCCTACACATCCCTGAACACTATGGGCAATTTAGCATGACCAAGTCACCTAACCTGCACATCTTTGCATTGTGGAAGGAAACCAAAGCACCTGGAGAAAACCCACTCAGGCACAGAGAGAATATGCAGACTCCATACAGACAGTCACCCGAGGCTGGAATTGAACCCGGGTCTCTGGTGCTGTGATGTGGCAGTGCTAATCACTGAGCCACCATGCTGCCGATTGTAGTTAACCTTTCTACCCTGGGAAAAAGCCTCTGACTATTCACCCAATCTATGTCTGTCGTAATTTTTTGGGCCTCTACCTGAGCCCCCTTCTTTCCTTTATAATGTCCTGGAGAACCAATTTCATATTCCAACCTGGTGGTCACCTGACCTAATATCTCCTCTGTTGCTCAGTGACATAGTTACTTCCTTTTATTGATTATCAGTTGATTCTGAAAGTATCTATTGTACAATGGAACATGTTTCTCCAGTGAAATGCCTTGGGATATTTCATTATGTTAAAAGTTATTTAGAAATTGTGGTTGTGCTTCTTGAGTGTTATTGGAGTTGCACTTGTCCAGACAAGTGGAGAATTTGTCATCACATTCCTGATCTTTGACATCTCTCCCCTCTTCCAATTCTGACCAAATGTCACTAAGCTGAAACCTTAACAATTGCATCTCTCTCTACCAACACTGCCAGATCTGATGACAGCAGCCAACGTTTCCATTTATATTCTGCTGAACAGCCATATTAGTCCTGCAGGGAGTGTGATAGGGGCAATACGATGGAAGGTATAAATCTACTGAGCTTTCTTCCATTTCAGAGACGATGCAACATTCTAAAAATGTATGAATGTGTACAATGGAATGCAGTCACTGATGTGATAGAAGGAACAGTGCTCTTGACTTTCCTATTGTGCTTATCTTTGACAGTGTGATACTGAATTGGATAAGGATGTAAGCGAGTGACAATGGGATTTTGTGTCTGCTCTCAAGCAAGTAGCAGATTTATCCGCCTGTGTCATGTAAACGTTTCCCAACTTTGCGAGCTCACTTGAACACCTGCATCCATTATCACCGTAATTCCACATAACACAGATGTAATAAACGTTGTAAAAATATGTTCCACAATTTATTACACTTCTATTAAACCTTGAACAATACAGACTGAGTCACTGACACCTTATTGAACTCAATAGCCTTGTGTTTACCACCTAAAATGTGAACCACCACACTTCAGTTTTATTGTTGTCACCTTGTGATTTAATATGAGATCACACCCTCGGTCACGTAACATCTAAATATTACAGTCAGTCTTTGAAACTCCACAAGCCTAGCGTCTGTGCAAACAGGAAGGAGGTCATATCTGCCCAACGCATTTGGGAATGGAATGTAGGTTGACAGTGTCCAAAGAAATCAGTCAGACTTTGACAGTGCACCATCGATGCTGACAGAGCAGGGGGTGGAAAGAGATGTGAATTATATGAACGCCTTCACCTCTGTGTTAATGTCTGACCACTCTGTGGGTTACTACTATGACATGATAGAGAGGCTTATAGAACTAGCAGCATCAAGAGATCCTCACTCCTGCTAGGATTTCCCAGCACAGAGGGCACAAGGGGTTGAGCCCTCCAAGTCCCTTAATGGCAGAGCAAGCCACTTGGCTCATAAGGATGGAATTCCGACAATTTGAAAAGAGGCCATTCAGTCAGCACCACCCCTCCAAAGAGCATCCGACCTATACCCACAGTCCACTCTATCCCTACATTTTATCCATCTACCCTGCACATTCCTAGACACTACACACAATTTAGCATGACCAAAGCACCTGACCTGCACACCTTTGGGCTTTGGGAGGAAACCGGAGCACCCGGAGGAAACCCATGCACGCACAAGAAAGAACGTACACACTCCATACAGAGTTACCTAAATGCAGAAATTGCACCCAGATTCCTGGCATTGTAAGGCAGTGGTGCTAACCACTGAGCCACACCAACTCTGAGTATTTTCACTTACTGCCAAACTCTTGCCTTTTCCCCTAACTTGGACATTGTTATTATTCACTGAGTGTCAATCTCTATCAGCAGTCCAGTACAGAACCTAGCTGCTATATTTTTGTTAATTTATTCAATTGGATGTGGCATCATCCTTACTTTCCGCACAGGACTGTGGGTCCGGGGTCACATGTCAGCCAGACTGGGCAAAGAGAGCAGTTTCCTTCCCTAATGGGCATTAGTGAACCAGATGGGTTTTTACAACAACAATGGTTGCATTCAATTCTAAATTCCAGATTATTTAAAAATTGAATTCAAATTGGGATTTGAAGCTAAGATTGCAAAACCTTTCATTGGTCACTAGATTAACAAGCTAATGTTAATGCCAACAAGTCATCAACTCCCCACTCTTCATTTACTGTGTGAGAAATGTTTCTTTTTCACTTTGTGTTTGCTTGTTTTGCAAAACAGTTTCAAACCGTGCCCTCTAGTTCTCAATCTGTTTCGAAATGGAGACAGTTTCTCCCGAACCATGTTGTCTAGCCATCTTATGATTCTGGAAATTTCTGTCCAATCTCCTAATGGGCTTCATGACACCACAATGACCCCATGTTAAGCAAAATCATGTGGCAGGCAATGCCTAATAGTATGATCACTAGGTGTTAATCCAGAGACCCAGGTAACTCGGGTTGAAATTCAGTCATGGTAGATAGTGGAATTTGAATTCAATAAATGAGAGTCTAATGTTGACCACGAACCATTGTCACTGACTGTGGGGAACCCATCTGGTTTACTAATGTCCTTTAGGGAAGGAAATTGCCACCCTCACCTGATCAGACCTATAAATGACGCCAGATCCACAGCAATGTGGTTAACTCATAACTTCCCTCTGGCCAATTAGAGATGGGCAATAAATGCTGCCTGGCCAGCGGTGCCCTCATCCTGTAAATACATTAAATAAAAAGGCTTTTACCAGGTCCACATAGCAGAGATCTTGTCCCTGAGATGTCATTCTCAAATCAAGACACTATCAGCAGGACAACAAATATTTGACCTTTCCCCCTACCAACGCTGTATCAACAACAGCATGCATTTATATAGAGCCTTTTGCATGATAAAACATCCCAAGACACTTCACAGGAGCATTGTCAAACACAATTTGATGCCGGGCCGTGTTTTGGTAGAAGGAATGGAGGAGCAGGGTATTATTTAAATGCATAAAAGCCTAACACTTATCGCTCACTACCAACCCTAGACTCATCCTTTAACTGACCAACCTCTCTAAACTCCAACTTTTCTTTCCACCCCTTTCCCTCTCTTTCTTCAATAGTATTATGGCTGTTGTGGTTCTGTTAGCCGAGCTGGGAGTTTTTGTTGCAAACGTTTCGTCCCCTTTCTAGGTGACATCCTCAGTGCTTGGGAGCATCCCGCTTCACAGGAGCAACAAAAACTCCCAGCTCGGCGAACAGAACCACAACGACGAGCACCCGAGCTACAAATCTTCTCACAAACTTCGAATTACTATGGCTGCTGCTTTACCTGTTGCAACTAACCTTACATTTTTAACATATGATGGGAATGTGATAATGGAAGAACACCTTATTCTTTTATTGTATGTGCATGAACAAAGAGATAAAGCTTCAGTTTAAAGCATAACCCAATCAATGCCACCCATGACAATGCAGCATTCCTTCTTTACTGCGCCCAAGTTTCAGTTTGAATCTGTGTGCAAAGTCCTAAAGAATGGCTTGAATCCAGAATTTTCTGGCTGACTGGCAGAAAACTGGTCCACTAGCCACTCTTTGTGTTCCTCACATTGTGCTCAGGTCAAGATTCTTGTATTCAAAGCTCTTCCTTACCCAATATCTCCAAACCTGGCTCTTCTGTTCTGCTACTACTTTTCCAATCAATAAGAGTCTGAAAACTCAAATCTCCATCTGTAACCTCTCATATTTCTGGTCATAATCTTCTCCATTCTGATGATAACCTCAACAAACGAAACTCACAGAGGTTTTGCACGAAAAAATATAAACACAACCGCAGTCTCCACACTCTCAAAGTTGTGGCGTCTGTCTTCAGTGATTCATGGTCATTGGTATTTTTGAAAGATTGACTTGATGAAGGATTTGAATGTACCATGCTGCCTGATGTCTATTAATAGCAAGTCAAATTCAATCTTTAGCTCTCAATATAGCAATCTAAAGGATCATTTAATGAATTTTCGTAAATAAAGGATCATAATACTTGCATCAGCTGCTATCTAGAAGATAGCAATCTCAAAAGAATGTGTATTCCAAGTACACTCTAGAGGCTTCTGCACAGAAATAAAGGGAAACTCTGTGGTGGGAATACTTCATTCTCAGATGTGGCATCTTTCAGGTGGAAGTAAACGGTCCTGTGGCGCTACTTAGATGGACAGCCAAGAGAGATTATCCTGATGTATGGAGTCATACAGCACAGAAACTGACCCTTCGGTCCAACCATTCCATGCTGACCACATTCCCAGACTAAACTAATCCCACCTGCCAGTGCTCGGCCCATTTCCCTCCAACCTTTCCCAGTCATAAACTTAGCCAAATGTCTTTTAAACATTGTAATTGTACCTTGCCCACCACTTCCTCTGACAGTTCATTCCACACACTAACCACGCTCTGTGTAAAAATGTTTGCTCTCGTGTACTTTTAAATCTTTCTCCTGTCATCTTAAAGATACTCCCCCTAATTTTGAACTCCTCCAACCTAGGGAAAAGACCCTTGCCATTCACCTTATCTAAACCCCTCATGATTTTATAAAGCTGTATAAGTCACAGCCTTTCCAGTGTATTTTTATATCACAAACCCTCCATTCCTGGCAACATCCTGGTAAATCCTTTCTGAGCCCTCTCCAGTTTAATAATATCCCTCCTATAACTGGGCAACCGGAACTGCGCACTGTATTCCAGAAGACGCCTCAACAAACGTCCTGTACAATCTCAACATGACATCCCAACTTCTCTAATCAAAGGACTGAGCAATGAAGGCAAGCGTGCTAAACACCTTAAACACCCTGTTTACTTGTGATACAAATTTCAAAGAATTATGTACCTGAACTTTTAGGTCTCTCTGTTCTTCAACACTACCCAGAGCCCTACCATGAAGTGTACATGATTTGGAGATGCCGGTGTTGGACTGGGGTGTACACAGTTAAAAATCACACAACACCAGGTTATAGTCCAACAGGTTTAATTGGAAGCACACTAGCTTTAGGAGTGACGCTCCTTCATCAGGTGATTGTGTCACCTGATCCCATCACCTGATGAAGGAGTGTCCCTCTGAAAGCTAGTGTGCTTCCAATTAAACCTGTTGGACTATAACCTGGTGTTGTGTGATTTTTAACTATGAATTGTACAAGTCTTTTCATCCTTCAATCAACATCACTAAATTAGAAATTCAGATGGGAGTCTTGATTTAACAATTCATTCAAGAATTACAGATTCATTCTGGTATAGAAGGAAGCCAGTTAGCCCATTGTATTTATGCCAGTTCATTAAATAGGCACAGTTGCACAGTGCCAAATCTGCAGATTTTCCTTTCATACCCTTGAACATTATTTTTATCCAGATAACTGCCCATTGCCCTCTTGAATGCCTCAATTGAACCTGACTCCTCAACATTCCCAGGTAGTACATTCCATACTCTATCTGCCCACTGAGTGAAAAAGATTCTCCTTCATTTCACCCTTGTTTCTTTTCTGATCAGTATAAATCCATGCCCCTCTTGTTCTTGTTCCTAAATGAGCAGGAACACTTTCTCCCTATTTAGTGTGATGCTGCTGCTTCTTAACAAAGTTATGTTGCCCTTGGTATTTTTTTCAGAGGGTTCCCAGAGACTCCAGGAGGTCTAGGCTTGAAGGATTTTAGGGCCAATTTGAATATAGCTAACAGGTACTGCCTCAGAAAAAAAGGCTTTCAAAAGTTTTTAAAAAACACTTGTACAATGAAAGGGGAGTGGCCAGTTCTCCCAGCTCAGCTTTTCTCTGGTTTGGTTTGGTTTTAGCAGTAGTGTTGAAAAAGTTGCTGAAGCCAAAGAAGCAGATCCATGCTGATCCTCCCTCGCTCTGACCTCTCTCCTGTAAGACCCTGTGTTTGATTTTACCTTTTGTATCAAGGAGTGTTCATGGGGATTGTTGCGAGTATTGGGTACAGCATCATTAAAGTTGGGATAATCTGTTGGATTTTTGGATAGGTTAAGTTATTCAGTATTCTGTTCTCTTCTGTTGGTATTTCATTTGGTAATCTTGTAGATAAATTCTGTTTTGTTTAAAACTGAGTGGTTAGGCCAGCTGCATCACTCCTGGAATATCCACTATACACCTGCTTAAAACAACCAGCAAAGTTAATGTCCGGGCTACTTTCTTGAAATGTTTTGAGGGGGTCTAGCCTGGTCCTTAACACAACTCTATCTATCCTGTTCATGATTATCCTCCATCAGATCTCTTCGTGGGTCTCTTATTTCTAAGTGTGACACATCTAATGCTGCTGCAATCTCTCTGTAATGCCCATTACCAACATGTGACTCTTATTGTGGGACCACACTGTGAGCAAATTGGCTATATGACAAAAATGGCAACATTTCAAAAATTGCTTTCATTGGGTGCAAACCATTTTGGGATGTCCTATGAAAGGAGCTGTAAAAAGGCAAGACTTTATTGTCATTAGGGGAGGGAAGGAGTCAATTAAATTCCAAATCCAAGTACAGGATGTCAAAAAGCCAGGTCTTACACCATAAATGGTCCCTCAATTCTACCCCAGCGGTGTGCCTTACCCAGCCTCAGAACATGACCCCCTTCCCACATCAGAGTAACATCTTTCCAATTTACGCAACCCAGGAAAGTTGTGTCATCTCTCAGGGTTAAGTAAATTAGTGATAAGTCATGGGCAGTTTTCCACTTTGGCTTGTCTCCCAGGTGACAGTTTTGAGACTCATTACACATGGACCATTTGAGACCAAATATATACGAATAATACAGAGAGAACTTACTTCTAGTGAGCAAAGGGGCTACAATGACAAGACATGCATCTCAAGATATTGGTGAAAGAATCTGAGGCAACACACTTTCATGCAATGTGTGTTTAGCACAAGGACGTAATACGTTTGGTATGCTTTCCTTTATTGGTCAGACTATTGAGTACAGGAGTTGGGAGGTCATGTTGCGGCGGTACAGAACATTGGTTAGGCCACTGTTGGAATATTGCGTGCAAATCTGGTCTCCTTCCTATCGGAAGGATGTTGTGAAACTTAAAAGGGTTCAGAAAAGATTTATAAGGATGTTGCCAGGGTTGGAGGATTTAAGCTGGAGTGTCAGAGGCTGAGGGGTGATCTTATAGAGGTTTACAAAATTATGAGGGGCATGGATAGGATTGGTCTCTTTGCTGGGGTTGGGGAGTCCAGAGCTAGAGGCTATAGGTTTAGGGTGAGTGGAGAAAGATATAAAAGAGACCTAAGGGGCAACTTATTCACGCAGAGGGTGGTACGTGTATGGAATGAGCTGCCAGAGGAAGTGGTGAAGGCTAATACAATTGCAACATTTAAATTACATTTGGATGGGTATATGAATAGGAAGGTTTCGGAGGGATATGGACCGGGTGCTGGCAGGTGGGACTAGATTGGGTTGGAATATCTGGTTGGCATGGACGGGTTGGACCGAAGGGTCTGTTTCCGTGCTGTACATCTCTATGACTCTAAGTCTGCTCTGCCATTTAATACGATCATGGCTGATCTCACTATCTCAACCTCAACTCCACTCTTCTGCCTGCTCCCCTAAAACACTTTAATTCATTACTATTTAAAATTCTGTTTATCTCCTCAAATTTATTCTGTATCCTGGCATCTACCTCACTTTGGGGCAGTGAATTCAACATTTTCACGACGCTTTGAGAGGAGTAATTCCTCCTCAGTACAGTTTTAAAGCTGCTACCCCTTATCCTAAAACCATGACTAGATCATAGAGATGTACAGCACGGAAACAGCCCCTTCGGTCCAACTTGCCCATGCCGACCAGATATCCTAAATTAATCTAGTCCCATTTCCCAGCATTTGGCCCAAATCCCTCTAAACCCTTCCTAGTCATATAACCATCCAGATGCCTTTGAAATGCTGTAATTGTACCAGCCTCCATCACTTCGTCTAGCAGCTTTCTCCATACATGCACCACCCCTCTGCGTGAAAAAGTTGTCCCTTACATCCCTTTCAAATCTTTCCCTTCTCACCCTAACCTACGCCCTCTAATTCTGAACTCACCCACCCCAGGGAAAAGACTTTGTCTATTTATCCTATCCATGCGATTCATGATTTTATCCTAGATTACCCCACAGGGGGAAACATCCTCTCTATATTTACATGTAGGATTTAGAATGCATTGCCTGATAGAATGGTGGGTGCATTCAAAAGGGAACTAGATTAGGTTGAGCTAGCTGACAGCCAGGAGTATCAATGCAGAAACTCAGAGCAACAAATAACAATGTTCCAATTTTAAAGAAAGAGGACACAGGCCATTCTGCTGTAACGCACGTTTCATCAATGTGAATTCAGCATAACGTGATTGACGAATTGGGAACATGATCTATTAACTTGTCTGTTGGCTGTAACACAATTACATCGCCAACCCTTAAAGTGCTGTTTCTAAGGCATGTTTTTTTTCTACAATGTGGAGTTGTACAAGAACTCAACCATCACGTTACTGAAGAACTGACTGTACGTCTTTAGAGAAATAAGTGTTAAACAAAGTAGAACTTTTTTGAAAATTGATTTTATGTTAAGCAGTCTTTGACAGTAATCATCAAGGAACATGCACACAACATCAAGGAGCAATTACTGTTGGCAAGTTGGCTTCACCAAACAAATCATATTCAATGGAGAAAACCCTTCAAGCACATGGAGGCGCGGCTGGGGATTAAGACCAGCTGAATTTTTTCTCAGAAGAGTTGGGGAGATATGAGAGACTTCAGAACAGCATTAGGTCGTTCAACCCTTCAAGCAGTTTGACCATTCAGTAAAATCATGGCTGGTCTGGGTGGTGTTTCATCTCAACTCTTTTCCTCTGCTCACCTTGTGGCTTTGTTTACTGAAAATCAATCCAACTCAGCCTTGAATTAAGGAGCAGCGCAACGAAAGCTTGTGATTCCAAATAAATGTGTTGGACCATAACCTGGTGTCGTGTGATTTCTGACCTTATCCACCCCAGTCCGAAACTGGCGCCTCCACATCTTGAATTAATTCAATGGCCCAACCCTCACTGCAGAAGTGAACAGTCTGACAACTCGTTGAGGGTCAAAATTTCAAACATTTCTGTCATTAAAATGGATAGCCCTTCTTTTTAAATTGTGACCCCCTCCCCCAGCACTAATTGTACCCATCGGAGGAAGCATCCTCCCAGTGTTCACCCTGAATAAAATCTCCTTGGGGTCTCACACATTTCAATAATGTTGTCTCTCATTCTTCTAAACTCCAATGGGGGCAGGCTCAACCTACATAGATAACACCCTCACCCAAGGAATGAGACAAGTGAGCAATGGAATGAATAACCTCCTGTTGTTCTGTATTGATCTAAGATTTGTATGAGATTAATACCATTCATCAGATCTGGATTTTACAAAACGTCCTTTTCCGAATTTACCACGTCATTCTCATTATAGCTGAAAGAAACAGCCATACCTTGAAACCATATTATTAACTAACAACAATAACGACTTCCATTTGTAAATATTTAGAATCAGCACATATGAGCCTGATACAGGTGGAGCGTGAACACAGACATTCTGACCCAGAGGTAGGGACAATACTACAACTGCCCTAGATTTGTATCTATATATAGCCTTTCACAATTTCAAAGAGTATTACAGTCAATTGCTGTTGAAATATCATAGAATCTCTACAGTGTGGAAGCAAGCCATTCAGCTCATCACGTCCACACCAAACTTCTGAAGAGAATCCCACCAACACCCACTCCCCTACCCTATACTCTTGCATTACCCATGGTTAACCCAGTTAGTCTGCACATCCCTCGACATTATGGGGCAATTCAGCATAGCCAATCCTCCCTAGTCTTTAGAGTATGGGAGGAAACCCATGCAGATTGGGGAGAATGTGTAAACTCCACACATGCAGTCACCTGAGGTTGGAATTGAACCTGGGTCCCTGGCACTGTAAGGTAGTGGTGCTAACAACTGAGCCACCATGCCAGCCCATATAAGGGAGTCGTGCACCCAATTTGGAGACAGCAAGCTTCCTCAGACACATCAATATGATGATGACAACCAGATAATTGTCTTTTTTATTCATTCAAGTGGATGTCACTGGCTCGGCCAGAGTGTGGATAAGAGTTACCCACATGACTGTGGGTCTGGAGTCACATGTAGACCTGACTGGGGAAGAATGACAGTTTCCTTCCCTAAAAGGCAACTTTCAGCTTTATTTCTTTATTTTTCTGTTTATACTAAGAACAATGTTAATGCTTTATTTTTAACATTGTTTCTCTATCTTACTACTTTGCATTTACGTTTTGTACCTAGGTACCTTTGTACCTAAAATGGCGCCATACGTGACAGGACATTGTACACGTTCCACTGTACTCTTGTACTTGAGTACACATGACAATAAAGCTTAAATCAAATCAAAATGTCTTCTTCTCTCCCCATGGCAACTGGCAATGGTTTTATTATCATTAGACTCTTTATTGAATTCAATATTCACCATTTGCTGTAGCAGGATTGGAACCCAGGTCCCCAGACCATTATCTAAGTCCAAAACAAAAACAGAAATTGCTGGAAAAGCTCAGCGGGTCCCTGGATTACTGGTCTAGCAATAATAAATCTAAGCCACTGCCTCCCCATAATTTTCAATGACGTTGGTTAGAAAAGACATGATGGTTGGGACATTGGAAGTAACTCCTCTTTGGGACAGAAAAGGGGCAATTTTTAAAGACATATTCAGCCCATTATTGAGCCTTAGGTTGAGGGAAGAGCCTAGCCAATGAGCTAAGAATCAGCTAGCATATATTGACAGTTCCTCATCGGTTAGTATCTGCAGTCATAGAGTCATAGAGATGTACAGCACGGAAACAGACCCTTCGGTCCAACTCGTCCATGCCGACCAGATATCCCAGCCTAATCTAATCCCATTTTCCCTCCTTCTTTAACGCTGCTGAGAATTTAAATACAGACACATCCTGGTAGAAACCAATGGAAGCTGGTCAGGGTTTAGAGAAAAACCTATTACAGTTTGCAACATCCACAGCAGGACCTGTGCTGACCTGTAATTTACTGTTCTTATAAAATATGTATAATGTTATAAATATTTGATTTGAAAAGTACAAGATGTTTTCTGCCGGATGACTTCATGTTGCATTTCTGGAACAAAATTAGTTTCATAGAATGAAAGATGCTTGTAATCCAGAATTTCTCGTGTGGAAGGGTACCCTGGAATGTTCCCCTGACATCCTGTTGGTCCTATTTGATCAAAGGTGTCACTGCCCAGGAGAAGGAATACCACGGGAAGAGGTTGCATTTACATAACGCCATACACAACCTCAGGAGGTCCCCAGCATCACAGCTATCAGTTTTTCAGCCAATTCAAATCACTCCACGTGATATCCTGAGAAACAGTTGGCGACACTGGATTTGCAACAGCCACAGGTCTTGACAGCATTCTGACAAAAGAGCTGAAGACTCGTGCTCCAGAACCTGATGCTCCCCCAACCAAGTTCCAACACTGACATCTACCCGACAATGTGGAAAATTGACTAGGTATGTCCTGTCCACAGAAAAACAGGACAAATACAACTCAGCCCGTTACCGCCCAATCAGACAGCTCTCGATCATCAGTAAAATGATGGAATGTGTCATCAACAGTGTTATCAAGCAGCACCTGCTCAGCAATAATCAGCTCAGTGACGCCCAGTTTGGGTTCCACCAGGGCCACTCAGCTCCTGACTTCATTAAAGTATTGGTTGACATATGGACAAAAGAGCTGAATTCTAGAGGTGAGGTGAGTGTGACGGCCCTTGACATCAAGGCTGCCTTTGAATGAGTGTGGCATCAGGAGGCCCTAGCAAAACTGGAATCAATGGGTATAGGGAGGAAAACTCTCCAGTGGTTGGGTCATATCTGGCACATTGGAAGATGGTTGTGGTTTCTGAAGGACAGTCTTCTCAGCCCCAGGACATCTCTGCAGGAGCTCCTCAGGGTAGTGTCCTAGGCACAACCACCTTCAGCTGCTTCCTCAATGACCTTCCCTCCAGCATAAGGTCAGAAGTGGGGATGTTTGCTGATGATTGCACAATGTTCAGCATCTCAGACATGGAAGCAGTTCATGTCTAAATGTAGCAAGACCTGGACAATAGGCAGGCTTGGGCAAAAATGTGGTAAGTAACATTTGCCCATAAGAGGTTACCATTGATCAGAAACTGAACTGGATTTGCCATATAAATACTGTGGTTAT
The DNA here is from genome assembly GCF_020745735.1 of Hemiscyllium ocellatum. Classification (NCBI taxonomy): domain Eukaryota; kingdom Metazoa; phylum Chordata; class Chondrichthyes; order Orectolobiformes; family Hemiscylliidae; genus Hemiscyllium; species Hemiscyllium ocellatum. The sequence continues at coordinate 9,840,393 of NC_083407.1, read as the reverse complement.
ATGAACAGGTCAAAGACTGGGAATACTGTAGCGAATAACTTTTCTCCTGACTGCCCAGTTCCTGACCACCATCTACAAGGCACAAGTCAGGAGTGTGATGGAATACTCCCCACTTGCCTGGATGGGTGCAGCTCCAACAACACTCAAGAAAGTTAACACTATTCAGGACAAAGCAGCCCACTTGATTGTCACCCCATCCACAACTATCCACTCACTCCATCACTGTTGCTGAGTGACAGCAGTGTGTACCATCCACAAGATGGACTACAGTATTCCACCAGTCCTGTTTCAAATCCACATTCATTTCCATCCAGAAGGACAAGAGCAGCAGATATATGGGAACACCACCGACCGCATTTTTACTCCAAGCTACTCACCATCCTGACTTGGAAATATATCGCCATTCCTTCACGATCTCTGAGTCAAGATCCTGCAAGTCTCTCCCAAATAACACGATGAGATTACCCACAGCACACAGACTGCAGTGGTTCAAGAAGGCAGCTCACCACCTACTTCTCAATGGCAACAAATAGTTGCCCAGCCAGCAACATCCACTTGTAAGTAATGGTGTTCCCATACACCTGCTGCCCTTGTTCTTCTAAACATGGAGCCTAGGTTCTCTGTTCCATCACTTGTTGCTTAATTTTCCTTTCTCTCTCTTTTTGTTCTGTTTCTGAATCCTAGCTCTCTCCACCTATTAATTTCACTTTCTACTCTTGATTTGATGTTCGCCTTCACCCACTGCAACCTGGCTTCCATTTCTGAACTCCCTCACCTGCTTTCTCAATCCTTTGATCTCACTATTTAAGGAGCCATACGTATTGCCCCTATGCATTCTGCTGTCTCAAATATTCCCTTACCTCTCGCTGCGCTGTTATTAACTCACTCGCAGTCTGATTCAAGATGGCGCTGACACTGGGCGACTCTTGGCAAGCTCTCTACAGCAGATCTTATTCTCACATTTCTTACAACCGCTCCACACTTTTAAACCTTAATTCTAAGTCTGTAAAAATTCACCTTGTATGCCTCACTCTGTCAAAGCACCCTATGATCTCTATGATCATTGTTTGCTATGATCTGCCTGCACTGCTCGCAAAACAAAACTTTTCACTGTACTTAGGCACATGTGACTACAATAAATCAAATCAAATCAAATCAAATCAATGTAGGTAATAAAATCAAACTGCACAAGATATCAGCTTATCTGTTAGTTAGAGGAAGATTCATGCTGAATGAAAGATTCAGCTGAATGCAGTGATGATATCCCAGTTTTGCCTTTGCTGCTGACTGCCATTTATTAGGATTACAGTGGGACTTGGAACATCGATCTGGAATTTGACCCGAAGACTGGCCGGCAGAGAAGAGCACTTGAACCATTTTGACAAAGATCAACTCTTATTCAAAGGAAAAAGGTACTCAGAATCAATATCTTCAGAATCTACGCATGTGTCCAATTGGACAAAACGAATTAAATTCTAGTACAGAAAAAAACCCCATAGAGGGATAGTAATTAAGATTAAGATGATTACCATAAAATAGAGGAACAAATGTAGGAACAGATGTAAGCCATTCAGCCCATTGAATCTGCTCCACCATTCAATGAGATCGTGGTTGATCTGATAATCCTCAACTCCACCTTCCTGCCTTTAACCTGTAACCCTCGGTACCCTTGCCCACAATGTTCATGGGCACTTCACTGAAGAATTAGGAACCAACACACTTATTGAGTTTTCTTTCAAATGCAACTATCATAGTCTGGAGCTAATGATGAGGGGTCAGATTGTGTGTTCAGTTTGTCTTGCTGAGGGCAGAGCCCAAAGTCTCTTACGGTTTCCCTTGCCCTGAACAAATTGTGGCTAGTGTTACACAATTGTTTAGAACTTACCATGCACGATGTTGTGATTGGAATGAGGTCAGCCAGATGGACCGCCTGGAATATGAGTTCCTTAATTGGGGCTGTTAATCTGGTCCAATCATGGAGCCCTGGCTGACAGATATAAACAGAGCGTAGGTATGTCAGGGTAACCCACTGGTCGGACAGCGCATTGGGGTGGGTGAGAGCCCAATGTTACGTAGGGGCAGACTGAGAGCAGGAAGGTGGGTAGCCGTCCTCAGCATTGTCACCCCGGGCGGATACCGGGGTGGGCTGTCGAAAGGTGTGTCAGGGCGGACCGAGAACTGAAAGGTGTGTAGGGACGGGCTGCCTTAGAGTGACCGGAAGGTGGGAGGGATGGGGGCTTGCTGAGTCTATATTGTCTGCACTTTTGTATGTAACAGGATTGTCTCATGTACAAATGTCATTGTCACTGTCTTATTTGAAACTGGGATTTGAGGTTTGTCCTCATTTTCCTGTAAACTGGTTGAACGGTAGGGTTTGGGGCCTAGCTTCAAGGGTTCTGTTCAGTCTAGGAGCTTGCTCTGAACTAGCTGGGTCAGTGTTTTGCACCATGCCTTTGTAAATAAAGAGGGTGACTTGGTCATGGGATACCAGCTTCTGTGGAGTTATTTCACAAACTATTCATCAAGCAAACCAGTCCAGGCCAGGAATCATGCTGAGTTTGAGTCTCTTCCCATTCTTTCTCATTTCAGCCTCAATTCCTATCTCTCTTTCTCTCATGTGTATCCAATTTCCCCTTAAATGTGTCTGTACTGTTTACCTCAACCACCCTCTGTGAGAGCAAGCTCTACATTTTCACCACTCTCTGGTAAAGTTTCATCTGAATTCTCTATTGGATTCTTTGGGGAACCATTTAATATTGGTCGCCTCTCTTTCTGCGGCTCTAGTTTACTTATCGTAACATTCACACCCTCGTTTTCAAATGCCATCAGTGGCTTTTGGCCCTCTCTATCTCTGCAGTGCTCTGAGATCTCTGAACACCTTTAATGTGTGCTTAGAGTTAGTGAGTCATAGAGATCTACAGCATGAAAACAATCCAACTTGTCCATGCCGACCAGATAAACTAAATAAGTCTAGTCCCAGCCTCAACATGACCCCCCCTCCCAACTCCTATACTCAGTGCACTGACCAATAAAGGCAAGCATACCAAACACCTTCTTCACTACAATGTCCACCTGGAACTCCACTTTCAAGAAACTGTGAAACTGCACTCCAAGTTCTCTTCGTTCGGCAACATTCCCAAAACCTATCATTAAGTATTTAAGTGTTGCCTTGATCTGTCCTACTGAAATGTGATACCTCATATTTATCTAAATTAAACTCCATTTGCCATTCCTCAGTCTATTGGCCCATCTGATCAAGGTACCGTTGGACTCTGAAGTAGTCTTCTTTGCTGTCCACTACATCTCCAATTTTGGCGTCATCTGCAAATTTACTAACCATATCTCCTATATTCACATCCAAATCATTTATATAAATGATGAAAAGCAGTGGACCCAGCACCAATCCTTGCGGCACACTGCTGGTCACAGGCCTCCAGTCTGAAAAGTAACCCTCTACCACCACCCTCTGCTCCTTGCCTTGAGCCAATTTTGTATCCGAATGGCTAGTTCTCCCTATATCTCATGTGAACTATATTGCTTGTAAATCCCAGATTTCCTTCATTCCATCATTAGGAGTTGTGCCTTCATTGGTAGGAGCTCTGGTAATATCTTTGAAAATATTCACATCCTGATTCCTGATGAAGGGTTTTTGCCCAAAACATCAATTTTCCTGCTCCTCAGATGCTGTCTGACCTCATAGAGTCATAGAGATGTACAGCACAGAAACAGACCCTTCAGCCCAACTCGTCCATGCCGACCAGATATCCCAACCCAATCTAGTCCCACCTGCCAGCACCCAGCCCATATCCCTCCAAACCTTTCCTAGTCATATACCCATCCAAATGCCTTTTAACGCTGCAATTGTACCAGCCTCCACTACCTCCTCTGGCAGCTCATTCCATACACATACCACCCTCTGTGTGAAAAGATGCCCCTTAGGTCCCTTTTATATATTTCCCTTCTCACCCTAAATCATGCTGGGGAAAAGACCTTGCTTATTTATCCTATCCATGCTCACATGATTTTATAAACTTTTATAAGGTCACCCCTCAGCTTCCAGCACTGCAGGGAAAACAGCCCTAGCCAATTCAACCTCTCTCTATAGCTCAAATCCTCCAACCCTGGCAACATCCTTGTAAATCTTTTCTGAATCCTTTCATGTATCATAACATCCTTCCAATAGGAAGGAGACCAGAATTGAACGCAATATTCCAAACATGGCCTAACCATGCCCTGTACAGCTGCAACGTGACCTCTCAACTCCTGTACTCAATACACTGATCAATAATGTTTCCTATGGATAAGTTCCATACATCTAAAATGAAACTGACTGACAGATCAGTCGTTTCCTGGATTCTCCCGCCTTCCTTCCTGTGTTAAATGATGGATTGGCATTTTCAGTCTAGAGGCTTAATTTTTGTTTATAAGAAACCCTTGAATGTTGCATCTGTAATTTATTTTGTTTTTGATTCCTGAGGGTGACAACCAATGGATGTGGAGATTTCAGTCTGTATTGTATCCCATTATATTCTCCATTAAATTCAGTAAATTCCTCAGCTTCAGTTATTTTCAGATTCCCTTGCAGGTTTAAATGTCTTTTTCTCTATTGTGCTGTGCTTTTCCAACACCACACTCTTGACTCTAATCTCCAGCATCAGCATTATGCCTTACTTTAACAATGCTCTGCTTCATTATCTGTCTAATTCTCCTCCTTTAAGCCACTTCTTAAAACTACCACTTTTACCAGGTTTCTCATCATCTGCCTTAATAGCTTCTTTCATGCCTCAGTGTCAAATTGATAATTACTCCCATGAAGCACTTTGAGACATCTTATTGTGTTAATGGTGCTATTTAAATGCAAGTCCTTGACATATAGAGAGTTTTTTTTCCCCATTTGTTCATGGGACATGGAGCCTCTGGCTAGGCCAGCATTGATTGCCTATCCCTAGTTGCCCCTTGAGCACTGCCTTCTTGAACCGTTGCAGTCCACATATTGGGTATCTTCGAAGGGCGAAACTTCGAAGGTGATTCTATCACCATCATTGAATCCCCACAGCGTGGAATCAGGCCATTTGGGCCCAACAAGTCCACACTGACCTCTGGCTAATGCACCTAACCTACATAACCCTGAACACTATGGACAATTTAGCATGGCCAATTCACCCAATCTGCACATCTTTGGATTGTGGGAGGAAACCGGAGCAAACCCACACAGACACAGGGAGAATGTGTAAACTCCACACAATTGCCCGAGATTGGAATTGAACCTGCGTCCCTGGTGCTGTGAGGAACCAGTGCTAACCACTCAACCACTGTGTCACCCCAAATCCATAAAGACTTATAAAGACCTCAGTTTTTTTTCAAATACTGCTTAGCAAATGTTTCCTGTCTCTGGTATAAATCATGTTGCAGCACATTGTAACTAACTTGTTTATTGCGAAGAAAATGATGAGTGGGTGTCCCCAAGCATTCCTCACCAAACAATGGAACTTTTTTCTTCAAATCTTTCCTGATATTTACAGCATTTGAAATGACCTTTCAGTGGACCGGTGGTGCTTAGTTGGATAGTGCTTTGATGGAATGCTCATAGCTAAGTTGCTTCCTACTGCAGATTGTTGTCCTATTTATTGATATTTTCCATAAGTCTATTCAGAATCAAATGCTGCCCCATCAGTTTGAAGTTAGTACTAGTCTTCCCATTCCAGAGACTTAGGCCAGGGCTAGCATTCCTCCAGCAACATTGAGGGAGTGCTGGATTGTTGAAGGTGCTATCTCTCAGATAGAATAGTAAACCAAGGCCCTCTGAGAAAGAAACGAATGTTCCCACAGTAATACTTAGAAATCTGAAGTCACACGACACCAGGTACAGTCTAAGAGGTTTCTTTAAAATCACAAGCTTTCGGAGGACTGCTCCTTCATCAGGTGAAGAGGAGAGAGGAATTCCACGTAATTAAGTGTGCCAACAGATAGGTGCAAATAGTGTGAGTTTTACCGCAGTCTGTGCCTGTGCACCTCCCTGCACTTCACCCGATGATGAGGTAACACTTCAAAAGCTTGTGATTTTAAATAAACCTGTTGGGCTATAACCTGGCATTGTGCGACTTCTAACTTTGTCAACTCCAGTCCAATTTACCTCACTCTCCAGCTTCCTCCTGAAGCACGGAGTTTTCTTCCTTTACAGATAATAATCCAATCTCCTCCTAAATGTCTCAATTAACTTTTCCACATTCTCAGGTGAGGCATTCCCGATCCTAACCTCTTGTTTCATAGTGGCATTTCCATTGGACTAGTAATCGAGAAGACCAGCTAATGTCTAGGGGCACGTCCACATCATAATATTTTGAAGAAGGAAGGAGTGGGTTTCTTTTGGGCCCTGGGCAATATTTTGATCCTATAACTAAAATAACTGGTCAAAACATGTGCTGGTATTTGTGGGACCTTGCTGTGCACACACTGACTGCCTTGTTGCAGCGATCATCGTTAACACTGGCTCGGAAGTGACTTGGAATAAGCTGAGGTTGTGAAAATGGAATAACTACATGCTATTTCTGTCTTTCTAGGAACATCTGATACAAAGGCAGATTAATGTTCCAAACTGATATTCCTCATCAGAACTGAGTTCAGGCTAATGGTCTATGCGCAAACTGTTGACGTACCCTTTCTGCTGAGTCATCGATTGTGTATTTCCAAAGTTTTATGTTTCATTTCACAATGTAGTTTTGTTGGACAAGCTATTGATTTGGATCACCGTGATAAGAGATAAGGCAGCCTCAACTCAGGGAAGGTAAAGTGAAGATATTGTGAGGAAGTCACGGACTGGCAATCGTTACTCAATGCCGCACCTCCTATTGTTCATAGAATGACAAAACTGTTCCAGCACAGAAGGAGACCATTCAGCCCATCATGTCCATGCTGACTTTTTGTCGGAACAATTTACCTCACTCTCCAAATTCCTCCTGAAGCACGGAGCTTTCTTCCTTTACAGATAATCATCTAATTTCCTCCTAAATGTCTCAATTAACTTTTGCACATTCTCAGGTGAAGCATTCCCAATCCTAACCTTTCATTTCATAGCGGTATTTCTGCTGGACTAGTCATCGAGAAGACCAGCTAATGTCTGGGGTCAGGGTTCGATGCCCACCATGGTATCTGATGGAATTTAAATGTAAATTTAAATCGATGAATAAATTGAAAACGAGAGTGTGACTATCATGTTACCGCTGCCTGTTGTAAAAACTCGTCTGGTTCACTAGTGTCTTTTAGGGAAGGAAATCTGCTGATCCTTGCCATGTCCACATGTGACTCCAGACCCACAGCAATGTTCGTATTCCCATCCATTCACAGGACGCAGATGTCACTTGCTAGACCAGTACTCATCCCCAGCTGCACAAAGAACTATAATGTGGAGATCCCAGAAGTCACCTGGTGAAGGGGCAGCGCTCAAAAAGTGTGTGATTTCATATAAATCTGTTGAATTCTAACCTGGTATCATGTGACTTCGAACTTAGATAAATAGTCTGACAATGATTTGGAGATGCCGGTGTTGGACTGGGGTGTACAAAGCTAAAAATCACACAACACCAGGTTATAGTCCAACAGGTTTAATTGGAAGCACTAGCTTTGGAGTGGCGCTCCTTCATCACAACCACCTGATGAAGGAGCAGTGCTTGGAAAGCTAGTGCTTCCAATTAAACCTGTTGGACTATAACCTGGTGTTGTGTGATTTTAAGTCTGACAATAATATCACCTCCCCAACACAGTCACTGCTTAACCATTCTCTGAAATGGCCAAGCAAGCACTCAGTTCAGGAACAATTAGGGATCAGCAACAAATTCTATTTTTGCCAGTGACACACACATCTCATGGAGTAATAAAACCAATTATTTTAGCTCTGTGCTCTCTTATTGTCAATGCTTTAGATTTAGATTTGATTTTATTGTCACATGTACTCTGGTACAGAAGTACAGGAGTACAGTGAAAAGTGTCTACAGTACCATTTTAGGTACAAAGGTACCCAGGTACAAAAATCTTAGGTACAATGTAGTAAAAGAAGCAAAGTTAAAAAGTTAAGCATTACAGACCTTCTTAGAATAAGTACAAAAATAAAGAAATAAGGTAATAGCTAACATTAAAGTCCTTATTAATATAAGCTAGAAAAATAAAGAAATAAAGTTAAAGGTTCTACAATCTTTGATAAGTATTTGCTCAGGCCTCAAACTCCTTTGTTTAGCTCACTCTCCAGGAGATCTCAGCTGCCTGTTCTCAACGCCCTGCGCAGATACCGGGAGGAGGTCCTTCACTGCTCGCTCTTCCTGACTTGGGCCCTGATGCTATCATTGCTGCTGGCGTTGCTTCCTCCAATCTCCTCCTGCTGCCTCTAGAACATTCCCTGGCAGCACCCATGCGCAGTCTTCAATCGCAGTCTCCCATGCTTCCCATCCCTGGAAACAACCTTGTTTACCTACTCTACCTAGAGCTCTCCATGATTTTGAACATCTTATTGCCTCCTGTCAACCTTCTCCGGTCAGAGTCATAAAGTCACAGAGATGTATGGCACGGAAACAGACCCTTTGGTCCACTTGCCCATGCTGACTAGATATCCTGAATTAATCCACTCCCATTTGCCAGCATTTATCCCTCTAAACCCTTCTACTCCTGGGCCCATCCAGAGGCCTTTTAAATGTTGTAAATGTATCAGCCTCTACCCACTTCCTCTGATAGCTCATTCCATACAGAGCATCATGAAAACCAGCCTTCCTTTCATTGACTATGCTTACACTTCCCACTGCCTTGGGAAAGCAGCCAACTTCATTGAAGACCCCTCCCACACCAGTTATACTCTCCTCCACCCTCTTCCATCGGGCAGAAGATACAATAGTTTGAAAACACGTCCCAACAGATTCAAGAACAGCTTCTTCCCTGCTGTTATCAGACTAATGAATGGATCTCTCATATATTAGGGTTGATCTTTCTCTGCACCTTCTCTGTAGCTGTGACACTGTATGCTGCATTCTGTTCTATTATCCTGATGTACCTTTCTAAGGTATGATTTTCCTGAATAGCACGCAAAACAATACTTTTCACTGTATCTCAGTACATAGATTACTTACAATGTGGAAACAGGCCCTTCGGCCCAACAAGTCCACACCGACCCGCCGAAGCGTAACCCACCCATACCCCTACATTTACCCCTTACCTAACACTACGGGCAATTTAGTATGGCCAATTCACCTGACCCGCACATCTTTGGACTGTGGGAGGAAACCGGAGCACCCGGAGGAAACCCACGCAGACACGGGGAGAAGGTGCAAACTCCACACAGTCAGTCGCCTGAGTCGGGAATTGAACCCGGGTCTCAGGCGCTGTGAGGCAGCAGTGCTAACCACTGTGCCACCGTGCCGCCCACATGTGGCAATAATAAATCAAATCAAATGGAATATGTGGTAAACAATGTGTATGAGCAGAGGCAACCATAAAAAATATGACGTGGTTGCAAGAGGATTAACAAAGTCTGCAATCGTCACAATATAACCTTTCTGATTAGACGTGTTAAAAATATTCCTTGATGGTGTTACTGATAGTGAAGTCATTTACACTTGGCTTTTTGATGTATATGCCAGCACAAACCTATTTAAGGGAGGGACCAATAAAGGCTGTGAATGGCTATTCTGTCTCTTGTACTTTAGCCAGGACTGACGTGGAGTGCATTCCAACAACATTGATCGAGGAACAAAATCCATTCGGGTCAAAGCTTTTCACAAGATCTTTCAAGGTGAGCTATACAAGTCCTTTGCTACCTCAGGTACCACATACTCCATCTATACGCGTACTGTAATGTGTGCACTTAGGCTCCATGTACCCTACTGAACAGCTGGGTTACAATATGGAGTAACAATAATGACATGGGGCCAATTCTAGCACTGCCTGAGATTACCATGAAGGTCTCTCCTTCTCACCTTCTCCCCTTGCCTGAGGCATGGTAACCTTCAGGTAAAACTACAACCAGCTATTTCTAATGCACAAAAAGCCCTATGGTCTGGTAAGACAATGGTGACTTTATCTTTGCTAGAGGCTTTTTCGATCTGATACTTCCTATTCAATGTGCTGTTTCAAGAATTTGCTCCAATGCAAATTTCTAGTTTCTAAAAGCTATGCTTAGACATATACCCCTCTCAATCAACATGAAATGATCATTACTGTCTCAGGAGTCTGGCTTCCTACAATATTAAAATTATACTTCAAAATTACTTAATTGCCTGGAAAGGGAATGATCTGAGGTTGTGAAAGGTGTTATATAAATGTAGTTTCTATTACAGAGTGTACCCTGTTAATGCACTTGAATAGCAAGCCAGTGTCATTGACATCAACAGCCCTAGGACCGAATGTTGTAACTAATTGTGACCCAGATATCTGTTGATGGTTGCGCAATGTTCAGCACCTTTCACGACACCTCAGATACTGAAGCAGTCCATTTCAAATGCAACAAGATCTAGATAATATCCAAACTCAGGTTGACAAATGGCAAGTAATATTCACACCAGACAAATACCAGGCAGTGACCATCACCAGTGAGAGACAATCTAACCACCCACCCGTGACATTCTATGGTGTTACCATTATTGAGTCCCCCACTATCAACATCCTGGAAATTAGCATCAACCAAAAACTCAATGGGACGCATCATATAAATAACCATAGCTACGAAAACAGGACAGAAGCTAGAAATATTGCAGTGAGTAAAGCACCCCTTGACTCCCCATAGCCTGTCCACCATCGACAAGGAACAAGCCAGCACGGATTTGTGAAGGATAGGTCTTGCCTTACAAGTCTTATTGAATTCTTTGAGGAGGTGACCAAGCATGTGGATGAGGGTAGAGCAGTGGATGTAGTGTACATGGATTTTAGTAAAGCATTTGATAAGGTTCCCCATGGTAGGCTTATGCGGAAAGTCAGGAGGGATGGGATAGAGGGAAATTTGGCCAATTGGATAGAAAACTGGCTAACCGGTCGAAGTCAGAGAGTGGTGGTAGATGGTAAATATTCAGCCTGGAGCCCAGTTACAAGTCGAGTTCCGCAGGGATCAGTTCTGGGTCCTCTGCTGTTTGTAATTTTTATTAATGACTTGGATGAGGGAGTCGAAGGGTGGGTCAGTAAATTTGCAGATGATACGAAGATTGGTGGAGTCGTGGACAGTGAGGAGGGCTGTTGTTGGCTGCAAAGGGACTTAGATATGATGCAGAGCTGGGCTGAGGAGTGGCAGATGGAGTTCAACCCTGTCAAGTGTGAGGTTGTCCATTTTGGAAGAACAAATAAGAATGCGGAATACAGGGTTAACGGTAGGGTTCTTAGTCAGGTGGAGGAACAGAGGGATCTTGGGGTCTATGTACATAGATCTTTGAAAGTTGCCACTCAGGTGGATAGAGCTTGTAAGAAGGCCTATGGTGTATTAGCGTTCATTAGCAGAGGGATTGAATTCAAGAGTCGTGAAGTGATGTTGCAGCTGTACAGGACTTTGGTTAGGCCACATTTGGAGTACTGTGTGCAGTTCTGGTCGCCTCACTTTAGGAAAGATGTGGAAGCTTTGGAGAGGGTGCAGAGAAGATTTACCAGGATGTTGCCTGGAATGGAGAATAGGTCGTACGAGTATAGGTTGAGAGTTCTCGGCCTTTTCTCGTTGGAACGGCGAAGGATGAGGGGTGACTTGATAGAGGTTTATAAGATGATCAGAGGAATAGATAGCGTAGACAGTCAGAAACTTTTTCCCCGGGTACAACAGAGTGTTACAAGAGGACATAAATTTAAGGTGAAGGGTGGAAGGTATAGGGGAGATGTCAGGGGTGGGTTCTTTACCCAGAGAGTGGTGGGGGCATGGAATGCACTGCCCGTGGGAGTGGTAGAGTCAGAATCATTGGCGACCTTTAAGCGGCAATTGGATAGGTACATGGATGGGTGCTTAATCTAGGATAGATGTTCGGCACAACATCGTGGGCCGAAGGGCCTGTTCTGTGCTGTAATGTTCTATGTTCTATGTTCTATGTTCTAAGTTAGGAGTGTGATAGAAGTGTCATGAGTGGGAAGCTAGAGAAATGGTTGCTGGGCCCCTTACTGAGATATTTGTACCATCGATAGTCACAGGTGAGGTGCCAGAAGACTGGAGGTTGGCCAACGTGGTGCCACTGTTTAAGAAAGGTGGTAAAGACAAGCCAGGGAACTATCGACCAGTGAGCCTGACCTCGGTGGTGGGCAAGTTGTTGCAGGGAATCCTGAGGGACAGGATGTACATGTATTTGGAAAGGCAAGGACTGATTAGAGATAGTCAACATGGTTTTGTGCATGGGAAATCATGTTTCACAAACTTGATTGAGTTTTTTGAGGAAATAACAAAGAGGATTGATGAGGGCAGAGCAGTAGATGTGATCTATATGGATTTCAGTAAGGCGTTCGACAAGGTTTCCCATGGGAGACTGCTTAGCAAGGTTAGATCTCACTGAATACAGGGTGAACTAGCCATTTGGATACAGAACTGGCTCAAAGGTAGAAGACAAAGGCTGGTGGTGAAGGGTTGTTTTTCAGACTGGAGGCCTGTGACCAGGGAGTGCCACAAGGATCAGTGCTGGGTCCTCTACTTTTTGTCATTTGCATAAATGATTTGGATGCGAGCACACGAGGTACAGTTAGTAAGTTTGCAGATGACACCAAAATTGGAGGTGTAGTGGACAGTGAAAAGGATTACCTCAGATTACAACAGGATTGTGATGAGATGGGCCATTGGGCTGAGAAGTGGCAGATGGAATTTAATTCAGAAAAATGCGAGGCGCTGCATTTTGGGAAAGCAAATCTTAGCAGGACTTATACACTTTATGGTAAGGTCCTAGGGAGTGTTGCTAAACAAAGAGACAAAGTGCAGGTTCATAGCTCCTTGAAAGTGGAGTCGCAGGTAGATAGGATAGTGAAGAAGGCTTTTGGTATGCTTTCCTTTATTGGTCAGAGTATTGAGTACAGGAATTGGGAAGTCAATTGCGGTCCCCTTCCTGTTGGAAAGATGTTGTGAAACGCGAAAGGGTTCAGAAAAGATTTACAAGGATGTTGCCAGGGTTGAAGGATCTGAGCTATAGGGAGAGGCTAAACAGGCTGGGGCTGATTTCCCTCACGCGTCGGAGGCTGAGGGGTGACCTTATAGAGGTTTATAAAATCATGGGGAGGATGGATAGGGTGAATAGGCAAAGTATTTTCCCTGGGATCGGGAAGTCCAGAACTAGAAGGCACAGGTTTAGGGTGAGAGGGGAAAGATATATAAGAGGCCTAAGGGGCAACGCTTTCACACAGAGGGTGGTACATGTATGGAATGAGCTGCCAGAGGAAGTGGTGGAGGCTGGTACAATTGCAACATTTAAGAGGCATTTGGATGGGTATATGAATAGAAAGGGTTTGGAGGATATGGGCCGGGTGCTGGCAGTGGGACTAGATTGGGTTGGGATATCTGGTCGGCATGGACGGGTTGGACCGAAGGGTCTGTTTCCATGCTGTACATCTCTATGACTCTATGACTCTATGAGTGCAGCCCCAACAACACTCAAGAAACTTGCAACCATCCAGGACAAAGCAGCTTGTTTGATTGGCACCACATCCACAAGCATCCACTCCTTCCACCACTGACACTCAGTAGCAACAGCACACATTATTTGCAAGATGCACTGCAGAAATTCACCAAAGGTCCTTAGACAGCACCTTCCAAACCCATCTGGATGGACAAGCCCTACAGATACATGGGAACACCCCCATCTTCAAGTTTCCCTCCAACCATCCTGACTTGGAAATATATCCCTGTTCCTTCAGTGTCACTGGGTCAAAGACCTGGAAATCCCTCCCTAAGGGCATTGTGAGTCTACCCACAGCTGGTGGACTGCAGCTGTTCATGAAGGCAGCTCACCTCCGTCTTCTCAAGGGGCAACTAGGGATGGGCAATAAATGGTGGCCCAGCCAGCGACACCCACATCCCACAAAATGAATCAAACACACACTGAGCCCTGTAGCATTCCTCTAGTTACAGGTTGCCATCCTGAAAATTCCCCCTTATCCCAACTCTGTCTTCTGTTTGTTGGTCAGTCTGGTGCAGGAGCAAAGATTGATTGGGTTAGTCAGTTCTTTAAACTCAGGCCTTGTGACAGTCTGAACAGCGCTACAACTTTGCAGTCAAACAGCACCATCATCAGAGGGAACCATTTAACAGAGCAGCAAAGGACTGATATCAGAGACTTGTTCCTGACGGAAGGTTCACTCAGTTGTGAGAAGATTGTCCTTTTTATAGAACAAGCCTAAATTCCCTGGGGTTTAGAAAGATGAGTGGAGATTGACATGAAACACATAAATAAACATGGAAATATAGAATAATGGGCCCTCTGTGGTACAGTGGTAATGTCTCTTGCCCTGAACAAGGAGACTGTGGGTTCAAACCACACCTGCTCCAGAGGTGTGTAATAATATCTCTGAACAGGTTGATTAGGAATAATAGGTTAACTTAGAAAATATAGAAAATAGGAGTAGTCCATACAGCCCTTCAGATCTGTTCTATCATCCTGTATAATCATGGCTGATCATCCTTTATGGAAGGAATCTGCCATCCTTACCCAATCCGACTACATGTGACTTCAGAGCCACAGCAATGCGGCTGACTGTCTGGGCAATTAGGGACGGGCAATAAATGCTGGCTTGGCCAGCAATGCCCTCATCCCGTGAATCAGCCCAAAAAAACCTACTCAGTGGCCTGTTTCCCATTTCTTCCCATACCCTTTGACTTTTGAGCTGAGAAAGGTGGATTCTTAATCAGGAAGGAAGTCAAGGGGAAAAGGCAGGAAAGTGGAGTTGAGGATTACCATGATCTTATTGAATGGCGGCTCCTACAGTTTCGGCTCTTGTGCTTAACCATTTGCCATAATGTAGAGGTGCTGGTGTTGGACTGGGGCAGACAAGGTCAGAAGTCACAAGACACCAGGTTAAAATCCAACAGGTTATTTGAAATCACAAGCTTTCGGAACCTGGTGTTGTGTGCCTTCTGACCTAAATTCTTGTGACACACATTGCTACTTCAATTGCACTGTTCTGTCTCCTGACCCACCAGGTTGTTATTTTCTATTACTCATCTTGACTCCTTACCTTTGTACCTGACTTATGACAAAAAAAATGTTTTCAAGTTCTTTAATTGCCTTTCTCCTTCCATGATCATGTTAGAGGTATCATAACTTTCTAAAATAAAGTAGGGGTTTAACTGGTTAAAATTAGCCCCCGAAGACTTGCTTTGCCCCCATTTAAAATATAAGAACGTGTGTTCAGCAACTAGAACTGGCAATAAATGCTAGTAATTCACATGTTCCACAAATGGATAACATAAAACAAAATCACTTGCTTCCAAAAGAGGGAAGCTCCCCTTCAGTTCTGAAGCAGAGCCATATTGGATTCAAAATCTGTTTCTGTCTCCACAGATACTGCCAAAGTTTCTTCAGCTAGGAGAAAGTGAGGACTGGAGATCAGATCTGAAAAATGTGTTGCTGGAAAAGCGCAGCAGGTCAGGCAGCATCCAAGGAGCAGGAGAGTCGATGTTTCGGGCATAAGCCCCGAAGAAAGGCTTATGCCCGAAATGTCGATTCTCCTGCTCCTTGGATGCTGCCTGACCTGCTGCGCTTTTCCAGCAACACAGTTTTCAGCTAAAATTTCTCCAGCATCTTCAGTTTTTTCACCTGCACCAAATGGACTGCAGTGTTTCATGAAAACAGCAACCACCACCTTCTAAAGGGCAATAAATGCTGGCCCAACCATTGATGCCTGTGAATGCATAATTAAAAAGTAAAGATTCCAGCATCTGCAATATCTTGCTTTTATTACAGTCCAGGCTGGCCAGGAAAGGAACTAGAGACTTGGATCAGTAAATGAGCCTGTGGTACCTTAATGGTTAACATCCCTCTCACCAATGTCTCCTTGGGACATCAGTATTGTCTCCGAGTCTAATCGCTTGCAACATTAAATGCATGTCTTTGCTAAAATATGCCGCATTTGTTTTTGTTTAGGCTGAGGTGACAAAATTGATGATTAAACAGAACAGCAGCACAAAGGGTTTTTTTTCACAAACTGACTATCTTTAATTCGGGTTCCTAACACGGGTGGTATGTTTCTTGCAAATGTGTGTTGGAATTCAGGAGCACCACGATGGGATCTCTTGCCAACATTGAAATCAAATTAAGGTGCCTCTTTCTCAATGAACAGCCGACTGCTGCAGTGTTTTGTTCACCCAGAATGCTACTTTGCTGGTTGCTTTACTCTATGGCACGTTCAGTCAATGCATCGTTGGCTGTTGCTACTTCAGGCTGTTCCTCCGAGATGTCACTTTCCAATTGTCAGCCATGGCTCAGATGGCAGAATTCTTGCCACTGGGTCTGAAACATGCAACCCAGGCTGACACTACTGAGTAGCACCGAGATACTCAGAACAAGTCAATGTTGCCCCGTCAGTGTAAAGGGCGTTTGAGAGGGCAGTAGGTGGTCATTTGTGCAGAGATTTGGGTAAAAGGCAGAAGATCGGCACTGGGTAATAGACCTGGTGTGGCCTCCACCTGTACCATAATAATCCTGGGATTCTGTGACTTACAAACAACTTTTTTTGAGGTCCCTTTGTTCAAACTATGAATCTTTGGGCAACATTTCCGTATTTCTCTCTCTGCCTCCTGTCTGGTTTGTCTTCTGTGCTGTGTAACAACTGCCCTCACTACCTTCCCCACCGACACGCAATCCCCTATCGCCCTACCTACCTCTTGCCCCACCAACCATCCCACCCACTGCTCTTTGGAAATGTTATTCTGCAGGTCCGTGGTAAAATCCTATCACTTACACTGGGGCCTTTGCGCAGATTGCCTGCAGCCACTGCAAAAGAAAGCCAGGCTTGCATTTGTATGGCACTTTTCACATCCCCAAGCAGGGCTGAGGGACCTACGGGGGTCACGGCATTGTTCGACAGCACATCTTTAGCCTGATCTTGTGTGAGGAAATGTGCAAGGTGGAAATCACCAGGCACAAAACTACGGGGATGGAAATCTGAGAGCAAAACATGAGCAAAACACAGCGTCAAATATTTCTTTTCAGACTGCCCTCAGTAACCAACTGAACCATGCACCACAGAGACCATCAGAACCCATCAATTAGATTCCTGCCTGTAATTCACTCACAGGTATCCGTTATTCTATAAATAAAACAGATGGACGTCTCGATTAGATTCCAGGCTGTAGCTCATACTTAGGTAAACCACCCAAACCCCTCGCTTAGACTGCAGCCTGTAATCAACTCCCAGCCGGTGCAAGTACTTTCAAGATAAGGGGAAGAAGGTTTAGAGGGGACATGGGGAAAGCTTTCCAACCCAGAGGGCAGTGGAAATCTGGACTTCACTGCCTTTGAACATTTAAGGAGTATTTAGATGTGCATTTGCGATGCCAAGGAATACAAGGCTACAGGCCAAATGTTGGGAAATGGGATTAGAATAGTTAAGAGTCATTTAGACTCTACGGCACAAAAACAGGCCCTTCAGCCCATCTTGCCCATGCCACGCAGTTTTCACAATTTCAACTGGTCCCATTTGCCTGCATTTGGTCCATAGCACTCCATGCCTATCCCATCCATTTACCTATTCAAATGTTCCTTAAATGACAAAATTATACTCACTTCCACCATTACCTCTGGCAGCCAGACACTCACCACCCTCTGTGTGAAAACATTGCCCTCTGGACACTTTTGTATCTCTCCCCTCTCACTTTATTCCCTCTAGTTTTAGACTCCCCTACCATGGGAACGAGCTCTCTGCTATCTACCTCACCTATGCCTCTCATGATTTTATAAACCTCTGTAAGGTCACTCCTCAGTCTCCAATATCTCCTTACAACACAAACCTTCCAGTCCAGTATCATCCTGGTAAATCTTTTCTGCACTTCTTCGAGGTTATTAATATCCTTTCTATAGTAAGGCGACCAGAACTGCATGCAGTAGTTAGGTAGTTTGTTTTTAACCAGCTTCATACCGGGGATCAACTCAATGGGGGCTGAAGGGCTTTTTTTTCTCTGCTGTGGACCTCTCTAACATTGTGACTATTTTTCAAACATTTAATTATCATTCCTTTGGGCTGTAACATTTCCTTCATCCACACTATCCTGTCAGTCTCCTGTCAGTGAATTCCTTATGAATTCACAGCCAATCACGCCTGATCTCCCTCTCACTCTAAAGCAGCATGTGGCCACAACTCTGCAAACGGGTCATACAGCATCACAGAAATGTGTGAGCTGCTATCTCTCTGTCCGTTGCATCTCACAAGGGTGTGAATGCTTAAGCAAGGGGATTCAAAAATCCTGAGAAGAATGGTGGCAGGGATGTTATCTTACGAAGATAGCTTGGAGAATATGGGGCTGATCTCCATAAGATCATAAGAAATAGGAACAGGAGTAGGCCATTTGGCCCCTCGAGCCTTCTCCACCATTCATTAGGATCATGGATGATCCGACACTCCTCATGTCCACATTCCTGCTGTTTCCCTGTAGCCTTTGATACCCTGACTGATCAAGAATCTATCTATCTCAGTCTGAAATATACATGAGGACTGTGTCCCCACAGCTCTTTGTGGCAAGGAGTTCCAAAGACACATGCCCTTGGATAAAAGAAAGTCCTCCTCATCAAATTGACACCCCTTAATTCTGAGACTAAGCCCTCTGGTCCGAGTCTCTCCCAATGAGGAGGAAACATCCTTTCAGTATTCTCTCTGTCTACTCCAATCAGAATCCTATTACGTTTGAATGCGAGCACCTGTCTTTATTCAAAATTCTAGTGAGCAGAGTCTTAACTTGTTTAATCATTGCCCATATGACAGTCCCTTCATACCAAGGATCATCTTCCTGAACCTTTTCTAAACTGGCTGTAATGTACTGTTATTCGTCTTTAAATAAGATCACCAAAACTGCCCACAGTAGTCTGGATCTCCTCGGCAAAATTAAAATTCAGGGGAGATTTGATGGCGTGGTTTGGATACAGTAGAGAGAGAAAGCGAGCAAGAGGCAGATTGCTCCCTGATCTAAATGAACAACAATGTGATGACAAGGATTGTAGGGTGATTGGCAAAACAGCCAATGAGGGAAAAAGAAGTATTTTTTAACACAGTGGTTGGTCAGATTGTGGAATGCACTATCTGAGATTCACCATAGCTTTTGTAAAAGA
Organism: Hemiscyllium ocellatum; assembly: GCF_020745735.1. Classification (NCBI taxonomy): domain Eukaryota; kingdom Metazoa; phylum Chordata; class Chondrichthyes; order Orectolobiformes; family Hemiscylliidae; genus Hemiscyllium; species Hemiscyllium ocellatum. Next base: position 9,821,155 of record NC_083407.1, on the reverse strand, counting down.
GTAAGAAACCAGACGGGGGAATCACATTTCAGGGCTAATGGAAAAAGCCTGGGTTGAGGTGTGGCAGGGTGGAGCAGGTTAGTAGAATTGCTCTAGTAGAAGGCAATCACAAAACCTGGTTGTGGTCCATGTCTGACCATTCACTGATTCTGAGGGGTTCCTTTCTGGTGCTTTGAATCATAAGTACATAAGAACTAGGAGCAGCAGTAGGCCAATTAGCCCTTTGAGTCCGCTCTGCCATTCAATAATTCGTGGCCTCAGCTCCACTTACCCACCTCCTCACCATCACCTTTAATTCCTGTATTGTCAAAAAAAATCTGTTAGCTTTAAGAACATTTACTGAAGTAGCATCAACTACTTCACTGGATAGGGATTAACAACCCTCTGGGTGAAAAAGCTCCGTCTCAATTCAGTTCTAGATCTGCTCTTCTCTGATCTCTCTTCCAACACTGGCTCACAATTGGGGAGTCTGATTTTCTTTTCCAATTTTAGTCTCCATGAGGTTGCTAAAGAATTTCCATCCATTGCTCCACTCTGTGTGCTACCAGCATTCCCTATCCGCCCGACTCATCAGAACAATCGCTGAGTGAGGGAGCAGAGACCTGCCAACAACCACTCTTCTACGTGAGAGCCCTGAGGCTGTACTAACATGACATAGTACTTGAATCCTGCTTCCCTCCATTACAGACATTTACACCACATGCTGCACCCGAAAGGCTAAGAACATTGTGAAAGACAGCACACACCCCTCACTCAAACTCTTCTCCCTCCTACCATCTGGCAGAAGATAATGGAGCATTCGGTCCCTCAAGGCCAGATTGTGCAACAGTTTCTCCCCCTGAGCTACTAGGCCCCTTATCACAGTATGATCAGATTCTACTCCATCTGAAACTCTTTGCACGACTTTGAATTGCTGTTGGAACAATGTTTATTAATTATCATTCAATATAATTTGTCCACCACTGTGCCTATTGTCTTGATGTGTCAGGAATTACTGTGCTATCTTGTGTGTTTTGCACTTCATATGTACTTTCTGCTGCTCTGTGTACGATTGTGTAGCTTGTGCTGTCCATGTAGCACCCTTGGTCCTGGAGGAACACTGTCTTGTTTTTACTATATCAGTTTTATCTGGTAGAAATGACAAATAAAGCTACTTTTGACTCTTGACATTGCTGGATCTTTCCTCTCGCACTCGTCAGGACAAATGCAAGAATGACAAATTCCAAATGATCGCAATAATGTATACTACAAGAGAAAAGGGTGCTGATTGATTGGTAAGTAGGCTGATTGGCTGAAGTGTTATAATGAAGAAAGCAATGGGGTTTATAAGATCATGAGGGACATGGACAGGGTAAATAGAGTGTCCAAAACTAGAGGGCATAGGTTTAAAGTGAGATGGGAAAGATATAAAAGGATGTAAGGGCACTTCTCCACACAGAGGGTGGTGATTGTATGGAATCACCTGCCAGAAGTGGTGGAAGCTGGTCATCTGGGTGGGTATATGAGCAGGAAGGGTTTAGAGGGATGTGGACCAAATGCTGGCAAATGGGACTGGATTAATTTAGGATATCTGGTCAGCATGCTCGAGTTGGTCCAAAGGGTCTGTTTCCATGCCATACAGCTCTACGACTCGACGACTCTAACTATAGGCTCCCCAAGCTCCTAGGTAATTCAAAAAAACAAACATATGAGACTTGAAGATCAGATTGTGGCTGATCTGATTATTCCACATTCCCACCTATCCCCTGATAACCTTTTACTCACTTGCTTAACAAGAATCCATCAGCCTCTGCCTTAAAAATGATTCAAAGACTCTGTTGCCAATATCTTATAAGGAGCTGGTTCCCAAAGTTAAAAATCACACAACACCAGTTTATAGTCCAACAGGTTTAATTGGAAGCACTAGCTTTTGGAGCATTGCTTCTTCAGCACAACCACCTGATGAAGGAGCAGCGCTCCAAAAACTAGTCCTTCCAATTAAACCTGTTGGACTATAACCTGGTATTGTGTGGTTTTTAGCTTTGTACACCCCAGTCCAACACCGGCATCTCCAATTCTGGTTTCCAAAGGCTCACTAACCTGTAAAAGGCCCTTTGGCCCAACAAGTCCACACGGACCCTCCGAAGAGTAACCCACCCAGACACATTCCCCTACCCTATATTTACCCCTAATAACCTACACTATGGGCAATTTAGCATAGCCAATTCATCTAATTTTGGGCTGAATGGCCTTACTTCCACTCCTATGTCTTATGGTCTTATGGTCTTATAATCTGCCAAAGTTTGGACTGTGGGATGAAACCGGAGCACCCGGAGGAAACCCACGCAGACATGGGGAGAATGCGCAAACTCCACATAGACAGTCGCCCAAGGCTGGAATCGCAGCTGGGTCCCTGGCGCAGCGAGGCAGCAATGCTAACCACTGAGCCACCATTCTGCCCCAATATGGTACACAGTACGGTATTGTGAAATCTGGCAACGAACATTTATGCAGCAAACAACAAGACAATCAAATCATCTGTTTTTGTGTTACCTGAAAAGAGAAAAGACTTCCATTTTTTTTAGAATTAGAATCCCTACAGTAAGGAAACAGGCCCTATGGCCCAACAAGTCAATACTGTTCTTCCGAAGAACAACCCACCCAAACCCATTCCCCTACCCTATCTTTACCCCTGACTAATAACCTACACTATGGGCATTTAGCATAGCCAATTCACCTAACCTGCACATCTTTGGATTTGTATAGTATGTTTTAAAATTATTTCTCAGGATGTGGTCATCATTGCCTGGGACAGTATCTATTGCTAAATCTTGAAAGGTGCCACAGTTGACACAAGGATAAATACCAGTCAATTCATTCACAAGAACTTCCCTCCACTTCATCAGAACCTTGGCATGGATTATTTTTATTCACTCATAGGAGGAGGGCATCGCTGGGCCAGGCCAACATTTATTGCCCAGAGAACAGTTGAGAGTCGACCAAATTGCTATGGGTCTGGAGTCACATGTGGGCCAGACCAGGTAAGGGTGGCAGCTTTCTTTCCAAAAGGACGTTGGTGATCGTATTTTTTTCCTGGCAATCAGCAATGATTACATCATCTTCATCAGAGTTTTAATTCCAGGCTTTCATTGAACTGAAACTGCACTATCTGTTGTGGTGGGATTTGAACAAAGTCCCTAGATAATGATTTGGGTCTCTAGATTAATCGTCTAGCAAAAATACCAGTAGGCCATCGCCTCCCCAGTACTGATTTAAATGGTGACCTCAGAGGAATGACAGAGTCCATTTTTTAGCATCTTATCAAACAATATTGCTTTAGACAGGGCAACATTCCTTCCAATTACAAACAAAAACCACAGTGGACTTGAAACATTAATTTTCCTTTCTCTCCACAGATGCTGCTTGACCTGCTGAGATTCCCCAGCAACTTCTGCTTTTGTTTCAATCCCTTTGGCATTGGAAGCAAGAGCTGAGGGATTTGAACCTACAGCATCCAGACTGAAAGGATATTTTCTAATCAACCTACCCAGTGATTTTATTGCACATCTCTGGAGCAGGTGAGCCTTGAACTCAAGTCATCCCAACTCTGAGGTAAGGACACTACCACTGCATGCCAGGAGCCCTCAGACTCAGGAGTGTTAACCACTAAAACACAGTTGACACCTGATTAAAAATGATTGAATGATATTTAGCATCTTGCATTTTTTTAAAAATCTATTTACCTATGCTACACCTTTGGTATTGCTAACTCTCAGTATAATTCTTGTGGGAGGCTATATTTCCGGAAATAATTCGATATACATTTGGAGTATTGTGTTCAGTTCTGGGCACCTTATTTAAGGAGGATGTTAAAGTCCTGGAGAGAGTGCAAAGGAAATTTACCAGAATGGTGCCAGGAATTAGGGATTTTGCATACAAGGTAAGAATAGAAAGATTGGGTCTATTCCCCATTGAGATTCGATGTTTCGGGCATAAGTCCTTCTTCAGGATTCCTGAAGAAGGGCTTATGCCCGAAACGTCGAATCTCCTGTTCCTTGGATGCTGCCTGACCTGCTGCGCTTTTCCAGCGACACATTTTCAGCTCTGATCTCCAGCATCTGCAGTCCTCACTTTCTCCTTCTATTCCCCATCGAGCAGAGAAGATTAAGAGGTGATTAGATCAGATTACTTACAGTATGGAAACAGGCCCTTCGGCCCAACAAGTCCACACCGACCCGCCGAAGCACATCCCACCCATATCCCTACCCCTACATTTACCCCTTACCTAACACTACGGGCAATTTAGCATGGTCAATTCACCTGACCCGCACATCTTTGGACTGTGGGAGGAAACCGGAACACCCGGAGGAAACCCACGCAGTCACGGGGAGAACGTGCAAACTCCACACAGTCAGTCGCCTGAGTCGGGAGTTGAACCCGGGTCGCTGGTGCTGTGAGGCAGCAGTGCTAACCACCGTGCCACCGTGCCGCCCACGATATTATTGAGACGTTCAAAATTATGAACAACTTTGAAAAGGACGTTTTGTTTCCACTAGTCAGTTTGTCAGTGACTAAGGGTCACAATTTCAAGATTGTCAGCAAAAGAGCTAGGAGTAAGAGGAAGAAAAAAAATGTCTTTACTCAGAGAGTTGTTCTGATTTAGAATGCGCTGCCTGGGAGAGTGGTGGAGGTGAATTCCATGGGAGGTTTCAAAAGAGAGCTGGAGATATATTTGAAAGGGGTGAATTTAGATGTCAACTGAAGAGTGGGACTGGATGGGTAGCTCTTTCAGGAGCCAGTACAGACATGATGGATCAAATGGCCACTTTCTGGACTGTAAAACTGTATGATTCTATGACTCTGCATAGCATTCTATCAAAAATAATAAATATCTGCCAGCGAGCCCAGGCTGGTAATTGGATCTTGATGGCCCTGCTGATGTTTGAAAGCCGGTTGTGAGCTTAGTTTTTGCGGTGCATGAAGTCATTAGGACTCCCGCTGAAATTACTAGCTTCTAGCTTCCACCAACCATCTCCCATTCTATATATAAATTCGCACAGAAAGCTTTTCATCAACACAACATCCTCTTGCACTTCCTTCAACCTTTTCTTTGTAAACAGCACGAGATTTCCAATGAGGTCTGAGAAAGCAGATATTCGACCCCTCCCCCCCCCCCCCCAAGAGCGCCTTCTGCGATATTCTCGACGGTTCACCTTGAGACCCTCTCCCTCTCTCACACACTCTCGGGCTGCACACCAGCAAAGGGCCTGTCACCCTACAAGACATCCTCCTCTCACTCTTGGCCTGCAATATAGTCCCCGCGATAAGGCGGCCTAGCCTTCCTCCCTCGATCTGAATCTGAATTGATTGTTATTTGAACTTCCCTCTCCTGCTTAAACTGCAAAAACACCACCCATCACAGGCTTCCCACCACCCTCCCCCCTCTCACCAACCCCTCTTGCTGCTCTCTATTCTGTCGAAATTGTAACTCTTTGCTTTATCTGCTACCCTTAACCCACTTGTTTTCACAATGCCAGCACAGTGGAATCCCTTATCTCCTGCAGTCTACAAGGACTTCTGAAACTAAACCCAATCTCACCTTTCCACTAGTTCCTGACTTATATTGCCCTCTCTCCTCCTCCATTCAGCCTTGGGGCTATGGACCTTGACCCCTTCCCCCAGAAAATTGTTCAAATTTGTGCCCCCACACCAGGATCCAGAGCACTGTAAGTGCTGGAGATCTGAAATAAAAGCAGAAATTTATAGAAAATTTATGTAAAATAGAAGCAGAGGCAATATTTTGGGTTATTTTGGAACTTCTGGAACTTCATATTGGATTCAGAATTTTAGTGCTGTTCCCCTTTCGTCAGATATCGGAACAAAATTAGGCCATTCGGCCCAGCGAGATGCTCCACCATTCAGTCATAGCTGATATGCCCCATACCCCCATTTTCCTGCCATCTCTCCATAACCCTTCAACCTATTGCCAATTAAAAACTGTTTAATTCCTCTCCACAAATGCTGCTAGAATTTCTGAGTTTCTCCAGAACTTTCTCTTTTAATACTAGAGTCTGTCACACTTAGAATAGACCCCAATTAATGTTGAGATAATCTGAAGTCGTGGAGGGGAACTAATTTACAATTCTCTACTTTCAGAATATGTCCAGACAAGGTGCATTTACATAGCAACCTTTGTGAACCATCCCAAGCTGTTTCACAGCTACATAAATCAGACAAAGATTGCCACAGAAACAAAGAAAGAGATGGACTTTAGTAAAGCCGTTGACAAGGTTCCGCATGGTAGACTGATTATTAAGTTCGATCACATGGGATTCAGGGGGAGCTTTTCAATTGGTTTGATGGTAGGAGACAGAGGGTGGTGGTGGAAGGTTGTTTTTCAGACTGTGAACAGCAGTGTTCCACAGGGAACAGTGCTGGGTCCACTCTTGAATATACTTGATACAAACGATTTGGATGAGAATCTAGGAGGCAAGGTTAGTAGTTTGCAGATGACACCAGAATTAGTGATATAGTTGATAGTGAAGAAGGTTATCTAAGATTACAAAGGGATCTTGACCAATTGGGCTAAGGGGCTGCAGAGTGGCAGATGGATTTTAATTTGAATAAATACTAAGTATTGCACTTTGGTAATGCAAACAAGGGTAGGACTTATACAGTTAATGATAGCTCCCTGGGTAGTGTTGTCAGACAGAGAGATTTACAGGTTCAGGATATAATTCTTTGAAAGTTGCATCAGAGGTAGACAGGATGGTTAAGTAGGCATTTCATGTGCTTCCCTTCATTGTTCAAACCACTGGGTGTAGGAGTTGGGGCATCGTGTTGAGGTCGTACAGGACATTGGTGAGGCATCTTCTGGAGTACCATGCACAGTTCCGGTTGCCCTACTATAGAAAAGATATTATTAAATTGGAGAGGGCTCAGAAAAGATTTACCAGGATGTTACCGGGCATGGAATGTTTGAGTTATAGAGAGAGGCTGGATAGGCTGGGAAATTTTTCACTGAAGTGGAGGAGGTTGAGGGGTGACCTTATAGAGGTTTATAAAATCATGAGGGGCATAGATAAGGTGAATAGCAAACACCTCTTCCCTAGGGTAAATTCAAAACTAAGGGCGTATTTTTAAGGTTAGGGGAGAAAGAATTAAAAGGGGCAACTTTTTCACACAAAGGATGGTTCATATGTGAAATGAACAGCCGGGGGAAGTGGGAAATGCAGATACAGTTATAACTTTGAAAAGATCAAGAGGCCAAAGTGATAGGAAGACAGAATCCTCAGTCAGAGCCATTGGTAGTGGTGCATGAGGCCTTCAAACATGAGGATGAGAATTTTAAGATGAAGACATTCAAATTCACTAACCACCTGTCAATGTCCTGTGGACAAGGGTAAATGTTATTTATCTCTATGGAATTTTTAACCATGCCAAATGGAAACCACAAGAACAATGGTTCTATTGTGCAGTTCTGTTTCAATAAGGCCTCCCTAAATCTCCCTATCTCTCTACCACACTTTCTCATGGTTTGAGATACACCATAAAACCAATATCATTGGCCAAATTTTCAGCCACTTGAACTTGTTTCTTTTTATGTGATCGTGGTCAAATTTAATAAAGCTCTGAATGTTTTGCTAGGTTAAAAAGGCAGAATTAAAAAGTGAATTCTTGTTTATTTCTGGTAATTCTGCCACCTGATAGCGTTCGTACACAGCGTCCTACAGGGGAACAAGCAATGATATAAAACAGAATCTACTTTAGTGAATCTTCCGCAAGCAAGAGGTGTGTGGAAAATGTACTCAGTTTCAAAGGAGAATGTAGGGTCTCCTGAAAGTAGATGTAAAGGAATAATTTAACACGTTGCTTCAGTAGAACATGGGTTAATTAAATAGAAGCAGCCTGGTACACAATGTCACTCTCATTAAGAACCTGTCCACTGTCTTTGCCAACTTGTAGGAAATCTGTCTGAGTTAGACAATTGTGGATTTCAGTTCTTTTCCGGATACTTCAATGTTACATCTCAGGTTGACACTCCCAGTGCACCAGTCAGGAGTGTGATGGAACACTCCCCACTTGCCCTGGATGGGGGCAGCTCCAACAACATTCAAGAAGCTTGACACCATCCAGGACAAAGCAACCTAACTGATTGGCACCGCATCCACACAAATCTACTTCCTCCACCATTGACGCTTAGTAGCAGCAGTGCAAACCATCTTCAAGATGCACTGTAGAAATTCACCAAGGCTCCTTAGACGGCACCTTCCAAACCTATGACTACTTCCACTTAGAAGGATAAGGGCAACAGATACATAGGAACACCATTCCCTCCAAGTTCCCCTCCAAGCAACTCAACATCCTCACTTGGAAATATATCATTGTTCTTTCACTGACACTTGGGTCAATATCCTGGAACAACATTGTGGGTCTACTTAGAGAACATGGGGTGCAGTGGCTCAAAAAGGAAGCATACCACTACCTTCTCAAGGGCAACCAGTGATGAGCAGTAAATGCTGACCCAGCCAGCGATGCCCACATACCATGAGTGAATAAAAAATATGGAAGTGCAACATTGACAAAGGTGCCAAAGTTGCTGCTCTCTCAATGTCTGAAGCCACATGACATCAGGTTATAGTCAACAGTTTTATTTGAAATCACAGTTTATAAAATCTTGAGGGGCATGGATTGGGCAAATAGACAAGGTCTTTTCCTTGGGATGGGAGAGTCCAGAACTAGAGGACATAGGTTAAGGGTGAGAGGGAAAAGATATAAAAGGGACTTACAACGCAGAGGATGGTGCGTGTGTGGAATAGGCTGCCAAAGGAAATGGTGGAGGCTAGTATAATTACAACATTTGAAAGGCATTTGGGTGGGTATATGAGTAGGAAGGGTTTGGAGGGAAATGGGCCGGGTGCTGGCAGGTGGGGCTAGTTTGGGTTGGGATATCTGGTCGGCATGGATGAGTTGGACCAAAGGGTTTGTTTCCGTGCTGTACATCTCTATGACTCTATGAGTCTATGACAAACTTTCAGAGTGCTGTTCCTTTACCTGATGAAGGGGCAACGCTCCGAAAACTCATAATTTCAGATGAACCTGTTAGACCATAACCTGGTGTCGTGTGACTTCTGACTCTGTCCACCCCAGTCCAACACTGGTACCTCCATATCATGCTGCTCTCTCAGGTGGATGTAGAAGATTCCATGCAACTATTTCAAAGTAGAGCAGTGAACCTCATCCCGGTGTCCTGGCCAATACTTAAGCTCAAACCAGAATCACTCATACAATTATCTAGTCATTTGTTGTTCATGGACCATACTGTCAACAGATTGGCTGCTGAATTATCTACAAGACAGCAGTGATTAAACTTCCAAAAGTACTTCATTAACTGTAAAGTGCTTTGGATGTCCTGCATTAGTGAAACACAAGAACAGGAGAATCTGGAGGCGGTTGTTCTGTTACAGAATCATAGTGCCATACAGCACATAGACAGACCCTTCAGTCTGACCAGTCCGTGCTGACCAGGTTTCTCAAACTGAACTAGTCCCATTTGCCTATATTTGTCCCATATCCCTCTAAACCTTTCCTATCCATGTGCCTGTCCAAATACCTGTTAAATGTTGTAACTGTACCTGCATCTACCCCTTCCTCTGGCAGTTCATTCCACATATAAACCACCCTCTGTATGAAAATGTTGCCCTCAGGTCCCCTTTAAATCTTTCTCCTCTCAACTTAAAGTTTTTTTTGATTAGATTAGATTACTTACAGTGTGGAAACAGGCCCTTCGGCCCAACAAGTCCACACCGACCCGCCGAAGCGCAACCCACCCATACCCTTACATTTACCCCTTACCTAACACTACGGACAATTTAGCATGGCCAATTCACCTGACCTGCACATCTTTGGACTGTGGGAGGAAACCGGAGCACCCGGAGGAAACCCACGCAGACACGGGGAGAACGTGCAAACTCCACACAGTCAGTCGCCTGAGACGGGAATTGAACCCGGGTCTCAGGCGCTGTGAGGCAGCAGTGCTAACCACTGTGCCACCGTGCCGCCCACAGTTATGCCCTCAAGTTTTGACTTCCCCAACCCAAGGGAAAAGATCTTTGCTCTTCACCTTATCTATGTCCCTCACGATTTTATAAATCTCAATAAGGTCACCACTCAACTTCTTATGCTCCAGTGAGAAATGTCTAAGCCTTTCCACAGAATCCACAGGACCCCTAAAATGTGGAAACAGGCCATTCAGCCCAACAGGTCCGCACCAATCCACCGAAAAGCATCCCACCCAGAACCACCCATCCCATCCCCGTAACTCTGCACTTCCCATGGCTAACGTGCCTAACCTGGTGAAAGTGAGGACTGCAGATGCTGGAGATTGAAGTCGAGAGTGTGGTGCTGGAAAAGCCCAGCAGGTCAGGCAGCGTCCGAGGAGCAGAAAAATCGATGTTCCCAATGAACGGCTCTTGCCCAAAACATCGATTTCCCAGCTCCTCGGATGCTGCCTGGTCTGATGTCCTTTTCCAGAACCACTGTCTCGATTGTAACGTGCCTAACCTGCATATCCCTGAACACTCTGAGTAATTTAGCATGGCCAATCCACATAGTTGATCCAGCTTTTCCTTATAACTCAGACCCTCCAGTCCTGGTAACATGCTTACAAATCTTTTCTGCAATCTTTTCAATTTAATCATAATCTTCTTATAGTAGGGCGACAAGAACTGTACACAGGACTCCACGAGTGGCCTCAGCAACATCCTGTACAATTGCAACATGACATCTCAACTCCTATACTTAATGTTGAGAGTGTGGTGCTGGAAAAGGCTGTATCCAAGAAGCAGGAGAATCGACTTTTCGGGCATAAGCCCTTCATCAGGAATGATAAGATCATGGACCATTTGATTGTAATCTGAACCCCCATTTCCTACCAGCCCACCAAAATATTTAAATCCTCTGTTGACCAACAAAAAAAAGTTGCTATTGAAATGCAAACATTTCTCCTTTACTTTTCAATGATTCAGAATCTAGTCTGAAGAGATGGCAATGTCCCATCTGATTCAACAATGTTCCTGAAGGAAATGGTTTCCTGCAGGTGCTCCGGCTTCCTCCCACAGTCCAAAGATGTGCAGATTAGGTCAAATGGCCATGCTAAATTGCCCATAGTATTAGATGCATTAGTCAGAGGAAGGTGGGTGTGGGTGGGTTGCTCTTTGGAGGGTCGGTGTGGACTTGTTGGGCCGAAGGGCCTGTTTCCACACTGTAGAGAATCTAATCTAATCTAAAGAAATGTTATAATCTTTTGCACCTTGCACTCTGGCTGTTTGGATAGATTCACTGCCATCAATCCTTCTTGCAGGTTTTAGACTGGGCTGCTAATATTATGTGGCCACACAATGTCTTAAATTGAAAGTTATCTCAGTCTTGGTACACAGTAAATGGGTTTGTCCAGCTTACTACGTAACTAATTATGTTAACCATGAGATATGTATTGTCTCTTGGGAGACTATCAGGCTCAGGATAAATACAGTTTTACTTTAGCAATATGCTATTGATATTAGGAATGGTTACTTCCAGACTATACATACAATTTGAGCACAAGAGGACTTGTAGCACATTTTCTTAAGAACTTAAGAACAACCAACACTCCCAGTTCCTACCAAGGACAATCCTTTATATCCTGACAGGCAGCAGTTATTTTATTTTATTATTAGAATTTATCTTGTCATGTCAGTTAACTCTTAACCCTTTCAGGTACTACATCCTTTATATAACAGGAAGCAAATCTGCCATCCTTCCCTGGTCTGTGATTCCAGACTCACAGCAATGTGGTTGACTTTTAACTATCCTCTGTTGGAGCCAAGCAAGGCCATCAGTTCAAGGACAATGAGGGATGGACAACAAATACGAGTCCTGCCAGCAACACTCACCCCATGAAAAAAGTATTTTGAAATCCCAAACTGAGATCCCCTCCAATTACCTCTCACAGGAAGGTAAGAGTTCTGAATCATACATACATGTAGCTTCTCCCTGCAGTGTCATCATGTTACCACCATACGACACATGCACTCTGAACCACATTATTTTTTTTAAAGACGCAGTTGCCCAAGCCTAACTAATTGTCAATGGTAGCCCTGCAAATATATAAAGACAGAGGAGGGAACCAGCTCAACACCATATGATTATCAACAGTGAATCCCAGCATAGAATCCTTACAGTGTGGAAGCATGCCATTCAGTCCATCAAGTCTACACTGACCCTCGAAAGATAATCCCTGTAACCCTGCATTTCCCATGGCTTGCACATCCCTGGACACTACGGCCAATTTAGCATGGTCAATCCACTCTAACCTGCACATCTTTGGACTGTGGGAGCAAACCAGAGCACCCAGAAGAAACCCACGCAGACACAGGGAGAATGTGCAAACTCCACACAGTCCCCCAAGAGTGGAATCTAACCCAGGGTCCCTGGTACAATGAGACAACAGCGCTAATCACTGAGCCACTGTGCTGCATCAGATGCACCTGTCATTGTCCCTGACTGATTTGAAAGAGGGCGTTTCTCCTTTAAACTGAGCGACTCACCTTAAAACATCTCGTCAGCCAGATCCCAACCACAACCCCCCAACCTCTCTGAGAAGGAGTCAGGCTAATGCAGTCTTTGTAAGACAGGGAGTTTCACTATGGAGATCTTATAAATAGAATATTAGGAGATTGTTTTGTAAATATGTAGCAGAAATCTGGAATTGCTTCCTGTCAGAAGCTTCTGCAGATGAAACTCCATTGAAAATATCAAAATTCAACAGCCCATTGCTAAAAAAAGAAAATGGATGGGCTGAAAAAGTGGGTGGCTATTTCATAATCCATGGAACTGTTAATTTCACCAGGAAAGTGGCCCTCATCACTTCTACAGATGAATCATTGAAAGCATATGGTCTGGGTGCATAACGGCCTGGAATAGCAACTACTCTGCTCAGGACCATAAGGAATTACAGAAGATGGTAGACACAGCCAAACCATCACGAAAACCAACCTGCCATCCACAGACTTCATTTACATGGCTCACGGCTGCAGAAAGGCTGCCAACATCATCAAAGAACCATCGCACCCGGTAATGCTCTCCTCTTCCTTTAGGCAGAAGATGCAGAAGCTTGAACATACACGTATACACACACACACAGACACACACACACACACAAACAAACACACACACACACACACACAGGTTCAGGAACAGTTTCTTCTCAGATGTTATCAGATTGATGAATGGACTCTCTACCCTCAAATAATGCTGACCTTGCTAAGACTGAGCTTGCCCAGCTCACACCCTATGCAATGTAATCTGCAAGCCTCTGTCTAAAATTTTTGATCTGTACACCCTTGCTTACTATGATCTGCCTGTACTGGTCATAAACAAAGTTTTTCACTGTACTTCAGTACAAATGACAATAAATTAGTTAATCAATCAATCACCCTCATGTTGGTGGATGTGGGTTTGGGAGTGGGCATGTCTCAGAGTGATACCTCCAATTAATCTGCAAATGGTCAGCTTGGGGGAAGAGTCAATATGATTGATTGGGAGCTGTAGACTCTCAAGTAAGGTTCATCTGTTCAAAGTAGAGAGAGCTGCACAATGCAACACTTGGGAGTTGGGAATTCTGGCAGAAAGATACCATGCCACTGAGGCTGGAAGAGCACAGATTCCATGGGGGAATGGGGACCAGAATGTTGCAAGTCTGACCTGATGAAAAGTGTGTGCAAATTAATCCACATCCGCAATCTATTCATCTGAATCAGATTCAGAAGTTCGCTAACCTCTCATTTGCCAATTCCCTCTCAATGATATAACCAATTTCCAGTGACTTAGACCGCTTATCAAGGGTGTTATGAGTTTGCCAGACCAAACAAAGACTACTTCCAAAGCTCTGCTATCCAAACAAGAATTTCACAATAAGGTTCAAACAGAAACATTATTACTTCTATTGATCTAACAATTCAAATAAAGCAAGTGAAATGAGAAACAGCCTTGTCATCCGAAAACTCAACACGGTGGAGATCCAGTGTTGAATTACACAATTCCTTTATCTATTGATAATTCCACTATTGATCACTGCAATACTCCAGTGAAAAACGAGTCCAAATGTGTGGCCTTGAAGGGGTGACTTCGAGAACAACTTAACAGCTGAAGAACATCGATTGTTTCTGTTTCCTATCAAGTGATACAAAACATGTTCTTTGGAAACGTGGAGGGGTCTGATTATAGAAATTGCAAGCAAGGGAGGGTGTCTGTTGGAATGGCTTGACATCTCTCTCTGACGCTGCTCGGTTCAACAGTGAAAGAAAACTGCAACAAAAATCAGCAGGAAAAGTAGAAAGTTCAAGATAATAATTTTGTTATTTTGTTTTTTTCTAAAGGAAGGCCTTTTCTGAGACGGGAATAAACAGGGAGATTTTCTGCATTGCTGTCATGTAGTACGTCAACAGCACTAGCTGTTTTTTTGTAAATTGTCCCTTCCACTTCATAAACTCAAGGTCCACATAAAACATTTGAATATTACAGCACAGAAAAAAGCCATTCAACCCATTGTGCCTGTGTCAGTGTCATTGGAAGATGAATCCAGAAACTTGGAAACAGGAGTAGGCTATTCAGCCCCTTGCATCTGTTCCACTATTCCATGAGATCAGGGCTGATCTGTGGCCTAACTCTGTGTACCTCCCTTTGGCTCATATTCTTTAGTACCTTTCCTTACCTAAAATGTGTCTATCTCTGATCTAAAATTAACAACTGATACAGCATCCATTATCATTTGTAGAAGAGAGTCCCAAATGTCTACCACCACTGCGTGTAGAAATGCTTCTCAACAGCCTTCTTGAATGGTCTAGCCATTAATTTTAGACCAATCTCAAACCAGTGGAAATAGTTTATTTTTATCTGCGCTGTCTTTTCCTGTTAATATCCTGAAGTGTTCGATCAGATATTCCTTAACTTTCTAAATCCTAGAGAAAGCAGGCCTAATTGGTATAATTTCCCCTCATAACTGAGCCCCCAGTCTCCAGGTATCATTCTTGTAAACCTACATTGTAGTCCCTCCAAGGCCAATCTATCCTCCTGAAGGTGCGGTGCCCATATCTGCTCGCAGAGTTCCAGGAGGGCTATAATCAGGGATCTAATCAGGCCCAGTTATTCCCAAGCTGAAAATGTGTTGCTGGAAAAGCGCAGCAGGTCAGGCAGCATCCAAGGAACAGGAAATTCGACGTTTCGGGCACAAGCCCTTCATCAGGAACATTTCTTGTTCCTTGGATGCTGCCTGACCTGCTGCACTTTTCCAGCAACACATTTTCAGCTCTGATCTCCAGCATCTGCAAACCTCACTTTCTCCTCCAGTTATTCCCAATCCTATTCTATCCCCATAGCCCTGTATGACTTGACTCTTCCAAGTATTTATCCCTTCTGAATTTTCCAATTGAAATTTTCAGGCAGTACATCCCAGCCAATAACAATTGGCTGTAACAGCAATTTTATCCTACCTCTTTTTTTTTAATCAATTACTTTATATCCATGAACATTGTTGCCAGTGAGCATAATTTCTACCATTTACTGTTAAAAAAAGTCTCATAATTTTTAGCAACTCTGAAATGTCCTTTCAAACCTTTTCTACTTGACTCACAATCTTACAATTTGACTGAAATTATGGTCGATGTCCTCTCCACAAGAATGTGCTCAAAAGTTATGATTTACAAGTACATAAAATTGAAGCAAACACTCTGGTGTAGGACTGAGGGTGGGCTGCACCGTTGAAGGTTCCACTGGTAACTGGAATATTCTATGGTCTGTTTCAAAGCATAGCCACTTCCATCTAGAAGGACGAGGGTAGCAGATACATGGGAACACCACCCCCCAAAAGATCCTCTCCGAGTCGCTCACCATCCTGACTCGGAAATATATCACTGTTCCTTCACTGTGGTTGGGCTAAGATCCATAAACTCCCTTCTTAACACCACGTGGACTAAAATGATACAAGGTAACAGCTCACCACCAGCGTCTCCAGAACGATTAGAGAATGCTTGCCTCTTGAGCAAAGCGCCTATCCTATGAACAAAGACTAAGAAAGGTATAAAAGCTAAAAGAACTGGAGATGTTGTAAATCAGAAGCAGAAACAGAAATTGCTGAAAAAGCTCAGCAGGTCTGGGGGCAACATGAAGGGTTCTGAGGAAGGGTCACTGGACCCAAAATGTTAACTCTGATTTCTCTTCACTGATGCTGCCAGATCTACTGAGCTTTTCTAAAGAATGTATAGTTGAGTTCTACCCACTGTCCTAGCCAATATTTATCTCACTCTGTCACTGGCGACATTTTATTTTTCTCCCAGTGGTCGAACGCTCATACTACTTCTGCTGAGACGAGTATCTCCAGTAAAAAGCTCATGGATTAAAACTGATCAAACACAGAGAAAGCTGGAGAAACTCAGCAGTTCTGACAACATCTGTAGAGAGAGAAATAGAGTCAGTGTTTCCAGTCTATTGCAACTCTCCTTCTGAGCTCCCCTTCTCCAGTAATCTCTGTGATTTTTTTCACATTTCAAGTATCCATGATATTTCACTTTGATGGAGATGGGGACAATTATCTGCACAGTAGAGGTCCATGCAATATAGGTACAAACTGAGCAATTGAGAAGAGTGTGTTTTCAGCCTATCAGGCTCCATATTTTGTACTACAACTCACAGATATCAAACCAGCACATGTTAAAACTATCATACAGAAAATAGGAGCAGGAATAGGCCATTCAGCCCTTCAAGCCTACTCTAGATTAGATTAGATTACTTACAGTGTGGAAACAGGCCCTTCGGCCCAACAAGTCCACACCGACCTGCCGAAGCGCAACCCACCCATACCCCTTACCTAACACTACGGGCAATTTAGCATGGCCAATTCACCTGACCCGCACATCTTTGGACTGTGGGAGGAAACCGGAGCACCCGGAGGAAACCCACGCAGACACGGGGAGAATGTGCAAACTCCACACAGTCAGTCGCCTGAGGCAGGAATTGAACCCAGGTCCCTGGTGCTGTGAGGCAGCAGTGCTAACCACTGTGCCACCATGCCGCCACGGTGGCTGATCATCCAATTCAGTCCCCTGTAACTGCTTTCTTCCCAAATCTTTTGATACCTCTAGCTCTATGGACTATACCTAACTCTTTCTTAAATACATTCAATGCTTTGTCCTCAACCAATTGGTGTGGCAGAGAATTCCACAGGATCACCTGCAGAGCTTAGGAAAATAAATGAAGCAACAGCAGAGAAGCAATGCCAATCCCGGCTCAGCAGCCAGCTCTCTGGTCGAGAGTGAGGACTGCAGATGCTGGAGATCAGAGTCTAAATTAGAGTAGTGCTGGAAAAGCACAACAGGTAAGGCAGCCTGAAAGGCTTTTGCCCGAAACATTGATTCTCCTGCTCCTCAGATGCTGCCTGACCTGCTGTGCTTTTCCAGCAGCACTCTAACCCAGTCAGCTCTCTGGTCTCTATCAGAAACGTATCCCTTAAGCACAGAAATTAAGCTGATCCTTGTGCTGCACTGTCAGAAAGACTGCCTTTCAGACGAGGTCATAAAGCACAACAATCTCTCTACTGCCTCGAGGGACTAAGGAAATTTAGCATGTCCGTAAAGATCAGATTTGATTCCCTACAGTGTGGACTCTTACCAATTTTTATAGATAGAAAATATTCTATCCGGATGCAGCACGGCTTGGGTACGGCAACTGCTCTGCCCAGGACCATAAGAAACTACAGAGGGCTGTGAACCCAAGCATACTCCATCACACAAGCCAACCTTCCGTCCATTGACTCCATCTATTCACCTCATTGCTTTGGGAAGGCAGTCAACCTCATCAAAGATCGCCCCACACCCCGGCTATAAGCCCTTCCAACCTCGGGTGGAAGGTACTTCTTTTAGATTAGATTAGATTCCCTACAGTGTGAAAACAGGCCCTTTGCCCCACTGACCCTCTGAAAAGAAACCCACCCAGACCCATTTCCCACAGATTAATGCAGCTAATACTAAGGGCAATTTAGCATGGCCAATTCACGTGACCTGCATATCTTTGGAGTGTGGGAGGAAACACATGTACCAACAAATTCAGGAACACGTCTTCCCAATGCTATCAGACTTCTGAATGAATCTCACAAATTTTAAATTTAATGTTGGTTTCGCTCTCTGTGCACCTTCTTTGCAGCTGTGACGTTGTATTCCTTACCCTGTCCTATTGCCCTAGTGCACTTTGTATGTTATGATCTGTCTGTACTGCATGCAAGACAAAACTTTTCACTGTACTTAGATACAATAATAAATCAAAATAAACTTGCCCTTCTCGCACAGATTTGAAACCTCGCATGGCACCAATTTCAGCAAGAAGAAGGGAGATCTCCCCTGTGTCCTCAGCAACAGTGTTTATAGATTATCTGACAACTGTCACCTTGTTATTTGGGAGACCTTCATCTGAACTAAATAAAATGGGAAATGGTTGTGTCGAGGTAATGTCACCAGGCTAGCAATTTGACAGGCCCAGATTGATACTCTGACAAAATGTGCTCAAATCCCATCAGAAGTACTGATAGAATTACAAGAAGGATATTGTCAAATTGAAAAGGGTTCAAAAAGGATTTACCAGGATGCTGTCTGGACTGGACGGGACTGGATGATTATGAGTTGTAAGGTGAGGTCTGGGAATTTTTTTCGCTGGGCCATAGGAGGTTGAGGGGTGACCATATGGAGGTTTATAAAATCATGGAGGGCATAGATAAGATGAATGGGAAAGGTGTTTTCCCCAGGATAGAAGAGTTCGAAACTAGAAGGCATACTTTTAAGGTGCGAGGAGAAGGATTTAAAAGGGACCAGAGGGGCAACTTTACCAGACCCATCGGTCCAACTCAGTCGTGCTGGCAAGACATCCCAGTCTGACCTAATCCCACTTGCCAGCATTTGTCCTCACTCTCTGTGTGAAAACATTACTCCTCAGGTCTTTTTAAAATCTTTCTCCTCTCACCTTAAATCTTTGCCCTCTAGAGTCATAGAGACGTACATCACAAACAGACCCTCTGATCCAACTTGTCCATGCCGATCAGAAATCCTAAACTAATCTTGTCCCATTTGCCAGCATTTGGCCTATATCCCTCTAAACTCTTCCCATTCGTATACCCATCCAGATGCCTTTTAAATGTTGTAATTATACCAGCCTCCAACACTTCCTCTGGCAGCTCATTCTACACACTCACTACCCTCTGCATGAATAAGTTGCCCCTTATATCCCTTTTATATCTTTTCCCTCTCATCCTATACCTAAACTCTCCCATGCCAGGGAAAGGACATTGTCTATTTACCCTATCCACACCCCTAATGATTTTATAAACCTCTATAAGGTCACCCCTCAGCCTCTGATGCTCCAGGGAAAATAGCCCCAGCCTAATCAGCCTCTCCTTATAGCTTAAACCCTCCAGCTCTAGCAACATCCTTGTAAGTCTTTTCTGAACCCTTTCAGGTTTCACATGATCTATGGATAAAGGGGAAACCAGTGTATGCATTGTATTTAGATTTTCAGTTGGCATTTGATATGGTGCCACATCAAAGGTTACTGGAAGAAATAAAGACTTGTGGTGTGTGGAGTCACATAATGGTCAGGATAGAAACTTGGCTAGGAACAGGAAGCAGACAGTAGGCACAAACTGGTCATTTTATGGCTGGCAAGATGCAATGAGTGGTGTGCCAAAGGGGACAGTGCTGGGATATCAACAATTTATACAAATGACTTGGATCAGGGAACAAAAGGCACAATTGCTAAATTTGTTAATGACACCAAGATGAACACAAAAGTAATGTGTGAAGGGGACATTAGGAGGCTACAAAGCTTTAGTTAAAAGAGCAAAGAACAAAGAATAGTACTGCACAGGAACAGGCCCTTCAAGACTACACCGACACAGCACATCTTTCTAAACTAAAAGTCAAAACAAGATTGAGTGAGCAAAATTATCTCAATTTTCAAATCTTATGTTAGAAGTCACACAACACCAGTTTATAGTCCAACAGGTTTATTTGAAATCACAAGCTTTCAGAGCACTGCTCATTCATCACCTGACAAAGGGGCAGCGCTCCGAAAACTTGTGATTGCAAATAAACCTGTTGGACTATAACCTGGTGTCGTGTGACTTCTGACCTTCTCCAGCCCAGTCCAACACCGGCACCTCCACATCATAAATATATGTAAGACAGAGGAAGATAGATATCTCATTAGCGAGAGAGTTGATTTCATGGTGGGTAGACAGGAGTATGGAATAGTCAAATCAGTGACAATCTTACTGAATAGTGGAGCAGGTTCAAGGGGGCCAATGGCCTACTTCTTTTCATAAATTCCTCATGGGCAATTTTGCTTACTTTGACGTATTTCTCTTTGCATTTTCAAATCTCCACGTATATTTATTTTTAATTTGGTTGCCACATTTCCTGAGTCCATCAATTTTGCTTCAACAAAACATTTCATTGGCTCCAACATGTTTTGGGGATATCGTGAATGGTGCTACATAAATGAAGCTGCATTGTTGCTTTGAAGTCTTCACATTTCCATTGCTAAAGAGAAGCGGAAGGTGATTCAATCGATTGATCCTGCTGCAGATCTCCACGGCTGGGCCGATGGGGAGAGGCAGAGGAGAAATAACGTTTGCAAAAATAAACAAACACGCTAGAGTCATAATCAAGTTTTAAAGCAAACCGATGATTTAGGCCAGGCTGAGGTCCTGGCAAGGACAGTTCCATCATGCTTACTGCCATTTACACTGCCTCAGAAATTCCAGCAAATTATACTGTGCAATATCATTGGCGGATGCACCCTCAGCTCTCCCAGTTCCAAACTCTGGAATTCCCTCCTTAAACCTCTTTGAGCCTCCATGTCCCTCTTCTTAAATCTTACCATTTGGTCACTGGGTGTTTATGCGTACAACAGCGCGGAGGGTTTTGAGAATATATTTTACTGTGGTGGGATGCTATATAAGTGCACATTGCCATCTGAATTTTAAATAGAATACCACCCGACTGTATCTGAACTGATGGCTTGTGTATAAATGGGCTGCTGTCTTTTCTACATTAAAGCTGGCTTTGAATTCAACGATCTGATAATTGTTTGGAGCTGTTAATCCATTAAATTAATCCGAATGTGCAACTCATCCTAATGAGAAAAGAATTGTATGTATGCAGTAACTTTCACAGACTCCCCCCTCAAAGTGCTTTGCAGCTAATTGGATACTTTAAAAGTGTAGCTTCTGTTGTAATGTGGGAATTGTATCCATCAATCCCAGCACTGAAAGACTGAACAAATGGTGGGTGTGATGAAGACAGTGTCTGAGGAATAGATATTGGCCCTGGACTGTGGGGATAACTCCCTCACTCACAGAATCCTCTGTGTCCACCTGAGAGGTCAGACATGGTCCTGGCTAAACACTTTGTACAAAAGACAGTATGTCCAGCAGGACCCCAGTACTGCATTGGGAGCATCAGCTTAGAAATGTGAAGTGGTGCAGGAAAGATTTACAAGGATGTTGCTGGGTTTGGAGAATTTGAACTATAGCGAGAGACTAAATAGGCTGGGTCTGTTTTCCCTGGAATGTCGGAGGCTGAGGGGTGACCTTACAGAGGTTTATAAAATCATCAGGGGCATGGATAGGATAAATAGCCAAGGTCTTTTTCCCAGGGTGGGGGAGTCCAAAACTAGAGGGCATAGGTTTACAGTGAGCTAAGGGCAGCTTTTTCATGCAGAGGGTGGTGTGTGCATGGAATGAGGAAGTGGTGGAGGCTGGTACAATTACAACACTTAAAAGCTCATTTGAAATGTCTAATGTTAGGGGCCATGTATTTACGATGAGAGAGTAAGCTCAAAGGAGATGTGAGGGGCATGTCTTTTTACATAGAGAGTGGTAGATGTACGGAACGAACTGTCAGCAGTGGTGGTGGAGGCAGATACAATAGTTTAAGAGACTTTTAGATAAGCACATGAATATGCAAAGTACAGAGGGATATGGACCAAGGGCAGGCAGAAGGGATTAGTTTAATTTGCATAACACCATGGACTGAAGGGTCTGGTCCTGTGCTGAACTGTTCTATGCGGTATATGTTCTATATTCTGTGCGTTAAGGCATCTGGATGGGTACACAAATAGGAAGAGTTCAGAGGGATTTGTGACAAATGCTGGCAAATGGAACTAGGTTAATTAGGATGTCTGGTCAGCATGGATGAGTTGGACTGAAGGGTCTGTTTCTATGTTGTATATCTCTATGGCTCTATGACTCTAAGTCTGTGGTATGGGAATTCTGGCTGACTGAAATCTGACTGAATGATGTTGAGAATAGAGATAGACAAGTACTCAACATCAGAATGATAGTACTTCATCAGTTTACAATGTTGCTTTGAGGGGTATGGGTGGGTATCTGAAATCAATGAACATACATTTCCTTTAGTAGTTACAATCAGTGAGTTGAGGGGGTATGGGCAGATATTATTATACCTAATGATATCAATTAGTTAACACAATGTTAACTCAGATTTACAAAACCTCCAGCTGTCCTGCATAAGATTTAAGCAACCCCCACAATCCATAGGTGCATGCTTCAGTATTATACACCTACTCCTTCCAGTGCTGTTGTATATACTGCAGCTACTCACCAAGAAAACTTTTAATGGAGGATCAAAACCTTGAAATGCAACACTTAGAAAGAAAAGGACAGCAGGTGATTAGGAACACCACCACCTGCAGGTTCCCCTCCAAGCCACACATCATCCTGACTTGGAAATATATTACTGTTCCTTCACTGTCATTGGGTTAAAATTCTGGAACTCCTTGGCTTTACAACACTGTTCCTGCAGCAGTTCAAGAAGGCAGCTCGCCATCCCCTTCTCCGGGGCAATTAGGAATAAGCAATAAACATTGGCCCAGCCAGTATCCTCATATTCAGAGAATTCTCTTTTTTAATCACCAGTGAGTGTGCCTTGGATTGTTCAGGGTGAACTGAAGGGTGCAGGATTGGATTGAAAGCTACAGAGTGTAATTGATAATAGCACTCTGAAGTGTAACTGAAATCTTGAAATGAACAATAACCTTGCATGAAATCGGAGCCAGTAATGATTTCTATTGAAGGACAACCTTATGCAGTGTACACCAATATTTCCTACATGAAAAACAACTACTCGCACAGATTCAGAGGTAACAATCAAACTCAATATTAATAGACAGAGACATTCATACAAACAGGACACTAACAGACACACACGCTAACAGACACACACAATAACAGACACACTAACAGAGACACACTAACAGAGACACACTAATAAGACAAATACACTAACAGACACACTAATAGACACACACACTAACAGTACACTAACAGACACACACTGATAGACACACACTAACAGATACACTAACAGACACACACACTAACAGACACACACTAACAGACACACATTAATAGACACACACTAACAGAGACACACTAATAAGACAAATACACTAACAGACACACTAATAGACACACACTAACAGATATACTAACAGACACACACTGATAGACACACACACTAACAGACACACTAATAGACACACACTAACAGACACACACCGATAGACACATACACTAACAGATACACTAACAGACACACACTAACAGACACACTAACGGACACACACTGATAGACACACTGATAGACACACACTAATAGACACACACTAATAAGACAAATACACTAACAGACACACTAATAGACACACACACTAACAGTACACTAACAGACACACACTGATAGACACACACTAACAGATACACTAACAGACACACACACTAACAGACACACACTAACAGACACACACTAATAGACACACACTAACAGAGACACACTAATAAGACAAATACACTAACAGACACACTAATAGACACACACTAACAGATATACTAACAGACACACACTGATAGACACACACACTAACAGACACACTAATAGACACACACTAACAGACACACACCGATAGACACATACACTAACAGATACACTAACAGACACACACTAACAGACACACTAACGGACACACACTGATAGACACACTGATAGACACACACTAATAGACACACACTAATAAGACAAATACACTAACAGACACACACACGAATGCACATAAACATTTACACACAGAGAGATATGGCACTAAGACATGTTCACACAGAGACAGGACATTTATACACACATACACACAAACAAATCAGGGACTAATGTACACATGCACTCGCACACAGAAATAACTTTTAACATGCACTCACAAAAACAGGACATTAATACATATGCACACACTCACAGGACACACGAACTCACAGAAACAGGACTAATGCACACACACAAACATTAATGCACCTATGCATTCACAATTTCCGGACACTAATAGACACATACACACAGACACACATATTTACAGGCACATGCACAAATATTTCCCTGAACACATACACACAGACACGCATATTTACATATTTAACTTTCAAGCTTGGTTATGTCTGAATTTTTTGAGAGAAAACCGAACCCCTTCTTTGCCCCTCCCCGCCTTTCTAAAATGTGATGCTCCGGCCCAAGGAGGGACCTCCAGCCCTGGCGCCCCCAGCCTTGATCCTGCCCTGAACTGAAACTCTTAACCCTGAACTCCGGCCCGATGGCCCGACAACAGGCTCCTGGTTCATTGTACAAAGGTTATTGTCGATTTATCAGAGTGAGGAGTGGAAATAAACCCTGCCTTTAAAAACAGCACACAGACCCAACGTTTCCGCTTCACTTCAGGGAAAATAAAATAAAGACAGCGCGTTCTTGTTTTGAAATAACCCAAAGCACGCTTAAACAAATCTCCTGTTATATAAATAATATTTTTTCTTAAAAAAATACACACCGCTCTGGAGTGGAAATATTGAATAATTGGGATCATTTTTACTGGCCTGCTTTAGGAGACTCTGAAAGCAATTGGATTTATATATAACTGAGATCTTTCTTAATTTAAACGCAGAGGCAGGGGAACTTTAACTTATCACTAAATATTCACCTAGTTCAGAGAGATAGGCAAAGAGCAAAGGACAAACGCTATTTGTAAGGAATAAGGTAAACAATCCCGCTGCCCCTTAAAACAATGACCCCGAGGAGAACTGATTGGTGCTTTCCGTATATTAAAAAAACAATTTTGTTTTTTTTTAAAACTGAAAACAAAATAAACAGTTTCTTTACACCCGGAATGTGGAACCACTTGCAATAGATGTGGCCAGAGGTGTATAGGTTCTCTGAAGGCTGAGCTGGAGAGGCGGGGGACAGAGGTGTGAAGGGCCAGAGGGAAAGTATGAAACACGATGGGCCGAATTGTTCAGCATTTCCGCAGTTCAGTTGGAAAGGAGGCGGTGGAAAAGTGCGAACCCTTTTTTGTGTGTTCCGTGTTTTTTGCTCACGGACGGCTCCAGAGAAAACCTGGCCAGCTCGGGCATGGCTTCTGTAAAATTGTTCAGCTCGATTTTATTCTGCTGGGCTGGAAGCGAGGGGGTGGGGGGATTGTGGCTCTGAGGGAGGTGGGGCTGGGAACACATTCAGTAATAGATTTCAGAATGGGGGGAACTGCAAGGACAAAGAGAGGGGAGATTGTAGAGAGATCTGAAGGGCCAGCACGAGGCTGGGGTTGGAGGGGCCCAACGGCATGTTCTGATTCTATAAAGTCGCACAAGCAGAGCCAAGCATTTAGCCCAACGAGTGCCTACTCAACAAATCATGGCTGATCTAATAATCCTCAATTCTACTTTCCCTTAGATCCCCTTATTGGTCAGGAATGTCTACCTCACCCTTGACTATATTTATTCGCCCAGCCGTCTGTGATGAACAATTCCACACTACCGCCTGAGAGGAGGAATTCTCCTCATCTCTGCTTCAAATGTGTCAACTCTTATTCTGAGATGATGTCCCATCCTGAAAATGCAGCCCCTCCGATATTGACCTCTGTCTCTCTCTCTCTGTGTTTCCGTCTTTTACCTGAGTCATCAGTCTGTCCGCACCGGATTTCTCTTCGTCTTTGAAGATGATGTCCGGGTTGTAGTTGGGAATGAGCTCCTTGAAACGGGACGCGTTCCTGGTGATCTTGCTCTCGGACTTGCCGCTGGCTCCCAGCGTCTTCTCCGGCACGCTGGGGATGAATTGTTTGTAGGAGAGCGGCGTGAGTTTGCGGTTCTGTCTCCTCCTGCTCCCGTAGCCCCGACCCGGCCCGCAAGACATCACGGCGGGCCAGAGCAGCAGAGAGCAGCCGCTAACCAGGACCAAGGACACGCTCCAGTGAACTCTCATGGTACACGGGTCTCTCTCTCTCTGTCAGATCAGCACTATCAATTACAATCCTCCTCCTTCTAACTCCCCTACCCCTTGATCCAGGGTTGGAGGGGGGATGATATTGGCAACACCTCCTAAAAGCAACGCAAGGGGACCTCAGTTAACCCCCTGCAGCAGGAGCCCCGACTCTGCCCCATTCAGGGGAGCCGTGTTGCCCGGGGAGCGCAGCGGGTCCAGCCGCCTGCTCTCTCTCTCTCTCTCTGACTCTGTCACAGCATAAAGGTAGGGTGGGGGAAACCCCGCAGAGGGGCAAGGGAGGGATTTACCCTCGTGGTTGGAGCTGGAAACACAGGCAAAAGAAATAAGACAGCGGGAATATTCCGATTGGCAAGGGTTCCAAGGAAGGGTCGGGTGTGCAGGATGGAGAGATAGGGACACAAGAGAAAAAGAGGGGGTTTTTGGCGCAGACGGAGAGAGAGAGGGATATTAGACAGGTGGAAAAGAGAATGGTAATACAGAGGGGTGGAAAGGGGGATAATAGAGGGGTAGAAAGAGAAAGGGATGGTATAGAGGGATAGAAAGGAGAATGATATTAAAAGGATAGAAAGAGAGTGATGTTAGAGGAGCGGTGAGAGAGGAAGATTAATAAAGAGGATTTGGAGAGGGAAGAAGAATAGAGAGATGAAGAGATGAGGAAAGTGAGGGGTCACAGAAACAGGGGAGAGCGAGGGAGAACCAGGGGAGGTGGAAATTGAGCGGGTGGAATGGCTCAGGAACGTGCACTGGTGGTTGGAGAAGGGGGAGCCCTGACAAAGGCAGAGGCTGACAGAGAGAGGTGATGTCTGCTCACTCACCAACACAGCAAGTGAAAGATCCACAGAGAGAGAGAGAGAGAAAATCTCAGAGCAGGTGAGAGAGTGACAGAGAAGCAGAAAGGGACAAGAAAGTGACTGTAATCGGAAAAGGAACAGCAAGTGAGGCAGGAAGGTGAGAGAGAGAGAGGGATCAGTGAGGGAGCTTGAGAGATAGAGTCCCTCTGGGACAGCGCTCTATAGCTGATCAGTCTTCCCACCCTCCCCTGAGCTCCGGGCGGAGAGAGAGAGAGAGAGAGTCGGAGTGGGACCTCCGGTCTGAACCTCTTCAATGGCTCCGGCAGCCAGTCACAGTCGCTGAGAGTTCCCTCAGATCCGACTCTGCGGAGACCGCACCCTCTCCCTCTGCCAACCGCGCCCCTGACCACTCACTCCCCCCGTGTACACACACAGACACACACACAGGGGAGAAGGACACTAGACCTCTCTCACACATCCATCCCACAACAGCCAAACATTCCCACTCCCTCCTCCTCCCAGCTAAAACCACACCTGCCCCCCCGCGCTGTCCCAGATCCAGCCCCTTCTGGAGCCTTGTGTCACAGGTGGAGAGAGAGAGAGAGTCAGTGACTCCTTGCATCGGACTCCTTACAATTCAAATCACCACCAGCTTTTCAGATCAGTCCCGGGTTTCCTATACCTCATGTCCAGTTTGTTTATCTCCCCGCAAGAATCCTGCCGGGCTCTGTTCCTCTGCTTTGATTCGTCAGTGTCCACATATATTTTCCAGGGAAAGTGAACACGCTTCGAATCAAATAGTTTTTGTTTTCAGACTGGGCTGTGGCTTCCAGCCTCTTTATTCCGGAGACAGCCTGACCGGTGCTGAGCTATCAGTCATTTCTGTCCTCCGCCTGTCTAGTGCTGAGGTGAGAACTTGAATTTCTGTGCTGTCAGATATTGTCCAGTACTGGGGGGAGAGAGAGAGAGAAAGACCGAGAGGCACTGAGTGTTAGCACAGTGCGGAACTGGAGTGTCAGACCAGAGCGCCTCGGACTGGAGGACTGTACATTACTGGTCTGTCAAATATTGTCCCCGGGGATTGTACCGTACTGGGGGTATGAGGTAGGGTCCCTCAGACTGGGGATTACTGAATGTATCACGCAGGGTGCCAAAGAATGCGGACTGTATGATAGCAGGCTATCAGACGCAGTCCCACAGTCAGGGAATTATACAGTACTGGGCTATCAGACACAGTCTCTGAGTCAGGGAACTGTACCATACTGGGCTATCAGATACAGTCGCTCAGTCTGGGAACTGTGCAGTACTGGGCTATCAGACACAGTCCCTCAGTCTGGGAATTGTACTATACTGGCTACCTGACACAATCCCTGAGTCTGGGAGCTGTACCGTACTGGGCTATCAGACACATTCCCTTAGTCTGGGAATGGTACAGTACTGGGCTATCAGACACAGTCCCTGAGTCTGGTAACTGTAAAGTACTGGATTATCAGGCACAATCCCTGAGTCTGGGAACTGGACAGTACTGGGCTATCAGACACAGTCCCTCAGTCTCTGAACTGGACAGTACTGGGCTATTAGACACAATCCCTCAGTCTAGGAACTGTACAGTACTGGATTATCAGGTACAGTCCCTCAGTGTGGGCACCACAGTACTGGGTATCAGAAAAAACCCTCAATTTGGGGACCAGGATTATGCCCAATGGTTGACGCATCTCCCACCCTGGGAGGTGGATAGGTCCCAATCCTTTGAAATTATAGCTGTTTCATCGATTGCTTTCAAGCGATAAACCAAATTACCTTCCAAGTCGGCGGAATGGCATCTTTCAGTGCTGTTATGAATGTCTGTTCCGATTTAGCTGATTTATCATTTTGATGAATTCGAAAACTGTCCTAATTCACTATGTTTTAGAGCGAGCATCGACAGCAGAGCTGACTTTTACAAACACAAGGTCTATTCGAGATATGTAGTGTCTAAAGTAGGTCGTCTGCGGAGTGTATTGCAAAATCCTTAGCATACCCTTATTGATTTGTCTAAATATCCCAATAACCTAATTCTCTGTTTGAGACTCATAGAGAGTGACAGCACAACTCTTAACATTCTGCACTTGGGGTATTGTTGGAAGACGTTTGTTTGGTTGAGGGCAACTGGACGAATTGCTGATTGGTTGGGTCCGATTTGGAGACCTCTCTGATTGGTTGAACGTTACAGATCGAGCTATCTGATTGGTTGGATCTAACATAAAGTCTCTCTGATTGGTTGGGTGCTGGAACACTATTAAATTTGGAGGATAATCTCCAAAAGCAAATGATCAGAAGATGCTCATTTCCCCAAATAGTTCTTTTCAGATTTGTGGAAACTTTAAACGCAGGTGGGAATCATTCACTCTGTCTTGCCCGAGCTGCCTTTTGTTAAAATTCATAGGTGGGATGTGCAGGTAGCTATTAGTCCAGCATTCATTGTGTATCACTTGTTGCCCTGGAGAAAGTGATGGGCTGCAGCACTCTTGAACTGTAGCAATTCTTGGTTCAGCACAATGCTGTTAGAGACGGAGTCCCTGAACAGTGACATTGAAGAAACAGTATGTCCCAGTCAGCAAGGTACCTGCATCTTCTGCAAGTGCCATCTAATTAGTCCCATTCGCTTACACTCTCTCTCTCCTGCAGCCCTGCACTTTTTCCCCTTTCCAAACATTTAATTTGAATGAATTAGACTTGAAACGGCTTCCAAGAGTGATTCCAGATCATAAAACCTCATTACCCCAGAAAAACTTTTTCCTCAACTCACCTCTAATTCTATTGCCAAATTTCTTGAATCTTTGTTCTCTGCTTAACAGCTCATTTACTAATGGAAATAGTTTCTCCTTATTCACTCTAACAAATCCTTCAGAATTTTGAAATGTCCCTATTAATTTTCCCTTTAATTGTCTCTGGTTTCTAGAACATAAGAGCTAGCAGCAAGAGTAGACCATTCAGCTCCTCTGCATGTTCCACCATTCCTGGCTGATCTCATCGTGGCCTCAACTCCAAGTTCCACTCGCTCTCTATAAACCTTCGACCCATTACTAATTAAAAACCTGTCTACCTCTTCCTTAAATTTACTCAATATCCCAGCATCCATCACACTCTGGGGTAGTGAATTCAAAAAACCCTTTGAGAGAAGTAATTTCTCCTCATCATTGTTTTAAATGTTCCATTCCTTATCCTAAAACCATGACCTCTTGTTCTAGATTGCACCACATGAGGAAGCATCTGTTCCACATCTACTTTGTCAATCCTCTTTAAGCATGATATAGACCTCAATTAGGTCTCCTCTCGATTATCTAGAAGCTGGGGACACAGTCTCTGAGTAAGGGGCAAAAAGTGAGGTCTGCAGATGCTGGAGATCAGAGCTGAAAATGTGTTGCTGGTTAAAGCACAGCAGGTCAGGCAGCATCCAAGGAACAGGAAATTCGACGTTTCGGGCCAGAGCCCTTCATCAGGAATGAGGAGAGGGTGCCAGGCAGGCTCAGATAAAAGCCTGCCTGGCACCCTCTCCTCATTCCTGATGAAGGGCTCTGGCCCGAAACGTCGAATTTCCTGTTCCTTGGATGCTGCCTGACCTGCTGTGCTTTAACCAGCAACACATTTTCAGCTCTGAGTAAGGGGCAGCCAATTTAGGACTGAGATGAAGAGGGATTTCTTCAATCAGAGGCTGGTGCATCTTTGGAACTCCACTGCAGAGGAAGTCAGTCATTGAGTAGGTCACAGTTAGGAGAGGTGATGGCCTAGTGGTATTATTGTTGGACTGTTAACACTGAGACCTAGGTGATGACTGGGGGACCCAGGCTTGAATCCTGCCATAGCAGGTGGTGAAATTTGAATTCAGTGTAAATATGGAATTAAGAGTCTAATGATAACCTTGAATCCATTGTTGATTATTGGAAAACCCATCTGCCTCACTAATGCCCCTGAGAGAATGAAACTGCTATCGTTATTCAGTCTGGCTGACATGTGATTCCAGACCTACAGCAATGTTGGGATGGGCAATACATGCTTGGCTTGGCCTGTGACACCCTTATCCTGTGAATGAATTTTAAAAAATGCTTGGAGACTGATGGCATTAAGGGATTATGGAGATAATATGGTAAAATGCTATTGAAGGAGATGATCAGCTTTCAGCTGCCTAAGCACTCAACTCTAGATTTCGCTTGCTAAATCATTCCATCTCTCTCTCTCACACACACCTCCTTATAATGTATCCCATTGACTAAGCCTATGGTTTCCTATCCTCATATATCCTTCTGTGGCTTAATGTCAGGCTTGTTTTTTTTAATTTATTTTTACATGGGATGTGGGTGTTTGTTGCCTATGTCTAATTGCCCTTGAACTGAATGTTTCAACCAGCCATTTCAGAGGGATTATTACTGTGGGTCTGGAGTCACATGTAGGAAAGACAGATTTCCTTCCCTACAGGTCATTAGTAAACAAGGTAGGTTTTTAACAGCAATCCATAGCAGTTTCATGATGATCATCACAGATGACTACTATATTCCAGATTTGGCAACATCTGCAGAGAGTGAAAAACAGTTAATATTTTGAGTCCAGTATGATTTTTCAGAATTCCCCCAAAGAAGGGTCATATTGGACTTGAAATGGTAACTCTTTCTCTCTGCACAGATGCGGCCAGACCTGCTGAGTTTCCCCAGCGCTCTCTGCGATTTTCAGCTCATATATTCCAGATTTCTTAATTGGAATTAGATTATTCTGTGGCAAGATATCCTCAACAAACCAATAGCCTGAGCCTTTGAGTTCACAAGCTACTGACATTGCTATTACTTCAATACCTCCTGTGAGGTACCCTGTGATGTTTAATTGGGATAAAACGGTGGCTCTATATTTTCCAACCCCTGGGGTTCCTACAAAGCAACCCCCTGTAGAAACCAAAGCTACACCTTCATCTGTGTGAGTCTTGGCCCCTCTTCAAACTAGTTAGTTGAATTACAAAACTCAAGTTATTATTTAATGCTTAACTCAAACGTCCTTCATTTCTTATTATGTCTCAATGAGGTATGGATCTTGCCAATGATTAAGGAACTGTTTTGGTAATAAATGCAAAAGGTGAGGCAAATGTGACTGCCCTTGACATCAAAGCCACGTTCAACCATGTGTGGCATCAAGGAGCCCTGGCAAAACTGAAATCAATGAGTATGAGGTGGCAATCTCTCTGCTCGGTGGAGTTATACCTACTACGTTGGAAGATGGTTGTAGTTGTTGGAGGTCAGCCATCTCAGGTCTACAGGAGTTCTTCAGGGCAGTGTCCTAGGACCAACAGCTGCTTCATCAATGACCTTCCCTCCATTATAAGGTCAGAAGTGGGGATGATCATTGATGATTACACAATGTTCAGCAGCATTCGTGACTCCTTAGATACTGAAGCAGTCCATGTTCAAATGCAACAAGATCTGGATAATATCCAGGCTTGGGCTGACAAGTTGCAAGTAATGTTTGCCCCACACAAATGCCAAGCAATGACCATCACCAATGACCGACATTCTAACCACCACACTTTGACATTCATTGATATTACCATCATGGAGTCTGCCACTATCAACATCCTTGGGGTTACCATTGACCAGAAACTCAACTGGACTCATAAACACAGTGGCTAGGAATATTGTGATGAATAACTCATCTCCTGATTCCTGTCTTGTCCACCAGCTACAAGTCAGGAGTGTGATGGAATACTCCCCACCTGCTCCAACAACACTCAAGAAGCCTCTCACCATGACAAAGCAGCCTTCGTGATTGGCACTACATCCACAAACATCCACTCCCTCTACCACCACCGCTTAGTGACAGAGTGTGTACCATCTACAAGATGCACTGCAGGGATTCACTAAAGATCCTCAGTCAGCACTTTCTAAACCCACAACCACTTCCATTTAGAGGGACAAGGGCAGCAGGTGCATGGAGAAACCATCGCCAGAAATTTCCCCTCCAAGACACGCACCATCTTTAATTGGAAATATATCGTTGTCCTTCACTGTTGCTAGGTCAAAATCCAGGAACACCCTCCCTAAGAGCATTGTGGGTCAAACCACAGCAGATGGACTGTAGCAGTTCAAGAAAACAACTCACCCACTACCTTCTCAAGGGGCAACTAGGGATCAACAATGAATGCTGATTCAGCCAGTGATGTCCACATCCCATTAAAACAAAAACAAAAAAAAATCTAATCATGCATGGACTGTCCCTGGACAGCCGCGGTGGTTAATTTCTTTTTCACACTCTCGCTATCAGTTCTACTAAGTACCTGGGCAGACATCCACTTTTTAATGATGGTGAGGATTAAACAACAACCTCACCATCAAGCCAGCAGATAAAGGGGTCACAGTGGTAGTCTGGTGCACTGACCTCTACACCGCTGAAGCCAAACACCAACTCGAGGACACCTCTTCCTACTGCCCCCACAATCATGACCCCACCCCCCATCATCAAACCATCATCTCCCAGACCATTTAGAACCTCATCACCTCAGGAGATCTCCCACCCACAGCTTCCAACCTCATAGTCCTGGAATCCTGCACTGCCCTGTTCTACTTCCTTCCCAAGATCCACAAGCCTGACCACCCTGGCCAACCTATTGTCTCAGCATGCTCCTGCCCTACTGAATTCATCTCTACCTACCTCAACACTGTCCTATTCCCCCTAGTCCAGGAACACCCACATACGCTCGAGACACCACCCACGCCCTCCACCTCCTCCAAGACTTCCGTTTCCCCGGCCCCCAACGCCTCATCTTCACCATGGATATCCAATCCCTCTACACCTCCGACCGCCATGACCAGGGCCTCCAAGCCCTCCATTTTATCTTCTCCAGACGTCCCCAACAGTACCCTTCCACCAACACTCTCATTCGTTTGGCCAAACTGGTCCTCACCCTTAACAATTTCTTCTTCAAATCCTCCCACTTCCTCCATACCAAAGGGGTAGCCATGGGCACACGTATGGGCCACAGCTATGCCTGTCTCTTTGTTGGCTACGTAGAACAGTTGATATTCCGTAATTACACCAGCACCACTCCCCACCTCTTCCTCCGCTACATTGGCGCCACCTCGTGCTCCCGTGAGGAGGTTGAGCAATTCATCAACTTCACCAACACATTCCACCCTGACCTTAAATTTACCTGGACCATCTCTGACACCTCCCTCCCCTTCCTGGACCTCTCCATCTCCATTAATGACGACCAACTTGACACTGACATTTGTTACAAACCCACCGACTCCCACAGCTACCTGGATTACCCTCTTCCCACCCTACCTCTTGCAAAAATGCCATCCTGTATTCCCAATTCCTCTGCCTCCGCTGTATCTGCTCTCAGGAGGACCAGTTCCATCACAGAACACACCAGATGACCTCCTTCTTTAGAGACTGCAATTTCCCTTCCCACGTGGTTAAAGATGCCCTCCAACGTATCTCGTCCACATCCCGCACCTCCGCTCTCAGACCCCACCCCTCCAACCGTAACAAGGACAGAATGCCTTTGGTGCTCACCTTCCACCCTACCAACCTTCACATAAACCAAATCATCCACCAACATTTCCGCCACCTCCAAATGGACCCCATCACCAGGGATATATTTTCCTCCCCACCCCTTTCCACCTTCTGCAAAGACCGTTCTCTCTGTGACTACCTGGTCAGGTCCACGCTCCCCCCCCCCCCACCCCCCACAACCCACCCTCCCATCCTGGCACCTTCCCCTGCCACCGCAGGAACTGTAAAACCTGCACCCACACCTCCTCCCTCACCTCCATCCAAGGCCCTAAAGGAGCCTTCCACATCCATCAAAGTTTTACCTGCACATCCACTAATATTATTTATTGTATCCGTTGCTCCCGATGCCGTCTCCTCTACATTGGGGAGACTGGGCGCCTCCTAGCCGAGCGCTTTAGGGAACACCCGCACCAATCAACCACACCACCTCGTGGCCCAACATTTCAACTCCCCCTCCCACTATGCCGAGGACATGGAGGTCCTGGGCCTCCTTGACCACCACTCCCTCACCACCAGACACCTGAAGGAAGAACGCCTCATCTTCCGCCTCGGAACGCTTCAACTCCAGGGCATCAATGTGGACTTCAACAGTTTCCTCATTTCCCCTTCCCCCACCTCACCCTAGTTCCAACCTTCCAGCTCGCATTGTCTCCATGACTTGTCCGGACTTGTCCTACCTGCCTATCTCCTTTTCCACCTATCCACTCCACCCTCTCCTCCCTGACCTATCACCTTCATCCCCTTCCCCGCTCACCCATTGTACTCTATGCTACTTTCTCCCCACCCCCATCCTCCTCTAGCTTATCTCTCCACGCTTCAGGCTCTCTGCCTTTATTCCTGATGAAGGGCTTTTGCCCGAAACGTTGATTTCGCTGCTCGTTGGATGCTGCCTGAACTGCTGTGCTCTTCCAGCACCACTGATCCAGAATCTGGTTTCCAGCATCTGCAGTCATTGCTTTTACCAGCATTGATTCACAGTCACCCAGTTTAGAGCTGCCCGCCTCAAAAGGCTAGAAGGCTGTGGGTCCCTGCCTCAGGCCAGTAGAGGTGCAGATAAATTAGGCAATTGCTTTTCATTTTTGCATGGTATGTGGGAATCAATGACAAGGACATCATTAATTGCCCTTAGGTAGATTAGAGAATATTTCACTAAGGCATTAGTTATAGCTCATATGGCTAAAAGGTGTTGGGAGAAAGTGTGAAAAGAGGACTGAATTGGGTGATCAGTCTTGATCATATTGAATGGTGGAGCAGGCTCAAAGGGCTGAATGGCCTACTCCTGTTTTCTATCTTGCTTACAAGGCCATTTAAAAGGGTAATTAAGAGTCAATCACATTGCTGTTTATTTAGATTCACTTGCAGGCCTAAGGATGGCAGGTTTTCTTTCACTGAAGGACATTAGCCAACCAGATAGACAGTAGTCACCAGCTTTCAATTCAATGCTTTATTGATTTCAAGTTTTGGAATTCAAATCTTTGTCAACAGAACCTCCGCCTGGGCTTCTGAATTACTAGAAAAACACTGATTTGGTGCCATTGACTCACCCAATTCCCCACTAAGCAGACCAATTTCCATGGTAAAAACAATGACTGCAGATGCTGGAAACCAGATTCTGGATCAGCAGTGTTGCACAGACCAATGTCCATGTCCAATGTCAGGATGTCAAGACAATTGGGAAGGTCAGCACTGATTGGCCATCCCCCAGTTGCCCTTCTTGAAACAGCTGAGCAGTTTACCAGGCTTCTTCAGAAGTGTCAATCATCCTGTTATGGGAATATAGTCACCTATAGGCTAAACGCTACAGTCACCTATAGGCCAAAGACTCAACTTCTATCTAGGCCAAAGACTAGAGTCATTTTTGGTCCAAAACCTAGAACCATGTGTAGGTCAAAGACTAGATTCACTAAAGGCCAAAGACTAGAGTTACATATAGGCCAAAGACTAGAATCAAGGAGTGGCTAAACCCAGCAAGACTAAGAACTTCACTAAAGGGCCAGTTTTATTTTGAACCTGACAGCTTCATACGTTTTTTTCTTGAGACTATTTTTTTTGATCAGGATTTCTTTTGGCTGAATTCACTGGGCCCCCCAGGGTCTGGGTAGTTTCACCTCCCCCATTGTCTCCACTTCACATCTGATCACTCCCTTGTTTTCTTTTTGTTTTTATGTCTCTAGTAGTCAGTCATTGCAGTTTTGTTAATTCGGCATGATAATAAAAAAAAGTTGAGTTCTTGGCTGATTTGTTGGTCTGGGGATATGATCCTCACTTTAGATTATTTAATGAATGAGCCTGTGAGAGGTTTCCGGTTTAATTCCCGGATGAGTCCTTGTGTGTTGTCACTTGCTGTGCAAGTTGCTAGATGATCAGGGCTTCTGTGGTGGTGTGGTAATGTCCACACCTCTGGGCCATGTGGTCCTGGTTCAAGTCACACCTGCTCTAGAGGTATATTTTAACATGTAAAAAATGAGGTCTGCAGATGCTGGAGATCACAGCTGCAAATGTGTTGCTGGTTAAAGCACAGCAGGCCAGGCAGCATCTCAGATGCTGCCTGGCCTGCTGTGCTTTGACCAGCAACACATTTGCAGCTGTATATTTTAACATGTCCACACTTGTCCCCATTGTTAGCTGAGTTTGTCCCCAGTGGATGTTTGGTTTCTAGACAGCGAAAAGGGTACAAAGCTATAGATTTACAATGGAACTTTTGTAAATCTCTAAAAGCCTTTCACTTCTTAATTCACCCAATGGCGATCAGTATTTAACACAATAGAATCATTAAGGTCTTTGATTGAGTGATGATTACTTACTTGTTTTTAACCATCCTGTTAGGAACAACACCTTATCCTCACTGACCTGCTTTGAGGGCCCTGTCACATCACCTGATCCAGCCCAAGTCTGGAAACATTTTTAAAGAGAGCAAGTCACAGTGGTGCACTCCCCAGATCCCATACTGGGACCGCTTTACTCTGTCCATCACATGACTACAATTCTGTGTCTACATCTTTAACAAGCAACAGCTAGTGACATGGATACTTGGACTAGAAATCTAGAGACCCAGGTAATGTTCTGGGGACCCTGGTTCAAATCCTGCCATGACAGATGATAGAATTCAAATTCAATTTACAGTCTAATGGTAACCATGAAATGGTTGCTGGGGAAAAACATATCCTAGTTTGGCCTACATGTGACTCCAGACCTACAGCAATGTGGTTGACTCCTGACGGCCCTCTGGGTAATTAGGGATGGGTAATAAACACGGGTGCACACTTGACCTGAGAATGAACGCAAGGAATCCATATTGCAGAGACATAATGAGGCTGTATTTAAAGGGTAAAGTTTATTTTACCAGAGAAATTAGAATTTAAACTAGCAACACTTAACAACATTCAGAGTGAGTTTCAATGGGCTTGTGTGTCTCTCCTGTCTATCACTTTCTATCCTTCACTTTCTCTTCAATCTTTCCTTTCCCATGCTTTACTTTGCTCTTCATTTCCTCGTTGTTTTTACTCTGATTTCGTCATTCTCAGTTTCTTTTTCCCTTCCCTACCCCTTCCCTCTCTCTCTCTAATTTGTCTCACTCTCTTTTAGTCCCATCTTCTCTGTTGCCACTGGGTCTGTCCTTCAGAAGCCGTCCTGTGTGCTGGTGGGAGTTTTTCACAGTTTGAGATAGTGCTGCTGTGGTTAACCTTTGCCATCCATCCCATAAAATGAGTGGGGAGAGTATCACAAAGAGGCATCATTCCAAAATTAATGCTGAGAACTATCAACACTACACAGCAGAGAAGTCTCTGGTGCAGGCCCCTTATGGCATAAGTC
Source organism: Hemiscyllium ocellatum (assembly GCF_020745735.1). Lineage (NCBI taxonomy): Eukaryota > Metazoa > Chordata > Chondrichthyes > Orectolobiformes > Hemiscylliidae > Hemiscyllium > Hemiscyllium ocellatum. The sequence continues at coordinate 9,782,625 of NC_083407.1, read as the reverse complement.
TCTCGCTGGGTGAAAAGGAAGGACGGAACTTATATAATTTCACTTCATTATTATGTCCCAAAGTACCGTTCAGTGAATTAAATTGTATTCTGTTCTCTTGCTCTTGCCCTAATATAGGACATAGAAACAGCCAATTCACATACCGAGCAATCTCCACAGAAATCAATACAATGTTCTCCAGAAACTCTTTGGATCCAGCAGCATCTGTGGAGAAAAAACAGAGTTAATGTTTCCAGCCCAATGTACAACTTCCTTCCAGCTTTGAAGAAGAGTTGCATTGAGCTGTGAGAGGAAGAAGGGATGCTTCAATAGGATTTGAACAAGTTGAGTGAGGGGGCAAATGTATGGCAGACAAAGGATAATGTGAGGTTATCCACTTTGGTGGTCAAAACAGGAAGGCAGGTTATTATCTGAATGGTGATAGAGTGGGAAAGGGGGAGGCGCACTGAGACCTGAGTGTCCTTGTACATCAGTCACTGAGGGTAAACGTGTAGGTGCAGCAGGTGGTGAAGAAGGCAAATGGTATGTTGGCCATCATAGTGAGGGAATTCGAGTACAGGAGCAGGGATGCCTTGCTGCAATTGTGCAGAACCTCGGTGAGGCCACATCTAGAGTATTATCTGGAGTTTTGGTTCTTCTTTTCTGAGGAAGGATGTTCTGGCAATGGAGGGAGTGCAACATAGATTTACCAGACTGATCCCTGGGATGACAGGGCTGATGTCTGAAAAGAGGCTGGATTGGGTAGTGCTATATTCACAGGAGTTTCGAAGAATGAGGAGAATCACATAGAAACCTAGAAAAATCTGACAGGACTAGACAGGGGTAAATGCAGGAAAGATGTTCCTGATGACCCAAGAGTTCTGAACCGGGGTCACAGTCAAAGGATTCATGGTAGGCCATTTAAGGCTGAGATAAGGAGAAATGTCTTCACTCAGAGAGCGGGGAGCCTGTGGAACTCACTACTACAGAAAGTGGCTGAAGCTGAAACACTGAATATTTTCAAAAAGGAGTTAGATATAGTTCTTAGGAGTAAAGGGATCAAAGTGTATGGGGAGAAAGAGGGAACAAGGTACTGGATTGGATGATCAGCCATGATCATATTCACTGTCTGAGCAGGCTTGAAGGGTTGAATGACATACTCCTGTTCTGATTTTCTATATTTCTATGATTTGATATGGTCATCACTGACTGGGCCCCGCATTTATTGCCCATGCTTAGTTGCCCATTGAGAAGGTGGGGGTGAGCTGCCTTCTTGAACCGCTGCAGTCCATGTGCACAATGCAGTTAGGGAGGGAATTCCAGGATTTTGACACTGAAGGAACGACGATATATTTCCAAGTCTGCATAGTGAGTGGCTTAGAGAGGAACTTGCAGGTGGTGGTTCTGCCCTTGTCTTTCTAGGCCGCTGAAGCTTGGGTCTGGAAGGTGCTTTTGATGGCTCTTTGATGAGCTGCTCCATCTTATTGATGGTACACACTGGGTCAATGGTGGGTGGAGTAAACTTTGAAGGTGCTGGAAGAAGTATGTGCCAAGACTTCCTGGTTGTATTGATTATCTTCAATGGACATCTCTAAAAGAGTCAATATTCCTGATGAAGGGCTTTTGCCTGAAAAGTCAATTTTCCTGCTCCTCGGATGCTGCCTGACCTGCTGTGCTTTTCCAGCACCACTCTAATCGTGACTCTAATCTCCAGCATCTATAGTACCCACCTCCACCTAGTTGATCTATAAAAGAAGTCACTTCTTTAAGTAAAATCTATAAATCTTACTTTGGGTTCCTATTGAATGACAAAGCTTTTGCACAATCATAGAAAGATTTATGTTTCTCAAATGTTGAAGTAAGCTGTGAAGGGAAAGACTGAGCTGGAAGGATCAAAAAGGTAGGTATTGCACAACGTGCTTTTTATAACAATCTAGAAACCAGGAAGCTGGGGTGATCTGAAAATCTTTGCCGGTAGGCATAGAGGAAGAACAGTCAATGGAAATATTAGAAAGGAATTTATTGCCTGCATGAAAAGATTCAGAGGGCAATGTTGGGTTCAGGGAAAAAAATTAGTGGGAGACTGGGACTTAATGGATAGGGTTTTCAAAATGCACATGGGCCTAATAGCCTCTGTCAGAAATAATATCAGTGTATGGGAGGCAGCACGGTGACTCAGTGGTTAGCACTGCTGCCTCACAGCACCAGGATCCCAGGTTCGATTCCAGCCTCCGGCAACGATCTGTGTGAAGTTTACGCGTTCTCCCTGTATCTGCGTGGGTTTCCTCCCACATTCCAAAGATGTGCAGGTCTGGGTGGATTGGCCATGCTAAATTGTCCATAGTATTAGTCAGAGGAGGGTGGGCAACTCTTCGGAGAGTTAGTGTGGACTTGTGGGGCCGAAGGGCCTGTTTCCACTCTGTAGGGAATCTAATTTAAAAACATTAAAGAAAATCTGAGAGATTCTCATTGCCAAAAATCAATTCTACTTTCCCAATGGTTGGGATCAGTCAGATGCACTGTGCCAGCAAATAGAAAATGCTGGAGAAACTCAGCAGGTCTGGCAGCATCTGTGGACAGAGAGAACATTTTGAGTCCAGTCTGACTCCTCTTCAGAACTGAAGAAAAAAATAGTTCTAATGAAGAGTCATGCTGGACCTGAAACATTAACTCTGTATTTTTCTCTCTCCAGTATTACTGCCAGACCTGCTGAGTTTCTCCTGCATTCTCTGTTTATTTCAGATTTCCAGCATCTGCAGTGTTTTGCTTTCATTCCAGAGGCTCTATTACTGCAGAGCTTCAATTCAAAGTGGAGTGATTGATAGCTGAAGCATTTGAATTTTAACACAGTCCTCTCTACAGCAACAGTAATTCATAATCAATGTTTAACTCTGCACTTTTGATCCGAAAAAAGTTGATTCATGTTTTGTATTTTGGAATTTTGAAGGCATCAAGATACAAAGTGCAGTGTCATAGTTTCTTTGACATATCATTTTTATATAACAGCCAATATGGAAATCGTCTTCAGGATAATTCATATGGTTATTTGTATCTGTAATCTACACTCAAGTCATTAAAACTTGCTGTGTTTCCTATATTACAGCAGTAACTATTCTTTGTGAGTATGTGCTTAGCTGTAAAACACTCTGAGGCACCTGATGGTTATGAAAAACCGTCCATAAATGCATGGCCTTCAAAAATCAAGATCTGTGCAGAATCTCTATGAACCAATCCACGTACTACAGGCGCCAATTGCTAAATATCTGCCTTCCTTTTTTCATTTTGAGATGGACACCAGAGACTTGAGCACAGAATGTCAGTCCTGAGGGAGTGCTGCACTGACAGAAAGGACACCTTTCAGATGAGGTGACTGGTAAAGGTGCAGTCCGACCTCTCAGGTGGATGTTAAACCAGCTCTGGACTCCACTTAGGTGTCCCAAGCATTGAAGAGCACTGAATTATCTGTCACCGTAGTTATTTGTGGGATCTTGCTGTGTTCAAGTTGGGTACTGTGTTTCCTGTGTTGCAGAGCTGACTCCACTTCAGAAAGTATTTCGTTAACTCGGAAGTACCTTTGGGAATGTCCTAAGGTCATGAAGGTCGCTATGTAAATGCAAGTCTTTTCTTTCTTCAGAAGGAGGAGACTATAAGTCAGAGGACTTGATGTAGGCCATTCAGCCCAATGAATCTGCTGCATCATTCAATGCAATTGCAGCTGATCTAATAATCCTCAACTCTAGTTTGCTGCATTTTTCCCCTAATCTTTGATTCTCTCATTGATTAAAATATCTGTCTGTCTCAGACTTGAATTCACTGAACGATCCAGCCTCAATAGCCCTCTGTAGTAAAGAATTCCATAGATTCACAGCCCTCTGAGAGAAGAAATTCCTCCTCATCTCTGTCCTAACTGGGAAATTCCCTATTCTGAGATTATGCCCTCAGGTCCTAGACTCACCCTCAAAGGGACATAGCCTTCCCGCATCTACATTGTTGATGAGGAAAGAATACTTTTTCGTTTTGAGGGGGGAGGTGGTGTGGTGGTTTCAAGGCAGAATCCATTGGAAATAACAGCACCTTAATTTCCAAATGAGATAAATGTTTGTGTGGGAGGAGGTGCCTGGAATCAATCAGCACAGACCATGGAGTGGTCATCACTAATCCTTGTCAAATTCGCTATACTGAAGTGTGTCAGTAGGTGGCACTAAATCTTTCTCCAGGTCAAACGGTCCATTTTCTTTCAAGGTGAAGGAATGAAGACTCCCTGCAGTGTCCTGCTCTCTCCTATTAAAGGACAGACCCAAGTCTTTAAATAACTTTCATTTAATGCACAGAACACCCCAGTATAAGCTAGGAGTGTAATTTTTACTGAGTTAACTGCAGTTATATGCTTCCAAAATAAATAGAATAAATCTTCTGGGGTCAATGCGGTTAACAAGGGTGAGTTGCAGGCTCCAAGAAGCTTGCATTTAATATGCTCAAAATAATCTCAACTGATGTTTAGTGCTCAGCAAGGCTATTATTTTGCCTATGTATGAAAAGGCAGAGCTGGGTCACAGTGTACAGTCCAGTGCTCTAATGGACATTCACCCCTGCTCATTACCAAACCTCACTGTAGCCATTCATCCCTGCGCTGGTAGCCAAGCCTTCTGTCTCAACACTTCTGGTGGCTTCCCCCGAAACCACTTCGCCGTTCGCTCCAGAAAGCTTTTAGGCCAGGGAGCACTCCCAACCCCAAGCCTAACGGCTGGGTGGTCACAGCTCAATCCAGAGATTTGAACGTGCTTCCTTCAGCTGAGAGAGGCTGTGAAGGAACCCAAGGAGCAAGCTGAAGTTAGCTGGTCACTGGCTACCGGTCTTAAACGGAGCGAGCGAACAAGAAACATGGTGAGATATTCCAGGATGGCATCCAATAATTGATTCCTTAGGCTTCAGGGGGAGGCTTTAAACCTTTTACTTACCCAGCACCAGGACAACGAACCCCACTTTGACTTAGATCAGCTGACACCAAGCGTTGGACCACCCTGAGTAATTTCAACATTAAGGACATTATCACACCATTTATGACAATATCACTCCATTTAGGACAATGTCACACCATTTGGGGTAATAATACTCTATTTGGAACAACAGCACTTCATTTTGGGGCAATATTACGCCAACTGGAACAATGTCACTCCATTTGGGACAATATTACTTCATTTGGGATAATATTATTCTATTTGGAACAACATCACCTCATTTGGGACAATATTACGTCAATTGGAACAATGTCACTCCATTTGAGACAATATCATTTCATTTGAGACAATATTATGCCATTTGGGACAACATCATAACCATGTGGACCTATTTTTAATGATTAGTTCATGAGATATGGGTGTCACTGGCTGGGCCAGCATTTATTGCTCATCCCTAATTGTCTTGAGGGCAGTTAAGAATCAACCACATTGCTGAGGGTCTAGAGACACAGTGAAGGCAAGAACATGTACATTTTATCATTAAATGCTGTTTGAATAAACACTGTATGCTCTGGCTTGAATTTATGAGAATATTTGCAAACACACTAAAAACAAAAGCGGATTGATGAATATAAAAAATGACCAAGTACGATCTGATTGATAAAAGGTTTGAGAGGCTGATATGGTCACTTCCAATATAACACTTTATTGGTAAACCCTTCTGCAGCAGGAAATCTAATGACATTGGCCATGTGACTTGCCCACGCAGATTCAAGTGTTTCCATAATTCCGTGGCGTGTTGCTGCGTTGATCATGTTGCTGCAAACGAAATGTCAACCTGAGTAAGCAGGCAGGTAGCCGGGCATCCTCTTAACCAACCGCATCGAAGGAACAGAATCGGAACTGAAGGAGCAACTGCAGGAAATGTACATTCACATGGATGGATGAAGTGCCAAACCAGAACCAGAAAGAAGAAATAAGAAGAGAGGAAGTTCAAATTGAGAGCGAGAAAAACAGAAAGAAAATGTAAAGATTTAAACTTTTAAACAATATCCAAAAGAATACTTCCACAAAATGTTTATTGTTTACTTCAGTGGCAAAGGGCTTAATTGGAAGTAGTTAACATGTAAGATGATTGAAAAGGGGTCTTAGAATTATTTAAGGGACAAGACTTAGTTTCTGTGATTAGCTTAATTCTCATCTATCAGATCAATACATCAACTTCCAGCCACTTAACAAGAAGTTGAACTTTATTTCTTTAATTTTTTTTCTCCTTTATGTTTCATGTTTTGGTTTATTTTTCTGTGTTTTAAGGTGGCACTGGAGATTTTCAGTTGTAACAAAATACACGTTACAATAAATAAATAAACCAATCAACTCAATCGATTTGATGAGATGCTAGAGTGGTAATATCACTGATCTAGTAATCCAGGATAACACTTTAGTGAGGGGAATTTGACTTCAATTACTTAATAAAGCTGGAGTTGAAAAGTCAGACTGAGCAATGGTAACCATGACAACTATCATCAATTGCCACTAAAACTGACCTGGTTCAAGAAATCTCTTAAGGAGGGAAATCTGCCATCTTTACCCAGTCTGGTCGACATATGATTTCAGACCCACAGCAAGGTGGTTGAAAGTTACCTGCCAATGAGGGATGGGCAGTAAATGCTGACCTTGCCAGAGACACCAACCTCACAGAATCACAGAATGATTATAGTGCTGAAAGAGGCCATTCAGCCTATTGCACTGGCACCAGTTCTTTATCCAATCCAGCTCTTATTACACAGTCTCCTGCCTTTCCCACCCCCTCCCCATCTCTGCACATCATTTCTATCCCAATAACTATCCAATGCCCCTCTTGAATTCCTGCCTCCACCACCTTTCCAGGCAGTGCATTCCAGACCCTAACCACTCGCTGCATGAAAACTCTTTGTCTCAAAACACCTTGGCTTTGTTTATCTGTGCCCTCTCATTCTTGTTTCTTATAAAAACAAAAACAGCTTCTGCCTGTCTACTCTGTCCAGCTTGGTCAGGATTTTGAAAACCTCAGCTGACTGCCTTCTCTAGAGGGTGAACAGTCCTAACTTCTTCAATGTGTGGCACAGTGGTTAGCACTGCTGCCTCACAGTGCAAGGGACCCACCTCAGGTGACTGTCTGTGTGGAGTTTGCCTGGATAGGATAAATAGACAAAGTCTTTTCCCTGGGGTCGGGGAGTCCAGAACTAGAGGGCATAGGTTTAGGGTGAGAGGGGAAAGATATAAAAGAGATGTAAGGGGCAACTTTTTCACGCAGAGGTGGTATGTGTATGGAATAAACTGCCAGAGGAAGTGGTGGAGGCTGGTACAATTGCAACATTTAAGAGGCACTTGGATGGGTATATGAATAGGAAGGGTTTGGAGGGATATGGGCTGGTGGGACTAGATTGGGTTGGGATATCTGGTCAGCATGGAACGGGTTGGACCGAAGGGTCTGTTTCCGTGCTGTACATCTCTATGACTCTATGACTCTATCTATGCGGGTTTCATCCCACAGTTCAAAGATGTGCAGGTTAGCGTGGATTGGCCATGGTAAATTGCCCATGGTGTCCAGAGGGGTGTAGGTTGGGAGGGATAGCCATGGGAAATGCATGGTTGTAGGGACAGGGTTTGGGGGTGGGTCTGGGTGGGATAGCCTTTGGAGGGTCGGTTTGGGCTGAATGCCCTACTTTCACACTGTAGGGGATTCTATGAAGGGAAAGAATTAAATAATGTAACTGAAAGGCAGATTGCTCCTGCAAAATGTAGTCGCATGATAAAAATATGATAAGTGCTAAGACTGTTCAGACTCATATGTGAAGGATAAAGAAAAGTAAACGTTTTAGCTTGACAGCATTCCATCAGAACTGGAGAACGTGAGAGATGGAAAGTAACTGTGATTAAAGGGACAATGATAAGTGTTATCATGGACACATGACATTCTACACAAACTAACATCCAATCAAGTCCTTTCTGCAACACTGTTATTATTGTAACACAGGAAAAATGTTAGTCAGTATGGTGATGATCAGGATATCTGCTTCAGTGACATTATTGATACCTTAATATTGGCCAGGGGGGCACCTGTTTTACCTCAATATAGTGCAATGGGATCTAATCCATCCATCAGAGACAGCAGATAGACTCATACTTACCAACTCTCCCATAAGAAAGCTCCCAGCCGAGCCTTCGTTTTGGGTGGCATGGTGGCTCAATGGCGAGCACTGCTGCCTCATAGCGCCAGGGACCCAGGTTCAATTCCACCCTTGAGTGATTGTCTGTGTGGAGTTGGCACCTTCTCCCTGTGTCTGTGTGGGTTTCCTCCAGCTGCTCCGGTCTCCTCCCACAATTCAAAGCTGTGCAGGTCAGTTGAATTGGCCAGGCTAAATTGTCCATACTATTCGGGGATGTGTAGGTTAGGTGCATTAGTTAGGGGAAAATGCAGGGTAATGAGTCTGGGTGGGATAGAGGGTTGTTGTGGAGTTGGTGGGCCAAAGAGCTTGTTTCCACGCTGTAGGGATTTTAATTCTAATTTTGTAAAGCACCTCTGTCAGTGCAGCACTCCCTCAGCACTTTGTGACGTACCAGCCTGGATGGTGCACTCAATCCTCAAAGGTGAGACTTAAGCATTTGCAAAAAAACTGCAGCTTAGGCATTTAAATTTGGCTAAATTTGGAATTATGATGGGACTTACCTAAGGAACTGATTCAGAAGGATAGCAGTTATGCTAAAACATTACCAATCACCTCCATGCGAGCCCACACTCTCAGGAGGGCAATAAATGGGGAAAGAGATGATACAACAGAGTGTGGGGGCAGGCATGTGATGGAATACTCCCCACTTGCCTGGATGGGTGCTGCTCCAACAACACTCAAGAAGCTTGACACCATCCAAAGCAGTCTGTTTGATTGACACCCCATCCACCACATTGAACAATTAGACCTTTCTCCACTGATATATAGTCGCAACAGTACGTACCATCTGTCGGATGCATTGCAACAACACACCAACGCTCCTTCAGCATGGCCTTCCAAGCCTGTGGCTTCTACCATCTGAAAGGTGCAACAGATACATGGGGTCATCCATCACCTGCAGGTCCGTCTCCAAGACACACACCATCCCAACTTGGAAATATATCGCTGGTACTTCACTGTCGCTGAGTCACTGTCCTGGAACTCCTCCCTAAAAGTATTTCAGGTGAGTCTCCACCCCAGCGACTACTGCTATTTAACATGGCAACTCAGAACCACCTTCTCCAGGCACAGGCAATAAAGGTTGACCTAACTAGCAACACTTACACCCATGAATGATTTAAAATTAACATGAGCTCTTGAAGGACACATGTCAAGTTGTTAAAAAAAAACTGACTTCATTAAGAGGGGATTGGAAGGACAAACAGGGAAGTTAAGCCAAACTCAGTAATATCTTGGACAGGCTCAGCTTTTCTAGGAACTGGATTTTAGGAAGCCCTTGCAAGAAGTAGGAGCAGGATAGACCATTCAGCCCATCAAGGAGGACTGCAGATGCTGGAGATCAGAGTCAAGAGGGGGTGCTGGAAAAGCACAGCAGGTCAGGCAGCATCCGAGGAGCAGGAAAAGTGATGTTTCAGGCAAGACCCCTTTCCTGATTAAGGGATTATGCCCAAAACATTGATTCTCCTGCTCCTTGGATGCTGCCTGACCTGCTGTGCTTTTCCAGCACCAATGTTCAACCCACATTCATCCCATCCAGCCTACTCTATCTTTCAATATGTTGATGGCTGATTTTGTGCCTCAACTCCACCTTCCTGCCCATTCCCCATATCCTATGATTCCCTGAGACAAACAATCTGTCTGTGTCATGCATTAATGGTGGAGCGTCCTCAATCCTCCTCGGAGAAGAGGATTCCAAATGCTGCTGAGCTGTAGATTCACTGGCCAGGGCTCTCCATCTCTCAGTATCTATGCAAACAAATCTACCCTGACTCTGACAGGCTTCAACGAAATCACCAGACCTTCTCCAACACTCCAGAGAGTACTTACTCTGCCTCTTGTCACAACACAGCATGTTATCCCAGACAGCAACCTAATGAAGCAAGTGCAGAGAAACTCAGCAGGTCTGGCAGAAACTGAGCAGAAAGAAACAAAGTTAATGTTTTGAGTCCAGTGAGTCTTCTTTAGAGTTGTTTATCTCCTGCCCCAGTTCAGATTCTTGATGATTTAGTTTTTGGAATGTAAAGTGTTAGCGACGGTGAAGACTGAAGTATGCTATTCAATTACTCTGCCATTTCCTTACTCTCCAGCCTCATTCTCAAACGGCGCTTGTTCAAATTGATTTTTTTCTTTTTATTCATATAATTAAAGAAGCTCTTACAGTCCATTGCTAGCTTGCCTTCATTGTTTATAAAATCCCTACACTGTGGAAGCAGGCCACTCAGCCCATTAAGTCCACATCGACCCTCTGAGAAGCATCCCACCCAGACCCACCACCTTTCCCTGTCCTTAGTAAACTTCCGTTTCCCATGGCTAATCTATCAAGTCTACACATCTCTGGATATTATGGGCAATTTCCCATGGCCAATTCACTCAACCTGAAAATCTTTGGATTGTGGGAGGAAACCAGAGTACCTGGAGGAAGCTCAGATACAGGGAGAATGTGCAAATTTGTGTTTGAGTTGAACTTGAGTCCCTGGAATTATGAGGTGGCAATGCTCATCACTGAGCCTCTATGCCACCCTCTCCCTCAGTTTTTGTTTTGACCATCTTTTGTTCACTTTTAAAGTGTTCCCAATCCTATGCCTTGCCACCAATCTTACCACTTACCCATATTTTCAGATTCATTTTAACACTATCCTTATCTTCTATGGTTTGTTTATCTCCTTCCTAGAATCCGCCTTGATCACTGGGATATATCTTTGTTGTGAGCTATTAATGATATTCTTAAATGTCTATTGATGTTCTTTAACCATTCAGGAGTGACTATTGACCAAAAACTGAACCAAACAAGCCACATTAGTACAGTGGCTACAAGAGCAGGTCAGAATCTGAGAATCTTGCAATGAGTAATTCACCTCCTGGCTACCCAATGCCTGACTATCAACTATAGGGCACACACCAGGAGTTCCACTTTCCTGAATGGGTGTGGCTCCAACAACACTCAAGAAGCTTGACAAAGCAGCCCCTGCTTGATTGGCACCACATCAACAAACATCCACTCCCCCCCCAACACTGATGCTCAATACCAACATTGTGTACAAGATGCACTGCAGAAATTCACCGAAGTTGCTTAGACAGCACCTTCCAAACCCATAACCACTTCCATCTTGAAGGACAAGAGCAGCAGATACATGGGAACACCATCACCTTCAAGTTCCCCTCCAAGTCACTGACCGTCCTGACTTGGAAATATATCGCTGTTGCTTCACTGTCACTGGGTCAAAATCCTGGAATTCCCTCCATTAGGGCATTACAGATCTACCTATAGCACACAGATTGCAGTGGTTCAAGAAGGCAGCTCACTATCTTCTCAAGGGGCAACTAGGGGAGGGCAACAAAAATTGTTTGCTGCCTTCAATGACACCCATATCCCATGAATGAATGCATTTTAAAAAAAATTATAAAGACCTAACAATGTAATAAGATATTCCAGAGTGCCTTAGAAGAAACTTATGAATCAAATGATGCCAGGGCTATAATCTCAATCACAGAGGCTATGAAATGATTTCAGTATGACTGTTGAAGACAATGAGGGTTTTGATAGAATGCATAGGAAGATGTTGCTTTAATTAAAGTGAGCAATGGAAGCCAGAGGAGACAGATTTCTGTTGGGAAAAGGACCAAACCAGCCATCAGTTTTACACAACACGTTATTATGTGCTGGAACCCCCGAGCACCTTGAGATGTTTTACTCAATGAACACCGTCTTATAAATGCAAGGTCTGAGCTGGGAAAATACAAGCTTTTCCATCGGGACCATCGAGCAACACAAGCTCTGACATTGTACAGTTAGCTGCAGAATCAATCTTCCTCAACATTGTAGTGGCAGTGTATTTCAACCCCACCCTCACAACAGTCATTAATCCCTATCAATTGCAGGTCCAGTCTACATTTCACAGAAACAGCAATCGATACCATGATCATTGCTGAGAGCAAAGTACAGTTTGATCTGGAATGGGAACGAGACTGAGCTGGTAGGGAGTGAAAGACTGTGAATGTCAGAGGAAAAAGGGCACCACGTTGGGCTTAATCCTTGGCATTGAAAGGGCACTTGAATGGCAAGAAAGTGGGTAATTCACTTTCCCCCATCATTAGGTGGTCCAGCCTGTCTTATTCCCTCCTCAATATTTTTAACTTACTCTCCACCTTTAAGATACTCCTTTAAAATTTTCCTCTTTGACTAAACGTTAGTTACCTGCTCTAATTCCTCTCCTTTTTAAATATATTCTGTATCTGTACCGAGGTATCTTTGTCTCTAAGGCAATGCTGCAATACATTTGACTGTAAAACCAAGTCACTTCAATTCAATGTATTCCTTAATGGGATGTGGATGCCACTGGCTAGGCCAGAATCCCTAATTACCTGTCAAAGGTTGGTGGTGAGCCTCAAGTTTGAAGTACTACCATCCAACTGGTGTGAGTGTGCTCCCGCTGTTGATAGGAAGGCCGTTCTACAATTTCATTCCTGCCACAATGAGAAAAAGACAATTATAATTCCAAGTCAGGAAGCTACATGACTTGGTATAAAGTTTTGTTTAGTAGTGGCTCTTGTGGAACACCTTGGGATGTTCCAACATGCGAAAGGTTCTATACAAATTCAGGTTGGTGTTGGAGCTGAGAGGAAGTGGAAACAGTTTTGAAGCAGGAAACGAGGAGCTGTGTGAAGAATGACTTGAATTTGATATATCTTTTCCTCAGCTTTATTCTGGTTCATCCAAAGATGCTTGCTTTTTGCTTTCTCTTCCCCAGGCTCTCTTGAGATGTTTTCAAATTCCCGCTTTAATCATTCAGGGTATGAGAGTGTTGCTGGCTAGGCAACAATTATTGCCCATCCCTAATTGCCCAGAGGACAGTTAAGAGTCAAGCACATTGCTGTGGGTCTGGAGTCACATGGAGGCCAGACCAGTTTCCTTTCCTAAAGGACATTAATGAACCAGATAGGTTTTCCCAACAATTGACAGTGGATTCATAATCATTGTTAGACTCTTAATTCCCACTTTTCTTTTATTGAATTCCAATTCCAATTCTGCTACCTGCTGTGTAAATTGTAAAATCCTCTTCTAATTGTCACATTATTGAAACTAATGGGTCAGTAATTCTAACAGCAATTCTCTTTTAGACTAGTTCTAGTTTTAATCACAAAGATTGCTGATGAAACAACTCCTCCAGGAGACTATATTCTTCCATTTAATCTTTCCCTCATCATTATATGATTGATACTTGCTATAAAGGCATTGGTGAATACTTCTCGAACATTGTTAAAGGTATCTGTCTCTTCTCTAAAGTGCTGTTGTTTAGACCTATGGAATAAACAAATATGCTCATTTGTTTTAGGTATTTCCTGCAATCCTGAAACAGTTCTGTCTCATTAAAGCTATTGGGGCCAGTTCATTAGATTTATTCAAGCGGGAGCTGTAATGGTCCTTGTGGCTAAAGGGATCAAGGGGTATGTGGAGAGGGCAGGACTGGGATACTGAGATTGCATGATCAGCTGTTATTGTACTGAACGATGGAGTAGGCTTGATGGGCCAAATGTTTCTGTGCTTCTATATACATTGGCTTTTCTGTATTGTCTGGTTAGGACATAAGGGCAGAAGAAATAGGAGCAGCAGGAGGTCCTTCAGTCCCTCAATTGCCCACCCCATCATTCCTTAGGATCAAGGTTGATCTTCCCCAGGCCTCAACTTCTCTTTCATGTCACTCCTCATAGTCCTCAACTCTTCAAACGTCAAAATTCTAACTACCTCTTCTTTAAACACTTTTAGTGGCTTAGACCTGACAAGTCTCTCAGGTAGAGAGTTTCAGCCATTCCCTAGCCTCTGAGAGAAGAAATTCATTTGCATCTCAATCATTAATGATGTCATCTTATTCTGTAATGATGTCATCTTATTCTGTATTCATGTCCCCCGGCTTTGAGATTCCCACACTAGTAGAAACCTCTTCTCAACACCTCACCTACTAAGCTCTGTTTCAAATAGATCACCCCTTTTCATTCGACACTATAATGAATTAAACCCAAACTTTTTAAAGTGGTTTTCGATAAATCAACCCTTCATCTCAGGAATCAGGCTAGATTTGTTTTGGACTGCAGCCAATGAATTTGAAATATATTTTTGCTTTTAAAATACATTTCTCCCTGTCTGATGTATTTATGATTTTAAATCTGCATGGAGTATAACACCTTTCTCCACTGCATTGCATTTGAAATTGTTGTTCTTTTTACTTAGTTAAAAGATTTACTTAAAAGCTGTTGCTGGAATTTTCTCATTGTATGTAGATGGAGTTGGCTTTGGTATTGGTTGTCTTAAATTGTGCATTGAGTACAAGAGTCAGGATGCCATGTTGCAGCTTTATAAGACTTTGTTTAGGTCACAAAGAGTTCTGAGGAAGGGTCACCAGACCTGAAATGTTAACACTGATTTCTCTGCAGAGATGCTGCAGACCTACTGAGCTTTTCCAGCAATTTTTGTTTTTGTTTCTTAGAGTAGTGTGTTCAATTCTGGTCACCACATTACAGAAAGGATGTGGAGGCTTTGGAGAGGGTGCAGAGGAGGTTCACCAGGATGTTGCCTAGATTAGAGGGTATGAGCTATAAAGACAGGCTAGAAAATGTTCGGTTGGTTTTCTGGAATGGCGGAGGCTGAGGGGAGACTTGATAGAAGTCTATAAAATTATAAAATGCATAGATAGGGTTGACGGTCAGAATCTTTTTCCCAGAGTTGAAATGTCTAAAACTAAGGGACATGCGTTTAAGGTGAGGGAGGAATGTTTAAAGGAGACGTGGTACGTGTCTGGAACATGCTGATGGGATATTAGTGGAGGCAGATATGTTAGGGGCGTATCAGGGACTTTAGGATAACCGCATGAATATGCAAGGAATGGAGGAATATAGACAAAGGGTAGGCAGAAGGCATTAATTTATTTTGGCGTCATGTTCTACACAACATCGTTCCTGCGCTGTACAGTTCCATGTTTTATTTCTTTCAATAATACTAAACATTTGTTTCCTACAGAAAATGTTTCTATTTAGAGTTATAGTCATGGAGGCCTACAGCGCAGAAACAGGCCCTTCGGCCCAAACCCCTCCATGTCAACTAAAATATCAATCCACGTTAACCCCATTTCCCTACACTTTGCTCATTTTCTTCTAATCCTTTCCTATCCATGCATTTGTCCAAATGTCTTTTAAATGTTAAGAATGTGCCCGCCTCAACCACTTCTGCTGGCAGCTCATTCCATATAAATACCACCCTCTGGGTAAAAATGTAGCCCCTCAGGTTCCCTTTTATTATTTCCCCTCTAACCTTAAATTGGTGCCCTCTAGCCCTCAATTTCCCCAACCCTGTAAAAAAGACTGAGTGCATTCGTCCTATCCATGCTTCTCATGATCTTATACACTACCATAAAATCCCCCCTTAGTCTCCTACACTCTAAAGAAAACATCCCAGCTTGTCCAACCTCTCCCTATAACTCAGTTCCTTGAGTCCTGACAACATTCTTGTAAATTTCGTCTGCACTCTTTCCAGTTTAATAACATCCTTCCTATAGTTTTGTGATCAAAACTGAGCACAATACTCCACATGTGCAGCCTCACCAACATCTCATATAACTACAAAATAACTTGCCAATCTTCAAACTCAATGCCCTGACTGATGAATGCCAGTGTGCCATTAGCTTTCTTCACTGCCTTGTCTACCTGTGACTCCATTTTCAGAGAACTGTGCATCTGAACTCCAAAATCCCTCTGTTCCACTACACTCCTTAAGGACGTACTATTCACTATGAAACTCCTACCTTGATTTGACTTTCCAAAATGCAACAACTCACATTTATCTATAACTCCATTTGCCATTTCTCAGCCCATTTCCCCAGCTGATCAAGGTCCCGTTCCAATTTGATAACCTTGTTCACTGTCCACAATACCGCCTAATTTAGTGTCATCTGCAAACTTACTTATCATGTCTTGTTCATTCTCATCCAAACCATTGGTAGAGATAACAAACAGCAATGGGCAGGCCACCGACCCCTGAGGCACTCCACTAGTCACAAGCCTCCAGTCCGACAAGCATCCTTCCACTATTACTCTCTGCTTCCAACCACCAAAACAGTTGTGTATCCAGTTTGCCAGCTTCCTTTAGATTCCAATAATAATTGTGATTATTTCTTTAATTCTAGGACAATGAAAATGAATACCTAGTAAAACTTCACCAATAAGAAGCATTATTGTTTTGATGAAGATTTTTCACTTTTTTCTTAAACCTAATTTTCTATTCATTAAAATTTGAAATCCTCTAAATATTTCAGATACAGATTCCCATTTGTACTGAATAAAATATCAGTGGTGCTCCAACCATTTCCTTGTTCAAAGCTGTGCAGGTTAGTTGGATTGGCCGTGCTAAATTGCCCATAGTGTCCAGGGATGTGCAAGTTAGATGGATTAGCCATGGGAAATGCAAAGTTACAGATATAGTAGTGGGGATGGGTGTGGGTGAGATGCTTTTTGGAGGGTCAGTGTGGGCTTGTTGGGCCGAATGGCCTGTTTTCACACTCCAGGGATTCTATGAAAATCTATGAAATGAAATCTTTTAAATGTTTTAGAACGAACAAGTACTGTTCATTATGTTTTCCAAGATGATGGAAAAAGATTATTGATTTTTGTCAATTTCTCCTTCTTCGTGATTTTATGCCTTTTTCAACAAAAATGGATAATTCGTGCCCTTTCTGCTTCTTCTGTGTTTAATTTGTGTTGCTTTTGATTTAAAGGAACAGCATGGCTCTGTTAACATAGGATAAAGAAGAGTACAGCACAGGAACTGGCCCTTCAGCCCATCATGTCTGCACTGACCAGGATGCTATTCTAAACTAATTCTATCTGCCTGCACATGGTCTCTATCCCTCTCTTTCCTGCCTGTTCATGTGTCTGTCTAAATGCCTCTTAAATATTGTGATTGTATCTGTTCCTACCCCCTCCGCTGGCACCTCCAGGCACCTACCACCATCTGTGTAAAAGACTTGCCTTACATATCTCCTTTAAACTTTCCCCCTCATCTTAAATCTTTGCCCCCTAGTATTTGACATTTTCACCCTGGGTGAAAGACTTTGACTGCCTATTCTGTCCATGCCTCTCATAATTCTATAAACTTCTATCAAGTTGCCCTTCAACCTCTGACGCTCTAATGAAAACAATCCAGTCAAAAGGTGTGGTGCTGGAAAAGCACAGCAGGTCAAGTAGCATCTGAGGAGCAGGAGAGTCGACATTTCAGGCATAAGCCCTTCATCAGGAATGTGAAAACAGCCTACGTTTGTCCTTATGGGACATGTTAAATTGCCTATAGTATTCGGTGCATTAGTCAGAGGAGAATGGGTTCTGGGTGGGTTACTCTTCGAAGGGTCAGTGTGGACTTGTTGGGCCGAAGGGTCTGATTCCATACTGTAAAAAATTGAATCTAATCTAATCTTATAGCTAATACACTTGTTATGAAACCGCTATACCCCCTCAAAACATTTCAAGAAAGTAACCCAAACACTAACTTTGCTAGTTGTTTTAAACAGGTGTAAAGTGGATATTCCGGGAGTGATGCAGCTGGCCCAACCACTTAGTTGTGGAACGAAAGAGAACAGAATACAGAATAACGTAAGCTATCTGAAAACTCAACAGATTATTTCAACTTAATGATGCTGTTCCAAATACTTACACCAATCCCCATAAACATCCCTTTCCAAAAAAGGTAAAATCAAACACAGGGTCTTACAGAAGAGATGTCAGAGGGAGGGAGGATCAGCCTGGATTTGCTTCTTTAAGTCCAGCAGCTTCACAACTGATTGATTGCTTTCAGTGAACAGCCAGACCAAACCAAACCAAATCAGAGGAAGCTGAGCTAGGAGAACAGGCCATGCTCCTTTCATTTATACAAGTGTTTTTTTTAAACTCAAAAGCCTTTTCCTGAGGCAATATCTGTTGGCTATAATCAAACTGGCTCCAAACCCTTCGAACATTCTGGAATCACTACTTTTACAACCTCTCTGAAAAAAAAGCAAAGGACAACAGAACCTTGTTAAAATAACAGCATGATCACACACTCCGATCCCAGGCAATATTCTGATAAACCACTTCTGCACCCTCTCCACATCCTTCCTGTGGTGTGGCGATCACAGCTGCACACAATACTCCAAAAGCGACCTCAATAAAGTTTTATACAGCTAAAGATGTTTTTGCATCTTAATGAAAATTTAGCAGTTGCATATCCAAGTTTATTTTATAATTCAAAATGATGCTGTTTAATAAACCCATTTTCCACCTTTTTATTTATGACTCTAATCAGTTGAATTATACTGCCATTATAACGATTTCCTTAACAGGTGTCCCTTACTCAAAGTTTTTTCATAGAATTTCCTGATGATTGTAAACAACTGTAAGTATTCTCATTGGCCAAATGAGTAACTGAAAATTTAAGCC
Source organism: Hemiscyllium ocellatum (assembly GCF_020745735.1). NCBI lineage: Eukaryota > Metazoa > Chordata > Chondrichthyes > Orectolobiformes > Hemiscylliidae > Hemiscyllium > Hemiscyllium ocellatum. The sequence continues at coordinate 9,764,021 of NC_083407.1, read as the reverse complement.
TCTTTCAGCTTTCCAGCCTACACCTTCTCTTTAAATGGTTACCCTTCCTCTGTGGGACTTAACATGCCAACTATGAATGAGTTTATGATTTGGACTGTCTTCCTCGTCATTGAGATGCTGGGTGGTCATCTTCAGAATTTCCAAGGAGTGACGATCACCAGCAGTCTGTCCTGTACCACCCATATTGGTGTGACAGTCAAGAGGCAAAGCAATGCCTCCTCTTCTCAGGAGGCTAAGGAAATTCAGCATGTCCATAAGGACCTTCACCAACTTTTATAGATGCACCATAGAAAGCGTTCTATCTGGATGCATTAGAGTTTGGCTTGGCAACTGCTCTATCCTGGACTGTAAGAGAGCTGTGAACAATGTCCATTCCATCTTGCACACCGACCTTCCATGCATTGACTCTATCAGAAGGATGTTGTGATACTTGAAAGGATTCAGAAAAGATTTACAAAGATGTTGCCAGGCTTGGTGGATTTCAGCTCCAGGGAGAGGCTGAACAGGCTGGGGTTGTTTTCCTGAGTCTGAGGGGTGACCTTATTGAGGATTATAAAATCATGAGGGGCATGGGTAGGGTAAATAGACAATGTCTTTGCCTTGAAATGGGGGAGTCCAGCACTAGAGGGTATAGGTTTAGGGTGAGAGGGGAAATATTTAAAAGGGATTTAAGGGGCAACTTTTTCACGCAGAGAGTTGTGCGTGTATGGAATGAGCTGCCAGAGGAAATGGTGGAGGTTGGTAAATTTCAACATTTTAAAGGCATCTGGTTAGGTATATGAATAGGAAGAGTTTAGAGGTTTATGGGCCAATGAGTAGGATATCTGGTCGGCATGGAATGGTTGGACCTAAGGGTCTGTTTCCATGCTGTACATCTCTATGACTCTCTGACTCTTTGACTCCATCTATACTTCCCATTGCCATGGAAAGGTTGTCAATATCATCAAAGATCCTTCCCACCCTGGTTATAATCTCTTGCAACCTCTTTCGTCAGGTGGAAGATACAAAAGCTTAAGCACACATGTTTGAGTTGAGAGTGTGTGGAAAAGCACAGCAGGTCAGGCAGCATCCGATGAGCAGGAGAATCGACATTTCGGGCCGTAGCTGATGCTGCCTAACCTGCTGTGCTTTTCCAGCAACACACTCTCAACTCTGATCTCCAGCATCTGCAGACCTCACTGTCACCTAGTTGGCGTAAACACACAAGCCAACAGATTCAAGAACAGCTTCTTCCCTGCTCTTATTAGACGTCTGAGTGGACCTCTTTAATTCCAAACCTAATGTTGACCTTGCCCTTTGTGCACCTTCTTTGCATCTGTAAGTTCATATTCCTCACTCTATGATCTTTGTCCAGTATGTTCTGTCTGTACTGCACACAAAATAAAAATTTTCACTGTACCTTGGCGCATGTGACAATAATAACTCAAATCAAATCACTTTTAACTGGAATCTAGCCATCTTATCTGAGAGCTGAAAGCCAAATTAAATAGTGTTTCATTTCATCAAGGTTTGGGCAGCACGAGCGTGTCAGTAACCCTCGAGGAGAGCAATTGAAACACCTGCCTCTGTATAAAGAGAAAAGGCAAATTGAGAATACTGCGGATGTTGGAAATCTGAAATAAAAGAAGGAACTGCTGGAAATACTTAGTTCATCAACCAACATCTGAAACAGGGATCATGTTTCAGATCAATGACCTTATATTAGAACAGGAACATGTCAACATTGCAATAGGATTTAGACCTATTGAGACTCCTACAGCATCAGGGCACACTGGGGTTGGGGATAAAGTGTAAAACTGTGACAGAGTGGAAAGCAGGAGTGATTCACTGAAATGAAGAAATGACAGTGCAAGATAGACCCCTTATCCTGAGATCATGCGCTCATGTTCTAGAATCCCAAACAATGCTATCTGTGTGTCTGAAAGGGTTAATGCTAAAGGCTATCATCAGCACAATTCACTATTAAGATGTTGCATAGACTTATGGGTGGAGCAGCATGGGATATCAAAGGAATCAGGCCCAAATTGCCCCTCCTCGTAGACTCTGTAGCAAAATATAACGTGGAATCCCTACGTGCGGGAGCAGTACATTCACCCATCAATTCTGCACCAACCCTCCAAATCCAACCTCCTACCCTATCCCTCTACCCTTGAATTTCCCATGGCTAATCCATTTAGCCTGCATTTCCCTGGATACTATGGGCAATTTAACATGGCCAATCCACCCTAACCTGCACATCTTTGGACTGTGGAAGGAAACCGGAACACTTGGAGGATACCCATGCAGACATGGAGAGAACGTACAAACTCCACCCAAAGCTGGAATTGAACCCACATCCTTGGCACTTTGGGGCAGCAGTGCTAACTAAGCCTCAGGTAACCTGTACTATGGACTGAAGGTAGCTCACCACCACCTTCTCAAGGATAGCTAGGGATGGGCAATAAATGATAGGGTGGGAGGTTGGATTTGGAGGGTTGGTGCAGACTTGGTGGGTGAATGTACTGCTCCCGCACTGTAGGGATTCCACGTTATATTTTGCTACAGACTCTACGAGGAGGGGAGAGAGGACACGGTGACGGAGAACGTAACAAGTAAAGCTAAAATAAAGGGAAGGAATAGGAGTGGGTGCACGATTTGAAGGTGTTGAACTCAATATTAAGCCCAGATGGCTGTAATGTGCCCAGTCTGAAGATGCGATGTCTTTCGTCCAGTTTGTGCTGTGATTCACTGGAACACTGCAGAGTGCTGAGGGACAGACACATGGGGCATGCAAGCAGAATGGTGTGTCAAAATGACCGGCTACGGGAAGGTTGGGGTCATCTTAGGATATCCATGGCGGAAGTTGATACTGCAGGCACTGGAGATTAGGGTCAAGATTAGAGTAGCACTGGAAAAGCGCAGCAGGTCAGGCAGCATCCAAGGAGCAGGAGAATTGACGTTTCAGGCATGATGAATCCATCTTAAGATATCCATCATCCCTCATGCAAGCTTGGGTGGGGTGAGGACAGAGAGGGAAATGGTAGGGAGTAGTGGCGGGGTATGAGACAGATCTGTCAGTGTGGGGTCTGTGATTGGACAGGGTGTGGAATACAGTTACGAGGTAAAGCTGGATACTTACCCTGGCATGGGTTGGGGGGTGTGTCAGGCCTGAAGGCTGAGCCGACAGTTTGAAAACAATGAGGGTTTCAACCTGCATCTACTGTTTCGTGAATCGGAGTTTGGCGGCAGCCATTACTGTCCCAGGCCCCACTGGCCCAAGAGTGTGGCTCATGACCCCATTTAGGAAATCCTGGACTACAAAGATGATACGCCATGGAAACAGGCAACTAGACTTGGCTATATTCATGAATGCGCTCCAACAAGTGCCAATGAAGGCAGGAAAGCAGTTTGAAAAGCACCTTACCCTGTTCCTATTGTGAGTCAAAATACTTCCAGCTCATGAAATCTTCCCACCAAAGAATGCTGCTGCTCACCTTTACAAAACAATCTCCAGGTGTACTTGCCCATTAAGTCCACACTAACCCTCCAAAGCACATCACACCCCCTCACTCTATAACATTAAAGATTATCGAACTACACAAGAATACTTCATCATAGGACTCTAGAAACATAGAAACATAAAACCAGAGAAAATATGAGGAGGAGTAGGTCATTCGGCCCTTTGATCCCCTTCTGCCATTCAATATGATCATGGCTGACCATCCAACTCAGTCCCCCGTTCCAGGTCTCTCCCCTTACTCTTTGATCCATTTAGCCCTAAATGCTGTATCTAACTCCTTAGATGTGGCCTGAATTATTTTCTCAGGCAGAGAATTCCACGGCTTTCCAGTCTCTGGGTGAAGACAATTCTCCCCATAAATAGCCCAAACCTATATCCTTAGACTGTGACCCATGATTTCAGATTCCCTGATCATCAAGAGCATCCTTGCTGTATTTCTCTTCTCTAATCCCGTTAAAATTTGATAGGTTTCTCTGAGAATCCCCTCGGTTCGTCTAAACTCCAGTCTCTCCGCATTCATCAGTCCTGCCATCCGAGGAATCAGTATGGTGAACCTCGATTGCACTCCGTCCATTGACAGAACATCTGTCCTCAGAAAAAGGGACTAGACTCCTCACATCTCTGCTGTTCATCTTTGATCTGTGATTTTCCAGGTGCTATATATATGCCAAACGGCACAGCAGCCCCTGGTTATTTAATCATCTCTACACTCACCTCAACGAGGATTAGCCATACATGAAACATGGCTGTACTGTACAGGACGTTGGTTAAGCCACTTTTGGAATATTGTGTGTAATTCTAGTTTCCTTCCTATAGGAAGGATGTTGTGAAACTTAAAAGGGTTCAGAAAGGATTTACAAGGATATTGCCAGGGTTGGAGGATTTGAGCTACAGAGAGAGGCTGAACATGCTGGGGCTGTTTTCCCTGGAGCGTCGGAGGCTGAGGAGTGACCTTACAGAGGTCTATAAAGTCATGAGGGGCATGGATAGGATAAATAGGGTCTTTTCTCCAGAGTAGGGGAGTCCAGAACTAGAGGGCATAGGTTGGGTGAAGGGGAAAGATTTAAAAGGGATCTAAGGGGCAACTTTTTCACACAGTGGGTGGTTTATGCATGGAATGAGGCTGGTACAATTTGAACATTTAAAAGGCATCTGGATGGGTATATGATTAGGAAGAGTTTGGAGGGATATGGGCCAAGGGCTGGAAAATGGGACTAAATTAGTTTTGGATATCTGGTCGGTTGGATGGCAAGGTCTGTTTCTGTGCTGTATATCTCTATGACTCCATGAGTCTATGTGCATAAAGTGCTTGCTATTATAGAGCACACATAGTGTCAAAAACAATCTCTTCACAGAGAAAGCCACAAAGTGATGGTAGCGAAGGAATGGTCATGAATTTGGTAAAAAGTTTTTTTAGAATGTCTTTAAAAATGAAAAAAAGAAGCACTTAGATAGCATCTTTAATGATCTCATGGACGTCCTAAACTTCTTAACAGCCAATTACATGCTTGTTGATGGGCTGTCACTGCAGTAATGTCAACAAATTCCACAGCCAATGTGCACACAGTAAGATCCCACAGAAGCAATGTGGGAATGACCGGATGGCCGATGTTTTGTTCTAAGTTGAGGGGTAAATATTGGACTGGACACTGGGGTTGATCAGACGGGCCAGGAGGAGTAGACTGAGAAGTGGCAGATGGAGTTTAATTCAGATAAATGTGAGGTGCTGCATTTTGGGAAAGCAAATCCTAGATGAACTTATGCATTTGATGGTAAGGTCTGCGAGAGTTTTGCTGAACAAAGACACCTTGGAATGCAGGTTCATAGCTCCTTGAAAGTGGAGTTGCAGGTAGATAGGATAGTGAAGAAGGCGTTTGGTATGTTTTCCTTTATTGGTCAGAGTATTGAGCACAGGAGTTGGGAGGTCATGTTGCGGCTGTACAGGACATAGGTTAGACCACTGTTGGAATATTGCATGCAATTCTGGTCTCCTTCCTATTGGAAGGATGTTGTGAAACTTGAAAGGATTCAAAAAAGATTTGCAAGGATGTTGCCAAGGTTGGAGGATTTGACTTTTAGGGATAGGTTGAATGGACTCGAGCTGTTTTCCCTGGAGCTATGGGGTGATCTGATAGAGGATTACAAAATCATGGAGGGCATGGATAGGGTAAATAGACCCTGGGGTGGGGGAGTCCAGAACTGGAGGGCATAGGTTTAGGATGAGAGGGAAAAGATATAAAATGGACCTAAGGGGCAATGTTTTCATGCAGAGGATGGTACGTGTATGGAATGAGCTGCCAGAGGAAGTGTCGGAGGCTGGTACAATTGCAACATTTAAGAGGCATTTAGATGGGTATATGAATAGGAAGGGTTTGGATGGATATGGGCCAGGTGTTGGTAGGTGAGACTAGATTGGGGTGGGATATCTGGTCAGCATGGACAGGTTGAACTGAAGAGTCTGTTTCAGTGCTGTACATCTCTATGACTCTACCTGTGACTCTATGAATGGCCTTCTCCTCATGGAAATAATGGCTGTGAGATCTTTTATAACCACATGAGGTTGTTGTCTCGTAAGGGGAGAGCAGTGCATTTATGAGGTCAAAGTCAAAAGACCAGAGAGGGTCAGAAGGAATCCAAGGCTGCTGGATGTTGTGGATGTGGAGTAGGATTTGACAATGACAGCAGAGGGTAAAATTGAATACAAGGGTTGATTAGTAATTAGTGCAAAGCTGAATTAGTGCAAAGGATTCATGAATGATTAGTGTAAAACTGGGCAGCGTGGCGGCCCACTGGCCAGCACTGCTGCCTGACAGTGCCAGGGACCCAGGTTTGATTCCACCCTTAGGTGACTGTCTGTGTGGAGTTTGCACATTCTCCCAATGTCCAACAATGTGCAGGCTGGGTGAATTGGCCCTGGGGAATGCAGGGTTACAGGGATGGAGGAGTGGGGAGGTGGGATGTTCTTCAGAGGTTTGGTCTGGACTTGATGGGCTGAATGGCCTGTTTCCACAGTAGGGATTCTATAAATACAAGGATTGATGAATGGATTACTATAAAACTGAATATGAGAATGAATGAATTTGCACAAAATTGATGAATAAATTAGTGGAGAATACTCGAATTTTGGGAGATGAGATCTATTGGAGGGTGCAAGACCAGTAGGATATAATTGAACTCAGAGGTTTCAAGGGAATAGGTCAGTGTTTTAGCAACAGTGGAGATGAAAGTTGGTGATATGGAGGTGGAAAAAATGGTTTTGTTGGTGGATTGGATGTTGGTTGAGCAAACTGCTAGCATTCAGGAAACTCTTGTAGGTGGGACAAGGACGAGGTCAGTGACAGAGGAATATCATGGATAATGGAAGAAAATGGAAAACACTGGGATAATCAAATTGCTTCAGAGCTGCTCTGTCTTTGTAAGTTTCAGCTTCAGCCTTCCTGATGTTCAGCTGGAGGGAATGAGAACTCTTGTCCACAATTTGGTGCGGGGTGGACAGCCGGGGGAAGTGGTGGATTGATGGTCTGATGTACTGCACTTTGAAGTGAATGAATACAATCTGATGGCTGTTGCATTTTGGCCAGAGCGCGACAAAGTTTGGATTCTGAATATTGAGGATACATGAAGCTAGGCAAAGGCAGAGGGTAGGAGAAAATGAGGACTGCAGATGCTGGAGATCAGAGTTTGGAGTGTGTCGCTGGAAAAGTACATCAGGTCAGGCAGCATCCGAGGAGCAGGAGACTAGACGTTTCGGGCATAAGCCCTTCATCAAGAATGTGGGGGTAAGTTGGCAAGGGGGCTGAGAGATAAATGGGAGGGAGTGGGGCTGGGGGGGGAAGGTAGCGAGGAAGTTGATAGTTGAAGGAGGGGAGGTGATAATGATAGGTCAGAGCGGAAGGTGGAGGTGAGAGGAGAAAAATTTTAAAGGACATGAAAGGCAGCCTTTTAATGCAGAGATTGGTGCGTGTGTGGAATGAGCCACCAGAGGAAGTGATGGATGCCAGTACATTTATATTTAAAAGAGATTTGGATAAGTACATGAATAGGAAAGGTTTAGATTAGATTCCCTACAGTGTGGAAACAGGCCCTTCAGCCCAACAAGTCCACTCCAACTGTCCAAAGAGGAACCCACCTACCCCCAGACTAATGCACCTAACAACTATGAACAATGTAGCATGGCCAATTCACCTGACCTGCACATCTTTGGAACGTGGAAAGAAACCAGAGCACCCGGAGGAAGCCCACGCAGACACAGGAAAGATGTGCAAACTCCACACAGACAGTCGCCCAAGGCTGGAATCGAACCTGCATCCCCGGCGCTGTGAGGCAGCGGTGCTAACCACTGAGCCACCATGCCAGTTTGGAGGGAGATGTGCCAAGTTCAGGCAGGTAGGGCTAGTTTAGTTTGGGATTACGGTCGGCATGGACTGTTTGGACCGATGGGTCTGTTTCCGTGCTGTGTGATTCTGTTATCAAATTTAAGGAAACAGCATATAGTTGCATAAAGGTGAGTGGCAGGTCAGATGATTGGCAAGAATATGAAGAGAATGACTGAAATATAAACCAAGATCAATAAATTAAAACATGAACGAAAACTGGCCAGAAATACAAAAACAGATAGCAAGAGATTCTATACTTACCTAAAAAGGAAAATTGTATGCAAGTGTTGGTTCTCTAGGTGATGAGAATGGGTAGTTAAAAATAGATAAAAAGGAAATAATGATGTAATGAATAAATCGTTTTGATTCTGGCTTCCTGGGGAGGATACAAAACACATCCCAGGTATATCTGTAAATCAGATGTTTGAAGGAAGAGATAAACTGAGTGAAATTGTTATCATTGAGGAAGTAGTGCTGAGCAAACGTGTGGAAAGGTCCCATCTGGAAAGGGCCAAATATGCAAATGAGGAGGGAGGCAGGAAACGATAGGTCAGTGAGCTTGATATCTGTTGTGGGCAAGATGCTCAAATCAATCATTAAGGAGGTCACAACTGGGTAGTTGAAAAACCTCAAGGCAATTGTGAAGAGTCAGTATGGATTAGTTAAAGGGAAATCATGTTTAACCAATTTATTGGAATTATATGAATGATTACCATGTGCTGTCGATAAAGGGGAGTCCATTGATGTACTGTACTTTGAGATGGCACAGTAGCTCAGTGGTTAGCACTGTTGCTTCACAGTGCCAGGGACCTAGGTTCAATCCCACACTTGGGTCGACTGTCTGTGTGGAATTAGCACATTCTCTCTGCATTTGAGTGGATTTCCTCTGGCTGCTCTGAATTCCTCCTATGGTCCAAAGATGTGCAGGATAAGTAGATTAGCCATAGGAAATGTAGGGTTACATGGATAGAGTAGGGTGCAGATGGGATGCAGTTTGGAAGGTGAGTGTGGACTTGATGGGCAGTGCTTCCACACTGTAAGGATTCTATAATTTGAGAATTGCAGAAGGCATTTGACATGATTCAAAGAAAAGGTTTAGTCCAAAGTCCAAAGTTAGGAGGTTGAGAGTAGTGAGATCATAAATAATGTTTCAAGGCTGCAAGAGTGTACCAGCAAGCAGCAAGCTGGTTTGGATTGTGTCTACTGCAACACTAGGAGCATCCGGAATAAGGTGGGTGAACTTGCAGCATGGGTTGGTACCTGAGACTTCGATGTTGTGGCCATTTTGAAGACATGGACAGAGCAGGAACAGGAATGGTTGTTTACAAGTTCCAAGGTTTAGATGTTGCAGTAAGAACAGGGAAGGAGGTAAAAGAGCAGGAGGTGTGACATTGTTAGTCAAGGACACTATTACAGTGTCAGAAAGGATGTTTGATGAGGACTTGCCGACTGAGGTAGTATGGGCTGAGATTAGAAACAGGAAAGGTGAGGTCACCCTGTTGGGACTTCTCTATAGGCCTCTGAATCGTTCCAGAGAGGTAGATGGAAAGGATGGCAAAGATGATTTGGGATAGGAGCAAAAGTAACAGGGGTCTTTAGCTTACCAAATATTGACTAAAAATGCTATAGTTCGAGTACTTTAGATAGAGTCATGGAGTCATAGAGATGTACAGCACAGAAACAGACCCTTCAGTGCAACTCATCCATGCCGACCAGATATCCCAACCCAATCTAGTCCCACTTGCCAGCACCCAGCCTATATCCTTCCAAACCCTATCCCTATCCAAATGTCCTTTAAATGTTACAATTGTACCAACCTCCACCACTTCCTCTGGCAGCTCATTCCCATACATGTATCACCCTCTGTGTGAAAAAGTTGCCCCTTAGGTCCCTTTTATGTCTTTCCCCTCTCACCCTAAACCTATGCCCTCTAATTCTGGACTCCCTGACCCCAGGGAAAAAACTTTGTCTATTTATCCCATCCATGCCCTCCATGATTTTATAAACCTCTATAAGGTCACCCCTCAGCCTCTGATGCTCCAGGGAAAAGAGCCCCAACCTATTCAACCTCTCCCTATAGCTCAGATCCTCCAACCTTGGCAACATCCTTGTAAATCTTTTCTGAACCTTTTCAAGTTTCACAACATCCTTCCAATAGGAAGGAGACCAGAATTGCACGCAACATTCCAACAGTGGCCTAATCAATGTCCTGTACAACCGCATCATGACCTCCCAACTCCTGTACTCAATACTCTGACCAATAAAGGAAAGCATACCAAACGCCTTCTTCACTATCCTATCTACCTCTGACTCTACTTTAAAGGAGCTATGAACCTGCACTCCAAGGTCTCTTTGTTCAGCAACACTCCCTAGGACCTTACCATTAAGTGTATAAGTCCTGCTAAGATTTTCAGTTTTTGTCCAATGTGTGCAGGAGGGTTTCCTGACACAGTATGTAGACAGGCCAACAAGAGTCTAGGCCACATTGGATTGGGTACCGGGTAATGAACCTGACCAGGTGTTAGATTTGGAGTTAGATGAGCACTTTAGTGATAGTAGGTAAAAACAATGACTGCAGATGCTGGAAACCAGATTTCTGCATCACACGTGACATCACTTCCGCCCCTCACATCGTGGCTGATGTCACATGCTCAGTGACTTCCGCCACCCTCCCACTGCCATGTCTGCCACTACTTCCGCCCCACCAACGCCACTCACCTGCATTCTGCTGACACTCCCCCCCCCCCCCACGGATCCCACTGTCACTATTCCCGGCCCCCAGAACCCTGAGGGAACACCACCTCTGCTCATGACTCCACCCCCATTCCCCCCACCGCCAAACCCACTCCAGTTACTGGCTCCACTCTCATCTCCACACCCGCACCAGATCCCAGCTCCCAGCCCTGCCGAGTTTTCACCATCCCTCTAGACCTCCCCCTCAACGAGGACGAATGATCAAACCTCAGCAAAGGACTCACCTTCATCCCCCTCCATCCACGCATCAATGAATTTAATACACGCCGTGATGTCGAACACTTCTTCCACTGCCTCCGCCTCTGAGCTTACTTTCACAATCAGGACTCCCACCCACCTTCCGAGGAGCCCTTCACCCACCTCCAACACACTGCATCCACCTGGACACCCCGCGCTGGCCTATTACCTGCCCTCGACCTCTCCATTTCCAACTGCCACCGGGACAATAACCGCCTCGACCTATCTACCCCCCTCCCCCACTCCAACCTCTCACCCTCACAACACGCAGCCCTCCAATCCCTCTGCTCCAATCCCGACCTCACCATCAAGCCAGCAGATAAAGGGGGCGCAGTGGTAGTCTGGCACACTGACCCCTACACCGCTGAAGCCAAACGCCAACTCGAGGACACCTCTTCCTACTGCCCCCTCGACCATGACCCCACTCCCCATCACCAAACCTCATCTCCCAGACCATACAGAACCTCATCACCTCAGGAGATCTCCCACCCACAGCTTCCAACCTCATAGCCCGGAAACACGGCACTGCCCGGTTCTACCTCCTTCCCAAGATCCACAAGCCTGACCACCCTGGCTGACCCATTGTCTCAGCATGCTCCTACCCTACAGAACCCATTTCTACCTACCTCGACACTGTCCTATCCCCCTAGTCCAGGAACTCCCAACATACGTTCGAGATACCACCCATGCCCTCCAAGACTTCCATTTCCCTGGCCCCCAACACCTCATCTTCACCATGGATATCCAATCCCTCTACACCTCCATCCGCCATGACCAGGGCCTCAAAGCCCTCCATTTTTTCCTCTCCCGACATCCCCAACAGTACCCTTCTACTGACACTCTCATTCGTCTGGCCGAACTAGTCCTCACCCTTAACAATTTCTCCTTTGAATCCTCCCACTTCCTCCAGACCAAAGGGGTAGCCATGGGCACCCGTATGGGTCCCAGCTATGCCTGTCTCTTTGTTGGCTATGTAGAACAGTTGATCTTCCGTAATTACACCATCACCACTCCCCACCTCTTCCTCCGCTACATTGATGACTGCATTGGTGCCACCTCGTGCTCCCGCGAGGAGATTGAGCAATTCATCAACTTCACCAACACATTCCACCCTGACCTTAAATTTACCTGGACCATCTCTGACACCTCCCTCCCCTTCCTGGATCTCTCCATCTCCATTAATGATGACCGACTTGACACTGACATTTGTTACAAACCCACCGACTCCCACAGCTACCTGGATTACACCTCTTCCCACCCTACCTCTTGCAAAAATGCCAACCCGTATTCTCAATTCCTCTGCCTCCGCCGTATCTGCTCCCAGGAGGACCAGTTCCACGACAGAACACACCAGATGACCTCCTTCTTTAGAGACCACAATTTCCCTTCCCACGTGGTTAAAGATGCCCTCCAATGCATCTCGTCCACATCCCGCACCTCCGCCCTCAGGCCCCACCCCTCCAACCGTAATAAGGACAGAACGCCCCTGGTGCTTACCTTCCACCCTACCAACCATCGCATAAACCAAATCATCTGCCGACATTTCTGCCACCTCCAAACAGACCCCACCACCAGGGATATATTTCCCTCCCCACCCCTTTCCACCTTCCGTCTGTTCCCTCCGTGACTACCTGGTCATGTCCATGCCCCCCAACAACCCACCCTCCCATCCTGGCACCTTCCCCTGCCACCGCAGGAACTGTAAAACCTGAGCCCACACCTCCTCCCTCACCTTTATCCAAGGCCCTAAAGGAGCCTTCCACATCCATCGAAGTTTTACCTGCACATCCACCAATATCATTTATTGTATCTGTTGTTCCCGATGTGGTCTCCTCTTCATTGGGGAGACTGGGCGCCTCCTAGCAGAGCGCTTTAAGGAACATCTCTGGGACACCCACACCAATCAACCACACCGCTCCGTGGCCCAACATTTCAACTCCCCCTCCCACTCTGCCAAGGACATGGAGGTCCTGGGCCTCCTTCACCGCCGCTCCCTCACCACCTGAAGGAAGATGCCTGAAGGAAGAACGCCTCATCTTCTGCCTTGGAACACTTCAACCCCAGGGCATCAATGTGGACTTCAACAGTTTCCTCATTTCCCCTTCCCCCACCTCACCCTAGTTCCAAACTTGCAGCTCAGCACTGTCCCCATGACTTGTCCTACCTGCCTATCTTCTTTTCCGCCTATCCACTCCACCCTCCTCCCTGACCTATCACCTTCATCCCCTCACCCACTCACCTATTGTACTCTATGCTACTTTCTCCCCACCCCCACCCTCCTCTCATTTATCTCTCCACCCTTCAGGCTCTCTGCCTGTATTCCTGATGAAGGGCTTTTGCCTGAAACGTCGATTTTACTGCTCCTCGGATGCTGCCTGAACTGCTGTGCCCTTCCAGCACCACTGATCCAGACTTTAGTGATAGTGATCACAATTCGGTTACATTTACTTTAGCGATGGAAAGTGATAGGTAGGGCAAGTGTTATCGCTGGGAGAAAGGCAATTGCAATTATGATGCAATTAGGCAATATTTCAGGTGCATAGGAAGGGGAAGGAAACTGCAGAGGATAGGCACAATTGAAATGTGGAGCTTATTGAAGGAACAGCTACTGTGTGTCCTTGATAAGTATGTACCTGTCAGGCAGGGAGGAAGTGGTCGAGCAAGGGACTTCTTTAGTGGTTTATTAAAGAAGTTGAATCTCTTGTCAGGAGCAAGAGGGAGGCTTATGTAAAGATGAGACGTGAAGGCTCAGTTAAGGTGCTTGAGAGTTATAAGTTAGCCAGGAAGGGCCTAAAGAGAGAGCTAAGAAGAGCCAGGATGGGACATGAGAAGTCATTGGTCAAAGCACAGCAGGCCAGGCAGCATCTCAGGAATAGAGAATTCGATGTTTCGAGCATAAGCCCTTCATCAGAAGGGCTTATGCTCGAAACGTCGAATTCTCTATTCCTGAGATGCTGCCTGGCCTGCTGAGCTTTGACCAGCAACACATTTTCAGCTGTGATCTCCAGCATCTGCAGACCTCATTTTTTACCCCATGAGAAGTCATTGTCAGGTAGGATAAAGAAAAGTACTAAAGCTTTCTATAGGTATGTCAGGAATAAAAGAATGACTACAGTAAGATTGGGGCCAGTCAAGGACAGTAGTATGAAGTTGTGTGTGGAGTCCGAGGAGATAGGAGAGATACTAAATGAATATTTTTCATCAGTATTCACACAGGAAAAAGACAATGTTTTTGAGGAGAATACTGAGGTACAGGTGATTAAACTAGATGGGATGGAGGTGCATAAGTAGGAGGTGTTAGTAATTCTGAAAAGTTTAAAAATAAGTAAGCCCCTGGGCCAGATGGGATTTATCCTAGGATTCTCTGGGAAGATAGGGAGGAGATCACTGAGCCTTTGGTTTTGATCTTTATGTTGTCATTGTCTACAGGAATAGTGCCAGAAGACTGGAGGATAGCAAATGTTGTTCCCTTGTTCAAGAAAGGGAGTAGAGACAACCCTGGTAATTATAGACCAGTGAGCCTTACTTCAGTTGTGGGTAAAATGTTGGAAAAGGTTATAAGAGATAGGATTTATAATCATCTAGAAAGGAATAAGTTGATTAGGGATAGTGAACATGGTTTTGTGAAGGGTAGGTTGTACCTCACAAACCTTACTGAGTTCTTTGAGATGGTAACCAAGCAGATGGATGAAGATAAAGCAGTTGATGTGGTAAATATGGATTTCAGTATGGCATTTGATAAGATTCCCCACGGTAAGCTATTGCAGACAATATGCAGGCATGAGATAGAGGGTGATTTAATGGTTTGGATCAGAAATTGGCTAGCTGAAAGAAGACAGAGGTTGGTGGTTGATGGAAATGTTCATCCTGGAGTTCAATTACTAGTGGTGTAACACAAGGATACGTTTTGGAGCCACTGCTGTTTGTCATTTTTATAAATGACCTGGATGAGGGTGTGGAAGGACAGGTTAGTAAATTTGCGACTGACACTAAAATTGGTGGAGTTGTGGACAGTGTTGAAGGATGTTGCAGGTTACAGAGAGATTTGGTAAGCTGCAGAGTTGGACTGAGAGATGGAAAATGAAATTTAATGTGGAAAAGTGTGAGGTGATTCACTTTGGAAGGAGTAACAGGAATAAAGAGCATTGGACTAATGGTAAGATTCTTGGCAGTATAGATGAGCAGAGAGATTCTCGGTGCCCATGTACAGAAATCCGTGAAAGTTGCCACCCAAGTTGATCGGGTTGTTGAGAAGGCATACGGTGTGTTAGCTTTTATTGGTGGGAGGATTGAGTTTTGGAGCCATGAGGTCATGCTGCAGCTGTACAAAACTCTGGTGCGGCTGCGCTTGGAATATTGCACACAGTTCTGGTCACTGCATTATAGGAAGGATGTGGAAGCATTGGAAAGGGTGCAGAGGATATTTACCAGTATGTTGCCTGGTATGGAGGAAAGGCAGAGGGATTGACGCTGTTTTCATTAGAGAGAAGAAGGTTGAAAGGTGACTTAATAGAGACATACAAGATAATCAGAGGGTTAGATAGGGTGGACAGTGAGAGCCTTTTTCCTCGGATGATGATGGCTAGCATGAGGGGACATAGATCTAGGTCAGATGTCAGAGTAGGTTTGTTACTCAGAAAATAGTAAGGACGTAAAATGCCTTGCCTGTAACAGTAGTAGACTCACCAATTTAAGGGCATTTAAATAGTCATTCATTAAACACGTGGATGAAAATGGAATAGTGTAGGTTAGATGGGCTTCAGATTGGTTTCACATGTCAGTGCAAAATTGAGGGCTGAAGGGCATGTACTGTGCTGGAATGTTCTATGTTCAAAGGTTTCATGACGTTGGGGGAAATATATTAGCATGGATGGAAGATTGACCGGCCTATAGAGAACAGAGAGTGTGTAGAAAAGGGTCTTTTACCTATTGTTAGGAGATGGTGAATGGAGTCCTGCCTGGGTCCGTACTGTATCCTCAATACTTCACCTATTGTATCAATGGATTAAATGTGGGCGTGGTGGCTATATTTATAGTTGATACAAAAATAAATTGGAAAGTATATTGTGAAAGTACACACAAGAACACACATGGGTTAAATGAGTGGGTAAAACTCTGGCAGATGGAGATGAAAGTTGGAAAAATGAGAAGCTGTTCACTTTGGTGGGAAGAATATAAATTCAGAGAATTACTGAAGTGGATAATGACTACAGATTTCCAACTGCAGAGGGATTTGGATGTGCTGGTGTAGAAGTCACCAAAGGTTAGCATGCAGGTACAGCACATAATCAGGAAGGCTAATTGAATGCTAGCCTTTACTTCGAGAGGAATTGAACATAACAATAAGGAAGTTATGCTTTAGTTATAGAAACATGGGTGAGGCCACATCTCAAATATTGTGTGCAGTTTTGGTCTCCTCATTTAAAGATGGATATAAGTACGTTGGATGTGGTTATACCTGAAATGAATGAGTTGTCTTACGAGGGAATATTGGACAGGCTGGACTAATTTTCATCAGTGTTCATCATTCCTGATGAAGGGCTTATGCTGCGACTCTCCTGTTCCTCGGATGCTGCCGGACCTGCTGTGCTTTTCCAGTGGCACACTTTTCAACTCGAATTTTCATTCGAGTTCAGAACAGTGAGGTGTGATAGATTGAAGTTCATATAAACCTGAATGACCTTGAGAAGGTGGATGTGAAAAGGATGAGGGTGACAGCAGAACTAGGAGTTACTGTTTTAAAATTAGGGTAGCCCTTTTAGACAGAGAAGAAGGTAAACGTACACTCTGCAATCCCGGAACTCTGCCTCAGAAAACAGTGGAGGTGTCAGGTTGGTGGGGGTCAGCGGGGGACACGTGGCAGGTAAATTCTTGTCAGGTGAGGGTAAAACGGTTATTGGTAATAGATGGATCATTAACAGGTTAGCCACGATTATATTGATTGGCAGAGCAGGTTTGAAGGGTTGAATGTCCTGCTCGTGGCTTGTGTGACGCATGTTTATATGAGTACTGAATCAGAAGTGAATGCTTTGGGATGGTATAGTGGCTCAGCAGTTAGCACTGTTGTCTCAAGGCACCAGGAACCCAGGTTCGTTTCCACGCTCAGGTGGCTCTTTGTGTAGAGTTTGCACATTCTCCCCATGTCTGCCTGGATTACCTTTCACAGTCTAAAGATGTGCAGGTTAGGTGGATCAGCTGTGGGAAATGCAGGGTTCAGGGATAGGGTAGTGGAGTTGGGTCTGGGTGGAGTGTTGGTGTGGATTCAATGGGCTGAATGGTCTACTTCCACACTGTAGAGATTCTATGATTCTTTAACTGATGGTCTGATGTTGATAAAACTGATAGGGTCCAAGGATGATATCATTAGGGGGTTGAATTTCAATGAAGAGAAGGCATTGCTGGTGATGTGCCTCTACAACTGAGCAAGTGGGAAAGGAATGGTTTGAGGGCTATCCCACATTGTGTGGACAATGGGAATGGAGATACTAGGGTTGGGGGCAAACTAACGAGAACTGCGAGTGCAAAAGTTAGGAAGTGATTGAGGAAAGCAATGTGCATTTATATAGCATATTTTTATTCATTCACCCGATGTAGATGTTGCTGGCTCTCCTCATTTCCCTTCAGAAGCTGGTAGTGAGCTGTCTTCCTGAACTGCTGCAGTCCCTGGGATCCAGGTTAACAAAAATTGAAAAGCTAACCTCATAATGACCATGTAATAATTACTGACTGTTATAGCCACTTAGATTACTTACAGTGTGGAAACAGGCCCTTCGGCCCAACACGTCCACACCGACATGCCGAAGCGCAACCCACCCATACCCCTACATTTACCCCTTACCTAACACTATGGGCAATTTAGCCTGGCCAATTCACCTGACCCGCACATCTTTGGACTGTGGGAGGAAACCGGAGCACCTGGAGGAAACCCACTCAGACACAGGGAGAACGTGCAAACTTCACACAGTCAGTCGCCTGAGGTGGGAATTGAACCCGGGTCTCTGACACTGTGAGGCAGTAGTGCTAACCACTGTGCTACTGTGTCACCCACAAATGTCCTTTAGGGAGGGAAGTTGCCATCCTTACCTGGTCTGGCCTACATGTGACTCCAGACCCACAGTGGCTGACATTTGACTGACCTCTGAAATGGCCCAGCTATACAGTTGTACTAAACCATCACGCAGGGTCCTAAAGGATATAGTTACTAGCCTCATACTTAACCTCATCCTTACTGTAGATGGATTTGTCCACAATAATATCAGTAAGATAACCACTGCACAGTCCTTGCTGGGATAATGTCCAGTCTTCACATTGAGAATAACCTCCATCATGTTATGTGGCACTATCACCGTGCTAAATGGGACAGACTTTGAACCGATCTAGCAGCTCAAGACTGGGCATCCTTGAGCCACTGTGGGTCACCAGCAACAGCAGAATCAAACGCAACCTGTAACCTCATGGCCTGGTATAACTCCCACTCCATCATTATCATGAAGCCAGGGCATCAACCCTGGTTCAATGGAGAGTGCAGGAGGGGCATACCTGAAAGTGAGGTGTCAACCTGGTGAAGTTACAACACAGGGCTACTTGCGTGTCACACAGTGTAACTGGCAAATGATTCACCATCAAATTCCAGCAATTTTGTAGGAAGACCTCAAATTAACAGTTCCCTGTAAATCAAGCTCGCTCATAGGATGAATCCTCATATATTTCCAAGATATTAATAGAACCAAGATAGTGTGGCTTATTCAACAGATTTTACTGTAGTTGATTGAAAAAGTAGAGTATCATTTCACTGTAGGCCTTTGATGCAATGCTTTTTATGGCTACACCCCTAATACAGAAGCCATATACAACAAGGTCTCTCCACTCTTTTTTTTTGCATGAAAAGGCAGTGTTATGTAGAGGCTCCACAGTTTCAGGTTTCTTATGAAAAGGTTACTGTTATTTTGCTTCAGACATTAAGTCGTCTACTTTGATTCTTGCTTTTTCACTTCGAGTGGGGAGTAGGGCATTGCTGGAGATGGAATTTTGCTCGATTCGGGACTCTTTTCAGCTGATCACCCCACTGGAGGGGCACTGATCCCTCACTGGAGGGCTCCTGACTGAGTTGCAGCTAAATGCACCTAAGCCTAGAGATACCAAAGGGTTGACATTTGCATTTGATCTAAGAACCTGGCATATCAGTTGGCTGTCAAACACACACTGTCCAATTCTCCATTCCAGCTCACCTCAATGGAAATCAAACAGGGTGTAAAACCATACTGCTGATACACAAGAGGAGGCCATTCAACCCCTTGAACCTGTTCTGCTATTCACTGAGTGATCTGTTTCTTAATTCCATCTGCCCAATTTAGTTGTGTGACTGTTAATAACATGGTGATAGGTCTCAGGTTTGTCTGATATCACTGAATGTTAAAAGTAAAAAGCCTTTTCCATTCTCATTTCCTGAGTGAAAATCTTACCATCTCAGTCCTGAATAATTCAATCGCAATCGCAATTTGTGAGGTGGAGATGGTAGAGGGGAAGAGGGAAGAGTTCCACTGATCTCATACTGTAGCCCTCCCCAGGCTCTCTTGTCATTTTGCTACACTCTGCAGTCCCCACCCCCTGCCCCACCCGAACAGTTAGAAAGACAATGATAACATAAGGTAGAATAGCCAATACCATTGCTAAGCTCAGCAGATATTAGAGATGGGGCATTCCCAAAGGGTAATGGCGTCACTATAATTGGGAGGGAGAGATGCGGCAGGATTATTGCTGATATTAATGCCATTGAATGTCAGGGAGCAGTGGTTAGATTCTCTTTTGTTGGAGATGGTCATTACGTGGTATGTGTGTGGCATGAATGTTACTTAGAGTCATAGAGGTGCACCGCACAAAAACAGACCCTTCAGTCTAACTCACCCATGCTGACCAGATATTCTAAATTTATCTAATTCCATTTGCCTGCATTTGGCCCATATCCCTCCAAACCCTTCATATTCATATATCCATCCAGATGCTTTTTAAATGCAGTAATTGTACCAGCCTCCATTTCCTCTGTCAGCTAATTCCATGCATGCACCACCCTCTGTGTGAAAAGGTGGACCCTTTGGGTCCATTCTAAATCTTTCTCCTCTCACCTTAAACCTATGCCCTCTAGTTTTAGACTCCCATACCCTGGGAAAAAGACCTTGGCCAGTCACCCTCTCCACGTCCCTTGTGATTTTATAAACCTCTCTAAGGTCACCCCTTAGGAATTTGGATATCTTCCACATTTTGTTCTATTTGAACAATGGGCTTCTGCTATTTTTGACTGACAAATAATCACCAGTCAGGGACTGTGCAAAAATGTGACTGCTTTTCTTTAAATAGAGCTATGGGGTATTTTATTCGAATTGACAAGAGTCTTATGTTTAATGTCTTGTCCCAAAGCTGATCCAACTTTCTAGTAACGGAGCACTCCCTCAGCAGTGCATCTACATAAGCTGCTCAAATGAAAACATTGCTGGGCCACCTAACCTTTTTCCCTGAAGGTGGGAGTACCACAATCAAAGTCGCCGCTCCCACTCAGTACAGTACGGGGCTTTTGCATTCTCTCCCTTAGTGTCAATTCAGTGATATTCATATCAGAATTAATGTTGAGTATTCTCAGCAGGACTAAACACTAGATGCTACTGTGATGATCTGAGTCAAATTAATAAATTAATGCCGTTTTCCTAATGCTTGACCTCAGAATTGGAAGTGTTACCAAAGTCAAGGAAAAATACATTGACTCTTCGCTTTCTAAAGGTAGAGAATGGAGAAGCAGCCATCAATAACCTTGGAGTAATGATTTATTTCTGTTTATCTTGCAAGTTAACGATTAAAATACAGGAATGGCGAAGGATTCTTTGTTGAATGTTTTTTTGCTGTCAAACAAAGTCCTATCATATTGAAATGCCTATTCCCTTTGACCATCACTGAGTCTCCGAAAGTTCTGAGATTTATCACAATCTCATGAGAGATCACTGATAAATTTGCAGATAATGATTTTCCTTTTGAGCTGGGGTTTGCATTGGATGAAGTCAGAGATAGTGCAGTCTATCTCGGCTCCAGGGAGTCCTAGACGTGTGCTATTCTGGGTGCAGTAGAGTGGGATTCAATGATGGGTCAAGCCATTGTGTTGGCAAGTCTAATTGAAAAGAGCATGACAACTCTGTTACAATCAGTTCGACATAACAGAAAATTCTTAAAAATCGATAACGGAAAGTCTCGCAAGCATACGGTGCCTTCGATGATCTCGGCTGAGGGTGTGGGGACAGAGTTTTGGTCGATTACGTCTAAAACACTTTGCAAGTGCAGGAGGGATATTTGAAGTGTGCGCACTGTTGTAGTATGGGAAACATTTCAATTTGTGCACAGCATGATTCTACAATAAGCAACGAGGTAGCAATCAGATCATTTGCTTCAGAAATGTTGATTGATACAAAAATACTGACCAGGAGAACTCCCAGCCTTCATTGTGAAATGGTACAAAGGGATCTTTATGTCATAGAGTCATACAGCATGGAAACACACCCTTTGGTCTGATCAGGTAAAAACAATGACTGCAGATGCTGGAAACCAGATTCTGGATTAGTGGTGCTGGAAGAGCACAACAATTCAGGCAGCATCCATCAGTCCGTGCCATACATAATCTCATAACTTAGCCCTACTTGCCTGCTCCTGGCCCATGTCCCTCCAAACCATTCCTATTCATGTGCTTGAACCAAATGCCTTTGCAATGTTATAATTGTGCTCACATCCACCACTTCCTCAGAAAGTTCAAACTACTTAAGAGATGAGGCCTGAGTTATTCGCTGAAAGACGGCACATTCAACAATATAGCATTCTATTAGCACAGCACTGGAGCATGAGGCCAGATTATAAACAGAAATTTCTGCAGTGGGGTTCAAACACAGGAATAGGTTGTTCAACTCCTCAATCCTGCTTCACCATTCAATTAGATGATTGTTGATTTGGATCTTAACTCTACCTTTGGTCCTGTAATCCTCAATACCCTTGCCCACGCACAGCTTGTAATCCATTGGATTATATCGTGTCCATGCACAGGTATAGACCTTGAGTTAGTAGACTCAGCAACTTTAAGGGCATTTAAATGGTCACTGGATAAACATGTGGATGAAAATGGAATAGCGTAGGATAGCTCGACATCGCGGGCTGAAGGGCCTGTACTGCCCTGTAATATTCTATGTTCTGAGGGTCACTGGACCTGAAATGGTAACTCTGATTTCTCTCCACAAATGCTGCCAGACAGACCTGCTGAGCTTTTCCAGCAATTTCTGTTTTTGTTTCGGATTTACAGTTCATTAGCCTTTTACTGAACAGTTAGTTCCTTGGTTGGGTAGCGGCAGTCAGAGGCTACCATGAGGCTGCTAATCAGTCGGCAAAGACAAGAGGCTCTGCTCTGAAAAGATGCAGTTGCACCAGGCTCTGAACATGAGGATTCAGGAGCAGTCTGGGATCTTGGAAGAGTAGCAAAGTGTTGAGGTTAGGCTTCAGGAGAAAACCCCGAGATGTGCAGGGGCTTGCTAGAAGCGATGAGTCATTAATAGCTCAGTGTGGTGAGAGTGAAAAATTCCACAGCCAGCAGAAGTAAAACGCAGAAGTTGTGCCTGAGAGAAGATGCTCAAAGGCTGTTTCCAGAATCCAGTGGAATGAGTCCCAACCAGGAGAGTGAATGACCAAAACAATCATTCGAGACAAACCGTCATGGAATGACTTTTGAGACAATTCTGAAACAAGGGTTTCAGTGGTGAAGAGTTGAAATCCCTCATATAGTTTAACAATATCTGATAACCCACAGTGTCACTGGTGTCAGGGCAAGGTACAGTTGCTGAGGAATCTGTGGGATCTGTCTTAAGCACATTCGCTATTTGATGAAGTTAAAAATCATACAGAACCAGGCAAGTTTATGTGGAAGCACTAGCTATCGGAGCATTGTTCTTTCATCAGGAGGTTAGCACCTGATGAACCACCTGATGAAAGAGCAGCACTCCAAAAGCTAGTGCTTCCAAATAAACCTGTTGGACTATAACCTGGAACTGCGTGATTTTTAATTTTGTCCACCCCAGTCCAACACCAGCTCCTCCAAATCATTGTTTGTCTGTATTTACATCCATTTAATTCTAATTGTAATGTTAGAATATATATCTGCTGTAACTCATATACATACAGCCTGTGTTACTGTTCTACATTTGTAAAGCAAAATTTATTGCTTTGTTCAAAACAATGGAACATTGTGGTTTTATTCTCTTGGCAATTAATGCTTGGGGTCTCTTAGCCAGATGGTAACATAAATTTGGTGGTTTGGTCCGTGATTCTGAAAGTCTTCAAATCTCCCTGCTACCCACAGCGTTTGTCAATGGTTTAGGGCTAGTACAGGAGGAGTACGTGGAACAGGTCACGTTATCCTTGGTGTCAGAAAAATGCTCCTGAAATCTCCTCCACCTGACTTGCTGATCAGAGGAAATAATTTCTCTGTATCCAAACCCCTCAAATCCTTTTATCGTTTTAAACACCACTCAACCTTCTAAACTCAAGGGACTTATTACACTTATGCAACCTGTCCACATGATTCAAGCCTTTTTTGCCTGATACCATTCTAATGAATCTCCAAGGCCACGGCCGCAGGAGCACAACTCATTGCAGTATTCCATAAGGACTTTGACCAAAGTTTGCCAACTGTGCTTCATTCTTGTTTTTGAATCAGATGGGTGTGGGTTCGAAACCAGCACTGAGCAAATAACCTAGGGTGACACTTCAGTACGGTCGCGTCACACTTTTGAAGTTGTTGCCTTTCGTATGAGACATTAAACTGATGCCCTTAGTGCTTTCTCAGGCAGATCGTAAAAGATCTCTTGATTACTATTTCAAAGAAAGGCTTTCCCCCCGTGTCCTGGCCGATATTAATCACACAAATATTTCAGCTTAAACAGATAATTTTACTGCTGCTTGAGGGAGCCTTCTAATCTTAAATTGGTTGCTGCATTTCCACATTACGGCAGTGGCTAGACTTGAAAAATTAATGTTGGGTCAACCTACCATCGTGAAAGATGACGTAAAAAAGCAGTTTCTTTCTACGAATAGCTCGATTGGAGGTGCTTATGTTTATTGTTTGATCTGCTCATGGCACCTTCTGGCAGCACATGTCTTTGGTACTGATTAAGAGTGGGAACACTGGCTGACTTTTTATTTCTTTCTCTTCATCCAAATTCACTTTGCTGGAACAAATTCAAAGCATTCCCACCACTGACTAAGCACGGGCATTGTAGGTGAGACCTTCAGAATGCATATGGCCAAGTATCCTACTGCATACAGCCACTGGGAAGAGTCCAAAACTAACAATGATAACACAGCTCATCTGTTAGAACAGAAGTAACAGTCTGCCGCATTCACAGAAATGAAAGTTTCCCTGGAGGATGGAATGGAACAGCGTGTTAACACCTCTGGGACTGAATCCAATTTAGACAACATGGAGTGGGGACGTCCATCTCCGCCCTTTGACAGCTGAAGTCCTCAATGTGGATGGTCTCCAACTCCCAGTGGAATGCCCCTGGCTTCTTGCAGTAATTGGTACTAATTGGGCAAATGCCTGTTGGCTAAACCACAGAATTTATACCAAGCTGTTGTGGTAGGGTGGATGGTTTTCTTCTGAGTGCTGATGCTTGGAGTCCAGGCAGAGGAACAACTCTGACCTGTGACCTAAGGTACCCAAGCTCCTGTTCCCTATCCTTTGGCAGTGTCAGGAATTGGGGAGCAAAACCCACACGCCCGTCAACTATTTTGACTTACTGATTGAGAACCCTTTCCCAGGAAATATCATTGGATTAACTTGCTGTAAAGCATGTCACCTTATTATATGTGATTGGTCTTTCTTGTAATTAAGGCTATGTAATTTTCAATTGTAATTAGATTAGATTAGATTCGATTCCCTACAGTGTGGAAACAGGCCCTTTGGCCCAACAAGTCCACACTGACACTCCGAAGAACAACCCACCCAGACCCATTCCACTACATTCATCCCTGACTAATGTACCTAACACTACAGGCAATTTAGCATGGCCAATTCACCTAACCTGCACATTTTTGGACTGTGGGAGGAAACCGGAGCACCCGGAGGAAATCCACGCAGACACAGGGAGAACGTGCAAACTCCACACAGTCAGTTGCCCGGGTCTCTGGCGTTGTGAGGCAGCAGTGCTAACCACTGAGCCACTTCACCACGGAACACAGAAGCTTCAATCTCTGTGTTGCTGAATAGAATTGCGTCAAGGTACCTTAATTCAATAAACTTGCTTTTTGAATGGACTGCATTTGTCAATTCTTTTGACCGATCTCAAATCAAGAGGCCCCTCGAGGGGTCTTAGATCTTCGTTTTGCTCTCCTCTTCCTACATATGCTGCTCAATCCTATTTGGACAGCTGATGGCCAACAGCACAGTGCTAGGAACGAGGATACAGGCTGAATTTAGTGGGTGAGAGCATGATATTTGGTGGCTGATGTAGAAGCATCCTGAAAAAAAATTGGAAACATAATATTAACTCCAAGGGTTTTTGCTTGGTGTAGGAAAGTTAAAAGATAAATAAACACATGCACCAAAACAAAAAGGACCAGCAATTTGTGAATTTTAAAAAATATCTTTATTTTAATGTTCAGTTTTTTTTAAAAAGAAAGTCAAAGCAAGATTTGTAAAAACAACATTTGTTTAGTTTAAGGAGGTATTTACACAATGTTATGATTTTTCACACTTTGCCAACCTTTAAAATGGATAATGGACATCAAAGGCTGAGAGCTCAAGGAATTCACACATCATTCAATTGTGATAGCAGCCAGTTTAAGAAGAAGGGAAAAAGGGGGAAAGAGGTAAAATCCTGATGTAAAAAATAGAGGCAATTTGTTGTGCATGGAGCAATACTTAAGTCATTTAAAAAGCAAAGGATACTGAAGCCAAATTCCAGGTAAGATTTTTGTCATCACGATCAGTTTTCAGTGTTTCCTTTGAAACATAAAATGAGCCTTTTGTAAAATGAAGTATATAGCAGTTACTTGTCAAATTCATACCATCTGTTGCCCCCAAGTTGGCAATCTTGAAGAGCCTTTAATTAATTAGACAGAGTAGTTACTCTTGCTGGCATAGTGGTAATTTACAACTACTTAATTTAAATTTGGAATGATGAACGCGAACCTATAAATCTTGCCGTCTAAACCAGGTTAGGGTGGGTGAGGGAAACCGGAAAAAATTGCTAATGAAGGAATAGTGATTAGCGGGTTCTGAAATTAAAAAGTGCCTGCAACATCCAAACCAAGTGGGAGTTTAATAAAAGTTCATTATCTTTTAAAACATATTATAGAGTCCTTGCATCAGTCTGACTGACAAGTTCTAAAGGAAGTTCTGCCAGTCTGATTATTACCAGAGTTGTCGACATGACAAAATATATACAGCTTAATAAAAGTTCTGTAGCCAGCACTTTTTAAAAATTTGGTTGCATTAAATGGTTATAATACATCTGGGTAAAGGAGGAGAGATGCACTGGAAAGGATGAAGGAGTGACAGAGAGTGAGGGGGGGGAAGAGAGAGAGAGAGAGAGAGAGAGAGAGAGACAGAAAAAGGGTAGCAAAGGAGAGTTGCAGAAGAACAAAATAGGTTTGACAACAAGAAGTGAGAGAGGATGAAAATGAGCCAGCGTGGTGGAGATGTGAGACTGACAAAAAAGCCAAGAAGTGGAAAAGGGAGGAAGGAAAGAGAGTGAATGGACAGCAGTGGAGAGAAACGAGAGACAATAGGAAGTATAAAGAGACAAATGAATTAGAAGGGAATGACGAGAGAAAGATAAATAACATGAAGTAAAAATTAAATAGAGAGATGAAAAATCAAATAGCAAAGCCAGAAATATAAGAGGAAAGAGAATAAAACAGAATGGAGAAATGAAGAGAAAGGGAAGGGAATGAGAAATGAGCGAGATGAAGACACTGAGAGGTTAGGAGATGGATGAAGGAGAGGAGTGGGGAAAGATGAACAAAATTAAAGGTTAAATAGAGATAAGGGCAGACATGTAGTTAGACCGATCCTCTGATACCAAGGTTATTCTGAATAAAATTACAGGCACTTAGATTGCATGTAAATTACTGGGAACGATAAGATGACCTGCTCGCTAGAGTTTCACCTTAAGTAGGGCACTGAAAGGGAAAACGGAGTCAGTTAGCAAGTCTGTCTCAGGCATAGTTTACAGGGAGATGGAAACAAGGCATGCAGCTTCCTGCTCCTCAAATCCTCCTACATTTTGTATTGCAATTTTGCACCTCGGAATTTAAAGTTAATTCCGGTTCTCCTGGTGGGATTATTATAGTTAACTGAAAATTAACTCAACCAGCCTCCACAGTTGTCCTTTGGAAACAATTACCACAGCAATCATCATCATGCAAATGAACCCCTTCAGTCGATGGAACAGACAAGTCTAATAAATTCGACACAGTTCTTGACTGCACATTTAAAGGGACCTTTTGCAGAGACTCACTTCCTGGGACTTCAGAAAGTAGGACTTCCCTGGGGACTTTATTAAGTTGCTGTTAATTCTTGGCAACCTTATTTGGTAAAGTTTGAGCTGAAATGTGAAATGTTGCTGTAGTTCTCTATCACTCACAAGAAGACTGTGAGCAAACTTCAATGTAGGGAAGAGGACGGAAGCATCACAAATTGAATGAAAATGCTGCTGACACCATCCGCTGTGTGACTGTCATGGCCTCTGCCTGTGAGATACGGGGCTGGGGTGCGAAAGTGGCAGAGCAAAGGGTAGGGGAATACGGAAGACATTCTCCTTAAAATACAATGCCATTGGCTTTAAAATCAACTAAAAATTCCTTTGCTTTTCTTCTTCTTCTGCTTTGCAGTGGAAAAAACAGAATTTCTGGCAGCTGCTGAAGTGCGAAGACTTTTGGGTGCCTGAAATATAACAGGGAGAAGAGATTAGCACAAAAATGAACAACCATAGTTTTACATGCAACATAAGATCATAAGAACGAGGAGCAGGGGTAGGCCATTTGGCCCCTCCAGCCTGCTCCCCTATTCAATAAGGTCATGGCTGATCTTTTCATGGACTCAGCTCCACTTACCCACCTGCTCGCCATAGTTCTTTCATTGTTCAAAAACAATCTATCTTAGCTTTAAAAATGTTTATTGAAATAGCGTCAACTACTTCTCTGGGCAGGGAATTTCACAGATTCACAACCTTCTGGGTGAAGAAGTTCCTTCTCAATTCAGTCCTAAACCTGCTTCTTCTAACCTTGAGGCTGTGCCCTCTTGTCTTAGCTTCATCCACCAGTGGAAACATCCTCTCTACTTCTATCTTATCTATCCTCTGCGTAATTTTACATGTTTCTTCATAGAATTCCAGTAGATTAGCTAAGCATGACCTGCCCTTCATAAACCCATGCTTTGTCTGCCCAATGGGACTATTTCTATCTAGATGTCTCCCTACTTCTTCCTTAATCACAGATTCAAGCTACAGGGGTTAAGCTAACCAGTCTATAATTCTTCATATTTTGTCTACCTCCCTTCTTAAACAGTGGCATCACATTTGCTGTTTTCCAATCTGCTGGGACTGTGCCAGAGTCCGGTGAATTTTGGAAAATTACCATCAGTGCACTTGCTATTTCTCTTGCTATCTGTTTTAGTACCCTGGGATGCATTCCATCAGGGCCAGGAGATTTGTCTAACCTTAGCTCCATTAGCTTGTCCAACACTACCTCTTCAGTAATAATGAATGTTTCCAGGTCCTCCCTTACCTTTGTCTTTGTCAATGATTGGTATGTTATTAGTGTCCTCATTGTGAAGACCGAAACAAAGTACCTGTTCATGCCTCGGCCGTTTCATCATTAACCCATAACTTCTCATCCTCCAAAGGACCAATGTTTACATTAGCCACTCTTTTTCATTTTATATATTTATAGAAACTTTTGCGATCTGTCTTTATGTTCTGTGCTAGTTTTTTCTCATGTTCTATCTTACTTTTGTTTATAGCTCTTTTTGTGACTTTTTCTTATGACCTTCCTTCATTCTCATTTCTCATGCCAAATCCTGTCCCTATTTTGTGACACTCAAACAGGAGAAGGCAATTTAACCCATTTGGTTTGGCTAACCTTGACCCATTATCCTACTATATTCAAACACCGATTTATTCTTTCTCACTTATTGAATGAAGAATCATTGCTATTGGCTGGGGGGGGGGTGAAATTGGCTGGATGATTAATGATTAAATGCCAGTTTTCCTTACTGGATCTCAACTTATTAATGGTTGGGTTTTGATTTCCACAAATCAGCACCATCTTTGTTGAAATCCTCTGCAAAGATTTGAAAACTTCTCATAACATGCTTTGCCATATCTCACGCAAAGTGAACCTTGCTGTAAAGTTCTGAAGAAAGGTCACTGGACCTGAAATGTTAACTCTGCTTTCTCTCCACTAAGTTACAAATCACACAACACCAGATTATAGTCCAACAGGTTTAATTGGAAGCACTAGCTTTTGGAGCGCCGCTCCTTCATCAGGTGGTTATGGTTCATCTGGCGGACAATGGCCCTGGACAAATGGACAACCACCTGATGAAAGAGCGGTGCTCCGAATGCTCGTGCTTCCAATTAAACCTGTTGGACTATAACCTGGTGTTGTGTGATTTGTAACTTTGTACACCCCAGTCCAACACCGGCATCTCCAAATCATGACTTCTCTTCACTAACACTGCCACACCTGCTGAGCTTTTCCAGCAATTTCTGTTTTTGTTGCAAAATGTACTGGGCGATATATTTTAGAGTTCATTCTTGAGCTACATACATTGTTGCAAGGCCAGCATTTATTGCATATTCCTAGGGGCGTTTGAAAAGATGATGGTGACATACCTTATAGAGTGGTACAGCATGGAAACAGACCCTTCGGTCCAATTCATTCATGCTGAACAGATATCTTAAATTAATCCAGGTCCATTTGCCAGCATTTGGCCTATATCCCTCTCAACCCTTCCTATTCATATGTCATTCAGATGCCTTTTAAATGTTGTAATTGTACCAGCCTCCACCACTTCCTCTGGCAGCTCATTCCATACACGCACCACCCTCGGCGTGAAAAAGTTGCCCCTTAGGTCTGTTTTAGGTTTTTCTCCTCCCACCCTAAACATATGTCTTCTTGAATCGCTGCAATCCATGTAGGGTCAGGACTCCCACAGTACCATTAGAAACGGATTTCCAAGATTTTCAACCCCCATGGTGTTGGTTAATGAATAAGTAAGGTGACATGTAGGCGGGCAGTCAAACAGCTCCCAAAATGTTCATCTACCTGGTTCTTGACTTTTGAAGTCCCTTCAGGAGTTAGAGTGACATCATCTTCTTTCGTTTCAGCTGAAGTTACATTCTGTTTGTCTCCAAGACTAGATTGAGGATTCCCATCATCCTCCTCTCCTGCAAAGATGAAGAAATGCTGCAATCAAATGGGGGTAACCACAAGAACAACATATAGCCAGCTCCTCATGCATTCAGAAAATAAACCACAGAACTTATCCAAGTGTCCGTGCTTTGTCCATGTATGTTTTACAGTAACGTTTGAAATTTTTGTGCTGTGATTATAGTGACAGATTAGGGATATGAGGCATTGTATGTGTCTCTGTGTCTGACTGCTTGTACCTGTGTAGCTATAACCATAAGACTGTAAGAGACATTGGCCAATCAGCCAACACAGTCTGCTCCATCATTCAATAAGATTATGGCTGATCTGATCATTCTCAACCCCATATAAACTGAAAGACCTGCAGATTCTGTAAATCAGAAACTGCTGGGAAGCTCAGCATGTCAGCATCATGAAGAGAAATCAGAGTAAACGTTTCAGGGTCCAATGACCTTCCTCAGAACTGACGGAGTTAGGAAAATGTTGGCTACAACAGGAGATCGGTGTGGGGAGGGATGAGGAGTAGCGGCAGGTAGGGATAGAGCCCAAAGAGAGAGTGAAGAATAGTTGGATACACAAAGGAGTGGATAACGAGCTGTCTGGAAGAGTGAATAGCTGATAATGGCGACTGTTCGTGGCCAATAATAGATAGTGTGTAAATACAGACTATATGATAACAAGGCCTAGTGTGTGGGGTTGGAAGCTGGACATGGGAGAATTCAGGCCCTAAAACACCACCAATCCAACCACCCCGTACGGGGCTGAACACTTTAACTCCCCCTCCCACTCCACCAAGGACATGCAGGTCCTTTTCCTCCTCCATCGCCAGACCATGGCAACACGATGCCTGGAGGAAGAGCGCCTCATCTTCCGCCTAGGAACCCTCCAACCACAAGGGATGAACGTAGATTTCTCCAGCTTCCTCATTTCCCCTCCCCCTACCTTTTGACCTGCAATCTTCTTTCCGACCTCTCCGCCCCCACCCCCTCTCCAGCCTATCACCCTCACCTTAACCTCCTTCCACCTATTGTATTCCCAAAGCCCCTCCCCCAAGTCCCTCCTCCCTACCTTTTATCTTAGTCTGCTTGGCACACCCTCCTCATTCCTGAAGAAGGGCTCATGCCCGAAACGTCAAATCTCCTGATCCTTTGATGCTGCCTGACCTGCTGCGCTTTTTCAGCAACACAGTTTTAAGCTCTAAAATTATTGAACTCAGTATTGAGTCCAGAGGGCTGCAGGGTCCTCAGATGGAAAATGAGGTGCTGTTCTTCCATCTTGTGCTGAACTTTGCTGGAGCACTGCAACAAGCCTGAGACACAGATGTTGGCCAGGAACAGGGTAGGGTGTTAAAATGGCAGGCAACTGGAAGTCACAGTTTTTCTTGTGGGCAGAACATAGATGTTCTGTGAAGCAGTCACCCATCTGTGGCACCCATCTGGTGATGCCCCTTCCCCACTGCGTCCAAGCTGATTGTCCCTCAGCCCCAAACAGGTCTTTCCGAAAATTCACAAACAGGACTGTCTGCTCCAGTAGACCCACTGTTTCTGCCTGCTCCAGCCCCACAGCACTCATCTCTTCTTATCCTGATTCAGTCTGTTTCTCCCCTGGTCAGTCCCCTCCCACTTACCTCTGTGATTCCTCTGAGGTTTTACACCAGTTTTGGAATTTCCAGTTGGCAGGTTCCAGCTGCCTCCTCTTTCCCATGGATGTGCAATCCCTCTACACACCCATCCCCCACCAGGATGGTCTCAGGGCTCTCTGCTTCTTCCTGGAGCAAAGGCCTGAACCGTCCCCACCCCCCACCACCCTCCTCCATTTGGCCAAGCTTGTCCTCACCCTCAACAACTTCTCCTTTAACTCCTCTCATTTTCTTCAGCTCAGACGGGTGGCCATGGTTACCCACATGGGCCCCAGTGATGCCTGTCCCTTTGTGGGGAACATGGAACAATCCGTGTTCCACTCCTATTCCGGCCACCACCCATAACTCTTTCTCTGGTATAGTAATGATATCATTGGTGCTGCTTTCCCCACACATCCGGAATTGGAAAAATTAATCAATTTTGCTTCCAATTTCCACCCCACCCTCAATTTCACCTGGTCTATCTCTGAGTCTTCTCTTTCTTGACATTTGTTTCCATTTCTAGGGATAAACTAGCCACTAATATCCACTATAAACCCACTGACTCCCACAGCTACCTGGACTATACACCCTCGCAGCCGGCTTCCTGGAGAGACTCCATTCCATTCTCCCAGTTTTTCTGTCTCCGTTGCATTTGTTCTGACGAGGCCAACTTCGAAAAGGGAGCCTCCAAAATGTCTACCTTCTTGCTCAACTGAGGATAAGACCATAAGACATCGGAGTGGAAGTAAGGCCATTCGGCCCATCGAGTCCTCTCCGCCATTCAATCATGGCTCATGGGCATTTCAACTCCACTTACCAGCATTCTCTCAGCACTGTTATCAATAGGGTCCTCAGTCGGGTCATACCCATCTCTGCACTTTCATCCTCACCTTCTCTTGACCCTTCACAACAGCAATACGGTTCCCCTTGTCCTTACCTCTCATCCCTCCAGCATCACATCCCGAGAATCATCAGCTGTCATTTCTGCAACCTCCAGTGAGATGCCACCACAAGACACATATTCCCCTCCCCTCCCTTGTCTCCCTGCTGCAGGGACCATTCCCTCTGGGACTCCCAGTCCATTCTTCCTTCACTCCCAACATACCCCCCCCACCCCCGACAGCTCCACGGCACCTTCCCCTACAACTGCTAAAGGTGTAACACCTGCCCATTTCCCTCCTCCCTCCTCAGTATTCAAGGG
This sequence comes from Hemiscyllium ocellatum, assembly GCF_020745735.1. Classification (NCBI taxonomy): domain Eukaryota; kingdom Metazoa; phylum Chordata; class Chondrichthyes; order Orectolobiformes; family Hemiscylliidae; genus Hemiscyllium; species Hemiscyllium ocellatum. Next base: position 9,730,881 of record NC_083407.1, on the reverse strand, counting down.
GCCAAACATACCTTCCTGGTGAAGCAGCACTTTACCTGCACTTCACTCAATCGAGTGTATAGAATTCGCTGCTCACAATGTGGTCTCCTCTACATTAGAGAAACAAAGCACAGACTGCAGAACATCTACGTTCAGCCCATCGTGTCTGTGCTGGCCCATATAAAAGAAATCGAGCCGCCCTTCCAATCCCACATTCCAGTTTTGCAAGTAACCATGATTCGGACACAGGGATCGTTTTGAATAATTGAGGGTTCCTCCATTGCCAAACCAGGCACCAACACTCTCTGGGTGAAAAAGACTGTCCTCAAGTGCCCTCTAGCCCTTCTACCAATCACCTTAAATCTGTGCCCCCCCCTCCCCCACTTGTAATCAACCCCTCTGCTAGAAGAAACTTGTACTCCCGTCCACCATCCACTCTCTCTTGGCCCCTCATTGTTTTGTCCATTGCAATTAAGTCAACTGTTAACTTCCTGTGTTCTAAGAAAAACTCGGGCCTATCCAATCTTTCCTCATGGCTGAGCCCTGGCAACAGTCGGAGCAGGAGAGTCGACATTTCGGGCATAAGCCCTTCTTCAGGAAGGCTTATGCCCGAAACGTCAATTCTTCTGCTCCTTTGATGCTGCCTGACCTGTTGGGCTTTTCCAGCAACACATTTTTCAGCTCTGATCTCCAGCATCTGCAGTCCTCACTTTCTCCTAACAGTCTTGTAAATCTCTACAGCATTCGCTGCTCACAATGTGGTCTCCTCTACACTGGGGAGACAAAGGGTAGGCTGGGGGAACAGCTCGCAGAACACCTACGATCTGCCCACCACAAAGACCCTGAGCTTCCAGTTGCCTGTCACTTTAACACCCCACCCTGTTCCTTTGGCCAACATCCCGGTCTCAGGTTTGCTGCAGTGCTCCAGCGAAGCTCAGTACAGGCTGGAAGTACAGCACCTCATTTTTTGGTTGGGGACCTTACAGCCCTCCAGATTGAATATCAAGCTGATCCTCAGTATTGTCTAGGAGTGGGAGTAAAGGGCATAAATATAAACTAGAGAAAATAAATTCTGATCAAATACCAAGAATAGCATCATTACACAGAGGCTGATGGTCAGCTGGAATGTGGAGTTTAGCGACTTTACTGTGAGAGTTTGTAGTAAGAAATGGGTAAGCTTGGGCACTTGAATATCCTTACTTCTGTTTTCTGCCTAGCTTAGCTGGTGACACTCTTAATAAAGGTTGAAAGAACTGCGGATGCTGTAAATCAGAATTAAACACAGAAATGGTTGGAAAAGCTCAGCAGATCTGAAGGGTCACTGGATCCGAAACGTTAACTCTGATTTCTCTTCTGTTTTAATTCTCAACTCCACTGTCCTGCCTTTCCCCCGTAACCCTTGGTTCCCTTCCTGATTAAAAATGTGTCTGTGTCAGCCTTGAATATATTTAATGGCCCAGCCTCGACAGCCCTCTTTGGTGATGAGTTCCACAGATTCACTATTCTCTGACAGAAGAAATTCCTTCTCATCTCTGTCTTAAATAGGTGACCCCTTATTCTGAAATGATGCCTTCTGGCCCCAGACTCTCCAACAAGGGGAAACAACCTTTCTGCTGCTACCCACGAAGAATCTTACATATTTTAATAAGGTCACCTCCCATTCTTCTAAATTGAAATGAGTACAGACCCAATTTACTCAACCTCTCCTCATAAGACTAGTGAACCTTCCTTGAACTGTCTCTACTGCCAATTTATCTTTGTTTAGATAAAACACCTAAAATGCTCACACACTTTCAATGTGGATTGAGACTAGTGGCTTGTAGTGTTTTAGCAATTTTATACTCCATTCACCAATCAAAGTAAAATTGGAGAGACGTGTAAAACAGGTTACTGATTAATGAAAAAGAGTAACTAAAGTGGACATTGGTCACTTATCGGATGAGCCTGAGGAATTAATAACAGGAAAGAAGAAAATGACAGAGAGCTTTCTTCCTTGCTCCTTTCACTGGAGTAAGGCTAGTATTTATCGGCCATCCTTAATTACTCCTGAACTGAGTGGCTTCTTGAGGGCATTTCACACAACAGTCAAGAATCAACATGGCTGTGGGTCTGGAGTCACATGTAGGCCGAGGGGAGAGAATTCCCAAAGATTCACAATTATCTCAGTAATGACAATATTGCATTTATGATCTTTCACAACTAATCCTGTCAAACTCTTCCACAATTTGGAAGGCCTCATCAGACGCTTCAGCCTTCTCTTTTCTAGAGAATGATGTCTCGGTCAGTTCCAGTATTTTCTGATCAATACAATCTCTCTGTTCCGGCATCAACAATGCAGACTTTCTTTGCACATTTATTAAGGGCTTCTATGTTCCTCTGATGCTATTAACTGTCCTGTGTACATGTGAAAGGGTGTCTTACACTGCATTTACTCCAGTGCTAAGGCTGGTTCCCTTAACCTTCTCAACAAAATCCTGAACAGCCAAACGTCACCACCTGAGTTTTTGAACATTGACATCAAGCCTCATCCTTTGGCCTTAATGGAGATATAGTGGTGATATCAATGGTCTGGTTATCCACGGCCCACATCCAATGCTCTCAACACAGGTTCAATTCCCACCATGGCTGCTGATGGAATTTAAATTCAATGAGGAAAACAGGCCGAGTCTATACAGCTTCTCCCTGTAGCTCAAATCCTCCAACCCTATCAACATCCTTGTAAGTCTTTTCTGAACCCTTTCAAGTTTCACAACATCCTTATAGCACAGACACAGACCCTTCGGGCCAACTTGTCCATGCTGACCAGATATCCTAACCTAATCTAGTCCCATTTGCCAGCACTTGGCCCATATCCCCCTAAACCCTTCCTATTCATGTACCCACCCAGGTGCCTTTTAAATGTTGCAATTTGTACACCCTCCACCATTTCCTCTGGCAGCTCATTCCATACACAGACATACTCCCTGTGTGAAAAAGTTGCCCCTTAGATTCCTTTTATATCTTTCCCCTCTCACCCTAAACCTATGTCCTCTAGTTCTGGACTCCCCCACCCCAGGGAAAATACTTTGTCTATTTACCCTATCCACGCCACTCATGATTTTATAAACCTCTATAAGGTCACCCCTCAGCCTCTGACACTCCAGGGAAAACATCTCAATGACTCTAAGCAGTCTGTAATATAATGATAAGAGAATAAAACTACAAAAATGATCTGATTTACTTAGGGAAGGAAATGTGCCATCATTATGGATCTGACACTAAATGCATAGCAATATGGGAGGTGATGGCACCGGACTAGTAAGCTGGGACTCCAGGCTAATATTCCAGGTCATGGGGCTGAATCCTACAATGGCAGATGGTCATGGACCGCTGGTTTGTGATGCAGAGTGATGTCAACAGTGTGTGTTCAATTCTCAAACCAGTAAGGAGACTCCTTCTCAATCGCTTCCCTTGCCTGAGGCATGATTGCCTCTCTCTATATAGAGGGAGTGGGTCTATGATGACTTTACTGAGCTGAAAATGTGTTGCTGGAAAAACGCAGCAGGTCAGGCAGCATCAAAGGAACAGGAGATTCGACGTTTCGGGCATAAGCCTTTCTTCAGGGCTTATGATGACTTTACGTCAGATGATGTTATTTGAATTCAATAAGGAAACTAAAAAGCTAGTCCAATGATGACCACGTAACCACTGTAATTGTTGTATAGGCCTACCTGGTACATTAAGGCCCTTTAGAGAAGAAAATCTGCCAATCCAACTTATTTTTACCTGGTCTGGCTCACAGGTGACTCCAGACCTACAGCAACATAGTTGACGTTTCTGAAAGAGCCTAGCATGCCATTGGTCAATTGCAATTAGGGATGAGCAACAAACGCTGGCTTTCAGAGTGACACCAAAATCCCAGGAAAGAATAAAGCCCACATGATAATATTCTTCCTGGGCACTGATTCACAATTCTCAACAACTGTCATCCTCTGCTCTCTTCTCTTTTCATTTCATACATCCTCCAACATAACTGGAACTGACTTCCATAGAAAGCATGGTGTAAATTGTTTCATTTGAAGTAAGAAACAAATTAAATTGAGAAAGAGTAAGAGAGAAATGAAAGAAAAACATGAAGAGCAAAGGAAGAGATGGGAGGGACAGAGGACCCGGACCCAAAGAAAGAAGGGACTCCTCAGTCTCTGTCTTGCCCAGAAACTTGCTCCTCAAAAATGAGATCTTCAGCTAAGTATCTGACCACCTGTCTTTGTTAAGTCTTTTGTAGTCAAAAGTGTGGGGCTGGAAAAGCTCAGCAGGTCAGGCAGCATCCGAGGAGCAGGAGAGTCGATGTTTCGGGCATAAGCCCTTCATCACACATTCCTGATGAACAGCATATGCTCAAAATGTCGACTCTCCTGCTCCTCGGATGCTGCCTGATCGGCTATGCTTTTCCAGCCCCACACTTTTTGACTCCGATCTCCCGCATCTGCAGTCCTCACTTTATCATGAACTCTTTTGTAGCTTGGCAGTAAGTTTGGATTGGCAACATCCCTCAGATGTACTCTGCAATTCTTTATTAGAGCAAAATGGTTTACAGATGAAAATTGTTGCGCACACCACTGGAATGAGACATAGCTGAGAGGTGTGAGCAAAAATATACGTGCTGTTCTTCATATTAATTCGTGTTGCGATAAGGGGAGAAATTCAGTGCCATGTGCCATTGGATTAACTGCCCATCCCTCCAGTTCCTCCAATCCTGATCATTGGTCCTTTGTGTCAGTTTAGCAGGACGTGGTTTCGAATCATGGTATATTTGTTGCAGGCACCTACCTGAGTCCTGCCCTCTTTTTCGCTTCCCTTTGGCTGCTGCTATCATTGTGTAGAGATTCTGGAGCTCAGAGTTAAACACTCTCCCATCTTGTGTGCTAATGGCCTCAGATAGACACTGCAAAAAAAAGATCACAAGGCGACAGGTTAGAGTGGAAGGTCATTCCACGTCTGCCAAACTTTTGATTGGGGATTTGCAGGTTCCCCTCATGTTACTTTTTATTTGCTCATGGAGGTGGGCATCCTTTGAAGGCCTATATTTAATGACCATCTCTACCTGAGCAGGTAGTGGGGAGCTGCCCTATTGAACCGATGCAGTCCTAGTGGAGTTAGTACATCCACAGTGTTGCTGAGAAGCACGTTCCAGGAGTTCGAGCCTGTGACAATGAAGGAAGAGTCACGTAGTCTCAAGTCAGGGCAGTGTGCGTCTTTGAGGGGAACCTGTAGTTGGTGAGATGGTGCTGTGCAAGTGATTTCAAGCAGAAACCAGTCTGCTTTTAACAATGCAGTGATGTTAATCCTAAGGAAACAACAGTAATTGAACTTGTAACATGACATTGGGAGCCAGAAGAAGAGGAGAACTTTTCACCTTCAGAAGGGTTCAGAAAAGATTTACAAGGATGTTGTCAGGGTTGGAAGATTTGAGCTATAGGGAGAGGCTGAACAGGCTGGGGCTGTTTTCCCTGGAGCATCGGAGGCTGAGGGGTGACCTTATAAAGGCTTACAAGATTATGAGGGGCATGGATAGGGTAAATAGGCAAAGTCTTTTCCCAGGGGTTGGGAGTCCAGAACTAGAGGACATAGGTTTAGGGTGAGAGGGGAAAGATATAAAAGAGACCTAAGGGGCAACTTTTTTGTGCAGAGGGTGGTGCGTGTATGGAATGAGCTGCCAGAGGAAGTGGTGGAGGCTGGTACAATTGCAACATTTAAGAGGCATTTGGATGAGTATATGAATGGGAAGGGTTTGGAGGGATATGGGCCGGGTGCTGGCAGGTGGGACTAGATTGGGTCGGGATATCTGGTTGGCATGGACGGTTTGGACCGATGGGTCTGTTTCCTTGCTGTACATCTCTATGACTCTAATTGCAGTAGATTTCAGAGAGGGTCCAGAGAATTAATTCAAATTCTACCAATTCTAAAAAGTGGACATACAATGTTGAGTGAGTCCAGAAGTAGAGACATTACTTTAAAATTAGGATTTGCCCTTCAAGGACATGGACAAGGGATAATTCTTTTCTCTCAGATGGTTGTGCAACTTTAGAACTCTGGCTGAGAATATAGTAGAAGTGAAGTCAAAGAATATTTTTAAGAAGGGGGTAGACAGATTATCGTTACAGTTATTGGGGTTGGAGTGAGTATGGAATTCAGAACACAAATGAGATTAACCCTGACCTTACTGAATGACAGAGCAAGCCTGTAAGGTTGAACAGGTTAAAAACAATGACTGCAGATGCTGGAAATCAGATTCTGGATCAGTGGTGCTGGAAGAGCACAGCAGTTCAGGCAGCATCCAAGGAGCAGCGAAATCGACGTTTCGGGCAAAAAAGGTTGAACAGTCTATTCCTAACTCATATACTTGTAAGTTACCAAACCAAAGCTGAAAATGTGTTGCTGGAAAAGCGCAGCAGGTCAGGCAGCATCCAAGGAACAGAAGAATCGACGTTTTGGGCATGAGCCTTTCTTCAGGCTCATGCCCGAAATGTCGATTCTCCTGCTCCTTGGATGCTGCCTGACCTGCTGTGCTTTTCCAGCAACACATTTTCAGCTCTGACCTCCAGCATCTGCAGTCCTCACTTTCTCCTTGTTACCAAACCAATCCAACCACTTGGGAAACAGGATGCCTCCACACAACATTTTAGAAATACTTATTCATAGGATGTGAGTATGAGTGGAAAGTTCAGCAGTTATTCCCATCCCCTCAAAGCAGTGGTGCTGAGCTGTCATCTTGAATCCAAATTGATTAGCTCGGTAAAATAAAACAAACAGCTGAGGATGCTGGAGATCTGAAACCAAACAGAAAGAGCTGGAGACAAAAGATTTAACGTTTCACGTCTAGTCACCCATCTTCAGTTCTGATGAAGGGGGACTAGGCTCGAAATGTTAACTTGAATTTTCTCTCCACAGATGTTGCAAGACCTGTTGAGTTTCTCTTGCACTTTCTGTCTTTGGGACAGGGGCTTGCTGGGCCACTTCAGAGGATAATTAAGACTGTCCCATTCTTCAGTGGATAGGGAATCAAATGTAAATCAGACGAAGGTAAGGATGACAATTTCTTTTTTTTTATAGAATCCCTACAGTGTGGAAACAGGCCCTTCAGCCCAACAAGTCCACACTGACCCTCCAAAGAGCAACCCACCCAGACCCATTCCCCTATATTTACCCCTGGCTAATGCACCTAACCTTGGCATCCCTGAATACTATGGGCAATTAAGCATGGCTAATTCACCTAACCTGCACATCATTGGACTGTGGGAGGAAACTGGAGTACTTGGAGGAATCCCTTGCAGACACAGGGAGAACGTGCAAACTCCCCACAGATAGTCGGCCAAGGATGGAATCAAATCTGAGTCCCTGGTGTTGTGAGGCAGCAGTGCTAACCACTGAGCCACCGTGCCACCCCCAGAAAGGAATTAGTGAACAAGATGGATTGTTGGATGCTGTCATTATTGTTATACAATAATCACTGCCATGGTTTTTTCAAAATCTCATTCGCGCGATGAGGGAGTTGCTTGCCAGGCCAGCATTTTATTGCCCATCCCTAATTGCCCAGAGGGCAATATTGCTGTGGGTCTGGAGTCACAAGTAGGCCACACGAGGTAAGGATGGCAGTTTCCTTCCCTAAGGACATCAGTGAACCAGATGGTTCTTTTTTGGCATTCGACAATGGATTCATGGTCATGGTTAGACTCTTAATTCTAAAAATTTCTTTGAATTCACAATCTGCTGTGGCAGGATTCGAACACGGGTCCCCAGAACATTACCTGGGTCTTTGGAATAACAGCCCACAAAAGGTCATTCTGCGAAGTGAAAGCTCATGGTTTAGGGGATAACATCCAAACATGGATAAAAGATTGGCTGGCTGGCAGAAAACAAGTCAGCATACATAAATGTCCATGTGATAATTTTAATGGGCTCTGGTTCACAATTCTTTACCGTCTTCCTCGTTCCCTTTCATACATTCCCCAAACTGGAACTGACTTCAGTGGTGGAAAGCATGGCATCAAGTGTTTCATTTGAATAAAAATCTTGTTTGATCGGCAAAATGTGATGATTGAAGCCCCGCAGGAGTCAGTGCTGGGGCCTCAGCTAATTTCACATTTTGACTATTTACAACAATTACCTCGATGAGGGGATCAAAGGCATGGTGCAGGTAATACAAAGACTGGTTGGAAATGGTGTACAGACGACATGAGGAGGTTGCAGATGCGTATGTATAAAGATCATAGAGTGAATAGGCAGCATCTGGCAGATCCAGTGTAACGTCGGTAAATGTGAAGTTCTTCAGTTTGGCAGGAAGAAAAAGAAAGCAGAGTGTTATTTAAACAGAGACTGACTGCAGAATTCCAAGGTGCAGAAGGATCCAAGTGTGACAGTCATAAAAAGTTAGTATGCAGGTACAGCAAATGATTAAGATGATTAATGGAATGTTATCCTTTATTTCAAGAGGAACTAAACAGAAAAGTAACTTTGAACAACTTTTCATTTAACCCTTTCTTCAGGTCAAAGGGATGGCCTGTGGGTATGGCCCATGGGCCCCAGTTATGCCTCTCTCTTTGTGGGATATGTGGAACATTCCTTGTTGCAGTCCTACCCAGGTTCCATCCACAACTCTTTCACCAATACATCGATGGCATCACTGGTGCAGCTTCCCTTTCTCACCCGGAATTGGAAAAGATTATCAAATTTGCTTCCAAATTTCTACCTTGCCCTCACCTTCAACTGGTCCATCTATAAGTCCCCCCTTCCCTTCCTTGACATCCCTGTTTCCATTTCTGGGGATAGGCTGGCCATCAATATCCACTCCAAAACCACTGACTGCCACAGTTACCTTGATTATACACCATCATACTCTTGCTTCCTGTAAAGACTCCATCTCATTCTCCCAGTTTCTCCACCTGTGTTATATCTGTTCTGACAATGTCACCTTCTGCAGGGGCCCTCAGAAATATCACCTTTCTCCCCGCTACCGCAGTCAACAGGGCCCTTAGCCATGCCCGGCCCTTCTTCTGCACTTCGACCCTCATCCCCTCTCTTCCCTCCCACAACAATGATAGGGGTCCTCACTTACCACCCCATCAGCCTCTGCATTCAAAGCCACCATTTACATTATCTCCAACCGAATGCCACAAATAGACACCTACTCCCCATTCCTGAAGAAGGGCTCATGCCCAAAACGTTGATTCTCCTGCTCCTTGGATGCTGCCTGACCTGCTGCGCTTTTACTGCAACACATTTTCAGACCTACTCCCCACCCCCACCCCTTTGTCAACATTCCACAGGGACCATTCCCTCTGGATACTCTGGTCCACGCCTCCTTCATTCCCAACATTCCCCTATACCCAAAGGCACCTTCCCGTGCAATTTCAGAAGAGGTAAAACCTGTCATTTACTTCCTCCCTCTTCACTATCTAAGGCCCCAGACATACCTTCCAGGCAAAGCAGCGATTCACCTGTATTTCCTTCAATCAAGTCTACTGTATTTGCTGTTCATGGTGTGGTCTCTCTCTGCAGTCAGGCAACTAAACGCTGGTTGGGAGACTACTTTGCTGAATACCTATGTGCTGGATGTAAAAATGACCCTGAACTTCCAGTTGCCTGCCACATCAACACACCGATGTGTTCCCAAGGCAAAATTACTGTTGCTGCTCTGCTGCAGTGCTCCAGTGGGTCACAACACAAGCTCAAAGAACCTCATCCCATTTTTCACTTGGGGCCTCCAGGCCTCACATCAACTTCAATAACTTTAGAGCCTTTACTTCTTCACACAGCCACACCCAGTCTTGTTATGACCCAGGTTGTTTTAGCATAACCAACGTTGAAAATGTGTTGCTGGTTAAAGCACAGCAGGTTAGGCAGCATCCAAGGAATAGGAAATTCGACGTTTCGGGCATAAGCCCTTCATCAGGAATGAAGGGCTAATCACCCATCAGCATAACCAACCCCTTGTCACCCACTCTCAGATCTATTATCACATTTCATGGTTTTCTTTCAGCACAGACTGCCTATTCTGTACTATCCTCAGCTCTTATTATCACTTCTTCAGCTTCTCTTCTGTCCTGACCAGCTATCCATAAACCCTTTGTTTATCTACCCCTTCCATTTATATAGTCATAGAACTGTACAGCACGGAAACAGACCCTTCGGTCCAAGTCGTCCATGCCGACCAGATATCCTAACCTAATCCAGTCCCATTGGCCCATATCCCTCTAAACCCTTCTTATTCACATACCCATCTAGATGCCTTTTAAATACTGCAACTGTACCAGCCTTCATTACTTCCTCTGGCAGCTCATCCCATACACACACCTCTGCGTGAAAAAGTTGCCCCTTAGGTCCCTTTTAAATCTTCTGCTCTCACTTTAAACCCTATGCCCTCTAGATTTAGAATCCCCTATCTCAGGGAAAAGAACTTGGCTATTCACCCTATCCATGCCCCTCATGATTTTATAAACCTCTATAAGGTCACCCCTTGGCCTCCGACACTCCAGTGAAAATAGCCCCAGCCAATTCAGCCCAAACCCTCCAACCCTGGCAACATTCTTGTAAACCTTTCTGAATCCTTTCAAGTTTCACAACATCCTTCCTATAGCAGGGGGTCAAGAACTGAACAAAGTATTCCAGGAGTGGCCTAGTCAATGCCCTGTACAGCCATAACATGACCTCTGAACTCCTACACTCAATGCACTGACTAATAAAGGCCAAGCATACCAAATGCGTTCTTCATTACCCTGTCTACCTGTGACTCTATCTTCAAGGAATTTACCTCAATCTCTCTCTCTCTCTCTCTGGGCTCCCTCTTCACCTAACCGCTCACCCCTCTCTTCCTCTCCACTCCCCTCTCCCACTTCGTCTTCACCATAAATACCACATTTTTCCCCCGACTACTATCTGTTCTGATGAAGAGGCATTGGATTTGAAATTTTAACTCTGCTTTCTTCTCACAGATGCTGCCAGACCTGCTGAGTTACTCCAGAAATTTTTGTCCTTGTTTTATAAAAGTAAGAATGCTACCTTTCAGTTACACAGCACTGGTGAGACCATGTCTGGAATACTGTGTGCAGTTTTGGCCTCCCCATTTAAAGAACAGTGCAAACGTATTGGAGGAAGTTCAAAGGAGGTTTACCAGATTCTTATCTGGAATGTGAGGGTTGTCTTTAGAGGAAAGATTGGACAGGCTGGGATTGTTACCACTGAAGTTCAGAAGAGTGAGGGGTGATTTGCCTGAGGTACATATGATACTGAATGCTCTTGACAAGGTGGATGTGGAATTGATGTTTCTTCATGTGGGATTGAGAGTGTGGTGCTGGAAAAGCACAGCAGGTCAGGCAGATTCCGAGGAGCAGGAAAATCAATGTTTCGGGCAAAAACCCTTCATCAGAACTCTAAACTCCAGCATCTGCAGTCCTCACTTTCACCCGGTTTCTTCGAGTGGGTCAGTTCAGGTCTAGGGGGCATTGTTTTGATATTAATGGTTGCCTTTTCAGAAAAGAGATGAGAATTTCTTTCTCTCAGAGTTGTGTAACTTTGAAGGTAGGGTAATTACAAGGTAGGTACATTTTTGTTAGGTGGGAAATGAAACATTACCGGATGTTGACAGAAATGTGGAATTGTCAATGCAAACAGGTGAGCTGAAGAAATTGAGCTACAAAGAGACACTAGATAGGCTTGGATTGTTTTCTTTAGAGCAGAGAAGACTGAGGGGAGGACATGATTGAGGTGGATAACATTATGAAGAGTACGGGCAGAGTGAATAGGGAGCAGCTGTTCCCCTGGGTTGAGGGGACATGGTTTTAGGGGAAGGGGAGAGATTCAGAGAGGATCTGGGGAAAAACGTTTTCACTCAGCGGGTGGTGGGAATCTGGAATGCACTGTCTGGGAAGGCAGAGGAGGCTGGAAACCTTACAATCTTTAAAAGAAATCTGTATGACCATTCAAACATCGTAACAGTCAAGGATACGGGACAAGTGTAGGAAATTGGGATTAGGGCACTTTAAGTGGCAGTTATATCATGCAGACTCGATGGGCTGAAGGGCCATAATATCTATATTATTGAACAGTGGAGAAGGCCCGTTAGGCTGAAAGGCCTACTTCCTATCCTAATTTGTGCGTTTGTATTACTGATTCAAGAATTTATTCCACATTTTTATTCTATTATTTTAACAAAACTTAAATTTCCCAGCTGTCATGGCAGGATGTGGGCTAATTTCTTTGGATTATTGTTCCAATAACAACAAACAATGTGCTACTGTCCCCTATCCAACCTGTGAATTAATGTTGGAGTACCACTATGCTGTCTTTTGGGTCAAGTGAAATGACAGAGAGATCATCTGACTGGGTCATTGGGATACACAAGGGAACAGACATGATGTTGATGGGTGGAATGTTTGAGTGATCATGCATACACAAGGAATGCAGACGCTAAGGAGCAGTAGTAATGATCGTCAAATAGAGGAAGAAGCAAGGAAAGCTGAGATGGACCAAAATGATGCAGCACGATTGGGGAAAAAAAAACTCATTGTTACTCCAGGGTCAATCCTAAAAAGATCACACACCCCCAATGCTTTGTCAGGCATGGCAAAGTGTAGAACACTTGAGGCAGCAGTGGATTCACGTCCCACCCCAGAGAGTAAATCACAAAAGAAACATTGCGGCCGATATGTAATAGTAGGAGTGCTGCACTAATGGAGGTGCTGCCTTTGTCCTGTTTGCCCTCTCAGGTGGATGTAAAAATTCCACTGGCAGTAGATTGAAGAAGATCAAGGTTATTCTCTCTAGTGTTCTGGTCCAATATTTATGGAACATACAACATCAGTAAGAAAAAAACCTTTCTGCTGTCACAATGATATTGCTGTGTGCAAAATCGGTTGTCATATTCCCTACAGTACAATAGTGACTTCACTTTCAAATAACAAAATGGGGACTGGGACATCTTGAGGCCAAGAAATAGCAGTCTTTCCTTCTTTCATTCTGTTTAACTTTCCAATGGATTTTCTTTGTGAGCATTTCAACCTGGGTTGAGAGTATCCATCTCCAGCAATTCCAGTTGCAGTTGCTCCCTGGCATTCACCAGTCACTACCAGGAACTATTTGATCTACACAAGCAAAATGTTTTGGATCTTGGAAAAAATGTGGGAACCACTGTTTTTATTCCGAACTCTCAAAATTTGCAGTACTTGTTTTTGTTTGGGTGTTTCATTCAGTTTCTTTATTCTTTAATGGTCATGGGCAAGATCAGTATTTGTTGCTTATCCCTAACTGCCTTTGAAATGAGTAGCTTGCTTGACCATTTCACAGTAAACCTCATTGATGTGGATCTGGGGATATATGTTGGCCAGATTAGCTGAGGATGGCAGATTTCCTTCCCTAAAGGACATTAGTGATCCACTGTTTTTTGAGGATCACCCTATCTTGAAACAATTCTGTGTTCTCCAATGGAATTTTGTTTCATCTGTGACCTCAGTAATTCTTTTCTAACCTGATAGTCTAAAACATTCATCCCATTTTTCTCTCCACAGCTGCAGCCTGATCTGCTGACCATTTTCAGTTGCTTCTGTTGTGCTTCGAATTTTGGTTAATAAAATGTCTATTAAGCTTTCCTCAAGTGAGCAGTGGTCTGTGACTACAAAATAGATAAAGAAAAAAATAGAGAGGGAGAAGAGAAGGAATGAGAATAAGTGAAAAAGTGAAATTACCTATTTTGATAATGAAAATAAAAAAGAATATTATTGAAATGGTGAGAGATTGCAGAGCTCTGAGGTGCACCCAGTGTATGAATCACAGAAGATTAGTATGCAAATAACTAGTCAAGTCAATAGAATATTAGCAGATATTGCAAGGGGAATTGAAAACAAAAGTTTAGACATGCTTCAGTTATACAGGGCATTTGCGAGATCACATCCGGAATACTGTGCACAGGATCGGTCACCTTATTTAAGGAAGGATGTAAATGCATTGATGGCAGTTCAGAAGATGCTTAGTCGACTAGTATCTGGAATAGGCAGGTTGTCTAATTAGGAAAGGTTGGTCAGGCTGGGCTAGTATCTGCTGGAGTGTAGAAGATTAACAGACGATTTGACGGAAACATATAGGATCCTGTCGGGTCTTCGCAGAGTGGGTCTGGAGTTAGTTATGGGCAAATCTAGAAGTAGGGGCGCTACTGTTTAAAAATTAGGGGCTGACCATCTGAAATAGAGATTAGGCAATTTTGTCTCTCTCAGAGTTGTCTTTTGAACTCTCTTCCTGAAAAAGATGGTGGAAGAAGAGTCCTTGAATTTTTAAGGCAGAGATAGATTCTTGTAAAACAGGAGGGCGAAAGGTTATTAGGGGTGAGTGAGAACATAGATTTGATGTTACAGCTATGATTAGATTAGATTAGATTAGATTAGATTAGATTACTTACAGTGTGGAAACAGGCCCTTCGGCCCAACAAGTCCACACCGACCCGCCGAAGCGCAACCACCCAGACCCATTCCCCTACATTTACCCCTGCACCTGACACTACGGGCAATTTAGCATGGCCAATTCACCTAACCTGCACATTTTTGGACTGTGGGAGGAAACCGGAGCACCTGGAGGAAACCCACGCAGACACGGGGAGAATGTGCAAACTCCACACAGTCAGTCGCCTGAGGCGGGAATTGAACCTGGGTCTCTGGTGCTGTGAGACAGCAGTGCTAATCACTGTGCCACCGTGCCGCCTAAAAGTGATCTTACTCAATCATGGAGTAAGGCTCAAGGGCATGAACACCCTGCTCCAGAATCATATATTTACAGTAAGAGGAAGGAGTAAGAACAGAAGGAACCAAAGTGTTTATACATCCTCTACTACCTGTAGGAGTGTACATAATTAATCCCAGGGCATGATGTGAAGAGCAATAGGGAAGCTAAAAGCAATCAACATTTATCTCCCAAACAATACCATTAACACAACAGGCGGTCATTCACTTCAAATACTGCTGTTGAGATCTCGCTCTGCATAAGGTGGCTATTACATTTCCTTGGAGAAAGTTGAGGCAAAAAGTGTGGTGCTGGAAAAGCACAGCCAGTCAGGCAGCATCCAAGGAGCAGGAGAGTCGACGTTTCAAGCATAAGCTCAACATCAGGAATGTGTGGAAGCCCAAGAGATAAAATGGGAGGGGGTGGGACTGGGTGGGGAGGGGGGGGGGGGGTGTGCCAGCAGTCAAGGTAGCTGGGAATGCAGGTGGGGGGTGATGGTGATAGGTCGGAGGGGAGGATGGACCGGATAGATGGGAAAGATGATGGACAGGTAGGACAGTTCAAGACGGTGGTGCCGAGTTGAAGGGCTGGATCTGGGATAAGCTGGGAGGAGGGGAGATGAGGAGGCAGGTGCTGAGGAAGGAGATGTGGCTGTGGTAGCGAGTCAGCATCAGGATGTGGCTGAAGACCTTCAGGGCAGAGGAGATGACCTGGGGGGTGCAGTGGGAGACAGACTCACTGACATCCTTGTCACATTTCCTTTCTGTTCTTTGAAAATAATTAATGGGTTATCATACTCTGGGAACCCCTGTTATCAGGCAAGGCCAGGTAAGGATGTAAGTTGGCTCATTATTTTCTTCAGACATTATGATGCCTCTTAGGGAATGGAATGAGTTAACTTATAGGCAATAAAACTTTCAGCCACCTGTATGAACAGTAAAGAAATAAAATAATCAATATAACCCACTGGTAAACAACAAGAATTTTAAAAATTGCAGATAAGGTGGCAAAGGTTCTCCTTAAAATAGCTCCAATGCTCAGTCTCGCACCTTCAGCACAAAGGTCAAAGGGTAATAGATAGTTTCAGCCTTTTCTACACTCAGCACCCGCCCCTTTCGGAACACCTGAACACGAAACTGCTCAATCAAGTTGGGCTTTCGACTCAGTATCATTTTGCCGTAGGGAGGTCCTGCTGGAGAAAGGAGCTGTTAAGTTTAAGTGGAAGGTGATTTCCAGACCCAGGAATGTTGGCAGTCATCCATAGATAAGAGATACCACACAGTGATATCGGTGAAGTGATTTCACCTTGAGGTTCTGGTGATGGTCATAAAGCGTTCAAGTTTTGTCCTCATGATTTATGAAACCATCTGCACCTCTTGATTAGATTCCAGTCTGTAACACTTTTAGATATGTGTTATTCTATATATAAACCATCAACATTCCTTGATTAGATTTCTTGCTTCTGAATAATCATTGTTCTCAGTATAGATTGTTTAAATATTTTGATTAGATTCCAACCTGTAACTCATTCCTGAGTATCAATTGCTCTGCATCTAAATCCCTTAGCTTAAATTCCAGCCTGCAACTCATTCCTGGGTATCTATTATCCTTTACATAAATCCCTGGGTTTAGATTTCAGCCTGGAGTTCATGCCTGGATAGCCACTATTCTGCATTTAAATCCCTGAGCTTAGATTCCATGCTGGGCCAGCATTTATGACCCAATCCCAGTTATCCTTGAGAAGGTACTAGTGAGCAGCCTTCTTGAACCGGTGCAGTCTATTTTGTGTAGGACACTCACATGCAGTTAAGGAGGGAATTCCAGGATTTTGACACTGAAAGAATGGTGGTACGTTCCCATGATGGTGTGTGGCTTGGTCAGTGATGGTATTCTAATGTATAGTCTGCCCTTGTCTTCCTGGATGGTGGTGGTCATGAGTTGCAAAGGTGCTGTCGAACAAGCCTTGGCGAGTTAAAGTCATGGAATCATAGAGGTGTACAGTATGGACACAGACCTTTTGGTCCAACTTGTCCATACCAATAACCTATATAGATATCCTATATAGATCTATTCATTCATATACCCATCCAGGTGCCTTTTAAATCTTGTAATTGTACCTGCCTCCAGCACTTCCTCTGACAGCTCATTCCATACAAGCACCACCCTCTGAGTGAAACAATTTCCCCTTAGGCCCCTTTTATATCTTTCCCCTCTCACCCTAAACCTATGCCCTCTAGTTTTGGATTCCCCCAGCCCAGGGGGAAGACCTTGTCTATTTACCCTATCCATGCCCCTCATGGCTTTATAAACCTCTACAAGGTCACCCCTCAGCCTCCGACGCTCCAGGGAAAAGAGCACAAGCTTATTCAGCCTCTCCTTCTGACTCTAACCGTGGCAAAATCCTCGTGAATCCTTTCGGAAGCATTTCATGTCTCAAAATATCCTTCCTACAGAGGGGGACTAGAATTGCACACAATACTCTAAAAATGGCCAAATCAATGTCTTGTACAGTCGCAACATGACCTCGCAACTCTTACAGTCAATGCACTGACCAATAAAGGCAAGTGTACCAAATGCCTTCTTTATGATCCTATCTACCTGAATGGTGTCATGTCAGGTCTTTACTGAGAGGCCATAAGGATGTGATGAAATGTTAACTGTGTTACTCAGTCCACTCTAGTACATCGTATGGATCAGTTTTTGTCCAATGTGTGCAGGAGGGTTTCCTGACACAGTATGTCGAAGGGCCGACAAGATGGGAGGCCACACTGGATCTGGCACTTGGCACTGAACCAGGTCAGGGTGTTTGATTTAGTGATAGTAAGCACTTTGGAGAGGGTGACCATAATTCGGTTACATTTAGTTTAGCGATGGAAAGGAATAGGTACATGCCACAGGGAGAGAGTTATAGGTGGGGGGAGGGCAATTATAGTGCGATTAGGCAAGACTTAGGATGCATAGAATGGGGCAGCAAAATGCAGGGGATGGGGACAATCAAAATGTGGAGTTGTTTAAGGAACAGATATTGCGTGTCTTTGATAGGTATGCCCCTGTCAGGCAGGGAACTGTGGTTCACTAAAGAAATTGTATCTCTTGTTAAGCGGAAGAGGGAGGCTTATGTGACGTTCAGGTGAAATGGTTCAGATGAGGCCATGGAGAGTTACAGAGTAGCTAGGAGTTAAGTAGGGCAAGGAGGAGACATGGGCAGTCTTCAGCAGGTAGAATAAAGGAGAACCCTAAAGTTTTTTATACATATGGGAGGAATAAAGGGATGACTAGGGTAAGAATAGGGCCTGTCAAAGACAGAAGTGGGAAGTTGTGTGTGGACCCTGTGGAGATCGGTGAGGTGCTAAACAAATATTTCTCATCTGTTTTCACACAGGAAAAGGAGAATATTGTAGAGGAGAAGACTGACATACGGGCTATTAGACTTGACAGGATTGAGGTTAGTAAGGAGGAGGGGTTGAAAATATGTTGCTGGAAAAGCGCAGCAGGTCAGGCAGCATCCAAGGAACAGGAGATTTGATGTTTTGGGCATAAGCCCTTCTTCAGGCTCATGCCCAAAACGTCGATTCTCCTGCTCCTTGGATGCTGCCTGACCTGCTGTGCTTTTCCAGCAACACATTTTCAGCTCTGATCTCCAGCATCTGCAGACCTCACTTTCTCCTAAGGAGGAGGAGTTATCAATTCTAGAAGGTGTGAAAGTAGATCAGTCCCCTGGGCCCGATGAGATTTTTCTGAGAATTCCTTGGGAAGTGAGGGATGAGATGGCCAAGCCTTTGGCCTGGACCTTTCAGTTGTCATTGTCTACAGGTTTAGTACCATCTCTATGACTCTATGACTGGAGGATTGCAAATGCTGTGCCCTTGTTCATGAGGGGAGCCTTACGGCTGTTGTAGGAAAAGTTTTGGAAAGGATTATAAGAGATGGGATTTATAATTATCTAGCAAGCAACAATTTGATTGGAAGTAGTTAAAACATGGATTCATCAAGGGCAGGTCATGTCCCACAAACCTCTGAGTTTTTTGAGAAGGTGACCAAGCATGTGGATGAGGATAGAGCAGTTGACGTGGTGTACATGGACTTCAGTAAAGCCTTTGAGAAGGTTCCACATGGTAGGCTATCGGAGGAAATGCAGAGACATAGGTTTGAAGGAGAGTTAGCAATTAGAAAATATTCAGCCTGGAGTCCAGTTACTAATGGTGTGCCACAAGGATTTGTTTTGGGACCATTGCTGTTTGAATTTTTATAAATGACTTGGACACAGGCATAGGTGGAAAGGTTAGTAAGTTTGAAGATGATACTAAAATCAGTGGAGTGGTGGACAGTGTGGAAGAATGTTCGAGGTTGCAGGGAGACTTGGATAAACTGCAGAATTGGGCTGAAAAGTGGCAAATGGAGTTCAATGCAGATAAATGTGAGTTGATGCACTTTGGGAAGAACAACAGTAAGGCAGAGTACTGGGTCAATGGAAAGATTCTTGGTGTCCATGTATATAGATCCCTGAAAGTTGCCACCCAGGTTGATCGTGCTGTTAAGAAGGCAAATGGTGTGTTAGGTTTTATTGGTAGAGGGATTGAGTTCCGGAGCTGTGGTGTCACGCTGCAACTGGACAAAATGTTAGTGTAGCCTCACTTGGAATATTGTGTGCAGTCTGGTCACCCCATTACAGGAAGGGTGTGGAAGCATTGGAAAAGGTACAGAGGAGATTTACCAGGATGTTGCTTGGTCTAAAGGGAAGGTCTTGTGAGGAAAGGCTGAGAGACTTGGGTCTGTTCTCATTGGAGAGAGGAAGACTAGGAGGGGATTTAATAGAGACATACAAGATGATCACAGGATTAGATAGGGTGGACAGTAAAAGTCTTTTTCCTAGGACGATGACATCTGCTTGTAAAAGGAGGCATAACTGTAAATTGATGCGTGATAGATTTAAGACACGTCAGATGCAGGTTTTTTACTCAGAGAGTGGTAAGGACGTGGAATGATCTACCTGCCAATGTAGTTAACTCAGCCACATTAGGGGCATTTAAACAGCCCCTGGATATGCATATGGATGATGATGGGCTTAGATTAGTTCACAGGTCAGCGCAACATCATTGGCTGAAGGGCCTGTTCTGTGCTGTATTGTTCTCTGTTCTTTGTAGGTATCAAAATAAGATACCTACAAAGTATAATGGAAAGCTGTCTATGCCTATTAAATCATTCCTCCTCTTAGAATCCTGCATATTGTATATTCAAACCCATTCTCTACAAGAAACACATCGCTCTGCAACTCAGCTGCTTTCTGGTTCTGAGTTTGAAAGCTTACTCAGTAATGACGAAGAACTGGGAAGCAAAGAGGGGATAGAGTGAAGGCTCTATGGATCCAAAGGGGTCATTAAGACCATCTTTTTGAATGTCTGCATGATCGTATCTTTATTGAGAAGAGTTGGGAGGGATGTTCTCCCGTGTGTCCTAGTCAAAATCAAGCTCTTAACCAACATGATCAAACATGGCTTTAAGAAATCACATTTATTTGCTGTTGGTGGGACTTGGGACTGTGCACAAATTGGCTACAATGCTTTCCACAGTATGTTGGAACAACATTGCAAATAAGATGTTTGAGTAGATGTGAGGTGCTACGTAAATGCAGATTTCTTCTATCCTTCATCTACACAGAATTCTATCCATTGTCACTGTAAAGCACTCAGATGTTAACTGGGGTGTGTCTCTGCGCTCGGCAGTTTGCTGTTACTGCACGACCTGGGTAGCATTCATGTATGCCTGGCTGGGCTTATGCAATGTGCCGCTGGACAATCTTATCTGCGGGGACATCAGGAAAAATTCCACTCCACCCTCCTCCCTCCCTGCGGCAATCCGGTGTGCTTCATCAGGTTTTGTTCAGGGAAGTTTATTGCTGGGCGGGAGGGAGAAATACTCACCCACTGATTCCCCACTGGATTCTCAGATTGATTTATGGCACAGCAACAGGCCATTCAGCCCAACTCACCGATACTGGACTTTATACTCAACCTGAGCCTTCTCTCACCCTATCAACACATCCATCCAATTACATCAGTAAAAAGGCATCTGGATGGGTATATGAATAGGAAGGGTTGAGAGAGATATGGGCCAAGTGCTGGTAAATATGATTAGATTAGGTTAGGATATCTGGTCCGTATGGACGAGTTGAACCGAAGGATCTGTTTCTGTGTTGTCCATCACTATGACTCGATGATCTGTTCCTTACTCAAGCAGAAAAGGACCTGCTGTTGAGTCTGACCTACAGGCTAGCTGGCTTCACACTCCTACCTAATGGCATTGTCTGTCTACCTTCACCACTGCATGGACTGCAGCGGTTCAAGAAGGCAGCACAGCACCAACTTCTCAAGGGTAGCGAGGGAGGGGTAATAAATGCTGGGGCTCAGGCAGCAACATCATGCCCTACAAACAAATAAAAGAAAACATTCCCTCCTGCGTGGCTCCAGCTTCCCCTAAAGGGCATCTGTTCTATTTGCTCCCACCCTGTGGGAGCGAGTTCCACCTTCATACCAATCTGGCACATAAAATGCCTGCTGGGTTTTCTATCTCCAGTTCTGAACTTTCCTGCCAGTGGGAGAATCTTCAGTGGATTCCACCAATCAGAACTCTTTCATAATGTTCGAAATCCTCAGGAAGCTCACTCCACTGGCTTCTCTGATTTAGAGAAAACAGCCTTGACCTGCACAAACCTCCTTGAATGGTTCTCTCACACAGTTCTGATATCATTCCAGTTAATCTACTTGCTCTTTTGTCAATGCCTCGATACCTATTTTTTTAACAACTTGAAGGCTCAACAGAATATTCAAACGTGATCTAACCTTTAAAGTCACAACTCTCTTTTACAATTCTCTCTCCAGCCTCTGAGCTGCAGTTTCTTGTTTGTTCGTGGATTTGCAAGTCTGCGTTGCTACTTTTAATGATATGTGTAATGTTAGCTGATCTGGGATAAGATAATGAGCAGTCTTCCTATAAGTTCTCTCCTGCACTGAGTTAAGGTGGGGTGAGGGGGGGGCGAGGGAGGGAATAAACTCCAACCAGGGCTCTAGCCAGGAAACGTAAGTTTGCGATACAATCAGACACAACTGCAAATCCCTTCCTGGTCAAATGGTCTGCCAACACTTGTTACCCAGGCTCACACAATAGGGTTCATCACAGCCTGTGGAGCTGTAACCCAGCCTGAATCAGAACCATTTAAGAAGGAAGAGATTAGATTTTCTTTTCCAAAAAAAAGAAACTCAAAAGGATTAGCTGACATGAAACCAGAGATGAAGCCACATTACACAGACAACGAATGCTGCCTTGCTTTGAGACAATTAACTCCCGACTGGCCTTGACCCCATCTCCCTGTGATATATGGCAAGTTTCAACGTCCATGCACTAATCCGAGGAAGGATGATTTCCGAGAGCGTTTCATGGCCCAGGCACTCGTCACACCTCATCGATCAGATCAAAATAATAACCCTGAGGGCCCCAGTTCACTCAACTTCACAGGCTGACAAGAACTGCTGACACCCGTCCTATCCTGTAACCCGTTTTAAACAGAGACAAAATAGAAATCTGTCTTGAATATACTAGTGGGGATACCTACAGCAAGTGACTGACAACAATAATAGCTCACATCTACATAGTTCTTTTGGCATATTAGGTTCCAAATCAAATCACAGGAAAGTTATCCGACTAAGTCTGACATTGGGCAAAAGTGAGGACTGCAGATGCTGGAAACCAGAGTTTAGATCAGAGTGGTGCTGGAAAAGCACAGCAGGTCAGGCAGCTTCCGAGGAGCAGGAAAATTGATGTTTTGGGCAAAAGCCCTTCATCAGGAATACACATTGGGCCATCGAGGGAGATATTAGGATGGGTGAGCAAATATTTGGTTCATGTGACAGATCTTATAAGAACCCAAGTAATTACAGACCCTTGGATTTGCTGCATAATTCAATAAGATAAGGCTGATCTTACCATGGCTGTAATTTTCTTTTTCTATCTGATTTGCTATCACTACCTCCCTCAAGTCCCTTGTCAATTGAAAATCTGCATTTTTAAAATTCACTCACAGATACCCATTTATGCCCATCCCTAATTGCCCAGAGGGAAGTTAAGAGTCAACCACATTGCTGTGGGTCTGGAGTCACATGTAGGCCAGACCAGGTAAGGTTGGCAGTTTCCTTCCCTCAAGGACATTAGTGAACCAGATGGGTTTTTCCCAACAATCACCATCATTTGAATCTTAATTTCAGATTCTTACTGAATTCAATTTCCCATCTGTTGGATTCAAAGCCAGATTCCAAGAACATTGCCTGAGTCTCTGGATTAAACACTTAGTCCGTCACCTCCCCAATACTGCCTTGATTCTCTTTGATGTCCAGGCTCCTCTGCTTGGTGGGGGAGAGACTTCCAAACACAAATGGCTTTCTGAGAAGAAATTTCTCACCATTCCATCTTATTTGGGAGAACTCTTATTTAAGGAGATAAACAGATTGTTTGTTAGTAATGGATTGAAGGGTTCTGAGTGCTGGGCAGGAAAGTGGAGTTGAGGTGAGATGAGATCAGCCATGATCATACCAAATGGTGGAGCAGGCTTGAGGGGCTGAATGGCCTACACCTGCTCCAAGTTCTTATGTTCCTTATTTGAAGTCATCTTGCCTGGATTTCTTCCAGCTGGCTTCCCTCAACTACTAAAGCCTGGTTCTAGCTTCTCCAGTAAGGAAGCATTCTCTCAGAAGCCACCTTGTGGAGTCCTCAGGAGATGATATGTTTCACTTGGATCCCGTCTCATTCTTCTAAACCCCAAGGAATATGGGTCCAAGTTGCTCAACCTTTCCTCATATGTTAAATCCTTCATTGCAAAAAAGCACCTGAGTTAACTGCTCTCAACCCCCAATGTTGCTCCCTCAGTAAGGTGACCAAAGTTGCTCCTACATAAGTCTTAGACCATGAGAGGAATGGAGAAGTGTAGTGAAGGAATTATAGACGTCAGGGCCCAGGTAACTGAACGGTCAGCCTAAAGGAGTGATGAACATAGCAAGAAATCAGAAAGGTGTAAAGATCTTGGAGGGTTATAGGGCCAGAGGAATTACAGTGTTAGGGATGGCTGAGGCCTTGTGAGCAATGATAAATATTGGTGCAAAACTGGGAGGCAATACATCTTATCTAGGGCAGGGATGAGACACAGGGGTTGTGCTTGTTAACATTACTAACTAAAAATCTGTCTGTCTGTCTATCTCCTCCTTAAATTTGTTCAATGTCCCAGATCCACCACACTCTGGGTAGTGAATTCCACAGATTCATGACTCTTTGAGAGAAATAATCCCTCCTCATCTCTAGTTTGAAATCTGCTACCTCTATCTTAAAATTATGATCTAAAGAAATACAACATACATAAGAATGTAATATAGATGCAAGACTAAAAGTGAGGAGGTGTTTACTTGGGCTGAAAGAATATTAATGGGGAAAAGGCGACTGGTTAAAAAGTTAATCAGTCTAACATGAGCCGGTGATGCTAGCGTTTTTGCCATCAATGCTTTCTCATCTCTTTAAGAATCTCTCTCTCTCTCTGATCCACAAAGGGGAGTCAAGTTCAAGATCACAGAGTGGAAGGGCATCAGACGTGACAGAAACATTTCGTGGCTCATTGCTTCCAGAAGACTATTTCTGACTCAGAAAGGCCAGGCAACATGACCCTGGCAATTAGTTGCCTGTGAACTTGAGCACTGTGCATGATGTTCAACTGCAGATAGAACCGTACGGCACAGGAGTAGGCCATTCAGTCCAGTGAGCCTGTTCTGGTTGTTACAGTAATTCAATTTCTTCTAAAGGATTTCATGGGCTCTGCCTCTACTCCACCCAGTGTAAAGTATTCTGTGTCCAAACAGACCTCTTGGTGAAAGGAAAAATCTACATTTCCCCCTTACTCCCGTATTGACAACTTTAAATAGATCATTTTATTGTCGCTGACTCCCAATTGAAGGAAATAAGTATTCCCTCTAAAACATCTCCAAAATACTACAGATGCAAAGAATCTCAAGTGCAGGGACCACAGGAGCGGTTTTTGTGCTGTGGAATGAGATTTACGGCAAATGAACCTGTTTTAGCTAAAGGGAGGACTGCTCGCTGAGATCCCCTGCTGAAATACCATCTTATTCAAATAGATTTTTAATAAAAAAACATGACCAGGGCAACAGAGAGTGCTTAAGGTTAATGTTTCATCTTAAAAGGTTTCCCATCCAACTGTGCAATTTCCCTCAGCACTATATTAAGATGCCAACCTGGATTATATGCCCATGTTTCTAAAGAGAAATTTGAACCCGCAACAACTTGCATTTATATAGGGCCTTTTACATTGTTAAGAAGTTCCAAGGCACTCAACCAGTGTATTATCAATTAAAATATGACGCCAAGGAATATTAGGATGGGTGACCAAAAGCTTGGTCAAACAGGAGTGCCCTGCTGGAGGACAAAGTGTGAGAGAGCTAATTCTGGAGCTATGAACTTAGGTAGCTGAAGACATGGCTGCCAATTGTGGAGTGATAAAAATCATGAGTGTGCAAGAGTTCAGAATTGAAGGAGCACAGAGATCCCGGCCAGTTAGAAAGATAAGAGGGATTTGAAAACAAATGAGAACTTTAGAACCCAGAATTTGCTGGTCTGGGAGGCACATTGGTTAATAAATACAGGAATAATTGACATGGACAGGGGAGGGGATAGCCTAGTGGTATTATGGCTGGACTGTTCAGTCCAGACACTCAAGTAATGCTTTGGGGATCTAGGTTTGAATCCTATCACAGCAGATGGTGGAATTTGAATTTAGTGTCAATCTGGATTGAAGAATCTAATGATGATCTGTTACTTAACTCTGTGATCTGCCTGTATTGCTCGCAAGACAAAGCATTTTGCTGTGCCTCAATACACATGACAATAGATTCAATTCAATTCAATTCATGTCAATTATTGGAAAAACCCATCTGGTTCACTAATGTCCTTCAGGGAAGGAAACTACCATCCTTACTTGGTCTGGCTTACTTGTGACTCCAAACCCACTGCAATGTGGTTGACACTTAATTGGTCTCTAGGCGATTAGGGATGGGCAATAAATCCTTGCCCAGTCAGTGATGTCCTCATCTGATGAGTGAATAAAAAAGAACAAGACTTCGGGTGAATAAGGATAATGGCACCAGTGTGTCTGACTCCTCTCCAGCCTGTTAGTAAGTGAACCACCTGTCTCTGAATACAAAATATATTGAATTTTCAAATGCCACTAATCTATAACACATTTAGAAAGTATATTTATTGATTTCTGAGTTAAAAGCTGAACACTTGATGTACAGAATTGAAAGTGATTTGGCTTACATTCGATGGAAATTAAGTTTTCTGATGAATAAGTTGGAACCAAAGGAAGGCAAAATGCCTCCTGGCGCTCTCTGTGATCAACACTGTGATCCAAATTTCCACTACAGAGGTCAATACCAGAAATGTGTACTTCATCCATTCTTTACAATCCTCAATCTAAATCTCCTGGACTACTGCCAACCATATGCAGATAGCAAAGAGCTATTCCAATAAAATCGTGAGACATGAGCGAGCATTATCAATCAGCTAGAGCTCAGGAGGTAGCACTCTCTTCTAATGTGAAAGGAACTGGGCTAAAGTCCTACTCCAGAGGCCTAAGTACAAAACTCAGTTGAATTTTCAATGCAATATTGAG
Source organism: Hemiscyllium ocellatum (assembly GCF_020745735.1). Lineage (NCBI taxonomy): Eukaryota > Metazoa > Chordata > Chondrichthyes > Orectolobiformes > Hemiscylliidae > Hemiscyllium > Hemiscyllium ocellatum. The sequence goes on along the minus strand of NC_083407.1, from coordinate 9,704,438 downwards.
TCACTGCGGAGATACTGTCTTGTATTCACTTATGGGTTGTGAGTAATGATGACTACGCCTGAATTTATTAATCATTCCTTATTGTCCAGAGGGTACTTAACAGTAAACCACATTACTATGGGTCTGCAGTCACATGTAGGCCAGACCAGGTAAGGATGGCAGATTTCCTTCCCGGTAGGACGTCACCAAATAAATCAAAGACCCACTTACCCTCTCAGATGGAAGTAGGAAATCCCACGAGATTATAAGAATGAGACCATTCTCCCCAGTGCCTCAGCCAGTATTTATTCCCCTAAAACTAACAGAATTTAGTTAGCCATTTATCATATGACTGTTTAGGGGATCTGGCTGCGAGCAAATCTGCTTCTGTGTTCTAGATTGATGTGGAGGGGCCAGTGATGGACTGGGGTGGATGCAGTCATTAGTCACATGCTTCCGGAGGGCATGGGAGCACCACTCCCACAAGTGCCTCTCCAAACCACTCACCATCCTACTTTGAAAGTAAATCATCGTTCCTTCAGTGTCATCGGGTCAAATTCCTGGAACTTCCTCCCTAAGAGCACTGTGGATCACCTACAGCACATAGACCGCAGTGGTTCAAGAAGGCAGCTTACCATCACTAGCAGATACTAAAATCTTTCAAGAGTTGACAAATTGAGTTTAGATTAGATTAGATTACTTACAGTGTGGAAATAGGCCCTTCGGCCCAACAAGTCCACACCGACCTGCCGAAGCGCAACCCACCCATACCCTTACATTTACCCCTTAATTAACACTACGGGCAATTTAGCATGGCCAATTCACCTGACCTGCACATCTCTGGACTGTGGGAGGAAACCAGAGCACCCGGAGGAAAACCACGCAGTCACGGGGAGAACGTGCAAACTCCACACAGTCAGTCGCCTGAGGTGACTGAGGTTAAGAAATGTTACAACCCAAACCTCCTCTAATTCAAGGGTCAACTAGGGACAGGCAATAAATGCTGGCCCAGCCAGCGACACCCACATCCTATGAGTGAATAAATAAAAAGTCTTTATCAAGAGTGAAGTGCCAACTGACCAATACAAGTCAGTATTAGTCACATTGGACAGACAACTGGGTCAACACCATCCTGTTTGTCAAATATTGCCACTGTAGATCCAATAACCATTTCAACCACTTCAGCTGACAAAAGGGCTGTGCTCCAAAAGCCTGTGATTTAAAATAAACCTGTTGGACTATAACCTGGTGTTGTGTGATTTCTGACTGTGTTCTAAATTCCCTTAGGAGGGCAAACATCACCTCTCTCAAAGGATCAACTGACTCAATCTTTCTCCTAAGCGTACCCCCTTTGTCCTAGGAATCACCTGAGTAAACCTTCTCTGAACTGTTTCCATGTACTTAATTGGGGGACTGACATGACAGTAGTGGGGGTCTACAACCGTGCACAGACCCTCACATCTGAAGGAAGTTCCCCATACCACCACAAGCATCTAGGTGGAGATGCGTATTAAATTCCATTCATGGAAGCTTGAAGATAGGGGAAAGAAACTCTTGTCCTTCAAAATTTGAGAAATTAATTCACTGAGCTTTAAAAGTGAACTGCAGCAGTTCAAGAAGGCAGCTTACCATCACCTACTCAAGGGGCACTGAGGGAAAGGCCAGAAATGTTGGCCCAGTCAGCATCGTGGCCCATATCCCACAAACAAAGTGTTGATGCTGGAAGGTGTCACGTGGGACATGGCAGTGAGAGAGTTAAAAGCCTGGGAAATCATATCACGCTGCCTATGTGACATGCCATCTGATATGGGGAACATGTTTCTCAATCTGAGCTGCCTGCTCCAAATGGCGATGCTGTCTTTTGCCTGCCCCCAGGTCACACCATGTCCCTGTGCATTCTGAGATTAACACGACTGCCCGTCACACATGACCATGGAAAGGGGCTAACCCTGTGATCAAGTTGCAGGACTCACTTAAAGGGTCACCCCCCCTACAGAGGGGGTCAAAGTGCATGCAAGAAAGTGTGGCGAGTCCTGCTAATCATACTTGTGTCACCAAGGTAACAAGATGAACCTGGGAGATGTGTTATGCTTTGTTTTCCATACTGTCGTAGCTGGGGAACGAAGAGTTAAACTTGTAAACCTTTCAGACAAAGTTGGAACGAAAGAAAGCAGTTGCATTTCTGGAGCAATTCTTCATTGCCCCAGGATGTTCCAAAGTGCTTTACAGTAATAAAGGACTATTGAAGCATTAGACACTGTTGTAATGCGGGAATGTTAACAACAATTTTAAAAGATTTTCTTTGTAATCAAATCTTTAAGCAAATACTGACAACACAGTGTCAGGGATTCTCCCATAGCCCGAAAGCACAGGCTAAAGATTGCATGCTTAAGTGTGCCAAAGGGGGCTTCTACCAGCTGCTGGCTCAGTGGAGAGTGTGCGCTACTCACAGAGTCTCTGACACAGTGGGCAGTGGTACTGATGGACTTCTAGGAACTGATCTGTAACTCATCCCAAAATATGTCCTTTAGCCACAACCGCACCTATCCCTTGTCCTGACAATGGGCTGCTTTCCCATTTTAACTTACTCATTATCACCATTATCAGCTTCTCCTTCTCCCTGGCAGATTATCATCCACGCCTTTGTCTACCGCATTCTCTCACCCTGGGTTCCATCCACCTACCCAGTCACACGTCCCTCCTTCCCTGCTACTCCTCTGCTACCCCTCCTCCAACCACCTCACCCCCCGTCTACAGCTTTTATGCCACCTTTTCCGAACTACTACCACCTTTAAAGAAGGGTCACGGGACTCGAAATGTTAACTCTGCTTTCTCTCCACCGATGCTGCCAGACCTGCTGAGTTAGAGACGAGAAACCTGCAGATGCTGGAACTCAAAGTAGATAAGCAGGAGGCTGGAAGAACACAGCAAGCCAGGCAGCGTCATTGATGGGTTTCTCCAGCATTTTCTGATTTTGTTCTTGTAACTTATTGTCTTCACCAAGAAATGGCACGTGATGCAGAGACATCAGAAGGGAGGAGATAAGAAAATGATAATGGCAAAGTACAGAACTGCCCAGTTGAATAATGTCAGACAGCACCTGAGGGGAGAGGCTGGGGAGATTCATGGTAGGTTTCTGCTACAGAATGCTAATGAAGTACTGTATTCCTTTGTTGAAATGTGTACAAGTAGATAGCATAGAGTCAGTTGTGACCTTCGATATTTCCCTTGATCAAACAGAAATACTCATCATCAAAAAACTATTAGCATGAATGGGAGGTTGGGGAGCTGATGGCCTAGTAGTATAATCAGCAGAATATTAATTCAGAAACGCAGGTAATGTGCTGGGGTGCCCTTGGTTCTAATCCTGCTATGGCAGATGGTGGAATTTGAATTCATTAAAAATTGGAATGAAGAGTCTAATGATGACTATCGATTGTTGGAAAAACCCACCTGGTTCACTAATGCTCTTGACGGAAAAAAAACTGCCATCCTTACCTAGTCTGGCGTTCATGTGACTCCAGACGCACAGCAATGCAGTTGACTCTTAATTGAGTCTATCAACAGATACATCGACCTAGACCCTATATACCGGCCACTGCAACGGACAGCAACTGACAATCGGAAGCGGCAGATACAAACCAATACAAATGCTGGAGGAATCAGCACAGAAGCGCTTCACAGGAGGCTCCCAAGCACTGAAGATGTCACCTAGAAAGGGGACGAAACGTTTGCAAGAAAAACTCCCAGCTCGGCGAACAGAACCACAACAACTCTTAATTGACCTTTGGGCAATTGGGGATGTGCTGACCCAGCCAGCGATGCACTCAATCCCGTGAGAGAACCAAAAAAAAAGGTGAACAGCTGTGTTTTTTAAATACAACAACAATAACTACACCTGTAAAGTGCTTCACTGGTTGTAAGCGTGCCATTATTGTGAAAGGCTCTACGTAAATGTAATCCTTCCTTTCTATTAATTCCAATCTCCTTTAAGTGCTTCACCTTCAAAACTTCATCAAACAGCCTCCAAGCAGATATTAAGCACAAGATGGGTTTCATGTGCAAATTCAATTTTGGGCTCAGAGAATTCCAGTGGATTTCTGAGGCATGACCCACTGCTTCTAAAGCCATACCGACAAGGTCTCATGGCCTCGATGCTCTTTAGGTGAACCCAGTTAAGGTTTCCATAAAGTGCTCTCGAGCGTTTCTCCATGATTAACGTCAAACTAACTAGTCTATAATTCCACAATTAATGTCTCATTCCTTTTCCAATGTTGTGTTTACATTAGCTGTGGTCCACTCCTCAGGTACAGTTCTTGTGAAAATTATAGGGCTCAGTTTGTTCAGTTCATGTGCTAGCTTTTGGTTCTGAATCCCTGATTTAAACTCCAACTCCTCTCTTGGGTACCAATTGTTCTCCGCGTAAACTATCTGAGCTGTTCAATTAAATTTCAGCTTGCCGTGCACTCCCAGGTATTCATTATTCGAAAGGTAAACCACTCAAACCCCTCAATTAGATCACAGCATGGCACTCACTTCCATATATCCATTATGTTATTTGGAAACCAATCAAATCATTACTGGTCATTATTTGGTCATTACCACATCGCTGCTTCACAACCTCAGGGTTGTTCAAAAGCTCTCTGAATACTTCTGAAGTATAGTCACTGTTGTAATATAGCAGACAGCAGGGAAATTGGGGACAGCAAGATTCCACAGTCAGCAATCTGTAATAAAATCGGTTGGAGGATAAATATTGGCAAGGATACTTCAGGGTTGAAAATGGTGAGGGTGACATTGTCCTATGTCCCTCTTTTAGTATTATTGTGGGTTTTTTAAAAAGCTATTTTTGCCCATTTACCAAAATTATTTAGCCAATTATTCAGTTGCTATCAATGAGGCTAATCATAAACCTGAGTGCATCTCAAGTGCACTCCACTGTAACACAATGTGAACTTACAAATCAGAAGCAGGAGTGGGCTATTTGGTATCTCCAACCTATTCTACTAAGGCCATTGCTATCTGACTGATCCCAACCTCACTTTCCTGCATATCTCTGAGAACTGCTGACTCCTTTGTTAGTCAAGAATATATCTACCTCTGCCATAAAAATATTCAATGACCTCACTTCCAAGACTGTAGGAAAAAAATCTCTCCCCATCTCCGTCTTAGATCTTGGACAGATGTAGGTTGCATTGGGGGGTACCATATTTCCAAAAGAGATTGCTATTCAGGCGTGGATAGTTCAGTGAGTGCGAGTCCTGGGTTACAGACCGTTTTTTATAATCAGAAGAAAGAAAATCAAAAGGAGACACAGGCATTCTCTCAACACTGAGAAGAATAGTTGATATGAGTTACTGAGTACAGAACCTGAATGCCCGAACGACCTGAGATTGGAAAGAAATTTCCTTGCATTGCGTTGTGGCTTAACAATGTCATATTTATGCCACTAAGCAGGTTCTGCTGCTTTGTGTTATGGCTGGCTATTCCAGAAATTGTATAAACATAATTAAGGGCTCATAGGAAGTTAATTTTCTACATACAGATAGCACTGAGAAACCTCAGCTGCTTGCTCATAAATGGTTTTGTGTTCTTTTTGAATTCGCCAATTTGTTGCCCCCCTGGTTATTCCTGCTTTTTAGTATTCCACTTTGGCAGATTAGAGTAAACTAGAAAGAACAGCAGATTCTGATCACATCAGCATGCACAGTGCTTCCAAATGTCAGAGGAGCAAGACCATCAGTTAGCAGATAAATTCAGTCAGTGCATGTTCCACCTTGGACTGCTTTACAATCTCAAGCGAAAACATCCAGGCCTTTGTCTGATAGAATCTTTTCAGGTGACCAGAACCTTGTTTTCCTCAATTAGGAATAAGTGAACCCAGAGGAATCTTTTTGTATGGAACATCTCAACTTTTTCATCAGTGCCAGGAACTCTGTAACTGAGTAGAAGAGAGTCAATATCATATGCCCACCAAACCTAAAGACTGGGCAAATCAGTGGCCCTGCTCCAGATAGTAATCCACAAGATTACCTAGGCATGTTGTTATCAATACCCCAGAATTCCCAATTCCCATAGCACCCTCCCTTCATTACACGTGGAGGTGAAATAGGACAAATATATCTTGTTTTATTCACTTGTGGAACATGGGTGTTGCTAGCCGGGCCAGCATTTATTGTCTGTCCCTCAGCTGCCCATGGGAAGGTGATGGGGTGAGCTGCTTTCTTGAACTGCTATAGTCCAAACCAGTTATAGAAGGATATTATTAAGCTAGAGAGGGTTGCTGGATGCAGAAGGTTTGATTTACAAAGAATGGCCGGATAGGCTGGGACCTTTTTACTGGAGCGTAGGAGGTTGAGAGGTGACCTTATAGAGATGAAGAAAATCATGATGTTTATAGATAAGATTAATGGTAGGTGTCTTTTCCAAAATGATGGAAACCGAAATGATCGATGATTTCAAAAGGCAGTTAGATGGCCAATTGAGGGATATGAGAGCCACATGGACAGATTGGGGGAATGGGATTGATGAGATTGCACTACAGACAGGCAGTATGAACTCAAAGGGCCAATGGCCTCCTCTGTCAATAATCAATTTCAAGCCTCAAATCATTGATAAGGGACTAGCTGGAGTATTGTGTCCAATTCTGGGCACCACATGTCTATAAGGTTGTTAAGGACTTGGAGAGGGTTTAGAGAGTACTAAAATGGTACAAATAATGTTAAATGGAGAGACTGAGGAAGATGGGGTTGTTCACCTTATTGCAGAGAACATAAAGAGGAGATTAAATGGAGGTGATCAAAATCATGGAGAGTTCTGCTAGGAAAAAAAGGTACTGGCAGGTGGCCCATGAACCAGAGAACCGAGATTTAAGATAATTAGCAAAAGGAGCAGAAAGAGAATTTATTGTGTAAAAGAGTCATTATGATCTGAATTGTAACAACTGAAAGGGTTGTGGGAACAGATTCAATCATGAACTTAAAAAGGGAATTGGATGAATGTTTAAAAGGAAAAAAACATCATACACTGGTCGAGAAAGAGGGAGGGAGTGTAACTAAATGTACTTCAAAGGGCTGACACCGTGGGTTGGGAGGCCACTTTCTGTGGTGGGTCATTCGATGAATTTGGAGTAGGATAATGATCTCAGGGAGGATTGGAATAGCACAGATTTTGACTACAATTTTGCAAAATTTTATGGAGATGTGATCCTCATCTATTTCCAAAAAAAAGTGACATTTCTGGATGGGATGAGAATTCTACTCAATAAACTCTGGTCCTACAGCAGCAGTTAATGAATGAATTAATAGATTTTTCCAGTAATTTTGGCTCCTTTTGGATCTGAAGCCAGAAGGTTATGGGTAAGATGGTCTTACGCCTCTGGTTGAGAGAAAGTGAAGACTACAGATGTTGGAGAGTCAGGATTGAAAAACGTGGCATTGGAAAAGTGCAGCAGGTCAGGCAGTATCACACATTCCTGATGAAGGGCTTATGCCCAAAACATTGACTCTCCTGCTCCTTGGATGTTGCCTGACCTACTGTGCCGTTCCAGCCCCACACTTTTCAATTCTTATCAGTGTGAGCGTATGAGATTGGTACAACTGGCTGGCAGTCAGCAGGGCTTTCTGAAGGGCATACTTTGCTGGGCAAACTTACAGAATTCTTTGAAGAAAGAGAGAGGGGACAGATGAAGCAGAGGCAGTAGATGCGGTGTAGCAGCATATTGTAATAACATTTGATTAAGAACCATATCAAAAGACTTCCAATGACATGGAGCATTGAAGGGGATGTGGTCATAGGATGGTTAAAAAGGAGGAAGCTCAAGGTTGAAGCAACTTCTCTGACCAGGAAACTGTGATGAGTGGTGCTGCACTGAGACCTAAGTGGAGCCAGCTCTTGTTACAAACACATCGGAATAATTTCTTGTAAAGAATGAAAGGCAACAAAATCAACATTTGAAGTTTATGTCAAATTGAGTGAGTGGCACCACATATGTGGCAAAGACTGAGGCAAGATGAAACCAGGATAGGCAGTTAAGTGGCAGATGCAGCTAGATGCATTCTGCAATAAGAACAGACGACGGGAATGAATATTTCCAAAAAGCATTAAGGGAGGAGAGAAAGCTTAAACAAACTGGAAATGCTGGAGAAACTCAATATGTGTTGGGAGAGGAACAGAGTCGATATTTCAAGTCTGGTATGACCTCTTCAGCGCTGGAGCCAGAATTTGATGCACAGAGAAACACACTATTTGAAAGGAATCACTTCAATTATTTCTAAAAAGTATTCCCATGATTAACTACAAACTGACAGGTCTATAATTCTGAAAACAAGAACTGCTGGAACTCACAGCAGGTCATGCAGCATATATGGAGAGACAGCAAGCTAATGTCTTGAGTATAGATGTCTCTTCATCGGAGCTGACGGAGCACATTTACAAAGGAGGACTTAATGAAACTTTGAAGAGGTGTCTTGGAGGCCTCTGACAAAGCACTAGTGTTTAACCATGCCTCAGTACAGAGTCTATAATTTTTGTCTTTTGCATTTAAAGTTGATTTATACAAGAATCTGAAGGTAATGGTGAATTTGCAAAATGCTAAATCAGGCAGCAGCTGAAATATCTTTTAGGGCATTTTGTTACTCGAAGGATATAAGTTATAAAGTTGTTTCGGAAGAAGAGGCACATTGGACTTAAATGTTAATTCTGTTTCGCTCTCCATTGATGCTGCCAGATCTGCTGACTTTCTCCAGCAGGGAGATTTCGTTAATCTTCTTTAATTCATGCTGTGGGATGTTTTAAGTCCGCCCAAAAAGGCTAGCAAGAGTGAGGTTTAAAAATCACCTGAAAGACAGCACATTTAACAGTGTAGCACTCCCTCAGTGGGAATCAGTTTAGCTCAGTTGGCTGGATTGCTGATTTGCAGAGCAGACATATGCCAACAGCGTGGGTTCAATTCCCATCATTGGTTTGAGGTTACCATGAACGACTGTCCTTCTCAACCTCTTCCCTCACCTGAGGTCTGGTGGGCCTCAGGTTAAATCTCCACTAGTTGCATCTCTCTAATGAGTGAGCAGTCCCTATTGTCTGGTAAGACTATGGCGACACAAACACAACTCCCTCAGCCCTGAATTGGGAGAGTCAGTGTAACTTTTGCACTCAAGGGTCTGGAATGGGGCTTCAATCTGAGTGACATAGTCACAAGTACTCCTTACTGAGGCACACTAAACACTCTACTGTCATATCACAGTATTGTGCTTTCAGGGAATGACTGGAAGGATGGCCTCAGAAACAGTGCAGGGCAATGCAAGAAGCTGTGGGCTAACTCCTCAATGCAAGGCACTACATAGCAGAGTTAAACCAACATAAACAGGGAAGCATTTCTACACTGGAGACCTGTACGTGACATCATGAATTATGTGAGGAATAATTGATTTTTAATGGTAATTAATCAATCACGAGTTTTGTTTGCCTATACAGAGGAATGTCATGTGAATTCCTGGCTGTGGATCCCTCCTTTCTCGGTGACCTTTAAACAGGCTTCAAGTGCTTGGATAAGGTGGGTGTGGGGAGCGAAACGGTGCCTTGGTTCGTGCGGTTGTGTTTGTCAAGCAGTCTCATTGTGCAGTCCAAACACTGCAGTGCCTGCACTCACCAGAGAGGAGAATACAAAAGACCTTCTACTTCATACCACAGTCACTGAGGGGTGACCAGATCGTGAGGCAGCTGCTGAAGGAGGATTTAAAGGCACGCACCTCTTTTGTATCAATCACGTATTAGACCTGAAGTGAGTTTAAACATCTTTTGAACACATTGACAAGCTAATACCATCCCTGTTGAAGAATGACTATGCGGCTGCCCATTGACTAGAGCTGCTTCTGTTCAGCATCTGTCCCCTTGTTCTCATCCTGGAACAGAAAGCAAAAGATTGTGCTAAACTGTGTAGTTGGAACAAAGTTTAATTTTTCCCTAGATGCCTTTTCCGAGGTCAAAATCTATTTCACTTCAATGAACGCTGGAAAGATTGCCCAACCCCATATCTGAAAGTGACCTCCAAAAGGCGTGGAGAGCCTCATAGGAAGGAAGAATGGAACTTTTTTAAAGATATTACACAATATTTACAGGATAGAAATGGATTATTGAGTCTAACTGGTCTATCCTGTTCCACATGAGTTTTCTTGCAATCCAATCCATCAAGCAACAATTTCTGTGTATACAGCAGTTACAGAAGTATTATGAATCTAAATCTGACATTATGCCACATGGGCCACAATAAGTTAGATGACTGAAATGGTCCATCTTAAAGAAAGAGAGGTGGATAGTTGAGGTGGTTTTCTGATTGAATTCAAATGTTGAAGGTTAGGTTGCTGAAGGTCAATGCTGGAATGATTAGAATCAAGCACACTCAATAAACCACATAAAAAGCGAAAGAACTATGGACCATGTAAATCAGAACCAAAAAACAGAAATTGCTGGAAAAGCTCAGCAGCTCTGGCAAAATCTGTGGAGAGAAATCAGAGTTAATGTTTCGAGGTGAGTGACCCTTCCTCAGTTGTCCACAGATGCTGTCAGACTTGTTGAGTTTTTCCAGCAATTTCTTTCGCACTCGATAAACTAGATTTGTCAGAGGACAGATATATTGGAGGGCTTTAAAGCTGAAATGATCAGAAATTGGGAGGAATAAGGGCATGAGAGGTTTGGAACAAGCAGACAAATTTTAAAGCTGAGGTTTAACTTAGATATGTTAGGCCAATGAACACAGCTGTGACAGATGAATTAGTGTATGGCAGCAGAGTTTTAAATAAGTTCAGGTTTGCAGAAGGTACATCTAGGCTACCAGCAACATGTTGGAATATGCAAGGCTGGCAGTAATAAATTTCACCTGATGAAGGGGTAATGCTCAGAAAGCTTGTGATTTCAAATAAACCTGTTAGACTATAACTTGGTGTCGTGTGACTTCTGACTTTGGCAGTAACAAACACGAACGAGGGTTTCTGCAGTAGACAAGGTGAGGGAGAGGTGAACCTACGAGCTGTTACAGAGGCAGGAATTGGCAGTCTAGGTGAAGCAGATCATTTTGGAGTCAACTGTAACACCGAGGTTGCAAATAATCCTGATTCAGCCTGACACAGTTGCTAGGGTGAGGGATGGGAGTTGGCAGTGAGGGGCCACAGCTTGAAGACAATCACTTTGGTTGAGAGGATGTTCCCTCATCAGGGACAATCTAGAATGAGCAGTCCTAGTTTTAGAATAAGGGGTAGCAGATTTTAAACAGAGCTGAAAAGGCATTCCTTCTCTTATGGAATTCACTCCCCCAGATTGTGGTGGATGCTGGCACATTGAGTGAACTGAAGGAGGAGTTGGATAGATTTTTAATCAGTACTATGTTGAAGGGTTATGGGAAGCGGGCAAGAAAGTGGAGTTAAGACGAGACAAGATCGGTCATAATCGCATTAAATGGTGGAGCAGGCTTGAGGGGCTGGATTATCCCCCTACTCCTGCTCCTAGTTCTTGTGTTTTCAAAATTTACTTGAAGGAAATTTCTGCTCAGTCAATGGATGTCATTCAAACAGTCTATGGTGATTCAGAGATGGGGAGAGGGCAAGACAGGTGGTGGGAGATGTGATGATGCAGCACATGGTTTACAAGAAGGAAACTTGGAGAGGTAGTGTGGCCCCCAAGTTGTTAACTGGAGGAGGGCATTGAAATAACTTCACAGATGCCAGTGTCCTGTCACCAAGATACCCTTCATTTGCACACAGAAAGTCCTTAGCATTGATCCAGCTCACTCTGAGCCAACTCCCAGAGTGAACAGAACCTCTGCCACTCTTGCTCTTATCTGTCAGCCAGGACTCCCTGCTTGGACCAGATTAACAGCTCCAAGCAGGGGATCCAAATTCTATGAGGTCTATCCACCTGACCTCATTACAATCACTACAGGAATGTTCAATCTTGATTCCGAGATTCCATGTGGTTGGGCAGAAAGTCAGGAAGAATGTAGTGATGTGTGGTTAATTGTGAAGCCAGACGTAGTTAATGCATTTCCTGATTTGTAAGTAAGGAGTAGTAGATTGGAACTGTGGTCTCTATATTAATATTGATCTGATGTGCACATGCACCTTCCCATTTTGTGATTTTTTTTTGTTAAAATGGTTAGAAGGCACATTGATTGTGTACAAATTTCTCCTTTATTTCCTTGGTCACTAATGGTGGTTGAAGGCATGGCTACTCATGGTGGGAATGATTGAAAGTATAAAAGATGTGCAAGAGGCCAGAATTGGAGAAGTGCAGATGGAACAGAGGACAGAGACTTTCAGAACTTTAAAAAACGATGCATATTAGCAACAGTCAATTATTGATTACACGAGCACAGAATCCATTATTGTAACACTGCTTAAAGAACTTGGTTTCCTTAAATGGTCTTGGCTACTGATTTACTCACGTTGCAAATCGGCTGGACTGATAGTCAAGACAGCAGAAAAAATAAACTGAAGGAAAATAAGGAGCAAAAAGGTAAGAGTGAAAAGTAAAGAGCAAAACACCAGCGAGAGGGTACACAGAAACAGAAGCAAGCAAGTAAGATGTGAGGGAGGAATTTAACAGGGAGAAGGCAACAGATAAGGAGAGGAAGGAGGCCAAGGGGGAACAAATGAGTGAGAGAAGGAAAAATAAGGAAAGACAATAGAGAATAAGAACATGTGTGCAGAGCTGGGACTGAGAAGCAGATGAGTGAAAGTAGTTAGCACTAAAATAGAAGTTTAATCATTTTTTAGATTAGATTACTTACAGTGTGGAAACAGGCCCTTCGGCCCAACAAGTCCACACCAACCCGCCGAAGCGCAACCCACCCATACATATACCCCTTACCTAACCCTTACTACAGGCAATTTAGCATGGCCAATTCACCTGACCTGCACATCTTTGGACTGTGGGAGGAAACCGGAGCACCCGGAGGAAACCCACGCAGACACGGGGAGAACGTGCAAACTCCACACAGTCAGCCGCCTGAGTCGGGAATTGAACCCAGGTCCCTGGCGCTGTGAGGTAGCAGTGCTAACCACTGTGCCACCGTGCCGCCCTCTATAAGGTCACCCCTCAGTCTCCGATGCTCCAGGGAAAACAGCCCTAGCTTGTTCAGCCTCTCCCTGTGGCTTAAATCTTCCAACCCTGGCAACATCCTTGTAAATCTTTTCTGAACCCTTTCAAGTTTCACATCATCTTTCCGATAGGAAGGAGACCATGTGATGGAACATATTTATTTTGAAAGAGAAGGAGACAAAAAATAGGTAACTACAAGTCAGTTAGCTCAACATCTTAGGCATAGAGATGTACAGCATGGAAACAGACCCTTCGGTCCAACCCGTCCATGCTGACCAGATATCCCAACTCAATCTAGTCCCACCTGCCCGCACCCGGCCCATATCCCTCCAAACCCTTCCTATTCATATACCCATCCAAATGCCTTTTAAATGTTGCAATTGTACCTGGCTCCACCACATCCTCTGGCAGCTTATTCCATACACACACCACCCTCTGCATGAAAATGTTGCCGCTCAGGTCCCTTTTATATCTTTCTCCTCTCACCCTAAACCTATGTCCTCTAGTTCTGGACTCCACCACCCCAGGGAAAAGACTTTGTCTATTTATCCTATCCATGCCCCTCATAATTTTGTAAACCTCTATAAGGTCACCCCTCAGTCTCCGACGCTCCAGGGAAAACAGCCCTAGCTTGTTCAGCCTCTCCCTGTGGCTTAAATCTTCCAACCCTGGCAACATCCTTGTAAATCTTTTCTGAACCCTTTCAAGTTTCACAACATCTTTCCGATAGGAAGGAGACCAGAATTGCATGCAATATTCCAACAGTGGCCTAACCAATGTCTTGTACAGCCGCAACATGACCTCCCAACTCCTGTACTCAATACTCTGACCAATGAAGGAAAGCATACCAAACACCTTCTTCACTATCCTATCTACCTGCGACTCCACTTTCAAGGAGCTATGAACCTGCACTCCAAGGTCTCTTTGTTCAGCAACACTCCCTAGGTCCTTACCATTAAGTGTATAATTCCTGCTAAGATTTGCTTTCCCAAAATGCAACACCTCACATTTATCTGAATTAAACTCCATCTGCCACTTCTCGGCTATTGGAAAAAATGTGAGGATCTGTTACAAAGAAGTGCAATATTTAGAAATACATAGAATGGTCAAGCAGAGTCAGCATGATTTCAGGAAGGGGAATCATGACTCACAATACTTATTAGAACTCTTTGGGTATAACAAGCAAGATAGATAAAGGGGAATCAGTAGATGTAACACATTTGGATTTTCAGAAAACATGTGATAAGGTACCATACTTTGGCTACTTCATAATGATAACATGGTTAGAGCTTTGACTAATTAATCGAATACAGAAAGTTGGGATAAGTGGGCAGGAGGGAGAATTTTCAGGATGGCAACATATAACTTGTGGGGTGCCACATTACCAACAGTCTGTGGGGTATCATTAACCAGAAACGGAAGTGGACAGGATACTTAAATACTGTGGTTATACAGACAGGTCACAAGCTAGGAGCCTTGCAGTGCGTAATTCACTTTCTGATTTCCTTAAGGCTGTCCACCACCTACAAGGTACAAGTCAGGTCTGTGACGGAACACTCCCCTCTCGTCTGGACGAGTCCAGTTCATCAATTCTCAAGAAATCCGACAGCATTCCAAATGAAGAAACCCCCTTAATTATCACCCCTACCATCTTCAACATTCACTCCCTCCATCGTGGTGACAACAGTGTGTACCATCTACAAGATAAAACTGCAGCAACTCACCAAGCATCTTCTGATAACACCTGCCAAAATCATGACCTTTAACACCTAGAAGGACAAGGGGAGCAAACACATTGACGCATCACTACTTGCAAGTTCCTTTCCAACTCATACATACTATCCTGACTTGGAACTGGTCCTTTATTGTTGCTGGTCAAAATCTGGGAACTCCCTCCCTCACAGCACTGTAGTGTCCTGACACCCCAAGGACTGTAGTTGTTCAAGAAAGTGGCTCACCACTTCTTCTCAAGGGAAATTAGGGATGGGCAATAAATGCTGGTCTAGTGAAATATATCCTGTAAAATAATATATTAATAAAAAATCATGACCTATTAAATGAGATATAGGCTTCATCTGACCGTGGTGTCACAATCTGCACCTCTTATAATAAAAGCATATGTGCTTTTGTTACCATGTTGTGAGTGAGTTATGAGTTACAACTCAATTTCAGGACTTTGAATCTAAAAACAATCTTAGCTCACCATTTCTGAGAACCCATGCAGTTGTTACAAAGGGTCGCTCAATCCAAAACGTTAGCTCCGATTTCTCTGCACAGAAACTGCCAGACCTGCTGAACTCTTCCAGCAATTTCTGTTTTGTCACTCATTTCCTGGGTTAGGATAGTGGTGCGCATAAAATTCTCTAAGACTACTACAGGACTGCTTCACAATTTTGTGTAGTGCTTCCTCTAAACCACCACCAATCGTCTCTCTCTAATGAAAGAGCAGCCCTATGATCCAATAGACTGAGGTGAATTTACCTGTTATTCCTGCAAGTATGCAGTGCTCCCAACATCACAATACTGTTTTAGCTCCAAAAGTACTTATTGGTTTGCAACGTCCTGAAGTTCTCAAAATCTTCTTTGTTACAACACAGGAACACAACTGCTAAAATTGAGCTTCAACACATGTAGTTTTAAATTCAAACTC
Source organism: Hemiscyllium ocellatum (assembly GCF_020745735.1). Classification (NCBI taxonomy): domain Eukaryota; kingdom Metazoa; phylum Chordata; class Chondrichthyes; order Orectolobiformes; family Hemiscylliidae; genus Hemiscyllium; species Hemiscyllium ocellatum. The sequence continues at coordinate 9,688,717 of NC_083407.1, read as the reverse complement.
TGGTTAAAGGGTGACCCATGGAGGTCTTTCAGATTATGAAGGTTATGATAAGACAAACAGTGATAAATTACTTCCACTGGTCAGCAAAATAAGTAACAAGAGGGCAGAGATCTTAGATAAAGGATTAAAGAGGAGGTCACTAACAATTTATTTACATTGGGTACAGAAAAGTTCGCTCGACTGGAATTTTCTGCCATAAGCTAGTGAAGAAACAGAGCTCTTCAAATCCTTCAGCTCATATATGACTCACTGTACCATTTCATCCATTCTATTTATTGGGGTGAGTTTTCTCAGATTGATCACCCCCACACGTGAATGTTCCTAGGTGATTCAGGGATAGATTCACCCAGTGCCTCTATGTCCTGCCCTTTCCCTTTGTAGGAAAGGATGGTGTCCATTTTGAAGGACACCACTCTCCTTCAAAATGGTACTGAGGGATCTTTTAAGTATAATTAGGAAGTAGACATTTCTTCATCTGAAAGACTTCACCTCCAACAGTGCATCACCCCCTCAATAGACCTCTGGGAGGTTCAGCCTAGACTTTATGCCTGAGTTTCTGGAAATGGGACTTGGACCCTCAACTTCTGACTCAAAGTGTAAGTGGGGCTACAGTAATATTCAACTTGAATGAATACCCTGCTGTCATTTATTGTTAAGCAATTGCAGGAATGATTAGCAGGTTGAGGTAATGTGTCACTGCTCCCTCAGGGCCTACTCCTGCTCCTAAATGTAACTTCATACACATTTTCACATAGAAACAGGAGTAAGCCATTCAGCCCCTCGTGCCAGTTCCACCCCTAAGATCATGGCTGATCTATGACCTAACTCCATATGGGCTTTACATGCCTTAATACGTTTGCCCAACAAAACATTGTCTATCTCAGATTTAAAATTAACAATTCATCGAGCATCAACTGCCATTTGGGGAAGAGAGTTCCAAACCTCTAACTGCCTTTGTGCGCAGAAATGCTTCCCAATATGTCTCCTGAATGGCCTGGCCCTATGTTTTAGACAATGCCCCCTCATTCTAGAATTTCTAACCAATGGAAATAGTTTATCTTTACCTAAGCTGTCTTTGCCTGTTCATATACTGAAGACTTTGAACAGATCATCCCTCACCTTTCTAGAAGTAGAAATTATTCTATCATAGTCCTGACTTGTGCTTTATTGTTGCAAGACAAGCATTGGTGAGTCTGAAGAGAAGTTTTTAGATTAGATTCCCTACAGTGTGGAAACAGGCCTTTCAGCCAACAAGTCCACACTGACCCTCTGAAGAGTAACTCACCCAGACCCGTCTTCCCTCTGACTAATCCACCTAACACTATGGGCAATTTAGCATGGCCATTTCACCTGACCTGCACCTCTTTGGATTGTGGGAGGAAACCAGAGCACCCGGAGGAAACTCACGCAGACACAGGGAGAACATGCAAACTTCACACAGACAGTCACCTGAGGCTGGAATTGAACCTGGGACCCTGGTGCTGTGAGGCAGCGGTACTAACCACTGAGCCACCGTGCTGCCCCATAGTTTATCTAAGTGAGGGGGGTGAAATTTAAAAGGGACATACTGGGCAACTTTTCATGCAGAGAGTGGTGCACGTAAGGAATAAACTGCCAGAGGAAGAGGTGGAGGCTGGTACGATTACAGGATTTACCCCATAAGACCATAAGACATAGGAGCAGAAAAGCAGAAATTAGGATATTTGGCCCATCTGCTCCACCATTCAATTACGGCTGATAGGTTTTTCAATCTCATTTTCCTGCTTTCTCCCCATCCCTATGGCAATCAAGAATCTGTCTATCTCAGTCTTAAATATACTCAATGGCCTGGCCTCCAAAGCCTTCTGTGGCGATGACTTCCATAGATTCCCCACTCTCTGGCTAAAGAAGTTTCTCATATCTCCATTCTAAAAGGTTTTTCCTTTACTCTAAGGCTGTGCCCTTGGGCCATCATCTCTCCTGCCAATGGAAACATCTTCCCAACATCTACTCTGTCCAGGCCATTCAGTATTCCGTAAGTTTCAATCCAATCCCCTCCCATCCATCTAAACTCCCAGAGTTCTCAAGCGTTCTTCATATGTTAAGCCTTTCACTCTTGGGACTATTCTCATGACTGTCCTCTGAACCCGCTCCAGGGACAGTACATCGTTCCTGAGATATGGGCCCAAAATTGCTTACAATACTCTAAATGTGGTCTGACCAGAGCCTTATAAAGCCTCAGAAGTGCATCTCTGCTTCCATACTCTAGTCCGCTCAAGCCAAATAACAACATTGTTTTTGTCTTCTTAACTACTGATTCAACATAGGAGCAGAAATTTGGCCTTGAGAGAATCCTAGACTAGGACTTCCAAGTCCCATTATACTTTAGATTTCTGAATTTTCTCCCCATTTTGAAATTAGTCCATGCCTCTATTCTTCCTACCAAGACCTCACACTTTCCCATAGTGTATTTCATCTGCCACTTATTTGTCCATTCTCTTAACCTGTCAAAATCTTTCTGCAGCCTCCCTGCCTCTTCAATACTATCTGTCCCTCCACCTATCCTTAAATCATCTGCAAACTTAGCCAGAATGCCCTCAGTTCCTTCATCCAGATCATTAATGTATAAAGTGCAAAATTGTGGTCCCAACACTGACCATTGTGGAACACAGCTGCAAATGTGTTGCTGGTCAAAGCACAGCAGGTTAGGCAGCATCTCAGGAATAGAGAATTCGACGTTTCGAGCATAAGCTCTTCATCAGGAATAAGAGAGAGAGAGCCAAGCCGGCTGAGATAAAAGGTAGGGAGGAGGGACTAGGGGGAGGGGCGATGGAGGTGGGATAGGTGGAAGGAGGTCAAGGTGCTTCTGTGCAGAGGAGATGACCTGGGGGGTGCAGTGAGAGAGGGACTCACTGAAATCCTTGTAGAGGGAGGAAGAGAGCTTCTTCAAGGAAGGCATCCTTGTAAGAGGATTCGCAGTAGGTTAAAATCTTCGAGTAAAAAATGAGGTCTGCAGATGCTGGAGATCACAGCTGCAAATGTGTTGCTGGTCAAAGCACAGCAGGTTAGGCAGCATCTCAGGAATAGAGAATTCGACGTTTCGAGCATAAGCCCTTCATCAGGAATAAGAGAGAGAGAGCCAAGCCGGCTGAGATAAAAGGTAGGGAGGAGGGACTAGGGGGAGGGGCGATGGAGGTGGGATAGGTGGAAGGAGGTCAAGGTGCTTCTGTGCAGAGGAGATGACCTGGGGGGTGCAGTGAGAGAGGGACTCACTGAAATCCTTGTAGAGGGAGGAAGAGAGCTTCTTCAAGGAAGGCATCCTTGTAAGAGGATTCGCAGTAGGTTAAAATCTTCGAGTAAAAAATGAGGTCTGCAGATGCTGGAGATCACAGCTGCAAATGTGTTGCTGGTCAAAGCACAGCAGGTTAGGCAGCATCTCAGGAATAGAGAATTCGACGTTTCGAGCATAAGCCCTTCATCAGGAATAAGAGAGAGAGAGCCAAGCCGGCTGAGATAAAAGGTAGGGAGGAGGGACTAGGGGGAGGGGCGATGGAGGTGGGATAGGTGGAAGGAGGTCAAGGTGCTTCTGTGCAGAGGAGATGACCTGGGGGGTGCAGTGAGAGAGGGACTCACTGAAATCCTTGTAGAGGGAGGAAGAGAGCTTCTTCAAGGAAGGCATCCTTGTAAGAGGATTCGCAGTAGGTTAAAATCTTCGAGTAAAAAATGAGGTCTGCAGATGCTGGAGATCACAGCTGCAAATGTGTTGCTGGTCAAAGCACAGCAGGTTAGGCAGCATCTCAGGAATAGAGAATTCGACGTTTCGAGCATAAGCCCTTCATCAGGAATAAGAGAGAGAGAGCCAAGCCGGCTGAGATAAAAGGTAGGGAGGAGGGACTAGGGGGAGGGGCGATGGAGGTGGGATAGGTGGAAGGAGGTCAAGGTGCTTCTGTGCAGAGGAGATGACCTGGGGGGTGCAGTGAGAGAGGGACTCACTGAAATCCTTGTAGAGGGAGGAAGAGAGCTTCTTCAAGGAAGGCATCCTTGTAAGAGGATTCGCAGTAGGTTAAAATCTTCGAGTAAAAAATGAGGTCTGCAGATGCTGGAGATCACAGCTGCAAATGTGTTGCTGGTCAAAGCACAGCAGGTTAGGCAGCATCTCAGGAATAGAGAATTCGACGTTTCGAGCATAAGCCCTTCATCAGGAATAAGAGAGAGAGAGCCAAGCCGGCTGAGATAAAAGGTAGGGAGGAGGGACTAGGGGGAGGGGCGATGGAGGTGGGATAGGTGGAAGGAGGTCAAGGTGCTTCTGTGCAGAGGAGATGACCTGGGGGGTGCAGTGAGAGAGGGACTCACTGAAATCCTTGTAGAGGGAGGAAGAGAGCTTCTTCAAGGAAGGCATCCTTGTAAGAGGATTCGCAGTAGGTTAAAATCTTCGAGTAAAAAATGAGGTCTGCAGATGCTGGAGATCACAGCTGCAAATGTGTTGCTGGTCAAAGCACAGCAGGTTAGGCAGCATCTCAGGAATAGAGAATTCGACGTTTCGAGCATAAGCCCTTCATCAGGAATAAGAGAGAGAGAGCCAAGCCGGCTGAGATAAAAGGTAGGGAGGAGGGACTAGGGGGAGGGGCGATGGAGGTGGGATAGGTGGAAGGAGGTCAAGGTGCTTCTGTGCAGAGGAGATGACCTGGGGGGTGCAGTGAGAGAGGGACTCACTGAAATCCTTGTAGAGGGAGGAAGAGAGCTTCTTCAAGGAAGGCATCCTTGTAAGAGGATTCGCAGTAGGTTAAAATCTTCGAGTAAAAAATGAGGTCTGCAGATGCTGGAGATCACAGCTGCAAATGTGTTGCTGGTCAAAGCACAGCAGGTTAGGCAGCATCTCAGGAATAGAGAATTCGACGTTTCGAGCATAAGCCCTTCATCAGGAATAAGAGAGAGAGAGCCAAGCCGGCTGAGATAAAAGGTAGGGAGGAGGGACTAGGGGGAGGGGCGATGGAGGTGGGATAGGTGGAAGGAGGTCAAGGTGCTTCTGTGCAGAGGAGATGACCTGGGGGGTGCAGTGAGAGAGGGACTCACTGAAATCCTTGTAGAGGGAGGAAGAGAGCTTCTTCAAGGAAGGCATCCTTGTAAGAGGATTCGCAGTAGGTTAAAATCTTCGAGTAAAAAATGAGGTCTGCAGATGCTGGAGATCACAGCTGCAAATGTGTTGCTGGTCAAAGCACAGCAGGTTAGGCAGCATCTCAGGAATAGAGAATTCGACGTTTCGAGCATAAGCCCTTCATCAGGAATAAGAGAGAGAGAGCCAAGCCGGCTGAGATAAAAGGTAGGGAGGAGGGACTAGGGGGAGGGGCGATGGAGGTGGGATAGGTGGAAGGAGGTCAAGGTGCTTCTGTGCAGAGGAGATGACCTGGGGGGTGCAGTGAGAGAGGGACTCACTGAAATCCTTGTAGAGGGAGGAAGAGAGCTTCTTCAAGGAAGGCATCCTTGTAAGAGGATTCGCAGTAGGTTAAAATCTTCGAGTAAAAAATGAGGTCTGCAGATGCTGGAGATCACAGCTGCAAATGTGTTGCTGGTCAAAGCACAGCAGGTTAGGCAGCATCTCAGGAATAGAGAATTCGACGTTTCGAGCATAAGCCCTTCATCAGGAATAAGAGAGAGAGAGCCAAGCCGGCTGAGATAAAAGGTAGGGAGGAGGGACTAGGGGGAGGGGCGATGGAGGTGGGATAGGTGGAAGGAGGTCAAGGTGCTTCTGTGCAGAGGAGATGACCTGGGGGGTGCAGTGAGAGAGGGACTCACTGAAATCCTTGTAGAGGGAGGAAGAGAGCTTCTTCAAGGAAGGCATCCTTGTAAGAGGATTCGCAGTAGGTTAAAATCTTCGAGTAAAAAATGAGGTCTGCAGATGCTGCCTAACCTGCTGTGCTTTGACCAGCAACACATTTGCAGCTGTGATCTCCAGCATCTGCAGACCTCATTTTTTACTCGAAGATTTTAACCTACTGCGAATCCTCTTACAAGGATGCCTTCCTTGAAGAAGCTCTCTTCCTCCCTCTACAAGGATTTCAGTGAGTCCCTCTCTCACTGCACCCCCCAGGTCATCTCCTCTGCACAGAAGCACCTTGACCTCCTTCCACCTATCCCACCTCCATCGCCCCTCCCCCTAGTCCCTCCTCCCTACCTTTTATCTCAGCCGGCTTGGCTCTCTCTCTCTTATTCCTGATGAAGGGCTTATGCTCGAAACGTCGAATTCTCTATTCCTGAGATGCTGCCTAACCTGCTGTGCTTTGACCAGCAACACATTTGCAGCTGTGATCTCCAGCATCTGCAGACCTCATTTTTTACTCGAAGATTTTAACCTACTGCGAATCCTCTTACAAGGATGCCTTCCTTGAAGAAGCTCTCTTCCTCCCTCTACAAGGATTTCAGTGAGTCCCTCTCTCACTGCACCCCCCAGGTCATCTCCTCTGCACAGAAGCACCTTGACCTCCTTCCACCTATCCCACCTCCATCGCCCCTCCCCCTAGTCCCTCCTCCCTACCTTTTATCTCAGCCGGCTTGGCTCTCTCTCTCTTATTCCTGATGAAGGGCTTATGCTCGAAACGTCGAATTCTCTATTCCTGAGATGCTGCCTAACCTGCTGTGCTTTGACCAGCAACACATTTGCAGCTGTGATCTCCAGCATCTGCAGACCTCATTTTTTACTCGAAGATTTTAACCTACTGCGAATCCTCTTACAAGGATGCCTTCCTTGAAGAAGCTCTCTTCCTCCCTCTACAAGGATTTCAGTGAGTCCCTCTCTCACTGCACCCCCCAGGTCATCTCCTCTGCACAGAAGCACCTTGACCTCCTTCCACCTATCCCACCTCCATCGCCCCTCCCCCTAGTCCCTCCTCCCTACCTTTTATCTCAGCCGGCTTGGCTCTCTCTCTCTTATTCCTGATGAAGGGCTTATGCTCGAAACGTCGAATTCTCTATTCCTGAGATGCTGCCTAACCTGCTGTGCTTTGACCAGCAACACATTTGCAGCTGTGATCTCCAGCATCTGCAGACCTCATTTTTTACTCGAAGATTTTAACCTACTGCGAATCCTCTTACAAGGATGCCTTCCTTGAAGAAGCTCTCTTCCTCCCTCTACAAGGATTTCAGTGAGTCCCTCTCTCACTGCACCCCCCAGGTCATCTCCTCTGCACAGAAGCACCTTGACCTCCTTCCACCTATCCCACCTCCATCGCCCCTCCCCCTAGTCCCTCCTCCCTACCTTTTATCTCAGCCGGCTTGGCTCTCTCTCTCTTATTCCTGATGAAGGGCTTATGCTCGAAACGTCGAATTCTCTATTCCTGAGATGCTGCCTAACCTGCTGTGCTTTGACCAGCAACACATTTGCAGCTGTGATCTCCAGCATCTGCAGACCTCATTTTTTACTCGAAGATTTTAACCTACTGCGAATCCTCTTACAAGGATGCCTTCCTTGAAGAAGCTCTCTTCCTCCCTCTACAAGGATTTCAGTGAGTCCCTCTCTCACTGCACCCCCCATTGTGGAACACCACTAGTCACTGGCTTCCATCCTGAGAAGGACACTTTATTCCCACTCTTTGCCTTCTGCCAGACAGCTAATTTTCTATCTATGTTTGTACCTTGTCTCTAACACCATGGGCCCTTATTTTACTCAGGCATCTGGATGAACATATGAATAGGAAAGATTGAGAGGGATATAATGCTGGCAAATGGAACTAGATTAATTTAGGATATCTGGTTGGCATGATGAGTTGGACCAAACAGTTTGTTTCTGTGTTGTACAATGCTATGACGCTAATCGCTGTTGAATTCTGAGACTCTCCTGGATTTATAGCGAGTCCAGTTAAATTTCTGGTCAATGGTAAATCTCAGTGATGGAAATGCCATTGAATATCATGGGGAGATGGCTAGGTCCTCATTAGTCAGAAATAATCGTTGCCTAGCAATTGAGTGATCCAAATTTGGCTTGTCTCTCATTAGCTAAGGGTTGAATTTTGACTGCTGCATATGGGCATGGACTGTTTCAGTATCTGAGGTGGCGGAAATGGTGCCAAACTTTGTGTAATCATTAGCAAATATTCCCACTTCCAACTTCATGATAGAGGGAAGGTCATTTATGAAGCAGCTGAATGTGATTGAGCAAGGACAGATCCTTGAGGAATTCCTGCAGATGTCCTATGGTTAATATGATTGACTTCCAAAAACCACAACTATCTCCCTTTGCACTAGGTATGATTGCAACCAGTGGAGGTTACTCTGATTCTCAACCACATCGGTTTTATACCTATCTTCCCTTTTATATACAAAAGTTTAACGACATATAAAGTTCTAAAATTCATATTTGATGGTAATTTATTATCAATTCATGTGTTCCCTCTTACGTTTTTGAACCCTAGTCATATCATGTCCATTCAGAGCAATATCCTAATTTATATGAGTCCCTGCCTTGCCTCAGTCAATAGCATTCATACCTCAGCATCAGGTTTGGCTTTCAAATCTGAGCAGGGAGTATACTGCATTACTAGGGGAGTGTTCCTTTGTCAGACATGCAGCCCTTTGTGCCCTCTCAGGTGTCAGAATGATCTGGTAACATGCCTAAAGAACTGCAGGAAATTCTCCGTAGCCTCCTGGTCAATATTTATCATTCAACCACTATCACTAAAATAATTTAACTGGCTATTCCTTCATTGCTGCTTGAGGGAACGTTTTATCCTAAATCGGTTACCTTATTTCCTCACGTTTCAAGTGAATGCACATCAAAGTCTTTCTTCTTGAAACATACAAGATGCTGAGGGGACTTGACAGGGTTGATTCTGAGGAGTCCAGAGTGAGAGGCTTGAAGGTGAGAGGAGAAAGATTTAAAAGGGACCTAAGGGGCAACGTTTTCACACAGAGGGTGGTGCGTATATGGAATGAACTGCCAGAGGAAGTGGTGGAGGCTGATACAATTACAGCATTTAAAGGGCATCTGGATGGGTACACAATTAAGAAGAGTTTAGAGGGATATGGACCAAGTACTGGCAAATTGGACAAGATTAATTTAGGAAATCTGGTGAACATGGACAAGTTGAACCAAAGGTTCTGTTTCTGTGCTGCACATCTCTATGACTCCAAGATTCAAACTAGGGAACAAAGTTACACACCAAGGGGATATTCATTTAAAACTGAGAGAGCAAGGAATGTCTTCGCTCAGGTTAGTGAATGTCTGGAATTCTCTACCCCAAGGAATTAATCATTGAAAGTATTTGAAGAGGAGGCAGATAAATTTTTGAAACAACATGTTGAGGGCTATGAGCAGCTGGCATGAATGAGGAGTTCAGGCCTAGGGCAGATCAGCCATCATCGCATTATATGGCAGGGCAGGCTTACCTACTCCTGCTCTTATTTCTTATGATTTTATGTTCATTGGCTTTGAAGTGATTTTGGAATGTTCTGAGTTGATTAGGGCCCTAGAAATACAGCTCTTTTTCTGGATTAGTTCACCATTTCACAAATTTGCTTCTATTACAATCATTAATTGCCATTGCTCAAAATCCTCTCTTCAGAACAAACAGTAAAACAGATATTTCTCAAGTTACTGTTGCACGATTTCTCATTGTTAAAAAAAAGGCCTCATCATGAATACCGCACTGACACGTTACTGTCAGAGTGAAGCTGTGGCTCAGTGAGAAGAACAAAGAACAGTACAGCCCCTTCGGCCATCAATGTCCTGCCTTCTATCCTACTCTAAGATTAAACTAACCTACATATCCTTCATTTTGGTACCATATCCATGAGTCGCTGAAATGTCCCAAATGTATCTGACTTTACGACTACCACTGGCAGTGCATTCCACGCACCCACCACTCTCTGTGTAAAGAACCTACCTCTGACATCTCCCCTAAACCTTGCTCTAATTACTTTAAAACTATGCCCCCTCATGAGCGACATCTCTGCTACAGGAGAATGTCTCTGACTATCCACTCTATCTATGCCTCTCAACATCTTGTACACCTCTAACTAATCACCTCTCATCCTTCTTCGCTCCAATGAGAAAAGCCCTCGTTCCCTCAACCTTTCTTCATAAGACATGCCCTCCAGTCCAGGCAGCATCCTGGTAAATCTCCTCTACACCCTCTCTAAAGCTTCCACATCCTTCCAGTAAAGAGGCGACCAGAACTGAACACTATATTCCAAGTGTAGTATAACCAGGATTAGAGTCATAGAGTCATAGAGATGTACAGCATGGAAACAGACCCTTCAATCCAACCTGTCCATGCTGACCAGATATCCCAACCCAATCTAGTCCCACCTGCCAGCACCTGACCCATATCCCTCCAAACCCTTCCTATTCATATATCCATCCAAATGCCTCTTAAATGTTGCAACTGTCCTAGCCTCCAGCACATCCTCTGGCAGCTCATTCCACACACGTACCACCCTCTGCATAAAAATGTTGCCGCTTAGATCCCTTTTATATCTTTCCCCTCTCACCCTAAACCTATGCCCTCTAGTTCTGGACTCCCCGACCCCAGGGAAAAGACTTTGCTTATTTACCCTATCCATGCCCTTCATAATTTTGTAAACCTCTACAAGCTCACCCTTCAGCCTCCTATGATCCAGGGAAAACAGTCCCAGTCTGTTCAGCCTCTCCCTACAGTTCAAATCCTCCAACCCTCTAAACAGCTGCGGCACAACCTCGTGGCTCTTAAACTCAAACCCGCTGCTAATGAAAGCCATCACACCATAAACTTTAACAACCCTATTGACTTGAGTGGCAACTTTGACGGGTCTATGGACCCCAAGATCCCTCTGTTCCTCCACACTACTAAGTATCCTGTCTTTAATCCTGCATTCATATTCAACATTCCAAAGTGAATCACTTCACAATTTTTCAGGTTGACCTTCATCTGCAACTGCTCCATCCAGCTCTGTATCCTGTCAATGTCTCATTGCAACCTACAACTCCACCAACCTTTATGTCATTGGCAAACTTACTAACCCACCCTTCCATTTCCTCATCTAAGTCATTTATAAAAGTCACAAACAGCAGGTCCCACAACTGATCCCTGCAGGACACCGCTGGTTACTGAGGTCCAGGTTGAATACTTTCCATCTACCACCACCCTCTGTCTTGTCTGGGCCAGCCAATTCTGTATCAGACAGATAAATTTCCCTGTATCCTATGCCTCCTTACTTTTTGAATGAGCCTACTATGGGGAAACTTTATCAAATGCCTTGCTAAAATCCATGTACACATCAACTGCTCTAACTTCATTAACGTGTTTTGTAACATCCTCAAAGAATTCAATAAGGTTAAGACCCTCCCTCACAAAGCCATGTTGACTACCTCTAATCAAACTATCCTGTCTCGCAGAATCTTCTTGAATAATTTTCACACCACTGATGTAAGACTGACTGGTCTGAAATTCCCCACATTATCCATATTCCCTTTCTTGAACAAGGGAATAATATTTGCCACCCTCCAAACATCTGGCATGACTCGAATGGGCAGTAAGGAAGCAAAGATCATCGTCAAAGGCACAGCAGTCTCTTCCCTCACTTCCTGTAGTAACCGAGAGTATATCCTGTTGGGCCCAGGGGATTAACCTGTCCTTTTGTTTTTCAAGATTTTCAGCACATCCTCCTTCCTAACGTCAACCTGTTCTAACATATCAGTCTGTTTCACATTGTCCTCAGAGACATCAAGGTCCCTCTCAGTCGTGAATACTAAAGCAAAGTGTTCATTAAGACCCTCCCCTAGCTCCTCTGACTCCAGGCGCAAATTCCCTCTACTAACCTTGATCAGCCCTACCCTCACTCTGGCCATCCTCTTGTTCCCCACATAAGTGTAGAATGCCTTGGGGTTTTCCTTAATGCTACCCACTAAAGCTTTTTCATGCCCCCTTCTAGCTTGCCTAAGTCCATTCTTCAGTTCCTTCCTGAGTACCTTGTAACCCTCTACAGTCCTATTTGAACGTTGCCTCCTTAACCTTAAGCAAGCTTCCTTCTTCCTCCTGACTTGATGTTCCATGTCCCTAGTCACCCAAGGTTCTTTCAACCTATCATCCCTTCCTTGCCTCAGCGAGACAAACCTGTCCAGCACTGTCAGCAGGTACTTCCTAAACAAACTCCACATTTCTGTTGTACATTTCCCTGAAAACATCTGTTCCCAATCTAGGCGTCTCAGTTCCTGCCTAATAGTATTGTAATTTCCCCTCCCCAAATTAAATACTTTCCCATACTGTCTGCTCCTATCCCTCTCCATGAGTATAATAAAGGTCAGGGAGTTGTGATCACTATCACCGAAACGCTCTTCCACCAAGAGGATAGACACTTAGCATGGTGTTAGCACCAAATCCAATATGGCCTCCCCTCTAGTCAGCTTATCTACATATTGCATCAGGAACCCTTCCTGAGCACACCTGACAAAAACTGCTTCATCCAAACTATTTGAACTAAGAAGGTTCCAATCAGTATTAGGAAGTTAAAGTTACCCATGACAACAATCCTGTTACTTCTACACATTTCTAAAATCTGCTCCTCCATGTCTCTGTTGCTACTGGGAGCCTGTAGAAAACTTGCAATAACGTGACTGCTCCTTTCCAGTTTCTGACTTTGACCCATAATGACTCTGTAGACAAAGCCTCCTTGACGATCTCCCGTTCTGCAGCTGTGATACAATCTCTGATTAGCAATGCCACTCCCCCACCTTTTTTACCATCCCCCATTCCTTTTGAAACATCTAAACCCTGGAACATCCAACAACCATTCCTGCCCCTGAGATATCCAAGTCTCCATAATGGCCGCAACATCAGAGTTCCAAGTACTGATCCATGCAGAAGGTTCATACACCACTCCTTGAGCTCAAACATTTGAGCTTGACTGTAATACAGTATAGTACTGAGGGACTGCCACACTATTGCAGCAACAGTCCTTAGGATTAGATGTTACATTATAGTCAATAAAGTGTGGTGCTTAGAAAAACTCAGCAGGTCTCCATAATGCGGGGAGCAAAAAAGTCAACGTTTTGAGCCTAACCCTTCATCAGAACTGGAGAGGGGGAAGGGGGCTGAGGGGCCTGAAACATCGACTCTCTTGCTCTTCAGATACGACCTGACCTGCTGTGCTGTTTCCAGTGCCGCACTTTACCGACTCTGACTTCTCCAGCATCTGTAGTCCTCACTATCTCCTATGTTACACTACGGCTCCATTGGTCGCACATTTCACTCACAGATGAGGAGGAATTTCTTCCCTCAGTGGGTTGTGAATTTCTGGAATTCTTTTATTACTACAAAGGGCTGTCAAAGCTGAGTATTTAAGCTGAGATAGATTTTTAACCAGTAAAGGAATCAAGGGGCAAAGGCAGGAAAGAGGATTATCAGATCAGCCATGACCTCATTGAATGGCTGGGCAGACACGATGGACTGAATGGCCTACTTCTGCTTCTATGTCTGACAGGCTTGGCCAATCACTGCACCAAGGTATGCTGAAGAAGAAAAAAAGAAAAGGAAGACTTGTATTTTGATTGCACGTTTCAGGGGCACAGGGCATCTCAATGTGCTGTACAATCAGTGATGCAGCAACCAATTTGCACATAGCAAAGTCCCACTGTTAGCTATTTGATAATGACGAGGGGCTGCACAGTGGTTAGCACTGCTGCCTCACAGTGCCATGGACCCAGGTTCCATTCTAGCCTAGCACAGCAGATCAGTCAACTTCCGAGGAGCAGGAAAATCGACATTTTGGGCATAAGCCCTTCTTCAGGAATGAGGGTGGTGTGACAAGCGGGCTGAGATAAAAGGTGGGGTGGGGGGGGGGATTTGGGGGAGGGGTGCTGCAAATACGATAGGTGGAAGGCGGTGAGGGTGAGGGTGATAGACCTGCAATCTTCTTCCCAACCCCTCCACCCCCACCCCCTCTCCGGCCTATCACCCTCACGTCCTTCCACCTATCGTATTTGCAGAGCCCCTCCCCCAAACTCTCCCTCACCTTATATCTCAGCCCGGTTGGCACATCAGCCTCATTCCTGAAGAGGGGCTTATGCCTGAAACGTCGATTTTCCGGCTCCTCGGATGCTGACTGTCCTGCTGCGCTTTTCCAGCACCACACTTTTCACCTCTGGTCTCCAGCATCTGCAGTCCTCACTTTCTCCTCCATTCTAGCCTAGGGCAACTATCTGTGTGGAGTTTGCATGTTCTCTCCATAATGTGTGTGGGTTTCCTCCCACAGTCCAAAGATTTGTAGGTTATGTGCATTGGCTATGCTAAATTGCCCCGTTGTCCAGGGACGTGCAGGCTAGGTAGGTCAGCTATGAGAAATGCAGGGTTACAGGGATGGGGTGGGTCTGGGTGGGATGCTGTTTGGAGGGTTAGTGTGAACTCAATAGGTCGAATGGCCTGCTTCCACACTGTGGGGATTCTACAACTCTATGACTAGTTAATGGTTTATGGATGTGCATTGAGGGAAATACCAGTTAGGACACCAGGGTTATACTCTGGTTCTTTTTTTCCAATAATGCCATTGGCACATGGTTTGACGGCCGAAGGGCCTGTTCCTGTGCTATATTTTTCTTTGTTCAGATTGACGAAGTAAGGAAAACAATAACTTCATTTAAGAAGCATCATACTGCGGTTTATCTTGCCACGAGGCCCTAACAAAAGAGCAGGATCATGTAATGTTGCTTCACTTGTGATGACACAAAGATCAAAGAAAATTATAGCACAGAAAGAGACCCTTCGGCCCTCCAAACCTGCACCAATCCAGATCCTCTATCGCAACCTGCTGCCTACTTTCTAAGGATCCGTATCCCTCTGCACCCGGCCCATTCATGTATCTGTCTAGATACATCTTAAATGACGCTATTGTGCCCGCCTCTACCACCTCCACTGGCAACGCGTTCCAGGCACACACCACCCTCTGCGTAAAGAACTTTCCACATATATTTCCTTTAAACTTTTCCCCATTCACCCCTAGTAATTTAGTTCCCACTCTGGGGAAAAAGCTTCCTGCTGTCCACCCTGTCCATGCCTCTCATGATTTTGCAGATCTCAATCAGATCCCCCCTCAACCTCTGTCTTTCTAATGAAAAGATACTGGTGTTTTATTTGCATATCACACAGTTAGACTTCAGGTCTTATACTGTAGAGTCCTAGGTTGATATCAATCAGTTAACCAAAATCACTAAAAATAGATCATTATCATGTTTCTGTGTGTATGACCCTTGCTGAGTGCAATTGACTGTTATGAGTTTTGCTATACGATAGTGATTATACTTCAAAAGTACTTCATAATCTGAAGTCATGAAAAACAGGGTATAAATGCGTGTTAATTTTCTCACTAGTTGTTGTTCAAAGCTGTAAAATTTCAAAAAAATGTTTACTTTCTGCTGACTGGATGGTTCCTGTTCAAAGTAAGTTTAGCCGTCTCAATGCACCATGCGGAGGATAGAAGCCCACAGCACAAAATACATCTGATTTGGCAGTGGATTAACAAATCCATTCACTGCAGCTACAGAATGCCAATTGTGCAAAGTACTCTGAGTTAAGGCTGAGGCGAGACTCGAGAGAAATTTAATCAGGCTCATTATAGGGAGTTGCACTTTACATCTAACCATGCGATAGCTGACCTGGGAGACACCTAAAGCAGCCAGTACGATGCCAAAATTCCAGGGTCAAGAGAGGGTCTATCATCCTGTTCATGGTCTTTTTGTTGGCTTTCCTTCCCAGAAATCACAGATGTGTTGATCTCAGTTCCACAACCTGCCAAGCTGAGCTCTGAACCTATAACCTCTGTCCACCTTAGAAAGACTTGAAGACTCTTCAGGGTAAAAACAAGGACTGCAGATGCTGGAAACCAGTGTCTAGATTAGAGTGGTGCTGGAAAAGCACAGCAGGTCAGGCAGCATCTGGGGAGCAGGAAAATCGACTCCTGATGAAGGGCTTTTGCCCAAAATGTCGATGTTACTGCTCCTTGGATGCTCCCTGACCTGCTGTGCCTTTCCAGCCACCACTCTGATCTTGCCCCAAAAATGATGAGTGCCCCGGTCCCAAAATCAGATCCCACACCTCATTTAGCAACATTTTTCACTACAAGCTCACATGCATTCGTGACATGTGTCAAGGCTACATGCAGAGTTTGGAGATTTTCAACCCTTCAGCCCTGACCGACCTGTGTCCACATTACACAGGTGAGAAGGCAAACAGCACTGTCAAAGCAAGCCATAAATTACCAAAAGAGTTTATGACCATTGCCCGACTTTCAAGAGTTCATAGTCTTGAAATCAGATCATGTTGTCAGTCATTCATTATAGCATAATGACTACATTTGGAGAATTATTTTAGTTTTGCTGTCTATTGTGATTAGACATGGCCATGTCCCCCTTAGTCCAAGAACTCCCCACCTACGTTCAGGACACCACCCAAGCCCTCCACCTCCTCCATGATTTTCGCTTCCCCAGCCCCCAATGCCTTGTCTTCACCATGGACATCCAGTCCCTATACACCTTCATCCCCCATCACGAAGGCCTCAAAGCCCTCCGCTTCTTCCTTTCCCGCCAACCCAACCAGTACCCTTCCACTGACACTCTCCTTCGACTAACTGAACTGGTCCTCACTCTGAACAACTTCTCTTTCCAATCCTCCCACTCCCTCATTCCTAAAGAAGGGCTTATGCTCCTTGGATGCTGCCTGACCTGCTGCATTTTTCCAGCAACACATTTTTCAGGTATTGTGATTAGAAATTGATTTGAATCATTTCATGTTAGCAACCCATTCTGCTTCAATGGTTGACATTCCTCGCTCAGTTCCGAAAAAAGTAACGTTGAAAGTGCTGTCTGTCAGATCAGACGTGGTTTCTCTCAGGGGTAGGCACCATGTGGCACTATTTCAAAGGAGAATGAAGGAATCATCTCCAGTCATCTGGTCAATATTCATCCCTTGATCCAACATCATTAAAACAGGTTGCCTTCTCAAAATGTCTCTGTGTTGCTGTGGGAGCTTGCTATGTCAAAATCTCTGTATTGCTCTGGGCAGCACTGCTGCCTCACAACACCAGGTTCCCAGGTTCGATTCCAACCGCGGGCGACTCTCTGTGTGGAGTTTGCACATTCGCCCTGCCTCAGGCGACTGTCTGTGTGAAGTTTGCACGTTCTCCCCGTGTCTGCATGGGTTTCCTCTGGGTGCTCGGGTTTCCTCCCACAGTCCAAAGATGTGCAGGTCAGGTGAATTGGCCATGCTAAATTGCCCATAGTGCTAGGTGCATTAGTCAGAGGGAAATGGGTCTGGGTGGGTTGCTCTTCGGAGGGTCGGTGTGGACTGGTTGGGCCGGAAGGCCTATTTCTGCACTATAGGGAATCTAATCTCAATTGCCCATAGTGTACAGGGATGTATAGGTTAGGTGTATTAGTCAGGAGAAATGTAGACTAAGAGTAGGGGAATGGGTCTGGGTGGGTTACCCTTCGGAGAGTCGGTATGGACTTATTGGACCCAAATGGCCTGTTTCCACACGGTAGGGGTTCTTTGGAATTGGTTGCCACATTTCTGACATTATAACAGTGACTGGATTGCCAAATACTTTGGAATGTCTTGTAGTGGGGAAAGGGGCTAAATAAATGCAAGTCTTTATTCCTGAATAGAGCTGTGATGGTTTTGCAAGCATTTGATCATCTCGGTTCTAACTCATTGTTCCTCAATGGTACAATGCAAGGATATCATTGTTCTGTATTGAGAGTTCAATACTGATGCAAAAGCATTTACTCAACTTAGTTACTCCCCCAATTACAACATTCTTCTCCACAATTTTAAATCAATGCTTCTCCTTTCTCTGTAGCCATTTTAATTTCCACAAACCATACACCTTCCTCAATCAAGAGGTCTGACTTGGAGACCGCTGTATTCAATGGACGTCACCACCCCTGCAAAGAAAATAAATTTAGCTTGGGGCAGGAGATGGGATGCGAGCAATGCTGGCCAGGTCATTTCTTTTCCTGAAGACAAAAAGTGCTGGAAATCTCAGCGGGTCAGGCAGCATCTGTGGAGAGAGAGCAAACTAAAGTTTTGAGTCTGGATGACTCTTCATCAGAGCTGGCGTGAAGTGTGGAGGGGGCAGCATTTATGCTGCAGCCGGGGTTGGTGGGAGATGGGGTGCTGGGGGGAGGAAGGGTGCTGATAGCGTAGATGAAGTCAAGGGAATGTGAGAATCACAGAATAATGGTGTGTCCAACTGCAAAACTGGTAGGAACAACCAATCACACTGGAGTGCGAGGAGGAGAGAGAGGACAGTGATAGAGAATGCAACAAGTAAAGCTCAAACAAAGGGAAGAAATGGGAGTAAGTTCATAACCTGAAAGTATTGAATACAGTATTAAACCTAGCAGGTTGTAATGTGCCCAGTCTAAGATAAAATGTTGTTCCTCCAGTTTGTGCTATGATTCATTGGAACACTGCAGTATGCCGAGGAAAGACACATGGGGCATGTGAGCAGGACACTGTGTTAAAATGACAGGCTTTGGGAAGGTTGGGGTCCTGCTTACGCACGGACTGGAGGTGTCCCACAAGGCAGTTTCTCCAATGTCAAGCAGGCCACATTGGGTACAACGAATACAACTGTTGTATTTGTTGAGTGGACTCGAAGGGCTGAACGGCCTTGCTTCCACTCCTATGTCTTAATCCACAAGATTGGGAGGAGGTACAGGTGAAATGCTGCTTCACCTGGAAAGACTGCTTAGGCCCTTGGATGGTGAGCAGGGAGGAGGGGAAGGGGCAGGAGTTGCATCTTCCCTGGTTGCATGGGGAGGTGGAATGCTGGTGGTTGTGGAATGGACTAGGGCGTCCCGGGGGAGTGAGAGGAAGATATGTTTGGTGAAATTGTCTGAAATGGGGGAGGATGATCCTTTGAATCTGGGAGCTGGTGGGATGAAATTTTCCTTTACTGTGCATCGCTAGTCATCTTTTGCGAAGCTCATTGTGTACCGGTCTCAGGACATTCTAGGAAGAGAGAGGTGAGTCAGGTTTTCAGTGGTGGAGGGAGTCGATTATTTCTGGTGTGAATTGTACGCCGATCGGGGGACTGATAGATCTTAAATAGAGCAGAACTCCTTCAGGACTGCATTGATTCAGGCAAGAGGGGAGGATACCATCACGATCCTGATGTGCGCCTTGTAGGGTGGGAAGGAGGCTTTGGGAAAATGGTAAAATTGCCCACCCAGCATGGCAATGGCAAGAATTGGGGAGAAAACAACTAAGGAAAAGAAATTTTGGAAACAATGTTCCTAAAAGAGATTAATACAAACAGGCCCAACATGATCTCATGGTATAATATGGTAAAAAGAACTATTTTACATGATCTCCCAATTTATGCATTGTTTATCTGTGGTAGGGACAAACCTGTCCCACTGATTTACAACCAATAATGAAATGGCACAATATAGACCCCTGTAATACAGACTGTGACTTACATCATTGTTATTATTCAAAGATTGTTAAACCTCAACTTTTTACGAGAAATCTTTGTGTTTGACATTGAGCCTTGTTTTATAAGTGCTTTCATGGACACAATCCAGGTTATTAATCCATTCAAACATCTCCCCTCCCTCAGGCAAGGATAAGATAAGAAGACTATCAACATGGGTTCAGCTGCCATCGACTGACCACATTCAAAATGGAAATTCACCTCTAGTATCCACTACAAACATTAGAGTTAAACGCTTATGTTTCTGGTTAATGGTAACCCCGCAGGATGTTAATAGCAAGGGGTTTCAGTGATGATAATGCCATTGAATGGCAATGAAAGATAGATAGAGTCTCCCTTGTTCAAGATGGTCATTGTTAGGCACATGTGATGAGATTTGTCATTTGCCATTTGTTACTTGCTATTTGTCAGTCCAATCCTAAACAGTGGGTGTGTTCCTACATATGGGCACAGACTGCTTCAATATCTGACAAGTTGCAAATGGTGTTAAACATTATGCAGTCATTGGTGACCAATCCCATTTCTGGCCTTGTGATGGAGGAAGGTTCATTAATGAAGCAGCTGAAGGTGGTTGGATTTAGGATGATAGCAGTGTAGACATGAGGGCTTTGGAGGTGTAGTGGTAGTATCCTTACCTCTGAGCTGGGAGGCCTATGTTCAAACCCTACCCGCTGCAGAGATGTGAAATAATATCTCTGAACAGGTTGGTTAGTATTGAAGAAGTGATTTATGTAACCACTCTTGTTGAACTTATAAATGGTGCTGTCACTCTACTCAAACCAAGATAATTGAAACAGGAACAAAATGAAGAACTAATTACACTTGCCTTTCTGTCATACTGGTGAGGGAAAGGAGGGGTGACGGATGAGGGGAGCACCAATGAAACTTCCTGTTCTCTTGGTTCTGAACTCCAGGAAACACAGGTTTAATCTACTGAGTCTCTCTTAATAAGAATTTCCCCATGTCTCAGGAACCCAGTCTCGTGACCCTTTGTTGAACTCCTGCTCGGGTCAACTATGTCTTTTCTTAGATACGGAGACCAAAACTACACACAATACCCCAGGTATGGCCTCAACTGTACCCTCAATTCCAACCCCTTTGTACGACTCTTGTCTTGTTTCAAATTCATTCAGATCCACATCCCTTCATGTTAGTGTAACCATATTAGCCATACAACTCCAATTCTGGCCTCTCGCACACGCTTTATTTTAATTTATCCACCTCTGACAGCTATGCCTTTAGGTACCTACATCTTAAGCCCTAGAATTCCTTCCTTAAAACTAAAAGAAAACACAATACCAGGTTATAGTCCAACAGGTTTATTTGCAAACACTAGCTTTCGGAGGGCTGCTCCGAGATACCTGATGAAAGAACAGCGCTCCGAAAGTTAATACTTCCAAATAAACCTGTTGCGACTATAACCTGGTATTGTGTGATTTTTAACTTCATCCACCCCAGTCCAACATCTGCACCCCCACATCATTCCTTAAAACTGCTCATCTCTTTTCCTTCTCCTTTAAGATGCTCCTCATTTCTATTTTTTGATCAAGCTTTCAGTCACCTGCCTTAACATCTTAAGTATCTGAATGTTACATGTTGTTCTTTAATGCTACCATGAATGATTTCAGGATGTCTGCCTCCAAGATGCTATATACGTGCCAATTATTGTTGGGTCTGGACATTTCACCAGTCATACTTGAAGTCCTTCAGTAAAGGAACCTAGGACTTGGAATCTTGGAATCATAGAATCTAAAGCACAAACAAGGGCCTTTCAGCCTATCAGGTCTCTGCTGGTCAAAAACAACTACCTAACTATTCTAATCTACTAGAATTTTGACAGAGACGTAATACCTATTCAGACAAGTCCTGATGAACCTATCCCGGCAGTCACTGCATCAGAGGTCAGACAAGTTTTCTTTTGTGTGAATCCAAGGAAAGCGATGGGACCAGATGGAGTACCAGGCCATGCACTCAGAGCATGCGTAGATCAACTGGCAGAGGTCTTCTCGGACATCTTCAACCTCTCCCTGCAGCAGGCCACTCTCCCTGCCTGTTTCAATAGGACCAACATCATCCCTGTGCCTAAGAAGGCTCATGCAGCATGTCTCAAAGACTACCGCCCAGTGACCCTAACTTCAGTGGTCATGAAGTGCTTTGAAAGGCTGGTCATGGCATTAATCAGCTCCAGCCTCCCCACTACTCTTGACCCATTCCAATTTGCCTATCAGACCAACAGATCCACGTCAGATGCCATATCACTTACCCTTCACTCCTCTCTCGAACATCTTGACACCAAGAACAGCTACGTAAGAATCTTACATTGACTACAGTTCAGCTTTCAACACTATTATCCCCTGAGACTGATTACTAAACTTAGTAATCTCAGACTAAGCCCCACTCTCTGCAAGTGGATCTTCAATTTCCTGACCAACAGGCCACAATCAGTGAAGTTTGGGGACAATATTTCGTCCTCACTAACACTCAACACTGGAGCCCCCTAGGGGTGCGTATTCAGCCCCCTAATGTACTCACTGTATACCCATGACTGTGTTGCCAAATACCTGATTAATGCCATTTACAAGTTCGCTGATGACACCACCATAGTCAGTCGAATCTTAGATGGTGACGAAACAGACTACAGTGGAAGTGGAAGTGGAAGACCTGGAAAAATGGTGCACTGAGAACAACCTAGCTCTCAATGCCGGCAAAACCAAGGAAC
The DNA here is from genome assembly GCF_020745735.1 of Hemiscyllium ocellatum. Classification (NCBI taxonomy): domain Eukaryota; kingdom Metazoa; phylum Chordata; class Chondrichthyes; order Orectolobiformes; family Hemiscylliidae; genus Hemiscyllium; species Hemiscyllium ocellatum. The sequence goes on along the minus strand of NC_083407.1, from coordinate 9,666,561 downwards.
TCATTATTGACTTTCGGTGGGATGTTACTCATGCCCCCTTACACATTAACAGCACAGAGGTGGAACGAGTGAAGAGTGTCAAGCTCCTGGGAGTGGTCATTCACAACAAACTTTCTTGGACTTTTCATGTGGAAGCACTGGTTACAGAGGCCCAACAACGTCTCTTCTTCCTCAGGCAGCTGAGGAAATTTGGCATGACGGTGAATACCCTTGCCAACTTTTATAGGTGTGCCATCGAGAGCATTCTGTCTGGATGTATCACTATCTGGGATGGCAACTGTACCATTTAAGATCGGAGACGGTTACAGAGAGTGGTGAACCCGGCCCAGACAATCACAAAGGCCAACCTCCCATCTATAGAATCCATCTACCAGGCCGGCAGTCAAAACAGTTTCTACCCTACTGTAGTTAGAATACTGAATGGACTCACAAACCCTTAACATTCGCCTGTATCTGTGGTTTTGTTTTGCCGCTGTTTACCTATTATTTACTGTCTATGCTACTTAAATACGTCATCTGCCTGCATTGCTCGCAAGACAAAGCTTTTCACTGTGCCTCAGTACACACGACAATAAATTCAATTCATACTAGGATGCTACGTGGACTGGAAGATTTGAGTTATAAGGAGGGGCTTGTTAGAGTCATAGAGACGTACAGCATGGAAACAGACCCTTCAGTCCAACTTGCCCATGCTGATCAGATATCCGAAACTCATCTAATCCCATTTGCCAGCACTTGGTCCATATCTCTGTAAATCTTTCCTATTCATATACTCATCCAGATGCTTTTTAATTGTTTTACCAGTCTCCACCACTTCCTCTGGCAGCTCTTTCCAAACACGCAACATCCTCTGCATGAAAAAGTTGCCCCTTAGGATTGGGCAGTGAAATCTTTGGAATAAAGGAAGGGAATTAAAGTAAAACAAGAGATTGGTGTATAAGGAACTTCTAAAGTGGTCCGCAGCCAATTTATACCTTTGGAAGTGTAGTTACTATCGGAAAGCTATTGCTAAACTTGAAACAGTTCAGAAAAGATTTACAAGGATGTTGCCAGGGTTGGAGGGTTTGAGCTATAAGGAGAGGCTGAATAGGCTGGGGCTGTTTCTCTCTGTAATTTCGGAGGCTGGGGTTTATGAAATCTTGAGGGGCATGGACAGGGTGAATAGCCAAGGTCTTTTCCCCAGGGTGGGCAGTCTAAAGCTAGAGTGCATAGGTTCAAGGGGCTACCTAAAGGGCAACTCTTTCATGCAGAGGCTGGTGTGCATATGGAATGAGCTGCCAGAAAGTGATGGAGGCTGGCACAATTACATTTAAAAGGCATCTTTATGGGTATATGAAGAGAAAGGGTTTAAGAGGGATATGGGCCAAATGCTGACAAATGGGACTAGAATTATTTAGGATATCTGGTCGGCATGGACGAGTTGGACTGAAGTGTCTGTTTCTGTGCTGTCCACCTCTATGACTCTATGCTGTTGGGACGGGGGAGGAAGTGGCAAGCAATTTGCAAGAGGCAAATGACCAGTTGTATGAATAATCATTGTAAAATTTTAGCAAGAAACTATTCAATGCCACTGCTAGCACATACCGAATTAGTTGGCCACTTGAGCAGCTGATTAAATACTGCCATTTTAGAGCATCGTTTGATAAGGGGTTATGTCACACAAATCTCCAGGCTTTGATTAAACAAAAGGAAAGCAGCAATGCCATTGTTGAGAATGTTCATTGACTGGCGGAGTTACTAATAATTAAACAATACACCTTTCATGGTAAACAACTTTTCAGATCAAAGTACAAAAGCCAAACCTTCTTGTTCTTTTTTGGTGAAAAATAATCACTAATCATAGCAGCTGGGCCAGTTGCTGATAAGATAAGTAACATCAAAGAGAATCACAGCTCTAGTCGCAGTTATTAGCAGTGAGTGGAAAGAGCACTTGCTGTTACATAGAATTCAAAGCAAAGGAATCAGGTATCTAGCCCATTGACCTGACCAGACCATGCTTCGAAGAGCTTCTTCCACCAGTTTAATTCTATCAGCATGTCCTTCTATTCTTTTCCCTTTAGTGCGCTTAACAAACTTCCCCTTAAATGTTTCTGTGCTTATCTACTTCTGTCACTTCCAATAGCATTAAGATTTGGAGATGCCGGTGTTGGACTGGGGTGTACAAAGTTAAAAATCACACAACACCAGGTTATAGTCCAACAGGTTTAATTGGAAGCCCACTAGCTTTCGGAGCACTGCCTTCGGAGCATTACATTCCAAATTCTCACCACTCTCCTCAAAAAGAATTTTCTCCTGAATTCTCTTTTGTCAATGTCCTCTAGTTTTGGGCATAGAAATACGCTCTCTTCATCTCCCGATCAAACTCTTTAGGACTTCTCTCCATTCACTCCTAGGTCTTTTCTCCCAGCCTTCCTGATGGTTAGAACTTGGGTCAATGGGTGTGGTGTTGGAAAAGCACAGCCGGTCAGGCAGTATCCAAGGAGCAGGAGAGTCGACGTTTCAAACAGAAACTCTTCATCAGCATAAGCTCTTCCACATTCCAGATGAACAGCTTATGCTCAAAATGTCGACTCTCCTGCTGCTCAGATGCTGCCTGACCTGCTGTGCTTTTCCAGCATCACACTTTTTGACTCTGATCTCCAGCACCTGCAGTCCTCTCTTTCTCCCTGATGCTTAGAAACTCTCAGTTCTGCTTTCATCTTTGTTGCACCTTTTCCATTACTCTCTGTTATTTTTATAATACGGAGACCAAAACAATGCACAGTAACTGAAAGTACGGCTTAACTAAGATTCCATGCAAGTCTAACCTAATTGGCTTTATTTTATATAACTGCTCTGGATTTTAGTTCCATTCTTCCAGAAACAGACTCCAGTGCTTTTTATTTATGGCCTTAATTACTCATTATTTAGGTTTATCTGTACCCCTAGCTCCTTCACCCCCATTTAGATTCCTTCTCCTCAATCATTTGAACTCAAAAGTGTAAACCTTGTCTGCAGCCCCACTGTGGACTAACCATCAGCACAGACCGTAATAAGGATTGGTGGACTTTGTGTTAAGCTAGAGGCACATAAAGGCAAACAGGAACTTCTTGAATCAATTGCTCCCTCCCTAGATTTTAGGCAACTCTGCCTGTCCTGCAGCCTTGTGCTCACAGTTACATCACCCGAATCAATGGAGAGAAGAGGTAGCTAATCAATTAACTGCCTTCCTGTCTCCTTCAGTGATAAAGAATCCTTAGTTCTCCATTATGTCGGGGTGAGGTGTGTAGCTGGACAGGGTGAGTCACCACAAACAAAGGCTTTCAAAATCGAGTTCTGAGATGAGTGCTTGTAATTGGGAAGAATGTTGATCTGCATTCCTGTGATGCCTGATAGGTTTCTTAAATATCGAACTGACTGTCACCCCTTCCAGCATATTGCATCTCACTGGGAACCAGCACAGTACATTTTCACCATGCTGAATACCTGTCCTGATATGATGAGCTGAGACTACTTACACGTATGGTGTGATGCCTTTGTTAATATCGAGTAGACTGGGGGGGGGGGGAGAGAGAGCATTGGTGAGAATTGAGAGAACCATTTGCAACCTCCCCCCAGCAACCTTCTCCGATTCAAAGTTATTTTAAAGCATTCTTTACATCGAAAATTATTTTTAACATCTGATGCAAGGGTACAGGGATGGTGATCTTGTTCCAGTGGTTGTGAGGACTCACAAGTGAAGTTGGGTTTTAGGGTTCGCCATGAACACATTGGTGCAGAAACTGCAGCCACAGTCAAAGCTGGCATTTCAATTCTGCCCTAATGGAGTGCTGTAAGGTGGAAGATGCTGTTCTCTTGATCAATATGCTAAATCAAAGCCTCTTCTATCTCTCTTGGGTGGACCTAAAAGAAGTCATGGGTTTAATTGAAAAAGAGCATGGAATAATTCACTGGTGCCTTGGCAAGTATTACATTCTTTAATCAGCATGCAGAATCGACACTGCTGGAGTGGTACCTGGCTGTGAGCAAACTGATTACAAAAAGGATTGTTAGAACATAGAACATAGAAAAATACAGCGCAGTACAGGCCCTTCGGCCCTCGATGTTGCGCCGATCCAAGCCCACCTAACCTACACTAGCCCACTTTCCTCCATATGCCTATCCAATGCCCGTTTAAATGCCCATAAAGAGGGAGAGTCCACCACTGTTACTGGCAGGGCATTCCATGAACTCACGACTCGCTGAGTAAAGAATCTACCCCTAACATCAGTCCTATACCTACCACCCCTTAATTTAAAGCTATGCCCTCTCATAATATCTGACTCCATACGTGGAAAAAGACTCTCGTGGTCAACCCTATCTAAACCCCTAATCATCTTGTACAACTCTATCAAGTCACCCCTAAACCTTCTTTTCTCCAATGAAAACAGCCCCAAGTGCCTCAGCCTTTCCTCATACGATCTTCCTACCATACCAGGCAACATCCTGGTAAACCTCCTTTGCATCCGTTCCAGTGCCTCCACATCCTTCCCATAGTATGGTAGTTAGAGGTGCTACCTTAGTGTAAAAGTTGTTCATTAATAGATTGAATTTATCTTCCTTTTTCTCACTGGTTTCTAAATTGGAGTTGGAAAAGATCAGACAAATGGCAGCCTGTGGCGTAGTTACCAATAGATGTGTTAACCATGGGTTTGCCTCAGTCCTTTGGAATGCACATTGGCAACATTCAGATGACAGGCAACACTGGAGTGCATGGGCTAAATAAGTTGTCTTCTGGATAAGAGGTTTTGTTCGCCTGTTTCCAGGCAGTTAATACAAGTGGGGAGGACATTGAAGGAAGATGCCCCACCTGGTGGATAGTATGAGCATTAATGGATCTGACACTTCTCTCATCCCTCTCACCTGCTTGCGTTTCATTATTTGTGAACTTTGCAATCCTTTTTATATAAAAGGAAGAAAAGATACTTTCTTTTAAAAAGAAAAGCAGGGGAGCTCTCCTCAGTGTGTTAAGTTTCTGTAGTCTCTCAGTTGCTCTCTCAGTAGAGAGACAGATGCCTGGTGGTGAGCTTAATACGGAGGATCTTCATGGTAATCTCAGCTGGTGCGGGAGTTGAACCTGTGCTGTTGGCATCATTCTGCATTGCAAACCACGTCATCCAGCCAAGTGAGCTCCATATCACCCTATACCAATTGGCTTACGCGTTACTCATGTAAACTCACTAAGTACCTTGGCGGAAGTGGATTAGAGTGGTGCTGGAAAAGCACAGCAGGTCAGGCAGCATCCAAGGAGCAGGAAGCTTGACATTTTGGGCAAAAGCCTTTCATCAGCCCTTCCTGATGAAGGGCTTTTGCCCGAAACGTCGATCTTCCTGCTCACTAAGTACCTGTGTACTAAGCTTTTCAGCCTTCAGTAATATTGGGAAGTCTTGATCATATAAAGGTGTCAAGACAAATAGCCATTCAAAAACCTCAAAAATAATTTTATTAATGATCATTAAGCTGCCAAAATAAACAAAATCACAGGCCCCTTGACAGCTGTTGCAATAACCCACTTTGAGCAGAATTCATTAGTGAGTATCGGAACTCAGCAACGCATGCATAATGAGATTCCATTGCAGTTGTATAAACAAAATCTCCAGAGCTGAATATATTAAAACCTTTGAAGTCAATGACAGAGCTCAGCCATATGTTCAAGCTGTTCAAGGTATCTGCGTTATCATTCAATGAATAGATTAAATCACAGGCGACAACTGACAGTCAAATCTAAATACCTCTCCACAACCACCTGATAAAGGAGCGGTGCTTCGAAAGCTAGTGCTTCCAATTAAACCTGTCAGACTATAACCTGGTGTTGTGTAATTTTTAACTTTGTCCACCCCAGTCCGACACCGGCATCTCCAAATCATGACTAAATATCTCTATTGTTGAATGCATGTGGGTACTTTTTGCAGCAGATAATGTACTCTAATGCATATGCAGACCTTTATATTTAGACAATGCTGCTCAATTTAATGATAACATTATTCATAACAAAGCCCTATCATACATCAGTGCATTAAAAATATTTACCTTCAATCACTGTGACATGTGAAAGAATTAACATAATTGGATTTGCCAGTCAAAAGATCCTGACTCCAAAAAAGGTTTCCCTCCATGGTCCAAACAAATTGCAGGAGTTCTAAGACATCAACTCCCATATTAGATTCAGCAAGGTTGGAAGTGCTGCAGGTGGGCTAGCAACCAGACTCCTTTGCTGTTGGATTAAAAGTGGATGGCAACTGAAATGGGGGTGGGACTTCTGTGTGTAGGACATGACATGGGTTGGAGCCACAGTGGAAGAGGAAACTCTGGCCCCAGCTTCCTAACACATGAAAATGTTGTCCAAACTGAACAGGTGCTCGGTTTCACTTCATTGCTCAATGAAGGGAACAGCATGCCTGGAATATAAATTTCAGAACATACATCTTGCATTTACCATATTAAACATTGTACATATTATATAAAAGAGACCTAAGGGGCAACTTTTTCACACAGAGGGTGGTACGTGTATGGAATGAGCTGCCAGAGGAAGTGGTGGAGGGCTGGTACAATTGCAACATTCAAGAGGCATTTGGATGGGTATATGAATAGGAAGGGTTTGGACGGATATGAGTCAGGTGCTGGCTGATGGGACTAGATTGGGCTGTCATGGACGGGTTGGACCGAAGGGTCTGTTTCCCTGCTGTACATCTCTATGACTCTATAACTTACTGGGCTGCATACTCTGCCTTGTTTGCAAAATGAGTAATGGGGTTTGAGATGATGCAAAGAGTTAAACGTGTAAATAAACTGGTCAGCATGGACGGGTTGGACCGAAGGGTCTGTTTCCATGCTGTATATCTCTATGACTGTGACTCTACACATCTTGATTTTCTTTAGCAAATCATTCTATTGTATATCTTAGGGTATAGCAAGTCCATTAAATACACATTTATATGGTATAGGAGCCTGTTCATTTATTATATAGGTAATAGCAGGCACTGTATATATTATAGGATACACCAGTTGTGTGAATTTTTCAGGGCTGCATTCTCTGGGTATATTAGACGTAGAGGTAAAGATAAAATCGACATCGTCTTACCAGATCATACGACTCCTCTCTCATTTGAGAGAGTTGACTGGTTTAACCTGAGGGTCACCGCACTTCAGGTGAGAGGAAAAGTTGAGAAGTCCTTCTTGGTTACCTTAGCCAGCATTGGCACCACTCTGCATTGCAAACCAGCTATCAAGACAACTAAGCTAACTCACCCCCTGTGTCTATAGTACAGGAAATATTGACCTACGTACATATTTTATTGAAATGGTCTATTAATTGTTAATTAGGCAGCAGCAGACCTAATTAGTGGGTATGCATATGCATATTGGCATGCATTTAAACCCACATGTCTGCATAGGTTTCCTGTGGGTGTTCTGGCTTCCTCCCACAGTCCAAAGATTTGCAGGTTAGCTGGATTGGCCATGCTTGCAGGAGTGTGCAGGTTAGGTGGATTGGCCATGGGAAATACAGGGTTTCAGGGATAGGGTAGGGGGATGGGTTTGGGTGGGATGCTCTTTGGAGGGTTAGTGTGGACTCGGTGGACCGAATGGCCTGTTTCTGTCCTGTAGGGATTCTATGATTTATAGATGGAATGTGCTGCAGTATGCAGTACAACAGACTGTATAAGTGGCGATCGTGTACACTGTTCTGCAAATTTAGAAAATCGTCACAGCAACAGGCATATGATCAAGGTCTGAAAAATAATAACTGATATTTATATGCTGTAGGACAAATGACAATTTGTTCCCTTTACTCTTGGTGATCACTGCTAGGCATCGTTTTACTAGATATGAAAATTATCTGTACATTTGTTGAAATGCACAGAACACAAGAGGAAAGAGGGGAAATAACTTTGAAAACTCAATCTGGCATTCAGAGTCATGACCCCATCAGCGTATAGGGCACATTTCATGACAGCAGAAGGTAGGAGGAAGAGCATTAACTGTTTTGTAACTGAGAGATTTTCGTCCAGGCACAACAGGCTCACTCCTTCTTTAATATATAGATGTCAACAGTGGCAATGAAACTGATCTAACCTGGTATTTATGCACCACATTCTGACCTGAGTAGCGTAATCTCATTAATTCTTCTTGTCCTTCAGCTACTCCCCAGCTCGCTATTAAAGCCATAAAATATTCACTTAAACTGCTGGTAGCAAGTTACACATTTTCACCACTCTCTGGGTAATGATGTTTTTTCTAAACTGCTCATTACATTTAGCAATAACTATCTTAGTTTAGTGAGCCCAGCTTTGTACTTCTCCACGAGTGGAAAGATACAACTAACTTGCTTCATGATTTTGAAGCTCTGTAACCCATGACCTCTTAGTACTCCCTTTTATACGGGGAAGAGTCACCGCCTGTTCAATCCTTCCTGACTCTCAGTTCTGGTCACCATCCTTCTGAGAATGGCATTAAGTCAAACATGAACGAGGAAACCTCCAGCTGATTACCATGTACCATTCTCCCTCAGCTGATAAATCAGGACAACATTTTAAGGATGCACTGAGGGTGGAAAGGGTGCCGAGTGTACCCTAGCTGGGTAACTTCAATCACCACCGTCAAGAGTGGCTCAGCAATAACATTACTGATCGAGCTGGTCAAGTGCTAAAGGACATTGCTGCTAAACTGGGTGTGCACCAGATGGTGAAGGCACCATCAAGAAGACTAAACATACTTTACCACATCCTCACCAATTCATCTGTTGCAGATTTATCTGTTCATGACCGTTTTGGGCATAAGCCCGATACTTCGAATTTCCTGTTCCTTGGATGCTTCCTGACCTGCTAATACATTTTCAGTGCTGCGCTTTTCCAGCAACACATTTTCAGCTCTGATCTCCAGCATCTGCAGACCTCACTTTCTCCTCTGTAAGGAGTGTCCACCAAATTGTCCTTATGGAGACAAAGTCCCTTCATCACACCGCAAACACTTGGCATTGGATGACATTATCAGTGGGATAATGAGATAGACTTTGAACAAAAACAGAAATTGCTGGAAAAACGCAGCAGGTCTAGGCAGCATCTGTGGAGAGAAATCAGAGTTAATGTTTTAGGTTCTGAGAACGGGTCACTAGGACCTGGAGCATTAACTTTGATTTCTCTTCACAGGCGCTGCCTAGACCTGCTGAGTTTTTCCAGCAATTTCTGTTTTCGTTTATGATTTACAGTATATACAATTCTTTCAGTTTTTATTTAGACTTTGAACAAATCTAGCAGCTCAAGGGCAGCACGGTGGCTCAGTGGTTAGCACTGCTGCCTCTCAGCGCCAGGGACCCGGGTTCAATTCCAGCCCCAGATGACTGTCTGCGTGGTGTTTCTCCCCGTGTCTGCGTGGGTTTCCTCTGGATGCTCTGGTTTCCTCCCATAGTCCAAAGATGTGCAGGTTAGAGAGATTGGTCATGCTAAATTGCCCGTAGGTTAGGTGCATTAGTCAGGGGAAATGTAGAGTAAAAGGACAGGGGAATGGACCTGGGTGGGTTACTCTTTGGAGGGTCAGTGTGGACTTGTTGGGCCAAATGGCCTGTTTCCACACTGTAGGGATTCTGATGCTAATTCTTAAGCTTGGGCATCCATAAGGCACAGTGGGCCAACGGCAACAGCAGAAATGTATATGAACACAAATTTCATAGCCCCTGCTCATCAATTACCATCAAGTCAGGGGACCTGGGTCAATGAAGAGTGCTGGATGGAATTCCAGGCATATCTAAAAATGAGGTGTCAACTTGGTGAAGCTACAAAACAAGTAGCAGATGATGGATAGAGCTAAGTGATTCCATAACCAACGGATCAAATCTAAGCTCTAGAGTCCTGCCACATCCAGTTGTGAATATTGGTGGACAAATATACAGCTCACTGGAGGAGGAGGCTCCACAAATCTTCAATGATGGGGGAACCACAGCATATCAGTTCACCAGATAAGGCTGATGTCGTTGTCAGAAGTGCCAAAATAATGATCCATTTTGACCTCTGTCAGAGGTCTCCAGTGTCAGAGATGTCAGCATTCAACTAAGTCAATTTGCTCCACGTGATATTGAGAGGTGGTTGGAGGCACAGGATACTGCAAAGGCTACGGGCCTGACAACGTTCTAGCAATACAACTGAAGACTTGTGGTCCAAACTAGCTGCAGCTCTAGCCAGGATATTCCAGTAGAACTACAAGACTGGCATCTATCCAACAGTATGAAAAATTAAGCAGGCATGTCCTGTACACAAAAAAAAGGACAAATGCAATCTGGGCAATTAATACCCCATCAGTCTACTCTTGATCACAGTAAAATGATGGGAGACTTTCACTAACACTACGATCAAATGGCTCTTGCTCAGTCATAACCTGCTCATTCGTGCTTAGTTTGTGTTCCACCAGGGCTGACCTCAAGGCTGCCTTCTTTCAAACTTGCTCCAGCGAGCTGAATTCCCTAGGCAACGTGAGTGTGCCTGTCTTGACATTAAGGCTGCATTTGATAGAGTGTGGCATCAAGGAGCTATAGCAAAGCTAGAGTCAATAGGAACCGGGGGGAAAAAAAAGGCTCTCTGATTGGTGGAGTCATGCTGATAAAAAGGAAGATTATTGTAGGTTCAGATTTAGTTGAATATTGACCTGGATATTCACTTTTCAGATGCTGTCAGTCCCGCGCATTTTCAGAGCTATCTAGGAATACTGCGTTCAGTTCTGGGCACCTTATTTAATGAAGGATGCTTAAGCCCCGAAGAGAGCTCAAAGGAGATTTACTAGAATGATACCAGGAATTAAGGATTTTAGACACAAGGAAAGATGAGAGAAACTGGGCTTGTTCTCCTTGGAGCAGAGAAGATTAAGAAGTGACTTTATTGAGTTGTTCGAAATGATGAATAATTTTGACAGGGTAAAGAAGGATAATCTATTTCCACTAGTTGATATGTCATTAACTAGAGGTCACAACTTCAAGGTTGTCAGCAAGAGAGCTAGAAGTGAGCTGAGGACTAATATCTTTACTCAGAGAGTGGGTAGGATTTGGAATGCCTTGCCTGGGAGAGTGGGGGAGGCGGATTCCACAGGAAATTTCAAAAGAGAGCTGGATATGTATTTGCAAGGTATGATGTTAGAGAGCTACGGAGATGGGGCTGGAGAATGGGACTAGCTGGGTGGCTCTTTTGGGAGACAGTACTGACATGATGGTTCGAATGGCCCCGTTTTGTACTGTAAAATTGTAGGATTCTATGATGGTCACAAATGTATTCAATATGGAATACGCTGCCAAATAGGGCAGTGGATACACATTCAATAATTCCTTCATGGAGCAACTGGACAAGTACTTGAACACGAAGTGATCACAAAGATGTAGAGAAAAAGCAGGAAAGCATAACCAACTAGACTGTACTTTGACGGAGTTGGCACAGAATGGACTGACTGGACACCTTCAGTATTACATAATTTTACAATTCTGTCATTCATTTTATGCAGGCTGTTTCATTTTCCTTCTTTCAAGAGGGGCATTAATCACAGGGTCCATCAGGTTGGATTGGGATCCTTGGGCCCGACAAACTTTGGCATTCAGTGAAAACACAGAAAGAGATTACAACAGAGGCTTGGGACTAGATATTTCACGCATGTCAGAGGCACCAGATTAACCTCTCGGCCTCCACCGACTGGATAGTTCCAGTGTCGCCTTACTGAAGCAATCCACAGTTATCAGGGCTCCCACTTGCCCAATGAATCAAGGTTCGTGGCTTGTGGCAGGGCATAACCTGCAAGTGAGGAAAAAAGTACTGCAGAATGAAACAAAAGAATGGAGAGGCAGAGGGAACAGAAGCATTACAAAAAGAGGAGGAAAAGACAGCATGCAATCAAAAACAGGGAGAAGAAAAGATCGGGGACACATGAGAGAGAGATAATGTAAGAGAGAGCTCAGTCTGCAGTGACAATAAATGCAGCACACTGAACATGACCCTTTTAGTGCAAGGCCAGGGACAAGGAACTAGGAGGATAAGGTTACCAAGTGACATGGGCACCTGCTCTCCATAAAACATCTTACATCACTGACATGAGTTCCAGGGATAAGAGTGAAATCCTGAACGGTATAAACACAAATTAAACCTGAGCAATCTCTAAAACCCTCAATGAACTCCACATCACCCCTTTCCAGATCCTTCCCATGTCCCTTTTTGCTTGCAGCCACTTTCCTTTGTGCATCTCTACCTGAAAGCTAAGGCCCGTGTCAGCAACACGGCCACCAACTGAAGAAGGCTGTTTTTTTCCCGAAAGTGGTACAGCCAGCATATCCTGACAGAGGTCTTAGACTAGGAATGGGTTAGATTGGATAGATGTGGAGAAATTGTTTCCATTTTTGAGCTGATCCAAGCCTGGGGACAGTGAATACAAGGAAGTTACAAATAAATCTTATCGGCCAATAGAAATTTCTGCACACAGGGTGACTAGAATGTGGAACTTGCAACCACCATAAGTGGACAGCTTAAATGCTTTCAAAAGGAAACTGGATAGATGTAGGAGTGAAAATGCACTGAATGGCTAGGAAGTAAATAGGAGGTGCTTGGAAGGAGAAACTTAGGCCAATCGGCCAAATGGCCTGTTCTTGCTGTAATTGAGGGAGCTCTTGGTTACCTCACCGTTGCAAGTTTATTACGGGTAGGAAAAGGTTATGGATTCAGCCCTCAAATGCACATACAGCCTCCTGCCGGGATGCCAGGCCTTCATCCTGGAATTCTGAGGTTAATTCAATTTAGAGTGTTGGTCTGACTTCAACCGGAGTACTGAATTGAGATTTGGACTCAGCAGCTCAGGAGAAGATAGACGGACCTTGGAGTTGACAGAGCACCAGAACGATACTGGCGTTTAAATTATGAGGATAAGTTGCAAAGACCAGGAGATTATCCCTTCAATTCTTTGAGACTGATAATTGACCCAATCAAGATCTCAAAACAAATTGATGAGATTGTGACAGGGAAATTACTTCTTCAGACTGGGGAATTATGGCATGTATACATTGCTGAGAAGGCCACCACTGCAATTGAATGGCTTGCTTGGCCAATTAAAAGTCAACTACCTTGCTAGTGGTCTGGAGTCACATCTAAGCCAAACCAGGTAAGGACAACAGATTTCCTTCCCTGAAGGGCATTAGTAAACTAAATTAGTTTTTATGACAATCAACAACAGTTTCATCATCAGACTTCAATTCCAGATTTCCTTTTAGTATTAATAGTAACAGCTGCTATGGTGGGATTTGAATTGATGCTCTTAGTGCAACTGTCTGGGCCTCTGGATTGCTGGTCCAGTGACATTCTCACTACAACCCCTTCTCCTCTGTTGCCGACCAGATGCTGCGAAAGAATGGAAAGTTCCAGAAATGCACAACAGATTTGATTTGTGTCCAAACATCTGCATGATGACGTATTTTCTATATTTCAGATACTGGGTTTAAAGGCACAACCCCCTTTGCTTGAACTCATGCATTTACATCCACAAATTTCTTTTTAACTTTTCTCATCTGTTTTGATTACTGCCTCTAAGAGGTTCCACTTACTGAGAAGATAAATAAATGAGTATATCAAATCAACATTTAGATAAAACTAAGATCTGCGGTTGACAGAGAAACTGAGTAAGTCTGGCAGCATCTGTGGAGTGAAAGCAGAAGGACTGTTTCAGGATCAGTTCAGTTCATTAGTTCTTACGAAGGGTCACTCGTCCCAAAAGCCTGATAGAGAAGAGCACCTCCTCCATGATCATCTTCAACACTGGTCCCCTACAAGGATGTGCTCTCAGTATTATACTCTCTGTACACCCACAACTATTTAGTCTAATTTTGCACGAACACCATCTACAAGTTGGCTGATGACAACATCATTGGAGGCCAGATATCAAACAAAAAATAGTCAGAATACAGGCAGGAGATAGAGGACTTGGTGTCGTAGTGCAATGATAGCAATCTCTCTTTCAATGTCAGGAAAACAAAAGAACTGATCATTGCCTTCAGGAGCAAAGGAGGAGGACATGCCTGCTATCTACATCAGTGGAGCTGAGGTGGAGAGGGTTGATACTGTCAAGTTCTGAGGAGTGACAATAACTAACAATCTGTCCTGGACCTCCCATTAGGTGCGATGGTCAAGAAGTCACACTACGCCTCTTCTTCCTCAGGTGGCTAAGGAAATTCAGCATGCCCATAAGGACCCTCACCAACTGCTACAGATGCACCATAGAAAGCATTCTATCCAGGTGCATAACTGCCCAGATAGGCAACTGGTCTGCCCGGGACTGTAAGAAACCACAGAGAATTGTGTGCACAGCCTGGACCATCACAGGAGCCAACCTCCCATCCACAAACTCCATTAATACGGCTTGCTGCTGCAGAAATGCTGCCAACGTCGTCAAAGAGCCACCCCATCCCAGTAATACTCTCTTCCAACCTCTTCAGTCAGGCAGAAGATACAGAAGCTTGAACACAAGCATCAACAAGTTCAGGAACAGCTTCCTCCCTGATGTTATCAGACTAATGAATGGACTCTCTACTTCAAATCTAATGTTGATCTCACTTTGTGTACCTCCTGCATGCCATATCTTCACGTGTGCCTCGCTCTATCTAAGCATGCTATGATCTGTGTATCACTGTTTGCTATGATCTGCCTTTACTGCTCCTAAAACAAAACTCTTCATTCTACTTAGGGACAAGTGACAACAATAAATCAAATCAAACGACTCTGCTTTCTTACCACAGGTGCTCCTAGACCTGCTGAGTTTCTATAGCAATTTCTGTTTTTGTTTTAAATCAAATTTTGGATTGTGTAAATGTAATGGGATTGAGATGCAAATATTGGCTCAGGGCACAGATCCCCCTCAACTCATTTTCAAAGGGGGCTTAGGTTTAAAGTGAGAGGGGAAAGAATTAAAAGGGACCTAATGGGTATCTTTTTCACGCAGAGGGTGAGGCATGTATGGAAATGAGCTGCCAGAGGTGGTGGTGGAGGTTGGTACAATTACACCATTTAAAATACATCTGCATGGGTACATGAATAGGAAGGGTTTAAGAGGAATATGGGCTAAATGCTGGCAAATGAGATTAAATTTATTTAGGACAGCTGATTGGTATGGACAAGTGGGACTGAAGCATCTGTTTTCATGCTGAACAACTCTATGACTCTGAGTGCCTTGGGATCATTCATATCCACCTGAAAAGGCAGTAGGGTCCTCAACTCTGGTTATCGACCAGACAGAAGTGTCAACAGTGCAGCACTGAGTACTGCATTGGTAGCGCAGGCCTCAAGTTTATGGCAATAGACTTTGAATCCAGAGCTCCTTGATTCAGAGGCGAGAGAACTATACACTGAGCCACAGCTGACACCTACGGCTATAAAACAGCTTAAAGCCAGTTCCTAGAACCCTGCTTCCACTTAACAAAAGAGACTTGCTGCTCAAGGATAAGTGTTGTACAGGCATGAAATCTGTAATACTGTATGCATGAAATACTATAGCATGGGTTACAGAGGACAATTACGCCACTTTACTGGTTGTGTGGTTATTGACATGAAGGAGTGTTCTGCTCTATTGAATTATTTTGTCCCGGTCTTGTGACCTGGCTAGAATCTTAATCTTGGTGTGCTCCTCTCACCTGAGGAATGCTTCCTGACACACGGAGGCATCAACGGGCTCCTCCTGCTCCGGTGTGTAAAGGGAACAATGCACAGAGGAACTGCAATTGCAAAGCGCAGTGAGAAGGTGATGTGTCAACAGAAATATGGCTCAGCGTATTCCAGCACCAACAAGGAGGAGTGAGATACCTAGGGAGAAGAGAGGCAAATATGTTGCTCCTTCAGAGAGCCAGTGCAGACAGGACAGATCGAATGGCCTCTTTCTACACTGATTTCAGGGAAGCAGTGAGGAGCTTTGTGTTTCAATGATACTGAAGAACAGGGTCACTTGAAGGTTAACTGGATAACTGATTCACATTAAGTTGTAAACTTCAATGATACATCCACCGTAATCAGGTCTAATTAAACACAGGCGTACAATGTAATTTTAAAAAATGCACACGACGGGAATGAAAAGAGGTCAGACCCGCAATTAACTATGAATCAGAGATGCACGGGAGCTGCCACCACAAAAGGCAAAATATGAGAAGAATGTGGTAATTGAGTGATGACTGACGACATAGCTGAAAACCAGCAACCTGGATATTGTGTGACGTAGGCTCAATAGTTAGTATTCTGTCAGCAATTTTAAATCTCCCTGCTTTTGGCAAGTTTGCAAAGTGTCCCTATCACCCCACAAGCATGACTTTAGTATGTAGTAGCACACTTGTCTCTGAGGTGGGAGGCTACACATTCAATCCCCAGTCCAGAGACTTGAGTAAAAAATCCAATGTTGCAAAAAGATTAGCATCTACACAGATCCTTAATAACTTTAGGTTGCACCATGTGCCTTCCAGCTAATTAAGCATTTCTGGATGGTAACCACTATAGGGACACTGTTAAAATACCCAGCAAGCTTCCACCAACATCAAGCCAATCTTATACATATTATCCTGGTTTAGTGATCACAGAATTGTTATGGTGCAGGAGGAGGCCGCTTGGCCCATCGTGCCTGTCTCAGCTCTTCAAATGAGCATCATTAGCTCATGCCAATCCCCTGCCTTTTCCCCATCTCCTTGCCCACCATATCGATCCAAATAGCCATCCAATGCCCCTCTTGAATGTGGTCAGAAGTCACATGACACTGGGTTATAATCCAACAGGTACATTTGAAATCACAAGCTTTCAAAACGCTGCCTCTTCATCAGGTGAAATGCTTCGTCAAGTGTCAAAGGAACAGCGCTCCATAAGCTTGCAATCTGAAGTAAATCTGTCGGACCATAACCTGGCATTGTGTGACTTCTGACCTTGTCCATGCCAGTCCAACACCAGCACCTCCACCTCTTGAATGCCTCAATGGAAGCCACCTCCACCATACATCCAACAACGCATTCCATACCCTAACTATTCACTGAGTGGAGACGCTTTTTTCTTGCTACATTCTTTCTTCATTTGTGATGGAAACGTTCCCTCACAGCATTTCAGGGGCTTGCCTGAAGTATGATGTGTATCAGAAATGCGGTCTTTCATTTGCGATGCTAAACTGGGGCAGCCGGTCTGCCCCTCAGATGATACCACGAGTTCCCCTGGTATCTCTCAAACAATATCACAGAAACAGATCATGCAGCTGGTGGTGTCACTGGTTTTTGTGGGAATTTGCTACTCTCAAACTGTACCCCATGATCCCCATCTCAAGTTACTAGGAAACCTCCAGATGTCATGGATGGCACTATACAAGTCGTCACTCTTTCCTCTCTCCAGAAGAGGACAGAAACACAGATGAATTGGATAATAAAGGAAGTGAGGATCCCATTAGGAGTTCCCCTCTAACCTGGGGTATTGAAGATTGGCAGTGTACCTGTAAAGGTCAGAAGAGGAACATTTGGGACACATCTTATGGGGTTTTGGTACAGAATAATGGATGGTTCGGAGAAATCAAGCTGTAATTTAATTGAGGGCTTCAGCTACCATTATAAAACCACAAATGAAGTCTGAGTGTTCTGCTCACATTATCTGTACATGTAGATTAAATGAAAACCTTTTACAGGGTCCCTACCCTCAATTATTTTTACATACTGAAGTACGAAAGGCTGTAATTAAACAGAGGAGGCAGTGGGGGTGAGATGAGGTCCGTAAAATATTCAAGCTTCGTTTTTGTGGTTTATGAGGTCATGTGAACTCTCTGATCCAATTACAGCCAGATCACTTGCCTCTTGCCACCTATAATCTTTTTTAATATATGATATAATTCACCGACGGCCTCAACATGATAACTACAAAACAACCATCATCCTGATGGCTCAATTGCTAAGTGCAGTGTCTGGCCCGATAGTCAGGCACTCAGCCGTTCCTTGGATAAGGAAGGGGAAAATCACCTCACAGTCAGGAGAAACTTTCTCACTCAGTGAATAGTTAGGGTGTGGACTACAAGTGTGATGGAAGCTGCACTGAGAACAAAAAATGCTGGAGATCACAATGGGACAGGCAGTGTCCATGGAGAGAAAGCAAACTAAATTTCGAGTCTAGATGAATCTTTATCAGACAGTCAACTAAACTCAAATGTTAGCTTGCTTTCTCTCCATGGATGCTGCCTGACCTGAAGTGATCTCCAGAATTTTTGTTTTCAGTGCAGAATCCAGCATCTGAAGTAATTCGCTCCTACATTGCGGTAGAGGCAGGTTCCAGCAAGGTATTCAAGAGAGCACTGGATGATTATTTGGATACAAATAGGTACAAGGGAAAAAGTAGGCGATTGGCACTAGGAAATGATGTACACTTAAGAAGCAAGTGCAGGCATGATGGGCCAAATGGCCTCCTGTGGAACAGTAACACTTCTGTAGTTCTGTGAATCAGCTGGGGTTCTCAGCTCTGCACAACAAACAACAATAACCTTCATTTATATAATGCCCTTAATGTGGTGAAACATCCCAAGGAGCTTCACAGGAGAATTGACACTGAGTCGCATAAAGGGATACTTGGACAAGTGGCCAAAACCCTAGGGAAAAAAGGAACATCCGAAACTTGAACAGAAAGCAAAGAAAGGTAGAGAGATTAAGGGAAGAAATTCCAGAATTTGGTGCACAAGCAGCTGAAGGGATAGTGGCTAACAGTGGGACTGATCAAAACTGGGGATGGGCAAGCATCCAGAATTACTACAGTGCAAAGCTCTTGGTTGGGGGTAGAGATTTAGGACTGCAGGATGTTACGGAGATAGGAGAGATGAAACTTTGGAGTGAGTTTAATGTTAGGATTGGAATGTTACCAGTCCAAAAGCCAATATAAGTCAGCAAGCAGGGTGGACAGCGATTGAACTGAGGCTTAGGTGACATCAAGTTTATAGAGGGTCGAAGGTGGGAAGGTGGCCAGGAGGGCAATGGAATGGATGCTTCTCAAAGCAGCGCTAAGGTAGGGGTGTTGTGATCCTCACAAGACTGCTACCAACTGGCATGTGGTGGAAAACAAATATTTCACCAGCCCCTGATTTGAATGAAAAATAGACTAAGAATGTACAAGACCAAGGCTTTCTCAATTTGCATTAAAACCATTAAACATGAACTATTAGTTATTGGAGTATCCATGGGAACCAGCAAAGGTAAACAGAGATTCTTACCCAACTTCACAAATACTGCCACTATATCACTATAATTACTTTTACTGGCAAAAGACTCCATAATCTGAGGTCACAGATTTAAAAATCATTAACAAAAGCAGCAACCATGGGAGCATAGAATTTTACAGTACAGAAGGAGGCCATTCGAAACATTGAGAGTGTACGGCTCCTGAACCAGCTACCCAACTAATCCCACTCTCCAGCCTTATCTCCAGAGCTCTCTAACATCATCCCTTTCAAATATACATCCAGCTGTCTCTTGAAACCTCCCATGAAATCTGCTCCACTGTTCCCCCAGGCAGTTCATTCCAAATCCTAACAACTCTCTGAGTAAAGAAGTTTCTCCTTATCTCACTCCGAGCTATCTTGTTGACAATCATGTAGGCTAGATCCCTAGTTACTCACATTGTAACTGACATGGACTTCATGATGAGCAAAAAGTCTTTAATCTAAGTGGTTATGATCTAGAATGCACCACCTGAAAGGTTCAAGAATGGAACTGGTCGTGTACTTGAACAGACACATTGGCTCCGAAATACCTTTTCCCTTCATTTGGTGGAAAGTGGGGAAGGTTTCTCCAACCCTTCTGACAACGGTGCAGCAGGTGACCTTTTTGCATGATTTCTAAGCACTATTATTTTTACATTTTGCAGGTTGAACGGTAGCTAGACTTTTACAGCCTCTCAAGGAAGTGGGCGGCACAGTGGCACAGTGGTTAGCACTGCTGCCTCACAGCGCCAGAGACCTGGGTTCAATTCCCACCTCAGGCGACTGACTGTGTGGAGTTTGCACATTCTCCCCTTATCTGCGTGGGTTTCCTCCGGGTACTCCGGTTTCCTCCCACAGTCACAAAGATGTGCAGGTCAGGTGAATTGAATTCAATTCAATTCACTTCAGGTGAATTGGCCATGCTAAATTGCCCTAATGTTAGATAAGGGGTAAATGTAGGGGTATGGGTCGGTTGCGCTTCGGCGGGTCGGTGTGGACTTGTTGGGCTGAAGGGTCTGTTTCCACACTGTAAGTAATCTGAAAGAATGACAGGCAGGGTCGAGTTAAACTGGGTGCATTGTGTCCACCATCTAACACCCCTGTCATGATTTCACCAGGGCTGGGGTCGTGCTCACCCATCAATTCCCATACTGCTTATTCCATGAATCTATCAGCTCTGTCTCAAGTTTGTAGCCATGTGGGAGAGGTCAAGTGTCAAGTGATTGGGTGCCCCTCAAATGTGAATGTGTGTGTGTGTGTGTGTGTGTGTGTGTGTGTGTGTGTGTGTGTGTGTGAGAGAGAGAGAGAGACAGTGAGAGTGTGAGAGAATATGCGAAACTGTGCATTTGTGTGTGCGTGAGAGAGGGTGAGACAGTGTGGGTGTGTACATGTGTGAGTGCACGCATGTGGGTGTGAGAGACAGAGAGAGGGTGTGGGAGTGTGTGTGTGTATGTGTTTATGAGTCTGTGTGTGTGTGTGTGTTTATGAATCTGATTGTGTGTGTGCATGTGAAACAGCGTGTGTGTGTGTGAGTGCATGTGTGTGTGGGGTGGTGGAAGGTCTCCTTTACAGATATGCTGGGCCCGTGCAAGTCCACCCACATTTATCTTTTCCTTCAGGCTTCACACTCCACTGCCCAGGCCTGCCAACCCAATCACAGTAAGACCGCATACTTACATGTGAACTCGGGCTCCATCAGCATGTCCCCCCGATACTGGCTGCAGTCCCAGCTGTGGCCACCACTCTTGGAGGGGGTGCTACTGTTGGGACAGCGAGTTGGTTGGGCGATGCTTCCCAGGGGCTGAACACTCTCTCTGTTGGGGATAGAGAGCCCCCACCCCTGAGCAAAGTAGCAGCTCAACATCTCCAAAATGGCTTCAAGGAGTGGTGACCAAGCAGAGGCAGGGGGCTTTTACAGTCCTGCACCAACCCCTGCATCCCCCCACCTACGACTCAGGATTCAGATTGCGAATCTGACTTTAGTCCTGACTACCAAAGTGATGGAGGCAATACACAGGATTCAGAAGTTACACTTTGAAGTTCGGATTTATCAGGAAGGACAATCCTTCCTAAACTTCAAAAATATTCCCTCAACTTCAGGTGCTTTGGGAGGTTAAGAAAGGTACTACTCAAATTCATTTACTTTATTCAGGTAAGGTAGAGCTACATCTTAAGTTTGCAGTTGCAAACATGATTTGCAAGTATTTGTCACTTTGAGGTGGGTATCTGTTTCTTTATCACTTTACACTGACCTATCAAATTGTGTAGTTTTTCTGTTCTGAGTACTTAATAGTTGAGGCATACATTACAATTGTGAAAGAGACTGTTTTTTTTCTTCAATAGGAAATAGAAGAAAGCCCATCTTATTTTCCCGGGCAAATTAATGGCCTGAGTAATTACATTGCAGCTTTAAGGCAGGAGTTATCTCACTGCCTCTGATTTGTCCGGCTGCTTGTCTGACATCCACTACTGGATGAGCAGAAATTTCCTCCAATTAAATATTGGGAAGAACGAAGCCACTGTCTTCAGTTGCTGCCACAACCTTCGTTACCTAACCACTGATTACATCCCTCTTTCTCACCACTGTCTGAGGCTGAACCAGACAGCTCACAATCTCTGCATTGTACTTGACCCCAAGTTCAGCTTCCGCCAACACATCCTCTCCAACACCAAGACAGCCTACTTCCACCTCGTCGCATTGCTCAACTCCTGCCTCGGCTGATGAAACCTTAAGTCGTGCTTTTGTTTCCTCCATCTTCTATGCTTCTCAGATACCCTCAGTCTTTTCAGCTTTTGCAAATGATAGCCTCACCACAACTCAAGCTCCTGATCCCTGAAGGCGATCCCCTCCAGGTCTCTGTTATATTTTAGTTGATAACCTAAACTAGTGATCCCCAACCTTTTCAGTAACACGGCACATCTCAATGACACAAATAATTGGTAGGACCATCTGTACTGTTGTAGAACACAGGGACCTAGGGGTGTAGGTACATAATTTTTTTGAAGTTTGCTTCACATAAAGACAGGGTGGTTAAAAAGGCATTGAAGACATTTGCCTTCATTGCTCAGTCCTTTGAGTATAGGAGTTAGGAAGTCATGTTCAGGTTGTACAGGACGTTGGCGAGGCCTCTTCTGGACTGTCCAGTTATGGTTGCCCTCTTACAGGAAGGATTTTACCAAGCCAGAGACAGTTCAGAAGAGATTTACCAAAATGTTGCTGGATGGTTGAGAGGTGACCTGATAGAAGTTTATAAAATAATGAGGGGTAGAGATAGAGTTAATGATAGTTGTCTTTTCCATAGGATGGGGGATTTCAAGACTGGGGCACATTTTAGGTGAGAGGAGAGAGATTTTAAAAAAACATGAGGGGCAAATATTTTACACAGAGGGTGGTTCGCATGTATTATGAATGCCCTGAGGAAGTGGTGGATGTGGGTACAATTACAATGTTTAAAAGATGTTTGGATGGATACATGAATAGGAAAGGCTTGGAGGGATATGGGCCAGGAGCAGGCAGACGGGACTGGTTTAGTCTGGGATTATGTTCAGCTTGGACTGGTTGGACCGAAGGATCTGTACATGCTGTATGACTCTATGGACACTATGGTCACTTATAAAAAAGTATCACGTCATCTCAACTTTGTCTTTTGGCATTTGAAATATTTATGTCTTAAAATCAAAAATCTTTGATGATTATTTTCCCCATATTTTATGAGTCTAGGTCCAGATGACACAATAAAGAGCCGCTAATTTAAGACTGAGATGAGGAGGAATTTCTTCTCTCAGAGGGGTGAGTCTTTGGAACCCATTGCTGCAGAAAGCTGTTGGGGCAGAGTGCTTGTGTATATTTAAGGCTGAGCTAGGTACTTTCTTGACCAGGATGTAGGTTTGCATGCTGAGCTGGAAGGTTCATTTTCAGTCGTTTCGTCACCATACTAGGTAACATTATCAGTGAGCCTCTGGATGAAGCATTGGTGACATGGCCCACTTTCTATTTGTGTGTTTAGGTTTCCTTGGATTGGAGATGTAATTTCCTATGGTGATGTCATTTCCTGTTCTTTTACTAGTGATAGTGTGTCATGTCTTTTTGTGGCTAGTTGAGGTTTATGTATCCTGTATCATAGTATCCTTACATACAGATGAGGAAAAACACCACTTCAACTGGGAACAACACATCATCCTAGGAGAAGCCAAACAGAGACACGCACGAGAATTCCTAGAAGTATGGCATTCCAACCAGAACTCAATCAGCAAACATACTGACTTAGATCCCATTTACCACCCTCTGAGCAAATGACATCACCACAGGAAATGACCTTGTCAAGAGGCTCACAGATAATGTTACTCAGTATGGTGACTAAACATCTGAAAATGAACCTTACAGCTCAATGAGCAAACCTACATCCAGAACCCCAAGCTGAGCTACAAATCTTCTCAAAACGCACCACTTTCTTGACCAGTTGGGGAATCAAGAGTTATGGGGAAAACAGAGAGAAGTGGGTGTGAGGAATACTGGATCAGTCACGATCTTGCTGAATAGTGGAGCACGCTCGAGGGGTATACACACTATTCTTGTTCCTATTTCTTATGGTCTTATGAGACGATGCTTGTTTTACGATGATTTTCATTTAGCTGTGTACAAAACTTCACAGCATACTCCGGCAGTTCTCACGCCACACCAATGTTGAAAACCACTAAACTGCACACAAGCAATGGTTATGGGTGTGCTCACTAACTTCCAATTATCTGGTGAAAGCTTTTTGGCAGTATGCGTCTGGAAATTAACAGGTGAATGAGACATATTTGTGTGTGATCCTGAGAGAAGCACCTATAATTCTGGGGGAAACATCTGAACATATAACATAGGACCAGAAGTATGCCATCTGGTCCTTGCACAGAAACATGGAAAACTGGAGGAGGAGTAGAGCATATGGACCTTTGAGCCTGCACCACGAGTCAATACAATCATGGCTGATTATTCAACTGAATGCCCTGTTCCTACTTTTGCCAACATCCCTTTGTCCTTTTGTTCCCTTTAGCCCTAAGAACCATACCTAATTCCTTTGTGAAAACATTCAATGTTTTGGTTTGGACTATTTTTTGTGGCTGAGAATTCTGCAGGCTCCCCATTCTCTGGGTGAAGACATTTCTCCTTAGCAGGTTATTTTATGAGGATAGGCTGGTCTTGGAACTTATAAGATTGATGGATGATTAGATTTAAGTGTGTAGGATCCTGAACAGTCTTGACAAGGTGCAAGTGGAAAGGATATTTCCTCTTGCGAATCAGTCGAGAACTAAAGGTACTATTTTAAAATTAGCTTGTTCTGCCATTCAATGAAATCATGGCTAATCCATCCATGTTTGTTGAAAACTGTGATGCTGGAAAACCACAGCAGGTCAGGCAGCATCCGAGGAGCAGGAGAATCAACGTTTCAGGCATAAGCCCTTCTTCAGGAATCATCTATGTTTCAAATTTCACATTTCCATCAAACCTGATAATCTTTGATTCACTTGCCTATCAAGAATCTAAATAAAACAAATGTGTGGATGCTGGAGATCGGAAACAAAGCAGTTTGGCAGCATCTGTGGACAGAAAGCAGAGTTAACATTTCAAGTCCAGCGACTCTTCTACAGAATCAAAACCGCTGCCTTCACTGCCTTCTAAAGCAGAGAGTTCCAAAGTCACACAAACCTCAGAGAAAAAAAAATTTCTCATCGTCCCTGTCCTAAAAATGCAATCCCCAATTTAAAGCTTGCTAACTTTAAACCAGAAATCAGTTTAGTAACAAAAACAGAAATTGCTGGAAAAGCTCAGCAGGTCTGGCAGCATCTGCAGACAGAAATCCACATTAACGTTACAGGTCCAGTGATTCTTTATCAGCATTTTCTGAACAATCTGAAGAAGAATCACTGAACCTGAAACATTAACTCTGATTTCTCTCCACAGACGCTGCTAGACCTGCTGAGTTTTTCCAACAATAGAGTCATAGAGATGTACAGCATGGAAACAGACCCTTCGGTCCAACCCGACCAGATATCCCAACCCAACCTAGTCCCACCTGCCTGCACCTGGCCCATATCCCTTCAAACCCTTCCTATTCATATACTCATCCAGATGCCTCTTAAATGTTGCAATTGTACCAGCCTCCACCACTTCCTCTGGCAGCTCATTCCATACACGTACCACCCTCTGCGTGAAAAAGTTGCCCCTTAGATCCCTTTTATATCTTTCCCCTCTCACCCTAAAGCTATGCCCTCTAGTTCTGGACTCCCCCAGCCCAGGGACTTTGTCTATTTATCCTATCCATGCCCCTCATCGATACATGAATTCAAACAGCAAAGGCAGTAACTGTGCAGGTTCTCTCTCTCTCTCTCTCTCTCTCTCTCTCTCCTGCACTGACCTCGCCATGTGCTTCCTTTGTCCGTTCCTCTCCCTCTTAAAACTGCTGTTGTTTTGACTTTTTTTTCCAAAGTTCCAAAACAATGCAACAGCATATAAAACAGTAATTGCTGCTCCTGGAATAGAGGAAATCACTCCCAACACCTAAGATACCTCAATAAAGGAGCAGCTGTTAACAGTCAGAAATTTGTCCCGTCCTCCGTCTTGGATTACCCCAAATGAACACACACGAGCATCCCTGGGTGGGCACAAACCACCAACCTTGCAGTTAACATCCGAACATACTAATCGACTGTGCCACTGAGACGCCAGCCACTCTCTATCCCTCAATGCAAAGAGACCCCAGTGAGGTAACTTCTGCTTTTGTTTCTGATTTCCAGCATCTGCAGTTCTTATCAGGTTTTCTTGCTTTAATCAGTCCAGTAAACCTCCTCCAATGCATTTACATCCTCCCTCAAATAAGGTGACCCAAACTGCACATAGTATTTGAGATGCAATCTCATCAACGTCCTGTATAACAGTTGCAGAATGGAATGGGGATGAGAGGGGAATAGGAGGAGGATGCACCAGTATTCTCATACAGTTACGTAAGTGCAGGAGCATCCAATCATCGAAAGGAAAACCAGAAAGAATAAGGTGAAAACCAGCACATGGGCTGCTCATTCAGACTTGTACTTTGCTAGATTGTTATCCTGCTGCTACTTAAGGTACAAAGACACATCTGTTCGACTGATACCTGTGCCAGTGGGAAATATCAAGTAATCTGTCCTGCATGCATAAAGTGAATATTCAAGTATGAAATTAAAGGTCATCCACATCTTACTTTTGGGTGGGTCCAAAAGAATGATTTGTTGATTCATCAAGAAGGGACTGAGGCCAGGTGAGGGCCTTGGCAGGGACTTACACTTACACTGCATAACGATCCTGAGGCAGGATGCTTCAGGAATGTTCTTATTCAGAAGCTGTTATACTTGCAGCTCGATGGGTTTTCCAGTGGCCTGGCTTCAGCAGGTTGGGAAACACCTTTTTCTCCCTCCCCCGAACCTCAGAGTATGTGGAAGTCAGTCTTCGGGCTTTGTAGAGTATAGAAAGCTTCACAGATTGCACAGTGCTTATGCAACATGACACAAGTCAGCTGTTTTCCAAAAGCATTTCTGTCACTGCTCCACTAACCTCACAGTCTCTACTCACACCTCCCTCCCATCACAATGAGAGAGGGGTCCAATGGGTATAAAATTAAACTCAAAGCCACCTCAACTGTACAGAGTGTAATACATGCTCCAACTCTCATCTGACAGCCAAATGTGATAAAATCAGGTAACTAAATGTGCCATGGCTAATATCTCAGATCATTGAGGTACTGTTGGAAAGAAGCATACAAGGGCTGTCTCAAATTAATGCTTACTGTTTAGTACAGACCATACTGTACCCTGGCACTATGGCAGTATGTTGTGCCAAAGGGCAGTTGGTTGCAGGTTAGAGCTAAGGATTTCACGTACCTCTCCTCCGTCTCACATAACTATGGATTAGTGAAGGTATCATATTAGGGTTTTTATATTAAAACAAATCAATAAACTTAGGTAAAAGGCAGAAGCTCACAATTCAGAAGAGTTCCTTTTGGTCAATCAGCACATCAATGAAAACAACATGACTCTGTTATTGACTGCTGATGCCAAGGATGGGTTTAAATAAAGGACAGTCATTTCTGCAGCATCTTTCAGAGCTTCAGTGTATCTAACAGCACCTTTACTGTACAATCATCATTGTACTGCAGGAGATCTGTGCACAGCAAGCTCTCACCAGATATTAAAGTGATACAGATTAGATCATTTTTCTTTCAGAAGTGCCATAAAGCGAGAGACAAATGTGGGCGGCACGGTGGCACAGTGGTTAGCACTGCTGCCTCACAGCGCCAGAGACCCGGGTTCAATTCCCGCCTCAGGTGACTGACTGTGTGGAGTTTGCACATTCTCCCCGTGTCTGCGTGGGTTTCCTCCGGGTGCTCCGGTTTCCTCCAACATTCCAAAAATGTGCAGGTTAGGTGAATCGGCCATGCTAAATTGCCCGTAGTGTTAGGTGAAGGGGTAAATGTAGGAGTATGGGTCTGGGTGGTATATGCTTCGGCGGGTCGGTGTAGACTTGTTGGGCCGAAGGACCTGTTTCCACACTGTAGGTAATCTAATCTAATCTAAAATTTTGCTTCAGGTCATTGAGGGGCAAACGTATCACTGGGTCCTGTTCACCACCTCAATGTTCCCAAATCCCTCTGCTCTCGCATAGCATAAAGTCTACTTACACTCAGGTGATATGGTTACTTCTCTGAAACCAAACTGCATCATCTTACACCTACTGATTCACCTGCAACTGCACAGTCTACTTCCCTACATCATCGTGCAGCTCCTATGGTTTTCTACAGCACTAACTGCTTCTCCTATCTTACTTAACATCACAGGTGGACAGGGTGATTAAAATGGCATTTAACACCCTTGCCTTCACTTCTCAGACCTTTGAGTGTAGGGGTTGGAACATCATGTTGAGGTTGTACAGGATGTTGGTGAGGCCTCTTCTGGAATACTGTGTACAGGTTGGGTTGCCCTATTACAGGAAGAATATTATTAAATTGGAGAGGCTTCAGAAAAGATTTATCAGGATGTTGCCAGGACTGAAGGGTTTGAGTATAAAAATAGGCTATGGATAGGCTGGGATTTTTTTTTAACTGGAGCCTAAGAGGCTGAGGTTTATAAAATCATGAGGGGTATAGATAAGGTGAATATCAAAAGTCCTTTCCCAAGAGTGTGGCAGTTCAAAAGTAGAGGGCAAATTTTTAAGTTGAGAGGAGAAAGATTTAAAAGGACATAAGGGGCAGCAGTTTTTACATTGAGAGTGGTTAGTGTGTGGAATGAATTGCAAGA
Organism: Hemiscyllium ocellatum; assembly: GCF_020745735.1. Classification (NCBI taxonomy): domain Eukaryota; kingdom Metazoa; phylum Chordata; class Chondrichthyes; order Orectolobiformes; family Hemiscylliidae; genus Hemiscyllium; species Hemiscyllium ocellatum. Next base: position 9,638,040 of record NC_083407.1, on the reverse strand, counting down.
AGAAGTGGAGGATGCAGGTACAGTTACAATGTTTAAAAGACGTTTGGCTAAGCATATGAATAGGAAAGGTTTGGAGGAATATGGGCCAAGCGCAGGGAGGTGGGACCTAAATAGCCTGGGATTATGGCCGGCATGGACTAGTTAGACCAAAGGGTTTGTTTCCATGCTGTATGACTTTATGATGTTCTCTAGGCCTTTATGTAAATTTTTACTGCATATGGCAACCAGAGGTAGCCCCAAAACTGAACCCTGTGGGACAGCTTTATCCACTCTCAACCACTTTGTAAATGTCCATTCAACAACATTCTCTGTTCTCACTTCCAGCCAATTTTCAATCTTGGTTGCTATCTTTTTCCTAATTCCTTTCTGACCCCTACGAGTTAACGACCAAAAATGCCCCTCAAGCTCACATCAATACACCTACAGCATTTCTCTCCATGTCTGCTACCGTGTCAAATAATTCTACACCCTTTGTCAAGCCTTTTTTTTAAATCCATGCTGGCTACTTCTAACTATTTTCTCTTTATTTAGATATGTGGCAATTTCATCTTTAATTAAAGACTCTAAAATTTTCCCTACTACGGATGTTAAACTAACTAGCCTGTAATTACCTGGATTAACTCTGTCTCCTTTCTTAATAATGGGTAGTACATTGGTCACTCTCCAATCTTCCAGTACACATTCACACTCTATAGAATCGTGAAATATAATTTCCATGGCCACAGTGATTTCCTCCTTCAGGATCCTAGGATGTATCCCTTTGGGCCCTGACTCTCTGTCTAAACGTACTAATTAAAACATTTCTTTCATCCAACATAGTTCCATTAATCACACTCAGAATCACTTTAAATTTGTCTCTCTGTCTTTAGTAAAGACCAGTACAAAGTACTTATTAAATACTTGCATCGTTTTTTGAACTTCGATTTATAATTGACAATTTGAAGAGATTTTCCTCACATCTAACAATCCTCCGTCTTGCTGGTATGCTTGTAAAATATTTTACTGCGTTTTGATGTATTTTGAAAATTATTTCCTCAAAGTCTACCTTTTACAGCTCTTAACCTGTTCTCTTACTTATCTGACACTCTGCATCAGTTCTTGTTTAATCGTTACTTTCCTCTTATCTCAGACATTCTCTTCAATTTTAATTATTTCTGTCTCTTATTCACATCATTCTAAAATGTTAAGCAAGCTTCTTCATGTTTGTTACACACACATTTGAATTTCTGAGTGGATACTGGCTTTGGATAGGGTTAAGAATTGTCAGCTATCAACCATTGCATTGAGTATAGGAGTTGGGAGGTCATGCTGTGGATGTACAGGACATTGGTTAGGCCATTTTTGGAACATTGTGTTCAATTCTGGTCTCCCTGCTCATAGGGAAGGTTCAGAAAATATTTACAAAGACGTTGCTGGGGTTTAGATTAGATTAGATTACTTACAGTGTGGAAACAGGCCCTTCGGCCCAACAAGTCCACACCGACCCGCCGAAGCGCAACCCACCCATTCCCCTACATTTACCCCTTACCCCTTACCCCTTACCACTATGGGCAATTTAGAATGGCCAATTCACCTGACCCGCACATCTTTGGACTATGGGAGGAAACCGGAGCACCCGGAGGAAACCCACGCAGACACGGGGAGAACGTGCAAACTCCACACAGTCAGTCGCCTGAGTCGGGAATTGAACCCAGGTCTCCAGGCGCTGTGAGGCAGCAGTGCTAACCACTGTGCCACCGTGGTTGGAGGGTTTCAGCTAAATGGAGAGGCTGAATAAGCTGAGGGTATTTTACCTGGAGTGTTGGAGGCTGAGGGAGAACCTTAGAATAGTTTATAAAACCGTGGGGCATAGATAGCACAAATTGCCAAGGTCTTTTTGCCAGGGTAGAAGAGTCCAAAATTAGAAAGCATAGGTTTAAGGTGAGAAGAGAAAGATTTAAAAGGGACCTACGGGACAACCTTTTCACACAGAGGATCGCGCATGTATGGAATGAGCTGCCAGAGGAAGTGGTGGAGGCTGGTACAATTACAACATTTAAAAGACGTCTGGATGTGTACATGAATAGGAAGGGTTTACAGTGATATGGGCCAAATACCGGCAAATGGGACTAGATTTATTTAAGATATCTGATCGGCATGGACAAGCTGGAGTGAAGGGTCTGTTTCCACGCTGTACATCTCTGTGACTCTATGACCAGGAAAATCGACATTTCGGGCAAAAGCCCCACAGGCCAATGTTATGGATGTCAGATCGAATCCCATCATAGCATATTGTGAAATTTGAATTCAAACAAATCTGAAATAAAGAGCTGAATTAATGGTGACCATGTAGCCACTGTTGATTATTGTAAAAACCCATCTTGGCCACCAATGTCCTTCGAGGAAGGAAATCTGTTGCCTTTACCTGGTCTGGCCTACATGGGACTCCAGATTTATAGCAATGTGGTTTACTCTTAACTGCCCTCTGAGAAATTAGCATGGGCATTAAATGCTGTCATAGCCAGCAATACCAGTATCCTGAGAATGAAGAAGTAAAAATTCATGTTTGCAATGAAGTGGAGAAATAAATGCAGAGGTAAATGACTAGGCTCAGTGGCTAGCACTGCTGCCTCACAGCACCAGGGTCCCAGATTCGTTTCCAGCCTTGGGCGACTGTGTGGAGTTTGCACATTCTCCCTGTGTCTGCGTGGGTTTCCTCTGGGTGCTCCAGTTTCCTCCCATGGTCCAAAGATGTGCAGGTCAGGTGAATTGGTCATGCTAAATTGCCCGCAGTATTAGGTGCAGCATTCAGAGGGAAATGGGTCTGGGCGGGTTACTCTTCGGAGGGTTGGTGTGGACTGGTTGGGCCGAAGGGCTTGTTTCCACACTGTCGGGAATCTAATCTAGTCTAAAAACATGCTGGAAATCCAATCTGGAAAGTTAAAATATGTTGAAGATAGTCAGAAGGTTGAGCAGCATCATTTGAGAGAAAAATAGACTTTTACTGGGTCATACCCTCATTCAAGGTTTTGGAGTCATGACCTCCCAGACACCACGGGTCTCCACTGAGTGCTAACAGCTACAAGGCCCCTTTAAACCCCCGCTGTCTCCCTCAGGACTGATCGCTGTCTTGCAAAGACTCATGGAAAGGTAGGTATTTATGAAAAATCTCTGTGAATTTAACATTCCCATACCAAATTCCATCACACTCCCACTCTCACAAATCCCTCATCTCCTCCACCCACCCTACTTCACTGCCACAGGGCTCTCACCCCCTCTCCACCCACCCTACTCCACTGCCAGTGGGCTTTCACCCCCCTCTCCACCCACCTACTCCACTGCCAAAGGGCTCTCACCCCCTCTCCACCCACCTACTCCACTGCCAAAGGGCTCTCACCCCCTCTCCACCCATCTACACCACTCTCAGTGGGGTCTCACCCCCTCTCCACCCAACCTACTCCACTGCCACTAGCCTCTCAGCACCTCCCTACAAACCCCCTTCACCAGGTCCCGCACATGCCACTTTCCAGGTGTCATACCTCTGGGGTCAAGGCAATTTTCAAGCACCAAAAGCAGGGTCACATTTGGGAAAAGATCCGGGAAGCACTGATTTAAGGCGTGCAGCCTTTTTATCGGTATCTACAAGACTGTTTGGTGAACCAATATACTGGTAAAACTCTTCACAATCATCAGCCAAGTGAAACCTGCACAGTTCATCAACTCCATGATCAGCAACTGACAGATCGCTGTGCACCCTGGAGGTCAAATCAGCTGTGCACATAACCAACAATGGATTTGGGCAGATACCTGTCCTCTCTTTGGCTCTTTTCAACATACATATCAATAACCTCTCTCCTACAATGTTATGGATCGCTATACAAGCTGACGAACTGACTCTGGTTACCAGTCGAAAGAACTCCAAGATATTGAGAAAATCTCATCGAAGATCTTTCTTCTCTGGAGGCCTACTTCAGTGAATGGAGGCTTCAACCAAATGCTGCCAAGACTGTTACTTCCACCTGAATAACTTGACGACCAGCGAAGGAATCCTCGCCCAGTTGTATGGCCAACCACTCTCACACAATCCAATGTAAAAATAGCTTGATGTCATTCTTGATCACAGATTGACCTGAAAGCAAAACGTCCTGACCCACTGGACCGAGGTCAAGCTGAGAGTGACTCTTGTGATGGTTGGGCACTAAACAAAACATATTATTTCCACCACTCTGCTCTCCCCAACAGCAGAGTGCTGCTGTCTAACCCAGCACAGGAGCCGCCAGACAAATACAGCACCTCCCAGAAACCATAAGTTCTGGGATTTTGTGACCTACAGAGATTGACTGTTGGCTTCCTGTGCCAGCATACAGTGAATTGCCTGACCCTCCAAAGATGTGCAGATTAGGTGGATTGACAATGGTAAATTGCCCAGAGTATCTAGGGATGTGCAGGTTAGGTGGATAAGCCATGGGAAATGCGGGGGGGGGGGGTGGGTTTGTATAGAATGCAATTTGGAGGGTTGGCGCACTCGATGAGCCGAATGGCCTGCTTCCAGATAGTAGGGATTCTTTGATTCCTGAAAGACCACCCTCTGGCTGACAGCTGATGATGCACTCCCATTTAAAGTATGACCTCACAAAAAAACCCACACACTTGCCTGAAATTCTGCGGTCCCTACCAGAACACATACTACATCCTACAAAGTTATGACAGCCCCAGCTCCTGACTGAGGGCTGGAGAGAGGTATACCTCCTTGTTGGCTGCAAATGTCATCAACCGCAAACCCGATGATGGATCAGAGTCATGCCCCAGGCACAGAATATCTGAAACATCGTCAACCGACAGAGAAAGGTTTAGAGAAGAGATGGTCACTCATTTCACAAGTGGAAATGAGGGACTGTTGAAATAGTGACCGTGGCTCATATACTGAATATCCACCCTGAGAGATTCATTCCTGATAAGATCACAACTGTTCACCTTGAGCCACAAATGACTACTTCGCTTGACATCGAACTATAACTGCTTCCCTACCCAGAATTCACAATCCTGGAATTCTCTCCCTAAGGGCATTGTGGGTCAACCCACAGTATGTGGACTGCAGCAGTTCAAGAAGGCAACTCACTGCCAATTTCTCAATGGGCAACTAGGGCTTGGCAATAATGCGGGCCAAACCAGCAATGCCCACATCCAACAAAGTAATTTTAAAAACTCATCACCCTGAGACATTCCCCAAATGCAAATACTGTGAACAACATGTCTTCTAATATTTTCTGATATTATCATCAAAACAAGAGATACTGGCAGGGTTTGAATGAATTTCCAGAGAAATTAAGATGTCAATGGTTGAAATTGGTATCATAGTGACATCATGTCTTGGTCAAAATGAAATTCAAACCCGAGATCGGGAATTCTCACCCTCATGTCGCACAGATATTGTTTTCTCTGGAGGGGGGGCATGTTGTAATTCTCATAATGGGGAACCTCAAATCCAGTATGGCAAGTTGAACTTAGTGCTGAATTTTTTAAAAAATCACTGCAGTGAAGCTTGTTCTGCACATTGTGCAGTTTACGAGTTTTAACTGCAGACATGAATATGCATAAAAGATGGATCAAATCTATGGAACTGTGAAACTGTCAAGTTATAGAATCACTGTCTTTTAAATATTGAAAAATGGCAGCTTACAATTTCAATGCCTGTTTGTTGACATAAGCCTGAGGACAATCATTATAGTATTATTACAGCTTGAACATTTCCACAGCATATCATTATCATAGTGGGGGGGGGGGGGGGGGGGGGGAGGTGAGGTATTTTACTTTATAGGTTGATTGACATCTGAGAATTTATTCAGAGATTAGCTGTCTTTAATGTAGGGTTTTGAAGACAAATCTTTGTTCTTGTAGGCAATTAAGTACTTGAAAGGATTTAAGTGTATTGAAGGGGCTTTCATCAATTTATTTTTTACATAGTGAAATCTATAATTGATAAATGTAACAATGCGATAGGGTGGGATGATGTTTGCTTCATGATTTAGAGATCCAGTGTTGGACTGGGGTGTACAATGTTAAAAATCACACAACCCCAGGTTATAGTCCAACTGGTTTAATTGGAAGTACGCAAGCTTTCAGCACGCTGCTCCGACCACCTGATGAAGGAGTGGCGCTCTGAAAGCTAGTGTGCTTCCAATTAAACCTGTTGGATTATAACCTGGTGTTGTATAATTTTTCGCTTCTTGATATCAGTTAGGGGTGAGTATTTGGCCCAAGTGATAGAGTTACCTATTCCCAAAGAGATTGTAAGGAGGATGAGAGGTAACAGAACTTGATTAAGAATCTAACACACAGAATGCTAGAGAAACACAGCAGGGTTGGCAGCATCTGTGGAGAGAGAAACAGATTCCCTCCAGTGTTCTATGCATTTGCTTCAGATTTCCAACATCCGCATATTTTGCTTTTATTCAAGAATTTGATTGAATGTTGAGATAGATCAGAGAAGCACAAATTAAAGAGAAATAGGAAGGATAATTGAATGGTCAGCCTTGAATTCAGTACATTCAGCTGCGTTGCTATTATGAACTGCCTCTCTTGTCTCCTATAGTCACTTGATTCCCTTCGCCCCTCCAATTCCATGAACCAATTATGCAACAAAGCATATCAATAAAACTATCCAGCATGGGGTCAGCAATAATCAGAGCACTCATTATAGATGTATAGAGTCATATGGAGCATAGACAGGGTGAATAGCCAAGTTCTTTTTCCCAGGGTAGGTGAATCCAAACCCAGTCGGCATAGATTTAAGGTGAGAGGGGAAAGATTTAAAAATGACCTGAGGGGTAACTTTTTCATGCAGAGGGTGGTGCATGTGTGGAACGAGCATGCTAGAGGAAGTCATGGAGGCTGGTGAAATTGCAACATTTAAATGGCATCTGGATGGGGATAAGAATAGGAAAGGTTTAGAGGGATGTGGGCCAAATGCTGGCAAACGGGACTAAGTCAGACTGGGATGTCTGGACGATGTGGACAAGGGTCTGATTTCATGCTGTTTAACTCTATTTGCAGGCAATTGTACAAAACACTAAGCAGCATGCAACTAATGGCAATTCAGCACCCTCCATAACCATGCTGTTTAATATAGACCACCAGCTCTGATGGGAATGGAATGGGCCTGATCTACAACGGGAACCTCCAGAGAGCCATCAGGCATCTGGTGCAGCAGTATACACAATGTTCATGATGAAGAGAAACCAACTAATCCCAAACTTGTCAACTTCTGCACTGCCGCTCACAAACTACGTCCCGTTTAAAGTGATTGGAGTAAAACCCGAGAGGAGATGAGGCAGAGAAATCTTTACAGAATAAGTTGTGATATTCTGGAATACGTCAGCTGCAAAACAATCAAAGCAAGACCAATAACATCTTTCAAAAGGAACATCGGGAGGGTTAGAAAAGTGTAAGAAAGTGGAGTAAAGGGACTGCCATTTCAAAGACATAATCACAACAGCTCAAATGAGCTCCTTCTGTGCCAGAAGATACTATAACATTTCAAGACTTATATGATAATTTGGGTGGTTTTTGGAATTCTCGCTGAAACCAATCCACAAAGGTTTTCCCTATATGTTTACCATGAGAAAACAATCCATGAACCTAACAATATGCTTATCTGTAGTTAAGCGAAGTATTCAGAGAATATGCTTTACTCCTTAAACGAACAACAGAGCCTTTCTGCAATTTGTAATCTCCAGAGTGTGGAGTATACAGGACTCACAGATTGCCTGGAAAAAAGCAAAGACTTCAGGCCAAAGAGCAAGCTCTTTGTGATTGTAGAACTCTAATCACTTGGCAGCATTTTGGATCCTGCTGTGCTTACAATTTGAAAGCGGATAGAGGGAATAATAGTCAGATAACATCAACAACCAGTATTCCGATAACACTAACATAACACCCAAAGTGTTATCCAACAAATCTGACAATAATCCACAGGGAGATATGAGCACAAGTGACAAAATCTTGGTCAAAGATAAAAGCAACCAACATTTTCCTAGCTCCCATCAGTTCTGAGTAAGGGTCATCCAACCCGAAACGTTAACTCTGATTTCTCTCCACAGATGCTGCCAGACCTGCTGAACGTTTCCAGCAATTTCTCTTTTTGTTTGTGACTTAGTAAGACATGTTGGTTTTAAGAACATGTTAAAGGAAGAAAGAGGGATACTGAAGTGGATTCAATTCAACTGAAGGTTAAAATCCCGGAACTCATTTTTTTGCAGCAGCGGGGGTGTCTTGAAACCCCTAGGGCTGCAGCAGTTCAAGAAGCAAGCTGTCTATAACCTTCACTTGGTTCGATGTAGATGGGCAGTAAATGCTGGCCCAGTCAGCGACAGTCATATCCCCCGTAAGTGAATAATAACAAAAGACATGCAAGCTAAAGGAGGAGCGACTGGAGGTGTGTAAAAGGCTTGAATTAAAAGAGCACTCTGAGTATTCTCGGCCTGCAAGAGATAACAGGGATAGGGAAGCGACAGCCTTGGAGAGATCTGAACACAAGGTTGGCACGGTAGCTCAGTGGTTAGCACTGCTGCCTCACAGCACCAGGGACCCAGGTTCAATTCCAACCTCAGACGACTCTCTGTGTGGAGTCTGCACATTTACCCCGTGTCTGTGTGGATTTCCTTCGCAGGTCCAAAGAAGTGCAGGCTAGGTGGATTGGCCATACTAAATTGCCCATAGTGTTCAGGGATGTGCAGGACAGGCGGATTAACCATGGGAAGTGCAGGGCTACAGGGATAGGCTAGGGGGTGGGAGGCTCTTTGGAGAGTTGGTGTGGACTTGATGGGCTGAAGGGCCCGCTTCCACACTGTAAGGAATCTATAGGATGTGTGTGGCAAATTACAGGAATGAAATAATCAACAAATGCTTGATCTGATCTAATCTATACAAATCTGTGATTGAGAAAAAAAAACACAGATGTTTAAGAATTGCTTTGAGAACACAAATGATTGAATGTACACAGATCCCAAGAAATGAGTTCAATGAGCGGGCAGTGCACTGGAAGAGTGCTGTGGCCAATGTCACTATCCTGCGCCAAACACCTTCCAGCACTAATTAAAGCATCCAGAAGGCACAGGAAACTGCAGTTCTGAAGATCATCTCAAAGATATCTCAACATACACCAAGTCCCATTCATACTACATTCAAGTCTGGGGTGAGTCACCTCCAAGTCAGGCAAAACCTCCACTTTAAAAGTCTACTCCTTCATCTCAAAACTTTCCCAGTCTCTCCTAATCAAGGTGTTTCTTCATGGGCAAAGTAGCATATTTTAGGGTCAATTTCTGGAGTCTGGAGAAGAAGCCTGTCATTTTACCAATACAAGACTTCCAGCACCAGGAAGTCTTGTATTGGACTTGCCACCTTTAAGGGCATTTAAATGGTCAATGGATAGACATATGGATGAAAATGGAATAGTATAGGATAGAAAGGCTTCGGATTGGTTTCACAAGTTGGCGCAAAATTGAGGGCCGAAGGGCCTCTACTGTGCTATAATGTTCTACAACTCTATTCTATGAGGACCTCTAGCGTTCAACCCTGTGACTCCATACATAAAACAGTAATATGCTGCAGAAATGCAAAATAAAAGCCAAAAGAGATAATCGGTATGTCTGTGAGGATTTGTGTGGATAGAAATAGAGTAATGGAATCCCTACAGTGTGGAAGCAACCCATTTGGCTGATCAAGTCCACACGGACCCTCCAAAGAGCATCCTACCCAGACCCACCTCTCTACCAAATCCTGCTCCTCGGATGCTGCCTGACCTGCTGTGCTTTTCCAGCACCAATTTGATCTAAACTCTGGTTTCCAGTATCTGCAGTCCTCACTTTTGCCCACAATTTAGTACAGCCAATCCACCTAACCTGCATATCTTTGGACTGTAGGAGGAGACCAGAGCACCTGGAAGAAACCCACACATACACAGGGAGCATGTGCAAACTCCATACTGATAGTCGTCAGAGTGAACATTTCAAGTTCATGCCTTTTTACCAGAAATGCCTTTTCCACCTGAAATGTGAACCAGTTTTTCTCTCTCTGCACGTGCTGCCTCACCTGCACGGTATTCACAGGAATTCCTGTTTCTATCCCTGTGCTGTGTCCCAGAGGGTAACAGCACTCTGTGAGGCAGAAGGTTTAGGTTGCACTGTAGAGCCATCAGCCTTCAAAATCCAGAGTGACACTACAGTGTCGTATCAAGGGAGTGCTTCACCGTTAGGGGTGCAGTTTTCAGTTCCAAGATCGAAGAACTCAGATAGACATAAAAAATCCAAAAGGATCATCTGAATTCTTAAGGGGCTTGACCGGGTAAATGCTGAGAGGATGTTTCTCTTCATGGGAGAGTGTAGAACCAGACGGCATAGTCTCAGAATAAAGGGGCACCAATGTAAGACAGATGTGAGGAGGAATTTCGACTCTTGGAGGGTTGGAAGCCTTTGGAACACCTTGCCACAGAGAGTTGTGGGGGCAGTGTCCTTGTGTGTACTGGAGGCTGAGACAGTTGGATTCTTGATCAGTCGGGGAATCAAGGATTATGGGAAAAGGGCAGGCAAGTGGATATGAGGAGTGTCAGATTGGCCATGATCCAGTTGAATAGTCGATGAGACTCGAGGGGCCAAAGAGCCTACTCCTTTTCTTTATTTTTTATGATCTGTGACACTGCTTTGAGGAAGATCAGGGAAGTTCTTCTAATTATGTTGGCAAATATTAAGTCCCCAACCAATGGCACTAAAAGAGAATCTGGCCATTATCCTGTGTGTATGGTGGTTTCCTACAACAGTAGCTACATTCTCGGTTTGATGTGCACCCTCTCATGCTTCTGTCAATGAGCTTGCTAACATTCTCTTACAAAGCAGGGAAAGATGATGCTCAATCGGGTGGATAGCAGCATCTTCCTCATAGTATCACCTATCCCCTTTATCAAAGGGCATGGGAGAAAAGTGCAATCCTAGAAGAGATCCAATTTTTGGGGCATAAACGATCCCAAAAATAGACAGTGCATGGATTCCGAAATGTAAATATTCCATTTTGTGTGAATTATAGGACTGATGTGGACTTCTGTGCTCTTCTTTGAAAAGTGCAAGTGTTACAAACAGATATTAGGGGGTGAAGCGTTACCACAGACCACAAGATTAGTGACAAACAAAAACGCAGGAGTCAATATTATAAAATGTTCAACCGTAGAGTGGGCAGGGAACAAAGGTAAACAGTTTTTATAGAGTCATAGAGATGTACAGCATGGAAACAGACCCTTCTGTCCAATTCGTCCATGCCGACCAGATATCCCAACTCAATCTAGTCCCACCTACCATCACCTGGCCCATATCCCTCCAAACCCTTCCTATTCATATACCCATCCAAATGCCTTTTAAATGTTGCAATTGTACCAGCCTCCACCACTTCCTCTGGCAGCTCATTCCATACACGTACCACCCTCTGTGTGAAAACGTTGCCCCTTAGGTCCCTTTTATATCTTTCCCCTCTCACCCTAAACCTATGCCCTCTAGTTCTGGGCTCACCAGCCCCAGGGAAAATATTTTGTCTATTTATCCTATCCATGTCCCTCATGAATTTATAAACCTCTATGAGGTCACCCCTCAGCCCCCAACGCTCCAGGGAAAACAGGTCCCGCCTGTTCAACCTCTCCCTATATCTCAAATCCTTCAAACCTGACAAAATCCTTGCAAACCTTTTCTGAACGCTTTCAAGGTTCACAACATCCTTCCGATAGGAAGGAGACCAGAACTGCACACAATATTCCAAAAGTGGCCTAACCGATGTCCTGTACAGCCACAACATGACCTCCCAATTTCTGTACTCAATACTCTGACCAGTAAAGGAAAGCATACCAAACGCCTTCTTCACTATCCTATCTACCTGCGACTCCACTTTCAAGGAGCTATAAACCTCCACTCCAAGATCTCTTTGTTCAGCAACACTCCCTCGGACCCTACCATTAAGTGTATAAGTCCTGCCCTGATTTGCTTTCCCAAAATGCAGCACCTCGCATTAAATTCCCTCTGCCACTCCTCAGCCCATTGGCCCATCTGATCAAGATCCTGTTGTAATCTGAGGTAATCTTCTTCACTGTCCACTACACCTCCAATTTTGTTGTCATCTGCAAACTTACTAACTGTACCTCTTATGCTCACATCAAAATCATTTACATAAATGATGAAAAGTAGTGGACCCAGCACCGATCCTTGTGGCAATCCACTGGTCACAGGCCTCCAGTCTGAAAAACAACCCTCCACCACCACGATCTGTCTTCTATCTTTGAGCCAGTTCTGTATCCAAATGGCTAGTTCTCTCTGTATTCCATAAGATCCAACCTTGCTAACCAGACTCCCATGGGGAACCTTGTCGAAAGCTTTACTGAAGTCCATATAGATCACATCTACCGTTCTGCCCTCATCAATCCTCTTTGTTACTCCTTCAAACAAACTCAGTCAAGTTTGTGAGACATGATTTCCGCCTGGGAACCATCCAACCACAAGGGATGAACTCAGATTTCTCCAGTTTCCTCATTTCCCCTCCCCCCACCTTGTCTCAGTCGATTCCCTTGAACTCAGCACCGCCCTCCTAACCTGCAATCCTCTTCCTGACCTCTCCGCCCCCATCCCACTCCGGCCTATCACCCTCACCTTGACCTCCTTCCACCTATCACATCTCCATCGCCCTTCCCCCAAGTCCCTCCTCCCTACCTTTTATCTTAGCCTGCCTGGCACCCTCTCCTCATTCCTGATGAAGGGCTCCGGCCCGAAACGTCGAATTTCCTGTTCCTTGGATGCTGCCTGACCTGCTGTGCTTTAACCAGCAACACATTTTCAGCTATGATTTCCCACACATAAAGCCATTTTAAATTCCATTGAAGTTTGTGGGAGTTAAGATTTGAAGAGATAACCTAAATGTTCTCAAAAACAGCAATCAGTGGTAAAATCACGGAGGGAACAGTGGAATCTTTAAACATATATCTGAGAAAGTGAAAGCTGGAATGGAGAAATGACACTCATCTGAGAATGGGAGAAAAAGAAGAATTTGCATCTTTGATGAGTTTAGGATGAATCAAAGACTTTTCCAAGCAGTTACGTATTTTAGAAGTCACATGTCATATTTAGTAATATTATCTTAGGAATCAAGCATGGTGGTTCAGTGGTTAGCACTGCTGCCTCACAGCGCCAGGGACCTATGTTCAATTCCAGCCTTGGGCGATTGTGCGGAGTTTGCACATTCTCCCCGGTTCTGTGTGGGTTTCCTCTGGGTGCTCTGGTTTCCTCCCACAATCCAAAGATGTGCAGGTCAGGTGAACTGGCTATGCTAAATTGCCCGCAGTGTTCAGGGTTGTGTAGGTTAGGTGCATTAGTCAGGGGTAAATGTAGAGTAATAGGGTAGGGGGGGATGGGTCTAGGTGGGTTACTCTTTGGAGGATCAGTGTGGACTTGATGGGCCAAATGGCCTGTTTCTACACTGTAAGAAATCTATGATTCTATGAATATTGGCTGGGACACAAAACAAAACGTCCCTGTTCTTTGTTGAAATAAGATTTATATATACATCTGATAGGTGCACAGTGTAATGCCTCTTCTGCAGGGCAGCATATCTCACAGTAGAATATTCCCTCCATGCTGTACTGAGCCAAGTCTGGCACTTCAGAGTATAAAGCGAGAGTCCACAGGGTAGAAGGATTGAGAGAAGATAGGAACATTCACGCACGGAAGAGCTTGGTTTCTGCTCCTGATTTTTCATTTTTAAAAGAGAAATACAATGTCTTCACTGATTAAGTACCAGAAACTGATTTTCGATGGCTATACAATGATCATTTTATGCTTGTTGTCAATAGCAGTAGATGGCGTTTCTGCTCGGACGCAGAGTCCCCTGCCCTCAAGGACTCAAAGTGCCCGATTCAAAAATAAACTTCAAGCAAAATTTAAAAACCTCCAAATAAAACCCCATCATTAACACAGCTTCACGCAGGGATTATTACTTTGCTGCAAACAAAGTAGGATCACTCGCAAGGTCTAAAATTACGACAGAAATAAGGCACAAAACTGGTCTGCGGTGGCCTTTTTTGTTTTGATCTTCACCACACCCTTTGCAGTTTAATAGCTCCATGGGATCCATTTGAGCGGTGACCAACAGCATTAAAGAAGGACCCTTACTGTTCCTCGCTGCTGTGTATTATTGAAATGGCTGTGAATGTCAGTAATTAAAGTCAGAAGTGACCACAAGGATTGCAGTCTCTTTCAGGGATGTCTAAGCACAGTGACCATGATCAGGACTGCTGATTCTCAACAGCCTGGCTCTGACATCTCCTCAACCAAAACTGGTTGTGGGAGCTTCACTCCAACCACTCAAAGAAAACTTGTCAGAGGGAAAATAAATTGCATTTAGATAGCACCTTTAGAGTATTCAAGTCATCCTGTGATCTTCCACTTGATCCAGATAAGAATCGGACGTGGAGTCAAATTAGTGAATCTTGAAAATGTCATACTTGGGGAATTCGTAAAAGTAATTCAGTCAACACTGAACTGTGTTTCCCTAGAAATACACAAATAGTGGAATCCTCTCCTGCCAATGCACTGATACTCACTCGGATCTAAAGTTAAGTTATTGAAAGGGTTCAAAAAAGATTTACGAGGATGTTGCCAGGGTTGGAGGGTTTGAGCTATAAGGAGCGACTGAATAGGATAGGGCTGTTTTTCACTGACGCATCAGAGGCTAAGGAGTGACTTTATAGGGATCTATAAAACTATGAGGGACATGGATAGAATGATTGGACGAGATCTTTTCCACAGGGTGGGGGAGTCCAAAACTAGAGGGTCTAGATTTAAGGTGAGAGGGGAAAGATTTAAAAGGGATCCTAGGGGCAAGGTTTTCACAAAGAGGGTGGTGAGTGTATGGAATGAGTCAGAGGAAGTGGTGGAGGTGAGTACAATTACAACATTCAAAAAGCATCTGGATGGGTAAATGAATAGGAAGGGTTTAGAGGGATATGGGCCAAGTGCTGGCAAATGGGATGAGGTCAGATTGGGATAAGTGAGGTCAAGTTGGACCAAAGGATCTGTTTCCATGTTGTATAACTCTATGATTATATGGCTGTTCAGCTGAAAAACATTTGCCTTGGGTCCAAACTCCATATGCCCTGTTTCTTGCAACACAAAATCCAAATCAAATACTTTTTTAGATGCAGAGCATTGGTAGCTTGAATTGAATCAAATGGTCTGCTCCTGTGCCATAAATGTCGCATAAATGTACATAGACCCCTATAAAGTCACAGTGTCAACCTTCCCTGAGACAACCATGTTTTCTGAGATTTTGTTCCCCATAATGACTATTTGTCTCTTGCCCTTCAATACAGTTCTATAATTGTGAAATGATAAGGGATAAGAAGTTAGCGCTGGATAGGACTCATGATAAGCATCGGTTCACGAAAAAAAAAGTTGCATTTTTACAGAGCCTTTCATGACTTCAGGAAGGCCCATGAGGCTTTACAGTCATTGAGACACTTCTGAAGTGTAGGGACTGCTGTAATGTCATAGGCAATTTGTAGCCAGCAAACTCCCAAATGAAGGAAATAAACAATAACCTCAGGAAGAATTCACCTGTGCAACTTCAATATAGTGTCAGAGATTTCATTACGTTCATTTGACAGAAGAACACAGTTTACCACATCATCCGAAAGACTGCATCTTTACAGGGACAACACGGTGGCTCAGTGGTTAGCATGGCTGCTTCACAGTGTCAGGGACCTGGGTTCACTTCCAGCCTCGGGTGACTGAAGTTTGCACATTTTCCCAGTGCCTGTGTGGGTTTCCTTTGGGTGCTCCAGTTTCCTTCTACAATCCAAAGATATGCAGGTTAGGTGGATTAGCCATGCTAAATTGCCCCATAGTGTCCAGGGATGTGTAGGTTAGGTGGATTATCCATTGGGAATGCAAGGTTATTGGGATGGGGGAAGGTAAGTCTTGGATGGGATGTTCTTTGGAGAGTTGGCGTGGACTTCGGCCGAATGCCTGTATCTACACTGTAGGGGTTCCATGATTGTAAAGTTTACTGTGATATGCTTACCAATTATTATGGCGGCACGATGGCTCAGTGATGAGCACTGCCTCACAGCGCCAGGGACCCGGGTTTGATTCCCAGATGGGTGGCTGTATGGAGCTGGCACATTCTCCCCATGTCTGCGTTGGTTTCCTCTGGGTGCTCAGTTTCCTCCCACAATCCAAATGTTGTGCAGGTCAGGTGAATTGGCTACCCTAAATTGCCCATAGCGTTAGGCGCATGAGTCGGGGTAAATGAGGGGAGATTGATCTGGTTGATTACTCTTCGGCGTGGACTTGTTGGGCTGAAGGGCCTGTTTCCACACTTTAGGGAACCTAACTTAACAGCGCAGCACTTCTTCAGTCGTGCATGAGGTGTGTCAGCCCAGATTTAATCCTCAAGCCTCTGATATGAGATTGGAACCCACTACCCTCTGACCCAGGGGCCAGGTTGCATTTTGGTGGCAAAGCAGCCTTTCTTTGATGTCACACTGAAAGTTCCTAATGCTTCTGAACTGTTAGCTATCTAGCGATTTGAGCTCTGATCTGAGAAAAGGGGTGCCTGGCAACACTCTCAGACTGGCAACGCTTGTAGAGAATATGCATGAAACAACATTAATGTCACAGGCTAACCCAAACCTACCATGCTTACCCCCCACTAAGTTACCAGGATACAACAATGGAATCCCACAGCCTGCCATAAACACATCAAAGTCATGGCAAGGGAGTGGGTGTGCATGCTTCATTCTACAACAGATCTCACAGGAAAATAAAACATAAGTATACAACAGTGTTCAGAGCCTGGAGAATTATGAAGCAATGCAGAATACTTCTTTGCAGGAATATATCTAATGTAAGTCTTTCTGAACCTTCCCTGCATTTACATATATTTGGTTTAAAATGCCTTTCCCCAGTTCTTCCATTTCGCTTTGGCTTTAAAAGTCTGGCTCCACACTGTTCAAACCCACTTTGTGATTCGGAAATTTTCATTCTTCCCTGCTCTTCCCCTCTCAATGCAGTAACTTGTGTTTGAGTGTGGTTCCATAGTGAATCACTGCGGAGCGTCAGCCTGTGTCCACGAACCTTTTTATAGATAGAGAGAGGTCGCTGGACTGTGACCATGAACTGGGATTTTGACTGAGTTTGCCAATTTTATTGCTGAGGCAACAACACCTCTTTGTGTCAGCTCGGGGAGGGCGAGGGGAGCAGTCCTGGTCCATATGATTCAGTTATCAACCACCTCGACCAGCTAAGCCACAGAGAGGAGTCAAGACATAGGAGTTTTGATGTTCAGTAATTGAAGGGACTGTCCCTTCCTATCTCCGGATCTGGAAGTATTGCTGACATTTAACTAGCCCGTGAAAGAGTCTCAAGGCAGTGTCTTTGCTAACAGTTCCAGACCCTGTAATCTTTCAAGAAAAGCAAACTGAGATCATCTGGATGACTGAGTCAAAGAAATGGTTAGAGGGAAGTCTGGAGGAGGACACGGATGAGTGCCAGTCCAGATGATAGCATTGCGATGAGTACACAGATTAGGCTGATCCTGTTAAAGGGACTCTTCGATGTCTATGTCTACGTCTTCTCATCTATTTCTTACCATAAGACCATAAGTGTTCAGTTTTGGGCCCCACATCTCAGGAAGGACATAATGACACTGGAGCGTGTCTAGCGGAGATTCACACAGATGATCCCTGGAATAGTAGGCCTAACATACAATGAACAGCTGAGAATCCCGGGATTTATTCATTAGCGTTTAGAAGGTTGAGGGGAGATCTAATAGAAACTTACAAGATAGTGATGGCTTAGAAAGGGTAGACGCTGAGAAATCGTTTCTATCAGGTGGGGAGACTAGGACACATGGGCACAGCCTTAGAATTAGAAGGGGTCAATTTAGAACAGAAATGAGGTGACATTTCTTCAGCCAGAGAGCGGTGGGCCTGTGGAATTCATTGCCGCGGAGCGCAGTGGAGGCCGGGATGTTAAATGTCTTCAAGGCAGAGATTGATAAATTCTTAATCTCGCAAGGAATTAAGGGATACAGGAAGAGTGCGGGTAAGGGGCGTTAAAATGACCATCAGCCATGATTAAATGGCAGAGTGGACTCAATGGGCCGAATGGCCTTACTTCCACTCCTATTTCTTATGGTCTTATAGTCTAAAATTGGCTGCCATGTTTTCTACATGATGGCAGTTACTTCACTTAAATTTAAAAAAAGACAAATGCTTTGGTGGCAGTTAAGCTTTCTGGTGTGTCCCCCGGGTGTCTTAGGTTCATTTCTTTTGAAACTCCACTATGTCAAGGAAGGTTCTCATCGATGACGTCCACGTCAAAACTACTGCACTTAGGCACACTGCTGACCTGGAATGATGAGTCTTTGATTTGGCTTTGGGCTTGGGTCATACAAATGTTATTCCCTTTGCTGATTGGAGCTGCTTTTTGTCTGAGACTTAAAGAATAAAAGTGCTTTTCTTTGGTCAGCATTAAAAAATCCAAATATGCCTCACAGTTGATATTCGGTAAATCTGTCAGATCCTTGCAGTTGTGCGACTGATTGTATTACACACTTTCCCACAAGAAATGGAACTTCAAGGGATTATATCTTTTTGCGCAATTTGCCTTGTTTTTTTTCCCTCATCCAGCTGCATCTCTGCGTGGAAGACATAGTTTCTGACCATTCTCCCTCATGACTCCATTTGTACCTAGAAATAAGGACTTGGTGCAGTACTGAGGGACTGCTGTTTGTCAGGACAGACATCAGGTCTGCCCTCTCAGGTAGATATAAAAGATCCCATTGCATCCTTTTGAAGAAGAGCGAATGAACTTGCTTTGGTGACCTTTATCTCTCAACTGACATCACTATAAACAGATTCACCCAATTATTATCACGCTGCTATTTGCAGGTGCTATGTGCATATTTGCTTCTCTATAACAGGGGCAACACCTCAAGAAGTACCTAACTTTACATAAAACACTTACAGAGACATATAGTATGGAAACACACCCTTCAGTCCAACTCATCCATGCCCGACCAGATATTCTAAATTAACCTAGTCCTATTTTCCAGCATTTGGTCCGTCTCCCTCTAAGTGGCGTTATTCCCGAAGCACCCGACGCCTGGAGGAAAAAAAACACTTCATCTTCCGCCTCGGAACCCTCCAACCCCACAGCATGATTGTGGATTTCACCAGTTTCCTCATTTACCCTCGTCCCACCTTATCCCAGTTCCCACCTACCAACTCGGCACCATCCTCATGACCTGTCCTGCCTGACCATCTTCCTTCCCACCTAACCACTCTACTCTCCTCTCCGACCTATCACCATTATCCCCTCTTCCAATAACCTATCGCACTCTCAGCTGTATTCCCTCCAGCCCCATCCCCCTCCCATTTATCTCACCATTCCCTCGGTTCACAACTCCATTCCTGATGAAGGGCTTTTGCCCAAAATGTAGATCCTCCTGCTCCTCAGATGCTGCCAGACCTGCTGAGCTTTTCCAGCACCACACTCTTGACCCATATCCCTCTAAATTCTTTCTTATCCGTACACCCATCCAGATGCCTTTTAAATGTTGTAATTGTACCAGCCTCCACCACTCCCTTTGGCAGTTCATTCCATACACGCAGCACCCTTTGTGAAAAAGTTGCTCCTTAGGTCCTTTTTACATCTTTCCCCTCTCACCCTAAAGCTTTGTCTCCTAGTTTTGGACTCTTCAACCCAGGGGAAAGACCTTGACTATTCATACTATCCATGCCCATCATGATTTTATAAACCTCTATATGGTCACCCCTTGGCCCTGAGCCTCCAGGTAAAATACCCCCAGCCTATTCAGTGTTTCCCTATAGCTCAAAACCTCCAACCCTGGCAACATCCTTGTAAAAAGCACAGCAGGTCAAGCAGCATCAGAGGAGCAAGGGAGTCAACATTTCAGGTCGGAACCTTTCAGCCTAATGTAAGCTTCTGCCCTGAAACATCAACTGCCCTGCTTCTCTGATGCTGCTTGACCTGAAGTGTTTTTTCCAGCTCCACGCTTTATAAACTCTGACTTTCCAGCATCTGCAGTCCTCACTATCTCCAACATCCTTGTAAATCTTTTCTGATCACTTTCAAATTTAACAAGCTCTTTCCTATGGCAGGGAGACCAGAACTGGACACAATATTCCCAAAGTGGCCTAACCCACATCTTATACAGCTGCAACATGGCCATCCAACTCCTATACACATGGTTACACAAGTTCTTCTGGCACGTAATTTGAAATGCTAATTCAGTTTCTCTCTATGCAAAGGCTGCCAGACTTGCTGAGTATTTACATGTTTTCTGTTTTAATTTTAAGTCTTCCTACTGTCAGGAAAATTGGTACAATAAGTTCTTCACTATAAGCCTTCAGTTGCTGCAGGTTCGTGGTTCTTTGTAGCATTACTAGGATTAGTAAGGACAGTCAGCTTAGAATACAAATGTAGTGCGTTACAGTATCTCTCACTTTACCTGACTTTCAACAATGAATTACTGTTGGACTACTTGCTTGCAACTGATATAATAAAATGTAAACTTTGTCAAGAGCCATGGAAAATCAAAAGTTTTCTGAGGAAGTCATCTCTAGGTCAATGTCAGAGCAAATTATTGCAGATGCTGGAACCTGTACCGAAAACAAACAATGCTGACGATCACAAAGGGTCAGGCAGCACCCATGGAGAGAAAGCAAGCTAATGTTCTCTCCATGGATGCTGCCTGACCCACTGTGATCTCCAGCGTTTTTGCTTCCTGTCATCTCTTGGTCAATATACGTTTGGGAAGCCAGCCTGCTTGAATTCTCCCCGAAAGGATACCGTTTCAAGGGTGCAGCAGTCAGACATATGCTTACCAGTCTGAGTCATGCATCTGTGCAGTAGCAAGTTAAGGACATAAAGCAAGCCAAGAACAGAAAGACATGTATTTATAGGAGGCCTTACAGCGTCTCTTAGTAAGGTTTCAAAGAACTTCAAATAAAATGAATAGCTTTGAAGTGTTGTGAATGCTGCTATGCTGGCCAACCTGACATACTGTGATTTTGTAAAATCCCTCAAAGAGCAGAAGCAAAGTACCAGCTAATCTGCTGCTGGCCAAGGGTGAAATATTGGCTAGGTCCCCAAGTGGATTTGCTTACTTTCCCTAACTGCAAATCTTTTAACCTTTGCCTGAACCAGCTTTAAAGTCTTGTCTGTAAGGTGGCGTGGCTGCTGCTGAAGCGCTCCTTCAGTCTAGATCTCAAGCTGATGTCCTGAAATGGAGCTTAGAAACCTCCACTAAAACAAAAACTCAAGGGGCAAGACTATCACCAACAAAAACAGAAATTGCTGCAAAAGCTCAATAGGCTTGAAGGGTCACCGTACACAAAATGTCAACTCTGCTTTCTCTTCACAGATGCTGTCAGACCTGCTGTGGTTTTGCAGCTATACCTGTTTTTGTTGGTGACATTCTTGCCTCTTAGCCTCTTATGTTTTGTGGAGTAATTACATATGATGCCGTGGGGGGTAAAGATATATGCTGCTGTGGGGTAACTACATGAGATGCTGCGGGGTAATTATATATGATGCCATGGGGTAATTATATATACCGTGGGGTAATGACATATGATGCCGTGGGGTAATGACATATGATGCCATGGGGTAATGACATATGATGCTGTGGGGTAATTACATATGATGCAGTGGGGTAATTACATATGAATAACACAAGATTTTATGACACCTTCTAGGTTTACTCACTTTCTTTCAATATCCCATCAGCAGTCTGGCCTCATGACCAACTATGAAACAGACCAAATCATTAAATGGCTTTGATGAGGAAAATTTTTGCATCTTGCTTTAAAGTGAAAGAGGCTGGAGAATAAAATACCCACAGCATCTCTGAAGAGAAATCAGAGTTAACGTTTCTGGTTCGGCAACTCTTCAGGCCTGCTGAGCTTTTCCAGCAATTTCTGTTTTTGTTTCCAAATTACAGCACCTGCAGTTCTTTCAATTTTTATTAAGAATGTTATCAACTAAGCCAAGGATATTCAACAGCTCAAGCCTATCAAACCCGTGCTACAAACTCTCCTGACAGTAGAGTCGGTAAACTCCACACTCCAGCTGATTATCAGCCTCTGTGTAAAGATGCTCTTATTGGTATTTGATCAGAATTTGTTTTCTCTACTTTATATTTATTTACTCCCACTCCAACACAATACTGAGGATCTGCTACAGTGTCAGAGGTGCAATCGTATAGATAATGTCAACATAAAAGGTCCCATGGCACAATTCTGTGGAACAACTTAAAAAAAGAACAGCAGACAGAAGATCATTCTACTGACCAGGCTGATGCCCACAGCATTCAATCTTCATCACCAGAAATGAACTATCAGGTCATTATTACATTTCTGCTTGTTAGACCATGCTTGTGCAAATTGCCTGTCGTGTTTCTGACAGTACAAAAGCAATTGCACACCAAGAATACATTATTGGCTGTGAAGTGATTTGGAATATTCTGATTCACAAAAGACATCATATAAATGCAAGCTTTTATTTTGTTCACCAGTCTCTCTCACTTTAAAGCAAGATGCAAAAATTTACCTCGTCAAAGCCATTTAATGATTTGGTCTGTTTCACAGTTGGTCATGGGGCCAGGCTGCTGACGGGATATTGAAAGAAAGTACGTAAACCTAGAAGGTGTCATAAAATCTTTTGTTGCTCATATATAATTACCCCACAGCCAGTAGTAATCCTGCAGAAAGAACACACCTCGCCACAAACTATGCGCTCTATACTTCCTGTCCCATGCATGGTAAGGGTGGTTCAACCATGGTCAATGTCCTCTACCAATGTCTGCATGTAATGTCCTGCCAAGTACTATTGCAATCCCCGTTCACCCAAAGAGTTTTTATAGAGTAGAAAGTGCTGTAGTCAATGGGAAACATGTGAAGAATTTGACAGCAAAGCGAGATGAGTCTTCCTATTTTCAAAGTCTATATCCAATCTAAGGAGCAGTGTATATTGATGGCTTGACATGGTATCAGGCTTAGGTAATCTTGGATCAAGTTTCCATTCAGTTTTGAAGTTTGGCAAGAGATTTACTTGCCTTATTTACTATATGGTGTCAAAGATAAAGGCAAGTTTTTTTTGGAGCTCTTATACAATTGGTGGAGTAAAGTCTAGGAGTCACTTCTTTTAAAAAAGGTCTTTCTCAGGAAACTGGCAACACTGGCAGACTGCACAGATTTTTCTGTTGGTCATTCATGGGATGTATGTTGCTGGTTGGACTGGCACATTTTGCTCATCCCTAATGCAGGAGGTGGTGGTGAGCTGCCTTGTTGAACTGTAGGAATCTTCCGGGATAGGGATATCCATAATGTTGCTGGAATAGAATTCTAGGATTTTGTTTCACTGACAGTGAAGGAACAGCTGATATAGTTTCAAGTGAAGCTGCTGAGGTTTGGAGGGGAATTGCAGTTGGTGGTGTTTCCCAATCATCTGTCACCCCTGTCCTTCCGGGTGGTCAAGGCTGCGGGTTTGGAAGGGGCTGTCGGAGGAGACTTGGTGGTTGCCAAGCCCCAGATACATTAGGATTCTGCTGGTAGACATTTCCCTTGAGTCACTGTGACCCTTGAGCCGTTGGCACACTCACAATAGTAACAGAGAATTCCAGAAGGAAGGACGATGACGGACAAGCAGGGCATCCGCCAGTCTGTTTATTTTTATTTACTCGTTCACAGGATGTGGGCATCATTTAATAAACCAGCTCTTGTTACCTACTGCATCCTGTGCTGCAGTGGATCTTGTAGATCACAGAATCACTGACTTATCACTGATTCAGAAGGATACCATTTGAACCATCACTAGTTCTCTGAATGAGCAATATGACTTAGTGCCATTCTCCTATCTTGTCCTCACAACCCTGCAAATTGTTTCTTTTAAAATAATTACCTAACACCCTCTTGAATACCTCAATTGAACCTGCCTATTCTATGCCTCTGGAAAGTACATTTCAGACCCTAACTACTCCTTGTGAGAAAAAGTTTTATTTTCTCAGATCAGACTTGTTTTGCAAATTACCTTATATCTATGTCCTCTCGTTCTTGATCGTTTTACAGGAGGGAACAGTTTCCTCCTCTGTCCGTCCCCTTCATGATTGTGAAATCTTCGATTAAGTCTCGTCTTAGTCTTCTCTACTCCTAGAAGAAAGTACCAACTTCTCCAACCCATCTCCATAGCTCAAGTTTCTCATTCCTGGAATTATTCTCAAAAACCTCTTGTGGACTCACTCCAATGTGTCCACATCATTTCAAAAGCATAATACCAACACCTGCACACAATACTCCAATTGAGGTCTAACTAGTGTCTCATACAAGCTAAGCAGAACCTTCTCATGGCAATATTCTGCTTCTATCATTAAAGCCTAAGATACCATATACGGTGCTTGCCCTGTCACCTTTAGTGATATTTGCACATATACATCCAGGTCTCTCACACTTATTACATTATCGGCCCCCTCACCAACATCTGCCATTTTGTGGTTTTGCAATATCCTCCTTACAGATTATTCAGCTTTGGATAAGCAAACTTAGAAATTGGCACCCGCACACTAAAATCTGGACCAATCTATAACAGGAAAAGCAAGGCTTCCAAAACAGACCTCTGGGAACTCTATTCTTAACCGTCCTCCAGACTGATAAATATCCACTAACCATTGTTCCTTCTTTCCTAGTCTTCAGCCAATTTTATATCAATGTTGCTACTGTCACATTTATTTTATGAACTATAACCTATCTCACAAGTCTGTTGCATGGACCGCATCAAACACTTTTTAGATGGGCATGCACCACATCACACTTCTTTTTCATTCATTAATGGGATGAGGGTGTCGCTGACTAGCATTTATTGCCCATCCGTAATTACCCAAAGGGCAGTCAAGAGTCAACCACATTGCTGTGGATCTGGAGTCACATGTAGGCCAGACCAGGTGAGGATGGCAGTTTCCTTCCCTGAAGGACACTACTGAACCAGATGGCTTTTTCTGTCAATCGACAATGGATTCGTGATCATCATCTGTTTTATATTGAATTCAAATTCCACCATCTACCGTGGCAGGATTCGAACCCAGGTCCCCAGAACAGTGGGTCTCTTGATTAATATCCAGTGATAATACCACCTAGGCTGTCGTCAACAGTATCATCCTTACCAACTTTCCATTCTCATGCTAGTTAAAATCAATTTTACCTTAACAATTCTGTGTTGACTCTTCTCAATTAACCTACATTTTCCAGTAACTCTTTTCCATTAATTCTATTCCAAATATGACAATCATCAGCAAACATCGCTATGTCTGACCCTATAATGCAGGGAAGGTCACTGATGAAGTAGGTGAGATGGTACAGACTACCTTGAACTACCTTAGGACAGAGAGGATTCACTTCCAACAAATATAAGCTCTTGTTTTGTCTTAGATATGGCTATCCAGTGGAGAGATCCCCATGCCCCCATTTCCAATGACTTCAATTTTGCTATTGCTTCTTGATTTGATTTATTGTCACATGTACCGAGGTACAGTGAAAAGTTTTATTTCACATACACTATAGGGAAATCATAACATACAAAGTTCATAGGGTGATTGAACCTTGCCTTGATGTCAGGGACAGTCACACACATGCCACCTCTAGACTCCAACTCCTTTGTTTGGAAGAATGTTTCAGTGTGGTCAGGAGCTAACTTGCTCTGGTTGAAGCCAAATTGAACGTCACTGAGCAGGTTATTGCTAAGCAAGTTCTGCTTGATAGCACTGTTGATGACACTTTCCATCACTTTACACTGATTGGCTTGGACTGATGGGTCCAGTTTTTTGTGGGTATTGACCTGATTAAGTTCTTGGTCAAGCAATAGACGATTGAAAGAGGTTAACAGATATGTACTCAAATTGTAAGGAAACCATGTCCCACCAGGATCTGCAATAGGCACTCAACTACTCCCTATATTCATATTCATTAATGACTTAGATAATGCAATGCAGAGTCATATAGGTTTGTCAATATCACAAAGATTGACATGGCAAGTATAACAGTGGAAGCATTAAATTACATACAAACATTGACTCAATAAGTGGACAAAACTAGATTTCAACACTGCTAAGTATGAGATCATCCATTTTGGAAGAAAAATGGAAGGAGTCAGTTTTTTTTTAAATTGGGAAAAGCTGCAAACCATGAAGGTCCAAAAGGATTTATGGGCCCATGTACACATATCACTAAAATGGAGTACTAAGGAACAAAAATAATCAAAAGGACTAATTCTATAACCTGAGGTCTAGAATATAAAAGAGAGGAAGTTTTTCTACAGCTATAGAAAGCTCTGGTTAGACCACATCTGGAGTACTGTATACAGTTCTGGGCACTGCACCTTAGAAAGGATATATTGGGCTTGGAAGGAATGATCACCAGATCAGAGCTTCGAAGGCTAGATTATGAGGAGAAATTACATAAGTAAGACTGTATTCCCTAGAATACAGGAGGTTAAGGCATGATTTAGTTGGACGTTTTAATATCCTGAAAGGATTTGATAGTGTGAAAGGGTTGCAACATTTCCTGCTGGAGGGGCAGGTCTAGGAAAGGTGGCAATAAATCGAATATTACAGCAGCAAATTCAGGAGAGAAGTTGGGAATCACTTTTTCAGAAAGTTGGTGAGAGAGGTATAGAACCATTTACCATAAAGTGTCTCGATACAAGTTCAAATAACAATTTTAAATCTGTGATCAATACATTTTTGTGAGGCAAGGCCATTATGTCATCAAAGCATGGATAGAGTTAATGTTATGAAACGGAGCAGAACTTGGAGATATTTCTGTTCATGACATAAAAATCGAAAGGTCCATAGATGCTGTAAATCAGAAACAAAACCAGACGTTGCTGGAAAAGCTCAGCAGATCTTGCAATATCTAAAGAAAAGAAACCGAAGAAGGGTCACCAGATCTGAAACGTTAACTCTGATTTCTCTTCACAGATGTTGCCAGACTTGCTGAACTTTTCCAGCAATTTCTGTTTTTGTTTCTGTTCATGATATGCCTGCTACTGGCCTTCTGGCTAGTAAAGATGGTGAAACTGGAAAATATTGACCAAGTAAACTGGACTTGTTGCTTCTATTTATCCTGTGCATAGAATACAGTACAGCTATGGTGTGCCTACGATAGAGAGTGTAAACATTAAGGTCACTGGCAGGAATTGACAACCAAGGAAACCGCTCTGACCTGGATGGACCTGAACCTCTTGAGTGTTACGGCTGCAACCACAGAAAGCAGTGGTGATTATCACATCACAGTTTTCCCTCAAACCTTTCAGATGGTGGATATGTTTGAGGATTGCATTGTAGATGCCTCTGCCCTGATGTTGTAGCCAGAGTCTTAATGATGCTTGGCCCAATTAAGCTTCTGGTCAACAGTAACACCAAAAACATTTATATTGGTGCTCTTAGCAATGTCACACTGTCACAAATTTGAAAGTCAGGAGATGGCAGCTAATTTTCTTGCTAGATGTCAGAGGTCAAGGACGTAAATTAACACGTCAGCCCAAGCCTGGATATGGGAAAAGGGAGGACTGCAAATGCTGAAAACCAGAGTTTAGATCAGAGTGGTGCTGGAAAGGCACAGCAGGTCAGGCAGCATCCAAGGAGCAGGAAAATCGACATTTCGGGCAAAAGCCTTTTGCCTGAATCATCGATTTTCCTGCTCCTCAGGTGCTGCCTGACCTGCTGTGCTTTCCAGCACCACTCTGATCTAAACCCAAGACTGGATATGGTCAAGTCCCAATATGTAGTCAAGGAATTCTGAATGAAGCTGAATGCTGCGAATATATCTGTAGAACAACCTTAGTCTTGATCTTGTGATGATAGGTAGGTCCACAATGAAGATGCTGCAGATAGTTGGGTTGGCAAAGTTCCCCTGAAGGTAACGTGGCTGAAATGATTGGTTCCCTAACAACCATAACTGACTTCATTTTCTTCATCCATTGATCCATCAAGTTTGTGCATCACCCAGAATGCTTATGCTTGCCCCAGGATGCTTGAATGACTCATGGACAGTTAGCTTAGTCTGCACCTAACCTGTGTTATACATGATTTAGTAGAGTTGTATGAAGCACTACCTCTAGACTGTTACTCTACATTTTGCTTATGTGACCCTACTGATTGGTTCTTGACAATCAAACAGCCCTTCCTTCCCCTCTTTGGGAAATTAACAAAGAAAACTGAGTGATCTTTCACTTGAGGTGATGTTCTGGACATTAATCTTTAAATTCCTAGCATTTCTTAAAACTCATTCATTTGTGGGATGTGGGCGTCGCTGCCTGGCCCAGCATTTATTGCCCATCCCTAGTTGCCCCTTGAGAAGGTGGGGATGAGCTGTCTTCTTGAACTGCTGCAGTCCACCTGCTGTGGGTAGACCCACAATGCCTTTAGGGAGGGAATTTCAGGATTTTGACCGAGTGACACTGAAGGAACGGCGATATATTTCCAACTCAAGATAGGTGAGTGGCTTGGAGGGGAACTTGAAGGTGGCAGTGTTCCCATATGTTTGCTGCCCTTGTCCCTCTAGATGGAAGTGGTCGTGAGTTTGCAAGGTGCTGTCCGAGGATCTTTGGCAAATTTCTGCAGTGCATCTTGTAGGTAGTACACACTGCTGCTATTGAGTGTCGATGGTAAAGAGAATGAACACTTGTAGGTTTAGTGCCAATCAAGTGGGCTACATTGTCAAGGGTGGTGTCAAGCTTCTTGAGTATTGTTGGAGCTGCACTCATCCAGCCAAGTGGGGAGTATTCCATCACACTCCTGACTTGTGCATAGTAGACGGTGGGCAGATTTATGTCGGACGGTCTGGAAGACTGGAAACCTTACCAGCCAAGAAGGAAATTAGCAGCTACCTTCACAATAAAGAGTAACAAAAATCTGGAGTTGTCTCATTGAAAAGGTGGTGGTGAGCAGGATCTGGGACTGAGATCGATAGATTTTTGTGCAGTGAGGGTATCAAAGGATCTTGAACCAAGCAAGGCAAATGGAGTTAAGCTGAAAAAGTGTTGCTGAAAAAGCGCAGCAGGTCAGGCAGCATCCAAGGAGCAGGAGAATCGACGTTTCGGGCATAAGCCCTTCTTCAGGAATTCCTGAAGAAGGGCTTATGCCCGAAACGTCGATTCTCCTGTTCCTTGGATGCTGCCTGACCTGCTGCGCTTTTCCAGCAACACATTTTCAGCTTTGATCTCCAGCATCTGCAGTCCTCACTTTTTCCAAATGGAGTTAAGCTCAGATCGACGATGATCTAATGAAATGCACTGTGAAGGCCTAGTGAGCAGAAGGGCTGCCTCTAGTCTGCCAGTAAGCAAAACTGATAGATAACATTCAAACTTATGTACAATAGAGGGAACACTTTCTCTGCTGAAACAAGTGATGTGGAATTGTGATTCAGGCTTTTAAAATGTGGCGACGGAGAGACATCTGAGGTGTAGCCGGACAATTTAATTTGGGCCATGAGAGCAAAATTAAACGATACAAGAAGAAAATTAACAAGCATCAAGCAAAACTAGACATTAGAATTTCCATTCCTCCCGCCAAGACTTGCACATCGTGCAAAAAAGGCTCCAACCAAAAGCTTTGTCCATTAACAGTTCAAAATAAAAACTCATAATTATCTGGTTAGGAGCAGGATTGAAGGCTAGGGGATAAGTATAGTCAGAGATGATCAATTATTCTACGGAACATGATCATTTCTGTGGTGCTGGGCCCTGGAGGCATGGATGTTGGAATGTAAATTGTTAGATATTTTGGGGTTTTAATTCAATTGCCTCTAAGGATTGGGGTAATGAAGTTTAAAGTGGACTTGTCCATGGATTGCAGTCCTGTGATGGCATTGGGTAAGAATTTTACCAGAGTCTGCGAACCAACAAGGAGGCAAACTTTGCTTAGCTTTCAGAGGAATATGGCCTTGATGGGCCGACCAGCTTTCACTGGTAGATTGTGAGACCAAACGCTCACCCCCAGGTATTGCGCACTGTTCTTAAATCTCAGCGACAATTTCTGCACAGTGCAAAGCATAAAACATTTGTCAACAAGCCAGTGAGTCAGTATTGGCCTCTCAACAGTTAATCACTTAATCGTAGCCCACGAAGGTGGAGTGCTGGTTCTGGAGGGATATTCTTCAGAGCATTAGTGCAGACCCAAATGGCCTCTTTCGCCACTGTGGGGATTCTGTGATTCAAAGCATCTTTCTTCTTTAGAGGGACAACTGGTTACATTATGCTTGAGGACCACCTGTCCACATGCATGGGGCAAGGCAAGCAGGCAGAGCTCCATATGCTACCACAACTGACACTAAGATTGAACCTATGTTGTTGGCACTATTCTGCATCACACTCTAATCTTCAAACCAACAGAGATAGTTGCTCACTGTTATAATGATGCTTTACACAACCACCTGATGAAGGAGCAGTGCTCTGAAAGCTAGTGCTTCCAAATAAACCTGTTAAGACTATAATCTGGTGCTGTGTGGTTTTTAACTTTGCACACCCCAGTCCAACAGCAGCACCTCCAAATCTTGTTTTCTTGTAATTCTCTGAAGCAGCACACTAAATCCAGATCACCCATCATTAAACTGGCATTGCCTGTAATTTAAAATCCTTGTTTCCAAATTCCTTAGTGACCTTGCTCCACACCTACCGCTACCCAAACTCCTCCAGCCCTCCAGAGAGTCTGAATTCTTCCAGTTCTGTCTTTTCATGTAATCCCATTTCCTTTGTCCTGTCATCGGCAATTGCAGCTTTAGTTTCAGCTTGTTGAGGTCTTGAGGCTTGAAATATTCTGCAAATGTGTTGCTGGTCAAAGCACAGCAGGCCAGGCAGCATCTCAGGAATAGAGAATTCGACGTTTCGAGCATAAGCCCTTCATCAGGAATAAGAGAGAGAGAGCCAAGCAGGCTAAGATAAAAGGTAGGGAGGAGGGACTAGGGGGAGGGGCGATGGAGGATCCTTCCATATCCGCCACAAGTTCACCTGTACCTCCACACACATCATCTATTGCATCCGCTGCACCCGATGTGGCCTCCTCTATATTGGGGAGACAGGCTGCTTACTTGCGGAACGCTTCAGAGAACACCTCCGGGCCGCCCGAACCAACCAACCTAATCACCCCGTGGCTCAACACTTTAACTCCCCCTCCCACTCCACCGAGGACATGCAGGTCCTTGGACTCCTCCACCGGCAGAACACAACTACACGACGGCTGGAGGAGGATTGCCTCATCTTCCGCCTGGGAACCCTCCAACCACAAG
Source organism: Hemiscyllium ocellatum (assembly GCF_020745735.1). Taxonomy (NCBI): domain Eukaryota; kingdom Metazoa; phylum Chordata; class Chondrichthyes; order Orectolobiformes; family Hemiscylliidae; genus Hemiscyllium; species Hemiscyllium ocellatum. The sequence continues at coordinate 9,606,680 of NC_083407.1, read as the reverse complement.
GTATGAATTCAGATTTCTCCAGTTTCCTCATTTCCCCTCCCCCCACCTTGTCTCAGTCGGTTCCCTCAACTCAGCACCGCCCTCCTAACCTGCAATCCTCTTCCTGACCTCTCCGCCCCCACCCCACTCCGGCCTATCACCCTCACCTTGACCTCCTTCCACCTATCCCACCTCCATCGCCCCTCCCCCTAGTCCCTCCTCCCTACCTTTTATCTTAGCCTGCTTGGCTCTCTCTCTCTTATTCCTGATGAAGGGCTTATGCTCGAAACGTCGAATTCTCTATTCCTGAGATGCTGCCTGGCCTGCTGTGCTTTGACCAGCAACACATTTGCAGCTGTGATCTCCAGCATCTGCAGACCTCATTTTTTGCTTGAAATATTCTGCCTATACATCTCCACCACCCACTCCTCCTTTAAGATGTTTGTTAAAATATAACCATTTGATGGAGCATCTGGTCATTTGTCCCAATTCTTTGGTTTTGGGTCAACTGTTGAATGCACCTGTGAAGCACTTCAACATTTAAGCATATTAACGTAGCTACATTAATGTATTTTATGTTATCTAAGAATCTGAACTGACAAACTTGTCCTGAGGTTGTCTTTGCCAGGTTGTAAGCAAGCACAATGAGGTGGATATGGGTAATAAGTTAATGATACTCTCCTCTTTCCCAAAGGATAAACTCATCCTACCTCTCCACTTTTGCCTCCAGCTCCTCTGCACCTAACATATACCGGTTGTAATTATGCATTCTTCAGCTTTTTGCACTACTTATCCCACACCTGTAAACCATAAAGATATATTAAATTGGGGGTCAGGGGTTGGAATACAGACAGAAAAGGAAGCATTCTCTCAATATTATTGCTCAACTTCTGCAGTTCTCTTTGCAAACTGCATGAGGTCACTATTTGATGTCTGTCCAGTGGTTGTGGGTCTGCAACTTCCCATCTGTGGCAGTTGTGGTTCGGGTTATTGATTTTAATCTGGCCCTGGAGATTAATCTGACTCTATTAGCCTCTTGCTTGTTTCTCAGCACTAGAACTCAACACTTAAGCTGACACACAGTCAACACATCAGAGCAAGATGCCTCAGCCTTGTTAATGATTTATTACACACATTCAAAAACATAAACAACATTTTTAACTGGGGCATTACATGGATGAATATGGGGACAGTTCATGCATGAAGGAATGAGAACTGATGGCAAGTTATATTGAAAAGCACTTACGTCCTGGTTTAAACATTCAGGAACACTAAGGCCTTGGAGACAGACTCTCTAGTTTGAGAATGGGCTGTAGATATTTGGAAGATAGGACTTACATCAGCTCGAATTTTTTTTTGCTCCACTTGGTGAAGTGGCAACTGGAGTCTCATGGTACAGTGGTGGGTGCTTAAATATTATATATACACAATGACAATCAAAAACTGCAATGATGTTCCTGAATATCACTCATTCGGCACATCACATCATTACAATATTACAACAACAACAACTATGATTGAAAAACTACTTCATTGGCTGTGAAATGGTTGGGATGAACAATCAAAGAAGAATCTTAGTATCCCAACAGTGTGGGGGCAGGCCACTTGTCCTATCGAGTCCACACTGACCCTCCGAAGAGCACTCCACCTACACTCATCCCCCTAGCCTGTCCCTGCAACTCTGCATTTCCCTTGGCTAACTCACGTAGCCTGCACTTTCCTGAACACTATGGGCAATTTAGATTAGATTACCTACAGTATGGAAACAGGCCCTTTGGCCCAACAAGTTCACACCAACCCTCTGAAGAGTAACCCACCCAGATCCATTTCCCTATCCTATATTTACCCCTGACTAATGCACTTAACAGTATGGGCAATTTAGCATGACCAATCACCAGATCTGCACATCTTTGGACTGTGGGAGGAGACCGAAGTACCCGAAGGAAACCCACGCAGACGTGGGGAGAATATGCAAATTCCACAGAGATAAATAGCCTAAGGGTGGAGTCGAACCCAGGTTCCTGGCGCTATAAGGCAGCAGCGCTAAACACTTCTTTTGTTTTATCCTTAAAGAGGCCCAGAAGTCAGAATTACAACGTAGTTTCCAGGAAAAATACATGTGAAAATTGTCTGAAACCATCAGGTGGATTTTCTACTATCATTTGTTACAGGAATAACATCTATTTTCAACTCAGTTACATTGACCCCAATGCACTAGTTTCAGTCTTCCATCCTACATAAACTTATGCCTATTCATAACTTTGCTGCCAGAATTGAAACTCACAGTGAAGCCCTATTATTCTGTTACCATGTACTTGTTGTCCAATACTGACCCATGGTTGAGTAATGCCTCCATTATAAAATTCTCAAAATTGTTTCCACTTCTTATCGAGTGGCACCTGTAAGATTTTATCTTTCTAAGCTCCTTCATCCCGAGAACCCTCTGTGATCTCTACACATCCTCAAATTCTGGTTTCTCACCAAACCGGATTTCCAACAACATTGTTGGCTGGGCCTTCAGCTGCCTATGTTCTGGGATTTCTTTTCTAAACCTCTCCATTTTTCTCTACACATTTGTTTCTTGGATCTTAATTCTTTGACTGTGCGTTTAGTTCACTTGCTTGAATATCTCCTTGTGTGATAGTTGTCAGATTTTGTTTGATGTCTGGGTTATTTTTTCAAGCTGTCGTTGTTAGTATAGGAAAGCTGATGTGCCAATAGACAAGTGAGACCTGCTAGCTTTGCATGTGGTGTGGGAACATGTCACCTTGTACTAATAAAAATGAGCTCTTCCAGTTCATGGCTGCATTTGCAAACACTTTTAAAAATGGAAGATTGTGGGATGTCATTGTCCTAATGGCGGGGAGTACATAAATATGCCAGTATTGAGGCCCACACTTGCTACATCACAATTATCTGCTCTCCAGCTTGCTGTCAGAGTCAAAATAAATTGAATCTTGGAGCAGCAGAACAGCAGGAAGCCATTCAACCCCTCAGGCCCATTTTGCCATTCAATTTAAATCTCAGGTGATGTGTACCTAATCTGTTTAAAGGAGGAGAAAGTGAGGACCTTCCACATCCATCAGAAATTTACCTGTATCTCTACCAATGTCATTTACTACATCCATTGCATGCGGTGTGGTCTCTTCTACATTGGGGAGACAGGATGCCTTCTTGCGGATCATTTCAGTGAACATCGCTGGGATACCTGCACCCACCAACCCCACTGCCCCGTGGCTGAACACTTCAATTCCCCCTCCCGCTCCGTCAAAGATGTGTAGGTCCTGGGCATCCTCCACCACCAAACTGTTACCACCCGTCGCCTGGAGGAGGAACGCCTCATATTCCACCTTGGGACCCTGTAACCACACGGGATAAATGTGGACTTCAACAGCTTCCTCATTTCTTCTCCTCCTCCCATATTAGCCCAGTCCCAAGCCTCCAACTCGGCACTGCCCTCCAGACCTGTCCATCACTCCCCCTCTGACCTATCACCTTCTCCCTCACCTTCATCCACCTATCACTTTCTCACCTACCTCCCCCCAACCCCACCCCCTCCCATTTATCTCTCAGCCCCAACCCACAAGCCTCATTTCTGATGAAGGGCTTATGCCCGAAACGTCAGTTCTTCTGCTCATTGGATGCTGACTGACCTGCTGTGCTTTTCCAGCAACACACTCTCTTACCTGTTTTAGGCCATAAACCTTTATACCCTTGATTGACAAAAACCTATTGATCTTGATTTGACATTTTTAATGGACACTGCTGAATTCAACAGTTTCTGATGGAGCCAAGAAGCATGGGGTTGGCAGGGGAAGTGATTATACATTTCCTTTATCATTTGTGTGAAGAAATATTTCCTGAACAGCTGAGCTACGCTATAAACATTATGTTCGCTTATCCTAAACACCTCTCATGAGAAAACATAATTATCTTCTATCCATCTCATCAAACCCTTGAATCATACTCTCTAGGTTATGAGTATTGAACTCTTGTTAGATTCATAAACACTACGGATAGATTCCTAAACATTTATACTAGGCTGAAGAGGCAGCAACCTTATGTGAGTGCCTGCTCAAGATCATCTCAATGTCACACTGCAAAGTCTGCCTCTGCTCACCAGACAGAAAAAGGTGCTTCACCTTGATGACCCTGTAGCTTAAACTAAATAGAACAGTAACTGCAGTTACTCTCTGTGTGCATGAGTATGCATTTTTTTTCAAATAACACAACTTTTTGGAAAATGATTTTGTTATCTGTGGAGAGGTAGTTTTTTTTTGGAAAGTTAAAGGGTGAGGGAGTGGTGGAAGGGATTTCTGGAATAATAAATACAGCTTTTTTTTTTAAAAAGAAGAAAACCTAGGTCTAAATCGGGCTCTCACTGCCAGCAGTATGAATACCTGGCCAAATGACGTCACTTGGCCATTAATCAGAGGCTGGGGCTGCTCCGAGTTGGGGCTCCATGCACACAAACCTGCCCTGTTTTTTCTTCTCTTCTCTTTGCGCAATGCTAAACTGTGCCACAGTTTGCTCGCTGTAAAAACTGAAATAGAGGATTAAGTTGACACAGTGGGTGTGCATCGGTCTGACAGCCACTGGCACCAGTGAGTCACCAAACACACACCCACTCCCCTCAGATAAACGCTCCCATTTAGACCAAAAAAAAACAGACTCTGCAAATAGCTGCTCGTTAAGTTATAATTAAATATAACGCAAATATTGACTTTAGGAGGGGTCAAACACAATCTGATATTTACCGATTTTTATATATATATAAAAAAAAGAGGCCGCAGCTCACAATAAACTTTCAAACAGCAGAAGCAGACAAACTAAAAGTATTCTGCTACATTTGCATTCAAGTGGACTACCTACTCCCACCCCCTGTACCCCCACCACTCCCCCCCAACCCCGGATAGCATACAATAAGGGAATTATACGTAAGGTTCAGTCAGAGGATGCACTGGGACCTTGAACACTGCAAACATTTTCACATAATCACAAAACCCTTTTGTTCTGGGACGGGTGCTAGATTCATCGAAAGAACGACAGAGAATAAAGAAGTAAGGTTTGAGCTTTCCCTCACTTCTGACTGCAGCAATAAACAAAACAAGCAATTATGTACAAAAAACTTCTCTCAAAAAAATTGAAATCAGAGTTTTAAAAATAAAGGTCGGGAATGATGGAAGAAGATGGCTTGAAAGGACATCATTTCAATCACTGAAGGGAGATGAGATACATATCATGTCAACTTGACACATGTACAGCCCCATATGTTATAAAATTAAACATTTTGATGAGGCTGCAGTATTCAACAAACATTGGTAGCAGATTATCCAATTAGGTTGGTACCCTGTTAAAATGACAGAATTAATCGAAGGAAAGAATTTTGATTTCTAAATCACCTTTCACCATCTCCAGACATCGCAAAATGCTTCAAAACCAAGGAAGTGTTTATTTGAAGCTCAGCAATGCATGAAATGTAGCTGCAGGTTGATACAAAGCAAGATCACACAAACAGGCAATGGGATATGAGCAGATAAACCCCTCAAGTCACGCACCCATCCTGACTTGGAAATATAGTGCTGTTCCTTCACTGTTGCTGGGTCAAAATCTTGGAATTCCCTCCCTAATGGCATTGTGGGTCTACCCACAGCAGGTGGACTACAGCCATTCAAGAAGGCAGCCCACCCCCACCTTCTCGAGGGCAACTAGGGATGGATGATAAATGCTGGCCCAGCCTGTGCCCACATCCCACAAAAATGAATTTAAACAAACGTTTCTTTCAATCATTCATGGAATGTGGGCATCATTGGCAATTAGCGCCCATCTCAAATTGCCAGTGAAGTAGAGATGATCGTGATGACCTGCCTTCTTGAACCACTGTGATCCATGGGATATACATACACCCAGAGTGCTGTTAGGAATTGAGATCTCGGGTTTTGACCCAGCGATAGTTAATGAATGGTGATATCCTTCAAAATCAAGATGATTTGTGGCTTGGAGGGGAATTTGCAGATGGTGGTTTTTCCCAATGTGTCCCAATGGTTCTTCAGATGGTGCAGGTTGTGGGTTTGTCAAAGGAGATGTGATGAGTTCTTGCAGCGCACCTCATCGTTGATTTTCAGTGGTGTTGGTTTAGGGACAAACATTGGCTCAGGATGCCTTGCTTGAACTGCCCCTGCTCTTCTTTCAGTTAGTGCTGTGGGATAGTTTATGGGCCCAGTGGGCCAATCGGGCTTTGCTTCTAACATCTCATTTGGAAGGCACAACCTCCAACAGATCACACTCCACAGTAAAAGCCTAGACACATTTTTGTGGGATTTCAGTGTCAGCCTAGACTACGTGTGCAAAGTTCCTGAAGTAAGTCCTGAACCCCAGCACCTTTATAAATCTGAGGTATGAGTGTGTCCAGCTGAGCCGTGGTTTTCAGTAGTATCCCCTGAGATCATTATAATGCAAAGGAGCCACTTTAAATGAGGCCTTTGGACAACAATAGGACTTGCAAACAGTGTCTGACTTTGAATCACAGAAGCATGCAGGGCAGAAGAGGCTCATCAAGTCTGTACCACCAGTCCTACCTCCCTGCACAAGGCCTACAGACTTGAATGTTGTAAGTTATAACATTTCATCCAAGTACTTTCTAAAGGTACTGAGATTTCCTACCTCAACTACCCTCCCAGGCAGTACAGTCCAGAATCCAATTTGACACCAATTGCCCAGTTTGAGGGCAAACTAGTGCCAACCTTGGAACAGGGCAATGAGGAACGGTCCAAAAAATAATCAAAGCTGTTACTGATCCATGGACACAGTTCCCAAAGGGGCTGGTACATTTACCAATTATCACCCACTCTATGGGGTAAAGGTGAAATAGGAAATCTGTGATCGCTGGTCTTGAGGCTCAATATTTCAATATCAAATTGCTGTCTCTCACAGCATCACAGATATCAAGTCGGCACAGTAGTTAGCACTGCTGCCTCACAGCGCCAGAGACCCAGGTTCAATTCCCGCCTCAGGCGACTGACTGTGTGGAGTTTGCACATTCTCCCCGTGTCTGCGTGGGTTTCCTCCGGGTGCTCCGGTTTCCTCCCACAGTCCAAAGATGTGCAGGTTAGGTGAATTGGCCATGCTAAATTGCCCGTAGTGTTAGGTGAAGGGGTAAATGGGTGGGTTGCACTTCGGCGGGTCGGTGTGGACTTGTTGGGCCGAAGGGCCTGTTTCCACACTGTAAGTAATCTAATCTAAAAAAAAGTGCTGGATTGTATCTGCATTTCAACATTCTTAAAAGTTTTGTTAAAAACAACTTCAAATCCTCCATTTAACTTCTATGATCAAAAGGGCAATTTCGCAGATTAAAACAGGTTTCTGGTACACATTACTGACCTGTGGGTTACAAATCTAGACCTTAGTCTCCTGCATGAAGTTATCATTGTGTGCCTTCAAGGTGTGATACATGGTTTCCCTCATGAACGATGGGTTTGAAAACTGAAGTCTTCAGACCCTCGAACCTCCCAGAGGGAGTCTAGAAAATCCAGGGGATCACCTGATTTCCGTCTTTGTTAATTACTACTATATTCATACTTCCTGTGGCTGAGAAAGTCCTCCCAGAGACGGTGTGGATTTAGACATTCAAGAGGAACATCAGGCCCTTTCTTTGTTGCTGGATAAATTGACAAAGAATGTTGACAATAAAGCCAGGAACTCAGCACTGCTGAGCTTCAGCATTCTGACCAAAGCAATAAACCAGCAGAAGATTCACTGAATCTTTGTTGCAAAGACTTGGATATCCGAGAAAAGTTATTCCCTCATGAAGTGTGGGTGTTGCAGGAAATGCCAGAATTCATTGCATTTCCCTAACTGCCTTGAACTAAGTGTCTCACTCAGCCGTTTCAGAGGGCAGCTAAGAGTTAACCCCATTGCTGTGGGTCTGAAGCCATATGTAAACCAGACAAGCTTAGGCTGGCTGATTTTCTTCTCAACCGCCATCTTGTCTGAGCATTAAACATAGCCAACTTGAAAAACTCTAACCAAGAGACAGAGGAGCAGTCATTCAGCCTGTGGGTCTGACCTCATTCAATGAGACCATGGTTGATCAGAATATCCTGAACTTCATTTTCATGCATTATCCCCATAACCCTCATTCCCTCACTGATTAAAAATCTATCTCAGTTTTGAATACAGGCTTAAAAGCCCTCTGCAATAAAGAATTTCACAGATTGATAACCCACAGTCAAACGATTCCTCCTTATCTCTTAAACCACCTTAAATCTGAAGTTATGCTTTCTGGTCTTAGACTCTCCCACAAAGGGAAACAACCTCTCCACATCAACCCTGTAAAGACCCACAGGAATCGTGTACGTTTCAAGAGGGTCATTTCTCATTCTTTTAAATCCTAATGAGTGTAGGTTTAACCTACTCAATCGCTCCATGTGAGTCAATCATGGCTCTTCTGGATCCCCATGTTCAAATGCAACAAAAATTGGATAATATCCAGACTTGGGCTGACAAGTGGTAAGTTACATTAGCACCACACAAATGCAAGGCTATGACCATCTCCAATAAAAGACAATCTAACAACTGTCCCTCGACACCAAGTAACTCACCACCTGACTCCCCAAAGCCTGTCCACAAGGCACAAGTCAGGGGTGTGGTGGAATACTCCCCACTTGCCTGGCTGGGTACAGACTCAACAAAAATTAAAAAGATTGACACCATTCAGCACAACGCAGACTGCTCGACTGGAACCATGCTCAGCAGTAGCTGCTTGAACTATTTGCAAGATACACTGCAGAAGTTCATCAAAGATGGTCAGACAGCACCTTCCAAATCCATGATCACTTCCATCTATAGAAGGACAAGGGCAGCAGATAGATGGGAACACACCACCTGCAAGTTCCCCTACAAACCACTCACCATCCTGACTTGAAACTATATCGCCGTTCCTTCATTGTCTCTGGGTCAAAATCCCGGAATTCCCTCCCTAATGGCATTGTGGTTTACCTACAGCATGTGGATTGCAGCGGTTCAAGAAGGCAGCTCACCACCTCAAAGGCAGCTAGGGATATGCAATAAATGCTGACCAGCCAGCAATGCTCACGCCCTACGAGTAAATGAAAAAAAAAACCCAATCCCAAGAACAACCTACTGTACTGTTTCTGATTTGCCTCTCGTGCCAGTATTTCTTTCCTTAGATGGGAGGACAAAACTGTTTGCAGCATTCCAGGTGTAGTCTGACTAATGCATTGTATTGTTTTGCCAAAACCCTTTCATCTCCATGCCAAAACTAGATGGACTGCCACAAATATGGGCAGCACGGTGGCACAGTGGTTGGCACTGCTGCCTCACAGCACCAGAGACCCGGGTTCAATTCCCGTCTCAAGCGACTGACTGTGTGGAGTTTGCACATTCTCCCCGTGACTGTGTGGGTTTCCTCTGGGTGCTCCGGTTTCCTCCCACAGTCCAAAAACGTACAGGTTAGGTGGATTGGTTACGCTAAATTGCCCATAGTGTTAGGTGAAGGGATAAGTGTAGGGGAATGGGTCTGGGTGGGTTGCGCTTCAGCAGGTCGGTGTGGACTTGTTGGGCCGAAGGGCCTGTTTCCACACTGTAAGTAATCTAATCTAAAAAAAAATACATCATCTATCGTGTGTAATTGCCTCCATACAATCCATCAGATTTGCCAGCCACTTCCAAGTCTCTTCAATTCTGCATACAAGTGACTTGATCTGTCTTTGAATGTTATAAAACAAAACCCATTTCAACTCTGATCTAAACTGTGGTTGCCAGCGTCCATAGAACATAGAACATAGAAGGATACAGCGCAGTACAGGCCCTTCGGCCCTCGATGTTGCGCTGACCGAGTCCTACCTAACCTATACTAGCCCAATAACTTCCAAATGCCTATCCAATGCCCGCTTAAATGAACATAAAGAAGGAGAGTTCACCACTGATACGGGCAGGGCATTCCATGAACTCACAACCCGCTGTGTGAAGAATCTACCCCTAACATCTGTCCTATACCTACCACCCCTTAATTTAAAGCTATGTCCCCTAGTAACACCTGACTCCATTAGCGGTAAAAGGTTCTTAGTATCTACCCTATCTAAACCCCTAATCATCTTATACACTTCTATCAGATCTCCCTTAAACCTTCTCTTCTCCAATGAGAACAGCCCCAAGTGCCTCAGCCTTTCCTCATAAGATTTTCCTACCATTCCAGGCAACATCCTGGTAAACCTCCTCTGCACTCGTTCTAAAGCTTCCACATCCTTCCTATAGTATGGCGACCAAAACTGCACACAATACTCCAGATGAGGCCTCACCAGAATCTTATACAACTGCAACATGACCTCAGGACTCCGGAACTCAATTCCTCTGCCAATAAAGCCCAGTACACCATATGCCTTCCTCACAGCACTATTTACCTGGGTGGCAACTTTCAGAGATCTGTGTACATAGACACCAAGATCCCTCTGCTCATCCACACTACCAAGTAGCCTACCATTAGCCCAGTAATCCCTCATCTTGTTATTCCTACCAAAGTGAACGACTTCGCACTTAGCTACATTGAATTCCATTTGCCACATTTCCGCCCAGCTCTGCAACTTATCTATATCCCGCTGTAACCTACCACTTCCTTCCTCACTATCCACAACTCCACAGTCCTCATTTTTCCCTCGCCAATCCAATTGGACAGTCCACCTCCCAAATATGTTGAAGGTTGGACTCTGGAAGATGTTGAGCACTTCCCATACCTTGGCAACCATCTCTCTCAAAATGCCACCATTGGCAAGGAACTCCAATACAATTTATAGGGAGGTGGTGGCACATTGGTATCGTCACTGCTCTGGTAATCCACAATCCTGGCTAATGTTATAGAGGCATAGAATTGTGCAGCATGGAAACAGACCCTTCAGTCCAATTCGTCCATGCTGACCAGATATCCTAAATTAGTCCCATTTGCCAGCCTTTGGCCCATATCTCTCTAAACCCTCTGAGGACATGGGATGGTACATGCCATGGTACTGGGCAAAATTTAGATTAAAAATGAAATTTGAAATTCAAAGTTTCATGACGACCATGAACAGTTTATTGTCGTAAAAGCCCATCTGATTCACCGACACCCTCAAGGGAGAAAATCAGCTGTCAATACCTAATCTGACCGAGATGATTTTTGAAAATTCATTCATGGGATGAGGGCAATACCAGCATTTACTACCCATCCCTAATTGCTCCGAGTCAATCACATTGCTGTGGGCCCAGTGTCACATGTAGGCCAGAGCAGGTAGGCATGGCAGTTTCCTTTCCTAAAGAGCATTAGGGAACCAGCTGAGCTTTTCCTAACAATCAATTGATGGTCATCATTAGACTCCTAATTCCATATTTTTCTTGAATTCAAATTCCATCATCTGCCATGGCAGGATTCAAACCCAGGACCCCAGAACACTGCTGGGGTCTCTGGATTAACAGTCCAGTGATAAACCACTAAGCTATCACCTCCCTATAATGTGATGTAGAAATAAATATCTTGAATTGTGTGGGGAAGGCAGATTTTAATATAGTAAGAGAGGCTGCAAATGTGTTGCTGGTCAAAGCACAGCAGGTTAGGCAGCATCTCAGGAATAGAGAATTCGACGTTTCGAGCATAAGCCCTTCATCAGGAATAAGAGAGAGAGCCAAGCAGGCTGAGATAAAAGGTAGGGAGGAGGGACTAGGGGAGGGGCGATGGAGGTGGGATAGGTGGAAGGAGGTCAAGGTGAGGGTGATAGGCCGGAGTGGGGTGGGGGCGGAGAGGTCAGGAAGAGGATTGCAGGTTAGGAGGGCGGTGCTGAGTTGAGGGAACCGACTGAGACAAGGTGGGGGGAGGGGAAATGAGGAAGCTGGAGAAATCTGAATTCATACCTTGTGGTTGGAGGGTTCCCAGGCGGAAGATGAGGCGCTCCTCCTCCAGCCGTCGTGTAGTTGTGTTCTGCCGGTGGAGGAGTCCAAGGACCTGCATGTCCTCGGTGGAGTGGGAGGGGGAGTTAAAGTGTTGAGCCACGGGGTGATTGGGTTGGTTGGTTCGGGCGGCCCAGAGGTGTTCTCTGAAGCGTTCCGCAAGTAAGCGGCCTGTCTCACCAATATAGAGGAGGCCACATCGGGTGCAGCGGATGCAATAGATGATGTGTGTGGAGGTACAGGTGAACTTGTGGCGGATATGGAAGGATCCCTTGGGGCCTTGGAGGGAAGTGAGTGTGGAGGTGTGGGCGCAAGTTTTACATTTCCTGCGGTTGCAGGGGAAGGTGCCGGGGGTGGAGGTTGGGTTGGTGGGGGGTGTGGATCTGACAAGGGAGTCACGAAGGGAGTGGTCCTTGCGGAACGCTGATAGGGGAGGGGAGGGAAATATATCCTTGGTGGTGGGGTCCGTTTGGAGGTGGCGGAAATGGCGGCGGATAATACGTTGTATGCGCAGGTTGGTGGGGTGGTAGGTGAGAACCAGTGGGGTTCTGTCTTGGTGGCGGTTGGAGGAGCGGGGCTCAAGGGCGGAGGAGTGGGAAGTGGAGGAGATGCGGTGGAGGGCATCGTCGATCACGTCTGGGGGGAATCTGCGGTCCTTGAAGAAGGAGGCCATCTGGGCTGTGCGGTGTTGGAATTGGTCCTCCTGGGAGCAGATGCGGCGGAGACGAAGGAATTGGGAATATGGGATGGCGTTTTTACAGGGGGCAGGGTGGGAGGAGGTGTAGTCCAGGTAGCTGTGGGAGTCAGTCGGTTTATAATAGATGTCTGTGTTGAGTCGGTCGCCCGAGATAGAAATGGAAAGGTCTAGGAAGGGGAGGGAGGAGTCTGAGACAGTCCAGGTGAATTTCAGGTCGGGATGGAAGGTGTTAGTAAAGTTGATGAACTGTTCAACCTCCTCGTGGGAGCACGAGGCAGCGCCGATACAATCATCAATGTAGCGGAGGAAAAGGTGGGGGGTGGTGCCAGTGTAGTTGCGGAAGATGGACTGTTCCACATATCCTACGAAGAGGCAGGCATAGCTGGGGCCCATGCGGGTGCCCATGGCAACTCCTTTAGTTTGGAGGAAGTGGGAGGATTGAAAAGAGAAGTTATTCAGGGTGAGGACCAGTTCAGTCAGTCGAAGGAGGGTGTCAGTGGAAGGGTACTGGTTGGTGCGGCGGGAAAGGAAGAAGCGGAGGGCTTTGAGTCCTTCGTGATGGGGGATGGAGGTGTACAGGGACTGGATGTCCATAGTGAAAATAAGGCGTTGGGGACCGGGGAGGATATAGTGAGAGAGGATCTAGCCAGGGTGGACTGGGAACAGCTACTTGTACGGAAAACTACATTGGTGTAGTGGGATTCTGTCAAAAAGGAAATCGTGAAAGTGCAGGGCACACATGTTTCTGTAAAGGTAAGCACAGAAACACAGACAACAGAAACTGAAGTAGACCACTCAACCCTTCCCTGCACAGCTGATTGTCCAACTCAGTCCCCTATTCCCACTTTCTCCCCATAGGCTTTGATTCCTTTAGCCCCAAGAGATTTATCTAATTCTTTTTTGAAAACATTCAATGTTTGGCCTCAACTACCTTCAGTGGCAGAGAATTCCACACTCTCTGGGTGAAGATATTTCGTCTTATCCCAGTTTGAAATGGCCTACCCTGCATCCTTAGACTGTGACCCCTGCCATGGGCTCCCTTGTCTTTGGGAACATCCTTCCTTATTTTGTAGGTTTCTATGAGATTCTCTCATTCTTCTAAACACCAGATAAATTTAGTCCTAATTGATCCGGTCTCTCTCCATACGTCAGTCCTGCCAACCCAGGAGTCAGTCTGGTAACCCTTCGCTGCACTTCCTCCATCACCAGAACATCCCTCCTCAGATAAAGTAGAACCAAAACTGCAGACAATACTCCAGCTGTAGTCTCAGCAAATCCTGTACAATTTACTGCAGCAAGACATTCCATTGAGTGGGACCAGACATTCCAGACAGCGTGGATATTGAGGAATGTATGGGATTGGACAAGGAGAGAAAAAGGAGGCTTATTGTAGATACGAAGGGCTCAGCATACCACAAGAGGCATACAGAAAGCGCAGAAGGTTACACAAAACAAACTACCAAGGCAAAAAGGTTGGCATGAAGAAACACTGGCAGGTAAAATAAAGGAAAATCCAAAGGCATTTCAAATTATTACATGTATTGGTCACAGGATTGAGTACAGGGGTTGGGAGATCATATTTGTGGCTGTACAGGACATTGGTTAGGCCACTGTTGGAATATTGTGTGTGAATCTGGTCTCCCTCCTATTGGAAGGATGTTGTGAAACTTGAAAGGGTTCAGAAAAGATTTACAAGGATGTTGCCAGGGTTGGAGGATTTAAGCTATAGGGAGAGGTTGAATAGGCTAGAGTTGTTTTCCCTGGAGCATCAGAGGCTAAGGGGTGATCTTATAGAGGTTTATAAAATCATGAGGGGCATGGATAGGGTATAGAGACAAAATCTTTTCCCTGGGGCATAGGTTTAGGGTGAGAGGGGAAAGATATAAAAGAGACCTAAAGGGCAACTTTTTCACGCAGAGGGTGGTATGTGTATGGAATGAGCTGCCAGAGGAAGTGGTGAAAGATGGTACAATTGCAACATTTAAAAGGCATCTAATGGGTATATGAACAGGAAGGGTTTGGAGGGATATGGGCCGGGTGATGACAGGTGGGATTAGATTGGGGTGGAATATCTGGTCAGCATGGACGGGTCGGACTGAAGGGTCTGTTTCCATGCTGTACATCTCTATGACTCTATAACCTAAGAAAGCCCGTTAGGAACTGAAGAGGCAAACTGCGGGTGAAGTTGGAAAACGTAGGTGAGATTTTAGTCAAGTATATTATATCTGTGTAGAGAAGAATAGTGTAAAAATCAGGGAAGAGGACTGTACTAGCAATGAACAAATTACAAGCGAGAGGGAAGAGGTATCAGTGGTTTTATCAGCTTAAAACTGGCTAAGTGCCCAGCCCCAGATGAGATGTATCCTAGACTGTTTCAGGGGAGGAGATGTCAGGAACCCTGAAGTCAACTTTCAAATCCTCTCTGAACACAGAAGAGATGCCAAGGGACTAAAAGACACTAACATGATATCATTATTCAAGAAGGGTTATAGGGATAAATCAGGGAACTATAGACCAGTGATTCTAACATCAATGGTAGGAAAACTTAGACTTACAGTGTGGAAACAGGCCCTTCGGCCCAACAAGGGAAAAAATTCTGAGGCAAAGAATTCATCTCCACTGGAGGGACAAGGATTAATCAAGGATAGTCAGCAAGGCGTTGTCAAGCGAGATACTATCTGACATATCTAATTTGCATTTTCGAGGAGGTGACTTGACGGGTGGATAAGGGTAGTGCAGTGGATGTTGTTTCTATGGACATCAGTAAGGCCTTTGACAAAGTCGTGCCTGGGAGACTGGTCAAGACATTAAGAGCTCAGGGGATCCATGGGGATCTGGCAAATTGGAGTGAAAACTTAGTGGCATGAATTGGATGATGGCTAAATGTTACCTCTGTTCAACGGAGTGCTACAGGGTTCAGTGCTGGGTCTTTTGCTGTTTATAGTGTACATTACTGATTTAGAGATAAACACAGGATACTTGATCAGTAGGCATGCAGTTAGCATGAAAATTGATGGTGTGGTAAGAGGTGAAGAGGAAAGGCTTAGACTTCAGGGCAATATAGACGGGCTGGTCAGATGGGTAGATAGATGGCAAATAAAACTTAGTCCTGAAAAATGAGAGGTGATGCATTTTGGAAAGGCTAACAAATCAAAGGAGAACACAGTAAATGGTAGGACCCGAAAAAGTACAAGGGATGAGAGAGATCTTGGACTGCATGTCCACAGACCCTTGAAAGCAACAGGAGACAGCTAAGATAGTTAAGAAGGTTTATAGGAGATTGGTCTTTATTTGTTGAGGCACTGGAGCCAAGAATAGGGAGGCTCTGCACATGGAGTAATATATGAAATTAGTTCGGTAGGCCATAGCTGTAGTTCTGTGTGCAGCTCTGGTTGCCACACTAAAAAGAGGATGTGATTACACTAGAGGGTGCAGAGGAAATTCATCAGGATGGGCTGAAGAATAGAGATTAGACAGCCTGGGGTCTTGAAGTGGATTTAATTGTACATTGTAAGGGCCATAGGTAGGTTAAATAGGAAGACATCTTTCTCCTTGGTACTGTGGTCAATAACGGGGAGGGGGCGCGGACAAATTTACAGGACAGTAGGTTTGGAGGGAATTTAAGGAAAAATTTGTTCACCCAGTGGATGGGTACCTGGAGCTCACTGTCTGAAAGTATGGTTAGAAGTGGGTACTATTACAACAGTTAAGAAGTATTTAGATGATTGCTTGAAGCACAAGGTAATGGGCTAAGTGCTAGAAAGCTGGATTAGAGTAGCTAGGTACTTGATGACTAGCATGGATACAATGGGATATTGGACTTCTTTCTGGGCTGCTCTGGACCCACAGCAATGTAGTGAACTGGCCAGGCAAGCCACTCAGTTCTACTGAATCCCTACAAAATGATAATGAAATAGGCCGAACCATACCGCATCAGCAAAGACAAGGAAAACAACAACAGCGACCTAAGCCTCCTTACCAACTGGGAGCTCAGTCTCCAAAATGGGACTAGTCAAGATTAAACTCACAGACTAGTCAAGCACAGTCATACTCAAGGAATTATACCTTACGGACAATGTCCAACACACCATCACGGATCTGCCCTATCCCACATTAGGATAGACTCAACAGAAGTGGCAGTACAGTGGTGTATGGGGTGGGGAGTTGTCCTGAGAGTCCTCAAAATGACTGCGGACCATGAAGTTTTATAACATTAGGTCAAATATAGGTAAGGAAACCTCCTGCTCACCACCAAGTATCATACCTGCTCAGCTGATAAAGTAATATTTCACCAGGTCAATCTTTACTTGGGAGGATGCATTGAAAGTGAAAATGACGCAAAATGTACTCAGGATGGGGGACCTCAACATGTGCAACCTTGCAGCAATACTATGGACCAAACTGGTCAGTACCATAGGACATAGATGCTATATCTGTGGCAGATGCTGAGAGAGCCAAGAAGAGGGAGAAAATGTATTTGAACCTCATCTTCATCAATCTGCCAGCTGCAGATGCATTCGCTGAGACAGCATCGGGAGTAGCCACCACTGCACGGTCCTTGCTGAGATGAAGTACCACCTTCAATTGAGGATACTGTCCATCTTGTTGGATGGCTACTACCATCATATCAAATGGGATAGACAGAACAAATCTCGTGACTCAAGACCAGGCAACAATGAGGCGCTTATGGGCAGAATTACACTCCAATACAATCTGCAATACAGGTCTGGCATATTCCCCAGTCTACCACTACTATCAAGCTAGAAGATCAATGTGTACAGGAGGGCATGGCAGGAACAACATTGAGTATACCTAAAAATGTGTCAGTCTGGTGAAGCAACAACATAGGAGTACTTGCATTTGAAACAGCAATAAGTGATGAACAGAGATAAGCAGTAGCAAAACCAATAGATCAGATCTAAACCTCAGTTGTGAATGGTGGTGAACAATTAAACAACACATTGGAGGTGAAAGCTCCACAAATATGCCCGCACTTAATGGTGGGGCAGCCCATCAGTTCAGAGCAAAATATCAGGTAGAGGTGTAGCTAGAAGTGCCAAGTAGATGAGCCACCTCTGGAAGTTACCAGCATCACAGATGCCAAACTTCAGCCAATTCAATTCACTGCATGTGATATCAAGAGTGAAATGGATAATGGTTTTGATTGTTGGAGGTCAGCCATCTCAGAACATTTCTGAATGAGTTCCTCAGGGTAATGTCCGAGGCCCATCCATCTTTCGGTCCTTCAGAGCAACCAGGGATGGGCAATTAATGCTGGTCCAACCAGCCAGATCCACGTCTCTTGGTTTAATAAAAATAAACAGCTGCTAGCTCAGCCTTCCCCAGGTTATGACAGCAAGTGTTTGACAACAAAAGCCCCAGTCAACAGAAGTCCTAGTGTACAAAGCAATCATTATCAGCAAACTCCTTTACAATGGTGATACCTGGATTACATATTAGTATCAGATAGGAGCACTGGAAAAAGCCCATGGGGAGGTAAAACACTGGTCTGTTAATCTGGAGACCCAGGTAATGATTGGGGAACCTTGGTTCAAATCCCACCATGGCAGATAGTGGAATTTGAAATCAATGAAAATCTGGAATTAAGAGTCTAATGATGAGCATGAATCCATTTTCCAGATTGTTGGAAAAACCCACCTGGCTCACCAATGTCCTTTTGGTAAGAAAACTGCAATTCCCAACTGGAGTGACCTCTATTTCACACCAGACTCACAGCAATGCAGCTGACTCTAATTGCCCTCTGGGCAATTAGGGATGGGCAATAAATGCTGGCCCAGCCAGTTATGCTCTCATCCCATGAATGAATGAAAACACACAGTAATACCACTGCTGTATACTCTGGATTCAATGGGAGGACTGGTGAACAAACAACTATTGCTCTTCTTGAAACACTTGGGCAAAACTCCTGCAAAATTGACTTTGAATAACTGAACACGGTGCTTGACAGCTGATGTCTCGCACACCACATCCTGTTTTCTCAACTTTTGAATGGCCAATGTTCTAGGGGAGGATGAGGAACAGTCTAGAAGGACATTGAATCTCTCCAGAAAGCACAGGAGTGTCAAAATTAATTCCTGGAAGGATCTTGCTAGTAATCATTCTACACTGCAACAACTTGTCCAACATTTCACAGTTCACTTTATGTCCAAATTTCATAATGATAAGCAAGGCAGCAGCAGATAAAGAAAGTGAAGGAAATCCTGCCCTCCTGATCTCACTGCCGCAAGGGATGTGCTGTCCCATGTGATCAGAGATCTGCCAACCAAAGATCAGTTTGTTCCATCACATGAAGACCTAAGGCATTACTAATGATGGGCAATGGAGGTTGGCGTAGGCAGTAAGCCCAACAACATCCATGTCCCAACAACACAAAATTTTGAAAAACTCGCAACCCAATAATTTCTCTGAATCCAGGAACAGTAAAGAAGAACCATGATCTTACAGTGAAAGCACTTGTCTCCTCCAACGGGCTTTTATTGAGTCCCTAAGATATTCAGAGGGTTCTTAAACTATGTCACTGCTGGCAGGGTAAGCCTTAAACAGCAAGTTTCAAAACCAGTTTGTTAACGTGTTTTTAGGATCTTTAATGGAGCAAAATGTCAAAATGAACTCAACAGGACAAATTCCATATAATATTTTGGGTCAATGGCCAAATGCATGGATAAGGAGGTAGGCTCTGAGGAACATTTTAAAGGGGGAGAGAGAGAGAGAGAGAGAGGTAGAAGCAGGGAGACGATGAGGGAGCAATAACTGAGCTAAGGCCTGAGCCACCTTGGGGTCATGACTGGCAATGGTTGAGTGCATAAAATCTAAGCTGCAGTTGAAGTCAGAATTAGAGTTGCACAGAGATTACAAAAAATTAAAGGGCTGGATGATGTTCAAGTGTGAAAGGGTGATTAGTTGATACTGGGGTTTAAACACAAAGTTGAGAATTTTACATTCCAGACAGTCTTTCTCTGCACCTAAAGCATACCTTGAACATGGATTCTAAGTTGACATTCCCCACTGCCTTAGTGAGGGAGCCTTTTTTTGGATGAGATGTTAAACCAAGGGCTCATCAGGAAGTGAAAGCTCCCATGCCACTATTTCAAAGTACAGGGTGGAAGACCCTTTCCTAAATGACGCATCCAACATTCACTGCACTAACAACTTCCTTAAAGAGACTGCATGGTCACTGCAGGAACTGGCTGATTGGCATTTTCCTACCTTAAATTGTTAAGCGCTTCGTTGGGTTATACAGCACTTTGAACACACTGAGGAGATGAAAGACACTAGACAGTGCAAGTTAGAATCATCAAATGGTTACAGCATAGAAAAAGAGTTTTTGGCCTATCACATCTTGACTAATTCTCAGTAACAACAACTCAGCTGGTTTCCCATCCCTGCCTGTAGCCCCTCCTCTTCAGATAATTAGTCAATTTCCTTTCCAGGTCTACGATTAAATTTACCTCCACCACAATTTGAGGCAGCACGTTTCACATTTTAACCACTCACTACATAAAAACATATTTTATTCATGGAACTACTGATCCTTTTACTAATCACCCGAAATCGGTGTCTTCTGGTTCTTGTCTCCTCCCAACAGGAACACTTTCTCCCTATCGTGTACAATTTTGAATGTCAAGTCTCTGAATGTTTTCTTCTTGAAGGAAAGCAGTTGAAGACCATCATCTCAAGGAGTGAATGTTTGAAGAATATGTAAGCATTGAAGTATCAACTTCACCCTGACATGATTCAATGTCCACAAACAAATATATTCTAATATTTTTGCACTGGTTCACCAACAGACATGGGAAACATAACTGGTTCACTCACTCTAATGTAACATTTTACGATGTACTGTATGTATAATTTAAAACATGATGTAAGCTAGGAGTGGTATACCTGGAAGGAGCAAGTGGTTATGCAACTAGGGCTTCCAAACTTCTCCCATTAAAGAATGAAACAAACTGAAATGGGAGAAAGTGAATATGTGACCTCTTATAACAAAGATGAGGATCTTCAAGTCAAGAAGGACGTTCTAACAGCTCAAGGTTAACACCCAAAGAGAGATCTAGAATATTAAGGACATGTGCTGGGATGAGAAAGTTGGAGCAATATGACAATATGCTGGCCATTATGGCATACAAAACTTTGTCAAAACAATGTCAAATGGACAAAGTTCCTTCTGTCATAGGATAGGAATGCTGGAATGAATATTTTCAACAGCTTGTCAACTTTGAACCTGCAGGGAATTTCCCACTACTCTCTGGTAGAATTCATCGGAGGATGTCCATTGATGGGAGTGCCACAACAAGCAATCAAATTGGTGGAAAATAACAAAGCCCGCAGTAATGATGGCATTGCACTGAATTCTTCAATGCTGGTGGGTTTTTGCCTGAATCAGGACTCTGTGCACTCATCCTCCAGTTTTGGAATGAAAAGTAACTTCTCCTGGACTTTAGAAATACAACTGTCTGTTACAGCGGAGATAAATCATGTTGTGAAAACAATCAAGATATTTCCTTTTTGTCCATACATTTTCTTGAATGACTAACTTCCAGTAGGTGAGGAACTCTTGTAGAAGAAGACAGTGCAGCTTCAACAGGATCCTTTGATGCGGTCTTTGTTGCCATGCAAATCCAATAAATATGTTGACAGCAACATTGGAACTCTTTATTGCATTAATTGACCTGGCCAAAGCGTCCGACTTAGTAAATCAAGCTGTCTGATAGATAACATGCATAGTATTTACAATCTATCCAACAGTGCCATTCACCTCATCAAAGATTAACTGTCCTCTGGTGTCAGTATTAAATACTGCCCAGACAGAAAACTCTCAATAGAAGTCACCTCTGTGTCAAATTAAAACCAATCATTAGAGCCATACATCATCTACAGTTTGTGGGTGATTTTATCACTGCCCACTCTGCACCACATTTACATGCCAGTCTTGATCTCTGCTCTCCTGCATTTCACTCCTGAAGAAGGGTTACACCCAAAACGTTGACTTCTCCATCTCCTGATGCTGCCTGCTTACTATGTTCTTCCAGCTTCCTGCTGGTCTATCCTGCACTTCTGACCATGCATTATTTTCCAAAAAGTATTCATATAGAGTCATAATGTCAGCACAGAAACAAATTCTTCAGTCCAACTTGTCCATGCTGACCAGCCATCCTAATCTGACCTACTCCAATTTGCCAGCACTTGGCCCATATCCCTCTAAACCCTTCCTATTCATATACCCATCCAGATGCCTTTTAAATGTTGGCATTGTACCACCCTCCACTACTTCCTCTGGCAGCTCATTCCATACACACATCACCCTCTGCGTGAAAAAATTGCCCTCAGGTCCTTTTTAAATCTTTCCCCTCTCACCCTAAATCTATGTCCTCTAGTATTGGACTCCCCCACCCTTGGAAAAAGGTCTTGGCTCTTCACCCTATCCATGCTCCTCATGATTTTATGAACCTCTGTAAGGTCACGTCTCAGGTCAGCATTCCAAGGTTAAAAAAACCCCCAGCTTATTTAGCTTCTCCCTATAACCCAACCCCTCTAGTCCCAGCAATATCTTTCTAAATATTTTCTGCACTCTCTCAAGTTTATCACCATCCTCCCTACAAAAGGGCAACCAAAATTGTATGCTGTATTCTAAAAGTGGCCTCATCATCTGCTGTACAGGTGCAACATGACTTGTACGAAACCACACCTGGTGAGCCAAATATTCCATCGATATTTGTTGGAAGAAGACTCTCTACAATTAAGTCAAACACTTCCCATATAGAGAAACATAAAAATATAGAAACTAGGAGCAGAAGTAAGCCATTCGGCCCATCAAAGGCCCTTCAATATGATCATGAATGAGTTTGTACCTCAACAATTCCTGCATTCTCTCCATTTCCCTTGATGCATTTAATATCTAACAAAGGATCAATCTCAGCAACTTGTTAGCTAGCTCCCTCAAGAACAAAGGAACTAGGAGCTGGTGTAGGGAATTCAGCCTCCTGCAGCCATTCAACAAGATCATGGCTGATCTCATTTTGGCCTCACCTCCACTTTCCTGCCCACTCCCCATAACCCTTTAACCCATTACTCATTAAAAATCTGTCTATCTCCTCCTTAAATTTATTTAGTATCCTGGCATCCACCACGCCCTGGGGGAGTGAATTCAACAGGTTCACCGTCCCTTAAGAGATGTTAATTTCTCCTCAGCTCTGTTTTAAATATGCTACCCCCATCCTGAAACTATGATCTCACATTCTAGATTATCCCACAACAAGAAACATCCCTTTCACATCCACTTTGTTAATTCCCTTTAATATCTTATTTATCTCAATTAGATCTCCTCTCAGTCTTCTAAACCCAAGACAGTATAGGCCTAAATCATTTAATACCCCTTCATAAGACAAACTCTTCATCTCCACAATCAAGCTAGGGAACTTCCTCTGAACTGCCTCTAATGCAACTATACCCCTCCTCAAGGGGACGATAATTGTGTGCAACACTCCAAGTGCAGTCTCACTAGTGCCTTGTACAGTACAGCAATACTTCACTACTTTCATATTCTATTCATATGGCCATAAATGCCAAAATTCCATTAGCCTTCCTTATTACCTGCTGTACCTACATACTAGCTTTCAGTGATGATTGCTCGAGCACACCCAGATCCCTCTGTACCAAAGCACTCTTAAGTTTCTCTCTATTTAGATAATAATTTGTCTTTCTATTCTTCTGACTAAAATGGATTACTTCACAGTTATCCACATTAAACTCCCATCTGCCAATTTTGGCCCATTCACCCGACATATCCGTAACGGTTTGTAAATGTTTTACTTCTTCACTGCAACATACTATCTCACCTATTATGAGTGTCATCTACAAATGTGACTTGGATGCAGGGTTAGAATATCTTCTATCCCTGCAGCCAAGTCAAAAGGGCACTATTGATGAAATGATGAGGCTGAGCAGACATCATTATCAATGATGAGAATGAACCCACTAGATGCAGGGAGGATGTTTTCAGTGAAGAGTCTAGAAACAGGGGGCACCGTCTCATGATAGATAGGAGGCCATTTAGGACAGAGATGAAGATACATTTCTTCACTAAGTGAAACTAACCTGTGGAATTCTCTACCACAGAAGGCTGTGGAGGTCTTGTAACTGAAGTCATTCATGAACCAGATAAATACATTTTTAGACATTAAAGGCATCATGGGGGTATGGGGAGAAGATGGGTGCATGACAATGAGATAGGGGACAACCATGATCATACTGAGAGGCAGAGCTGGCCTGAAGGGCTGAATGGCCTATTCTGAGTTTCTATGCTTCTAACATCAGATCAGCCATGCAATCTCCGCCTTCTACAAACTACAGCAGCGAATGTTTCACAACAAAGCCTGCACAAATCAACAAACAGAGCAGCTGCCATTCTCACACTCTTGCACTACAATGAAACCTTAGCAATGTATCAGTGACACGTAAGGGCCTGAGTGAAATTCCACCAGCAAGGTTTCTGAGACATTCCCTGGATTAGATGAGTGCTCAGCAGAACAAACATTAGTGTTTAACAAGCACATGGGCAAAGCAGTCAACAAATTCATTCTGACAGATTTGATACTTTGTCAAATGGCAATCCTCCTCCCAACAAGATTGCATTTTCCTGACTCTTCAATACCAGTGTTGAAAAGGAAAGGTCAAAGACACTCCGAAGCTCTCCATGAAGTTTTGCAGTATTGATACGAAGGACTGGGAAGATGACATCAACCCGTCTCTCAAGTTCAATCACACTTTTGAGTAACAGCACTTTATCGAGGCAGAGAAAGAACCTGATCTCAGGGCCCCACCACTCTATGGGACAACTTGCTCCATGGACCCAGAGACCTGCGGGTAAAGAATTGGCAGGTTCAGTCACACAAAGCTTCCCTGCAGAAACTCAAGACACTGGCCAGATGTCACCCGCAAACTGAGGGAACGCTGATGATGACCACAAGAGAGTGCAACACGCATCGAGAGATGAAGCTCACTCCTAAGAGGTATTGTTGAGGTGAATAACAGAGCATTTTCTGCAAAGCCAGATGCATACATGAGGGAGAAATGAGTAGAACAATATATCGATGGGGTGGGAAGAGGAATGTATAAATTAGCATGGATCTGCTGGGTCTAATGGCCTATTTCTATATGTAAAATTCAATGCTACAATCTCTGGATCAAATTCAGCCTTTGCGTGCTCCTTTCATTCAACCCTTGCTTGCTCCCATACTAAGCACACAAAGCCAACTTTATTGGGAGCCAGAAATAACAGCAGTTGAAATGAGCTTTGTGCACTTCAACTGAGAAGAAATGAGCAGCAGACACATGGGCCAGCTGTGTCCCTTTAAACACCTAGGCTTGCATGATGAGTTAATTATGCGTCCTGGACGATTTATCTCCATGATTCAGGAGCATCAATTTGAAATGATGAGTCCTCTGGCCCGGATAGTGAGATGATCTAAGGCTGGGACATCCAAGCTCTCAAGAACAAGGGAAGAAAGAGGAGAAGAATGGACATGTGATACATGCTAGGGAGCCATGGGTGGAGATTAGGAACTAGAACTTAACAGGGAGCGATGACATGGGAAAAGATAGCATGAGTTGAGGTATGGTGAAAGAGAAGAATCAATGAAAATGGGACAAGAGGAGAAGACCAAGACAAGGATGGGAGAGGACAAGAGGAAAATGAGTATGGTGAAACCATGAGGGCAATGGGAGGGGCAGGAGGAGGAGAATCTGGGGAGGTGGCCAGTGGACCTGGGGTAAGGATAGGGGGACAATGGAGGCAACTTAGGTAGAACAAGGGGGTAAGAAAGTAGCAAAAGGATTATGGGGGTGGTATGACGACAACAAAGAGATGAGCAAAAAGAAGGCAGTGGGCAAAAGAAGAGTGGGCCAAGGAAAGGAAAGGACGGAGGTTGAAGACAGGGAGAGCTAAGTTTATGCTGAGTAAGATGATGACAGTGGGACATAAAGACCCTGGCCAGATGTCACTCGTGAGTGCTAGTGAGACAAGGAACAGGGAGCAAGTGCAGCTAAACATGTGGCTACAGGACTGGTGCAGCAGGGAGGGCTTCAGATACGAAGATGATTGGGGTCCCTTCTGGGGAAGGTGGGGCCTTTACATGAAAGACAGATTGCACTGAAACTGGAGGTGTACCAATGTCCTGGGTGGAAGATTTGCTAGAGCACTTTGGGAGGGTTTAAACTGGTTTGACAGGCAGATGGGAACTAAAGCTACAGATTAGAGGAGAGAGTAGTTGTTGAATGGGCAGAAATAGAATGCAGTGAGTCTGTCAGGAAGGGTACACAGTTGATAGGGCAAAGGGATGAGTTAAATGTTTCAATGCAAGCAGTGTTAGGAATAAGAGTGATGAACTTAGAGCACGGATCAGTACTTAGAACTACGATGTTATGGCCGCAAGAGAGACATGGATTTCACAGGGGCAGGAATGGTTACTGGACGTTCCAGGATTTAGATCATTAAACAAAAAAGGGAAGGGGGTAAAAGAGGATGGGAAGGAGCACTGTTAATTAGAGAATGCATCATAACTGCAGAAAAGGAGTTTGTTGAGGAGGGTTTGTCAATTGAGTCAGTATGGGTGCAAGTCAGTAACAGGAAAGTAGCAGTCACTTTATTGAGTATTTTCAATAGACCCCAATAGCATCAGAGAGATGGAAGAACAAATTGAACAGCAGATGAGGAAAGGTGCAGATGTAACAGAGTTGTTGTTATGGGTGACTTCAACTTCCCCAATATTGATTGGAACCTCGTTAGTGCAGATGGTCTGTATGGAGCCAATTTTGTCAGGTGTGCCCAGGAAGGTTCCTGATTCAATATGAAGATAGGCTGACTAGGGGGGAGGCCATATTGGATTTGGTGCTCGGCAATGAGTCAGGCCAGGTGTCAGAGCTCTCAGTGGGAGAGCATTTCGGTGAATGTGACCACAACTGTCTCACCTTCACCAAAGCCATGGAGAGGGATAGGTTTAGACAGTATGGCAAGGTATTTAATTGGGGGAGGGGAAATTATACTGCTATTAGATAGGAGCTGTGGAGTATAAATTGGAAACAATTGTTTTACGGGAAATGCATAACAGAAATGTGGAAGCTGTTGAAGGAGCACTTGTTGCGAGTGTTGGATAACTTTGTCCCACTGAGATTGGCAAGGAATAGTAAGGTGAAAAGCCTTGGATGACAAGAGAAGAGGAGCTTCTTGTCAAGAGGAAGAAGCAAGCTTACTTAAGGTTGAGGAAGCAAAGCTCTAGCACAGCTTGAGAGGATTATAGGGTAGCTAGGAAAAGAACTCAAAAATGGACTGTGGTGAGCTAGGAGGGAGCACGAGTAAGACTTGGTGTGAAGGATTAGGGAAACCCAAACACATTCCACACTTATGCGAGGAATAAGAGAATGATCAGAGAGAGGGTAGTGCTGATCAGGGTTAGTGGAGGGAATTTGTGCTTGAAGAGGGAGGGGAGGCCCTAAATGAGTTTTTTTGCTTCAGTATTCACTGGAGAGAGGGACCTTGTTGACAGTGACAACATGTAGACCAGGTAAATAGGTGTGAACAGATTGATATTAAGAAAGTGGATGTACTTGAAATTCTGGGAAGCATAAGATAGATGAGTCCCCAGGGCCGGACCAGATATATCCAAGGTTACCACAGGAAGCGACGAATGAGGTTGCTGCACTTCTGGCGATGATCCTTGCATCCTCACTCTCCACAGGGGTAATACCGGACAACTGGAGGCAGGCAAATGCTGTTCCTCTGTTCAAGAAAGGAAATAGGGAAATTCCTGGGAATTACAGACCAGTTAGTCTTACATCTGTGGTAAGTAAGGTACTGGAAAGGATTCTGAGAGATAGGATTTATGACTATTTGGAAAAAAATATAGTTTGATTAAAGATAATCAGCATGGTTTTATGAGGGGCAGGTCATGCCTCACTAGCCTTAGTGAGTTCTTTAGGATGTCACAAGAGAAGATGACAAAGGTCGAGCAGTGGATGTGGTATGTATGGATTTCAGTAAGGCACTTGATAACATTCCCCACAATAGGCTCATTCAGAACGCTAGGAGGTGTGGGATACAGGGAAATTCGGCTATAGTTACAGAATTGGCTGGCCAAAAGATGAAAGCGAGTGGTAGTGGATGGATAGTATTCTGCCTGGAGGTCGTGACCAGTGGTGTCTTACAGGGATCTGTTCTTGGAAGGTTCTATAAATGACTTGGATGAAGAAGTGGAAGGGTGGATTAGTAAGTTTGCCAATAACACAGAGCTTGGTGGTGTTGTAGACAGTATCGAGGGCTGTTGCAGGCTACAACAAGACATTGACAGGATGCAGAGCTGGGCTAGAAGTGGCAGATGGAGTTCAACCTGGATAAGTGAGAAGAGATTCATTTTGGAAAGTCAAATTTAAATGCTGAATACAGAGTTTAAGACAGGATTCTTGGCAGTATGGAGGAACAGCAGGACTTTGAGGTCCATGCACATAGATTCCTCAAAGTTGCCACCCAAGTTGATAGCTGGTGAGACAGGCCGCTTACTTGCGGAACGCTTCAGAGAACACCTCTGGGCCGCCCGAACCAACCAACCCAATCACCCCGTGGCTCAACACTTTAACTCCCCCTCCCACTCCACCGAGGACATGCAGGTCCTTGGACTCCTCCACCGGCAGAACACAACTACACGACGGCTGGAGGAGGAGCGCCTCATCTTCCGCCTGGGAACCCTCCAACCACAAGGTATGAATTCAGATTTCTCCAGCTTCCTCATTTCCCCTCCCCCCACCTTGTCTCAGTCGGTTCCCTCAACTCAGCACCGCCCTCCTAACCTGCAATCCTCTTCCTGACCTCTCCGCCCCCACCCCACTCCGGCCTATCACCCTCACCTTGACCTCCTTCCACCTATCCCACCTCCATCGCCCCTCCCCCTAGTCCCTCCTCCCTACCTTTTATCTCAGCCTGCTTGGCTCTCTCTCTCTTATTCCTGATGAAGGGCTTATGCTCGAAACGTCGAATTCTCTATTCCTGAGATGCTGCCTGGCCTGCTGTGCTTTGACCAGCAACACATTTGCAGCTGTGATCTCCAGCATCTGCAGACCTCATTTTTTACCCAAGTTGATAGGGTTGTTAAGAAGATGTAAGGTATTTTGGCTTTCATTAGCAGGGGGATTGAGTTTAAGAGCTGCAAGATTTTGCTGCAGTTCTATAAAACCCTAGCTAGACCATACCTGGAATATTCTGGTTGTCTCATTATAGGAAGGATGTAAATACTTTAGAGAGGGTGCAGAAGAGATTTACCAGGATGCTGCCTGGATTTGAGGGCTTGTCTTATGAAGAGAGGTTGAGTGAGCTGAGGCTTTTCACACTGGAGAGAAGAAGGAAGAGAGGTGATTTGATAGAGGTGTATGAGGTATTGAAAGGCATAGATATAGTAGATAGCCAGAGACTTTTCCCCAGGGCACAAATGGCTGTCACAAGTGGTCATAACTTTAAGGTAATTGGAGGAAGGCATAGGGAAGATGTCAGAGGAAGGTTCTTTATGCAGAGAGTGGTGGGTGTGTGGAATGCACTGCCAGCCGTGGTAGTACAGTTTGAGACATTAGGGTAATTTAAGCGACTGCTGGACAAGCACATGGACGGCAGTAAATTGAGGGGTGTGTAGGTCAGGATAAACGCTTGGCACAACATCGTGAGCCAAAGACTTGCTGTACTGTTTGATGTTCTAACGACAAGGAAAGAGGTGGCTGGAAGAGGTGAAGAAGAACGGGGAGGGCACAAGAGGTTGGAGGAGGAGGAAAACAGGTGGGGCAAGTGAAAGAATTGGGAAAAGATGGACAAGCGGACAAGAGAATGTTTAAAAAGAGCAGGTCAGGGAGAACAAGAGGAAGACGGAGGCAAGTGGCTCCCGTGGCACGGTGGCTCAGTGGTTAGCACTGCTGCCTCATAGTGCCAGGGACCAAGGTTCGATCCCTATCTTGGGCGACTGTCTATGTGGAGTTTGCACATTCTCCCCATATCTGTGTGGGTTTGCTCTGGTTTCTTCCCACAACCCAATTGCCCATAGTGTTAGGTGCATTAGTCAGGGCTAAATACTGGGGAGTGAGTCTGGGTGGGTTACTCTTCGGAGTATCAGTGTGGACTTGTTGGCCCGAAGGGCCTGTTCCCATACTATAAGGAATTTAAATCTAAACCAATGGAGGAAGGGGCAAGAAGTCAGAGATGTTAAGAGGGAAGGCAAGAGAAGGACAGGGAAAGAAAAGGATGTGTGCTCTTTGTGATGGAAGCAGGAATTGGGGGGGGCAAGTCTTTGCAAAGATTTATGGTCGAGCAGCCAGGGAGGTGATCAGGGGAGGATCACAGAGGAGAGCCAGCAGAATAAAGGGAGGGGGGGGGGAAGAAATTAGATTACTTACAGTGTGGAAACAGGCCCTTCGGCCCAACAAGTCCACACCGACCCGTCAAAGCGCAACCCACCCATACCCCTACATTTACCCCTTACCTAACACTACGGGCAATTTAGCATGGCCAATTCACCTGACCCGCACATTTTTGGACTGTGGGAGGAAACCGGAGCACCCGGAGGAAACCCACACAGACACGGGGAGAATGTGCAAACTCCACACAGTCAGTCGCCTGAGGCGGGGATTGAACCCGGGTCTCTGGCGCTGTGAGGCAGCAGTGCTAACCACTGTGCCACCGTGCCGCCCACCAAGAAAGGAAACAGCAGAAACGGATGCATGCAGTTTTGGTCTCCTTACTTGAGGAAGGCTTTCAGGGAGGCAATGGTCTAGTGGTATATTCAGTGGACTATTAATCTAGAGACCAAAGTAATATTCTGGGGACCCATGTTCAAACCTTGTCATGAGAGGTGGTAGAATTTGAATTTGATAATCTGGAATTAAGAGTCTAATGATGACTAATAAACCATTGTAAAAACCCATCTGGTTCACTAATGTCCTTTAGGGTAGGACACTTCCAGCCTTACCTCGTCTGGCCTACATGTGACTCCAGACCCACAGCAAAGTGGTCGACTCTTACATTAGAGATGGGCAATAAATGCTGGTCCAACCAGTGACACCCTCATCCCATGAATGAATTTAAAAAAAACAGAAACACTGGCCATGGAGTTAATTAAATAAAGATTTACCCAACAGATTCTTGGGATGGCAGGACTAACATATGAGGAGAAAGTGTAATGATTAGGATTATATTCACTTGAGTTCAGAAGAATGAGGGGGTGATCTCATAGAAATCTAGAAAACCTTAGCAGGAAGGAAACACCAAAAGACCAGGAAATCCCGAAGCAGGGGTCTATAATCTAAGGATACAGGATCAGCCATTTAGGACCTAAATTCTGTGGAATTCTCTGCCACAGAAAGCAGTTGAGGCCAAAGCATGGAATGTTTTCAAGAAGGAGTTAGAGATAGTTCTCAGGACTGAAGGGATCAAAGGATATGGGGAGAAAGCAGGAACAAGGGATTGAGTTGGATAATCATCCATGATTTTATTGGATGGTGGAACAGGCTCAAAGGGCAATCAGCCCACTCCTCTCCTATTTTCTATGTTTCTGTCCCAAAGAGGAGACCCAAGGGGTGGAGCGGTGGAGTGAGGGGCACCAGGGTGGAGTGATGTCTTCAAGAGGAGGTTCTAAAGGTGGAACAGGTGGAATGGCAGATTCCACAGGTGAAGGGAAATGACACTGATGACTACTCCAGAGTTGTGGGAGGTCAAGGAGGAATATAGAAAAGCAGAAAAAATTGGTGTAAAAGAAAAAAAAAATCACCTTTTATTCGGCAGCATGCCCTGAGGAAACACAACAGTAGCTAACTGAGATTTAACATTTGAACTTCAAATAGGAAACTGTCTGGTCAAACAGAGAGCAAATAGCTCAAAATGTGCAGACACGGGTAGCAGAAATTTATTGCAGCAAAGAAAAGGTGCAAGGTCGTCTATATTAAAAAAATCTGGCTGTATCTGAACTTTTAATAATGGAAGGGTATTTTTACAGAGTGCGATTTCCTGATACTCAGTTTGAAAAGGAAGCCGCACGCACCGGAGTGACACAATTAAGTAAATAAACACAACACGCATGGCTCATCTGATATCGATGTCAGCCATTCAGCGCGTTATGAAAGATGCTCGTGAGCATTGTTTTAACAGAGCTCTACAGTCACATAACACATAGTGTGACCCTTGCAATGAGACCCACGCTACGAACAGAAGAAACTTGATCCCTGGTGAAGGAGCCTTTTCATATTTTGGGGGAGTTCCTTTGTAAAGGTGGAACAAAAATCACGGCAAAGGACTGGATGATGACGAGCACCTCTCAGGGAGGGACCCTTGAATTCATCCTTGACACAACAACTGTTAAGGTGATCATCGCTGAGAGAAGAAATGAAGACAAGCACAGGAGAGGCCCATCAACCCATCAGCCATTCTGGATTATTACAGCTTGCAGCATTTGAAAACAAATTCTCAAGTCCGCTCCTCCCCACCCGACCAACCTCAGTCTTTGACCTTATACCTATGTACTTTGGCAACTGAACATTTTGTCAATGGAAAGGAGTTCACCTGACAGTCTCCATCAAACACCTCCATTAAACAT
Source organism: Hemiscyllium ocellatum (assembly GCF_020745735.1). Lineage (NCBI taxonomy): Eukaryota > Metazoa > Chordata > Chondrichthyes > Orectolobiformes > Hemiscylliidae > Hemiscyllium > Hemiscyllium ocellatum. The sequence continues at coordinate 9,574,433 of NC_083407.1, read as the reverse complement.
GAACGGGGAAGGGGGCATGGAATGCTTGTGAAAACTTGCAGAATTTACTGAATAGAACAGCACACACATGACACAATTGCTCAAATATCACAAACCGACAATCTTTTCAGCCTTAAGGTATTCCACTGCATTCAGTCAGAAACTGCAGTTCCTTCAATCCGTTTTCTCAAAGGTTTAACATCAAGAAACCAACGTAGCACTGTTGATTATGCTTTTATGTCAACAACATTTGTGCTGTGACAATGTGGTTGCAGGTACGGGTTAGTAACGGGTGCTGTGGAGTAAACTTGTGAAATCTGTCTTCTAATTCCTTGGCTGTACAAAATAAGTTACAAACCATCAATCCACCGTCCAGTGTCACAGGCAATTTATGAGGTGAAATTAAAATAGAATAAACCTGAAAAACAAGTATTAGCTTTATTATCACAGTTTCACTGTTTTTTTTAAAATGAGTCCCCACAGTGAGACTTCCTCATAAAAACAAACATGGTGCTTGCATGTTACTTGAAGCCAAGTTTTTTTGATAGTTTACCATTCAAAATCAATTGCGCCATTTGCGAACTATATTAGGAAGCTTCAATTGTGAGGTCCAGGTTTAATTTTGAAGCAATGACACCTCAGGCTCTAACCTCAGTATGACTTTGAGGGACAGCAACTTCGGAAATTTCCACTACGACACAACTCATACCACCTTAAAAAGTTTAGTGCCCATCATTACTTCCTGATCTCACTGTCCCTTAAAAACCTCCCTTCAAAGTCATAGAATCCCTACGGCGGGGAAACAGCCATTTTGGCCCTGCTAGTCCACACCGACCCTCCGTAGAGTAACTCACCCAGACCCATTCCGCTACCCTATATTTCCCCTGACTAATGCACCTATCCTACACAGCCCTGGATACTATGGGCAATTTAGCATGGCCAATTCATCTAACCAACACATCTTTGGACTGTGGGAGGAAACCCACGCAGACACGGGGAGAACATGCAAACTCCACACAAACAGCCTGAGGCTGGAATCGAACCTTGGTCACTGGCTCTGTGAGGTAGCAGTGCTAATGACTGAGCCACCATGCCGCCCCTTAAAATAATATTCAATCTTGCCAGATTTTGTTATTTTCTCATTCATTCTAACCCTTCCTGCCAAGTTTGATCACAACAGGGATGGTCAACAATACAGGGTGGTAACGCTGATTCCCTAAAGTACTGTATTCCCTAAAGTTGATAACAATCTCTGAGAATTATTATTGACATAATATAGGATTTTCATAACTGGTTTCAATGTTGATTTAATGTCAATTCTGCTTCTGTGGATCATGGAAGATTGGAATTTTCGGGCCAGGAGAGGGTAGTTAGTACTACAGACAGGGTATTTGGTACTACAGAGAGGGTATTTGGTACTACAAAGAAAAACCTATGTTTAAGAACTTCGCTTCCACCAGCCCAACATTGTTTCTCACAGAAGTACGGGATTGTAACAGCGAGAAAGAGACAATTTGTCAGCTCTGTGTTGGAATAATTTACCTCTTGCTACCCCGCTGCTTTCTTCCTGAAGCCCAGTACGTTCTTCTTCCTTGACAGGGAATAATCTAATTCTCTCGATGGACCCTGCAGCCACCCAGTTGATGCAATCACAGTTCACACCCCTGCTACATGAAAAGGTTTTCCTTTATGATGTTGAACATATCCATCTGTCAAACCTCCTTTCTGGTGAAGAAAAGTATAGCGAGAGGGTGGGTAAGTGGAGCTGAGGCCATGAAAAGATCACAATTCAATAAGATCATGGCTGGACTGGGCTCAAGGGCCAGATGGCCTTCTCCTGTTCCTAGTTCTTGTATATTCCTAGAGAACATATAAGAACAACTTGAACAACTCCTCCAACTGACCTGTAAAACTGAAAATCCTCATCACTCAAACCATCCTCAAAAATTGATTCTGCACTCTGTCTAACATGTCCACATCGTTTTGGAAGTGAGGTGTATAAAACTTAATGCGATACTCCAATTGGGGCCACAACAGTGTGTTTTTTTCCAGAAAAAAAACACATCACTGAAAGGATTTGGGGACCAAGACCAAAAATAACTGCAAGAAAGGCCAATGAAATCCTCAGTCATACTCATTGTCATGGAAACAGACCCTTCAGTCCAACCAGTCCATGCCAACCATAATTCCAAACTAAACTAGTCCCACCTGCCCAGACTTGGCCCATATCCCTCCAAACCTTAAGTACATGAATACGCATCTAAATGGCTTTTAAACTGTACCCACATCCACCACTTCTTCTGGATGTTCATTTGACACATGAACCACGCTCTGTGTAAAAACAAAATTGGCCTTGTGTCTTTTTTAATGCTTTCTCCTCTCATCTTAAAAATCTACCTCTTTAACAACAGCCGATGCCTTGAGTTGGTGGTGGTATGGACAGAGCATGACTATCAGAGCTCAGGTGGCCTGTCTTTGGAGAGCTGTCTATTTGTACGATTGCATATGAAGGAATGTTGAAACAGAAACAATCTTACAAAGAACAAGACAGCCAGGACAAAAAAAAAATAAAACCTTGAACACAAGCGCAGTTTTCTCGACTAATCTGAAGAACTTGGAGCGCTGTGATTCCACGGTCAAACACAACAATGAACAGAGGACAGAGTGCGAATCTCTGTACTTGGAGTGCTGCCATCTTGACAAAGTATTACTATGTAACAGGCAAAACAAATCTTCTTTCCCCTTCTCCAATTTGATCCCACCTCCTTCCTATTCTTGTCCTTTGACACTTTTGGATATGTGGAAATGGTCAGCTCATCCCCCATTGGAGCCATCATTTGCCTCTCTAACAGTGAGTTGTAGCAGGTTAAACCCCACCATCCAATTGGGTCTTTTGCCATTCATGCAAGGTAATCTGGGTGGTGATCAACGAGGAGAAAGTGAGGACTGCAGATGCTGGAGATTAGAGTCAAAAAGATGCAGAACAGTCAATGTTTCGTTCATAAGCTCTTCATCAGGACTGATGAATTATTCATGATGAAAAGCTTATGCTCAAAACGCCAACTCTCCTGCTCCTCGGATGCCCCCTGACCGGCTGTGCTTTTCCAGCACCACACCTTTTGGCTTGGGTGGTGATCAAATCGTGGAAAACAAGTAGCCCATTTTCTTTGCCAAGGGGCACTGCAGGTCACCAAAACATCTCCACAACTAGTCCATACCACAGGTGAACCAGGCCTTTGTCTATTCACACATTCCCGGGAGGCATTTCTGGTCCGTTTGCGATCGTTTAATATCTCATCGAGGAACGAGTGTCCTTCTTCAGTACCCAATCAGCCGTTGTGCCGGTGCTGGCTCAGCTTTTTCTCTCTTTCAACAAAACCTTGTTAATTATCTCCCTTTCCAGTATCTGAAAGTTCCTACTGAATCTGTTTCCACCGTTCTTCAAGGCAGTGCATTCTACATCATAACAACTTGCTGCATTAAGTAATTTGTTTGCATCTAATTTTTGATATCTTTGTTAGTTTTCTTAAATCTGTGTCCTTCAATCATCCATTGCTGGAAATAAGTTCTCTTTATCCACATATCAATGCCCTATATTATTTTAAACATTTCTGCGAAATCTCCTACTGACCTCTCTGCTCCATTAAATTGATGAACATCCGTTGCACTCCTTCTATGGCGATAATATCCTTCCTGGGTTAAAGACACCAACATTGCACATAGCATAGGTCTAGTCGAGTCAAGCTTCTATTCAATTGAAGTCAGACTCCTTAACTCTATACTCAAATTTTCTTGCAATAAAAGTTAAAATTCCATTAGCCTTCCTAATTGTTCACTGCAAATAGCTTGAAACCTGTTCTACACCCTCACCAAAGACTTGACCTCCTTATATAAAAAGAGAGAATATCCAGAAATGGACACAATTCAGCGCATTACACTGAGTATTTTTCCTAATAGTCACTGAATTGAATGACTTGCTGGGCAACTTCAGGAGGGAAGTGAGAGTCACACTGCTGTGGGTCAGGAGTCACATGCAGTCCAGATCAGGTAGGATTTCTTTCCGTTTAGGACATTAGTGAACCAAATGCATTAAACCAGAGTGCTTTACATACCTTCCTCTTCGCCACCTCAAAGTTACATTCAAGCATAGAACACAGAACATAGAAAAATACAGCGCAGTACAGGCCCTTCAGCCCTCGATGTTGCACCGATCCAAGCTCACCTAACCTATACTAGCCCACTTTCTTCCATATGCCTATCCAATGCCCGTTTAAATACCCATAAAGAGTGAGAATCCACCACTGCTACTGGCAGGGCATTCCATGAACTCACGACTCGCTGACTAAAGAATCTACCCCTAATGTCTGTCCTATATCTACCAGCCCTTAATTTAAAGCTATGCCCCCTCGTAATATCTGACTCCATACGTGGAAAAAGGTTCTCATGGTCAACCCTATCTAAACCCCTAATCATCTTGTACACCTCTATCAAGTCACCCCTAAACCTTCTTTTCTCCAATGAAAACAGCCACAAGTGCCTCAGCCTTTCCTCAGTGGCCCATTTTGTCTGAAAATTGTTTTCAAAATCTGATGGAGAAGTAGAGATGTTGATCTTCCTACAGCGAAGGGTGGCACAGTTGTCCAGTGGTTAGCACTGCTGCCTCACAGTGCCAGTTCAATTTTACCACCAGGTGTCCTTCTGGACAGAATTTGCATGTTCTCCCCGTGTCTGCGTGGGTTTCCTTCAGGTGCTCCAGTTTCCTCCCACAGTCCAAAGAGGTGCAGGTTAGGTGGATTAGCCATGCTAAATTGCCCAAAGCATCCAGGGATATGCAGTCTATGTGGGTTAGCCATTGGAAATGCAGGGTGACAGGGATAAGGTTGGGGGTGGGGCGTGGGTGGGATGCTCTTCGGGGGTTTGGTGTGAACACAATGGGCTGAATGGCCTACTCCCACACTATACAATCACTCTATGATTGGTGAGGAAGTTAAATTTGAGGAATTTGCTGAGTGAGCCCAGAACCAAGGCCAGCACTTTAACCAAAGACTGGAGGATAGCAAATGCTGTTGCCTTATTTAAGAAGGGGGGTCCCGACAACCCTGGTAATTATAGGGCAGTGAGCCTTACTTTGATTGTAAGGAAGGTGTTGGAAAAGGTTACAAGTGATAGGATTTATAATCTTCTAAAAAGGAATAATTTGATTACGGATAGTCAACATAGTTTTGTGAAGGGTAGGCTGTGCCTCACTAACCTTATTGAGTTATTTGAGAAGGTGACAAACAAGTAGATAAAGGTAAAGCGGTTGATGTGGTGTACATAGACTTCAGTAAGTCATTTGATAAGGTTCCACACGATAGGCTATTGCACAAAATACAAAGTTTTGGGAGTGAAGGTGATTTGGCAGTTTGGTTCAGAAATTGGCTAGCTGAAAGAAGACAGAGGGTGGTGGTCGATGGGAAATGTTCATCCAGGAGCTCAGTTACCAGTGATGTGCTGCAAGAATCTGTTTTGGGGCCACTGCTCTTTGTCATTTTTATAAATGATCTGGATGTGGGCGTAGAATAGGGAGGGTAATCTAGAATCCTTGGTTGCTGTCTGACCAGCTGTGCTTTCCCAGCACCACACTCTCGACCCTGATCTCCAGCATCTGCAGTCCTCACTTTCACCTAATCCAAAATATAAGATAACTGAAGGCCTGGCTATCAACGTTGGGGTGATGGAAATCAGGAACACGAAAGAGGCCTGATTAGTACATTCCAGAGACAGGATGAGACTTATCGAGATGGGGGGGCCGGGGGGGGAGGTGCAAAGGGACTGCGATGAGATAAGAAAATTTTAAATTAGAGACACATTGCTGGACCAGGAGCCAATGTAGGAGACATGAGTGAACAGAACTTGTTGAGAATTAGAAAGCATGCAATATTTTGGATGACCGTGATTTTACAGAGGAGTGGCAGTCATATCAAGGCAGCGTTGGGATCATCAATTGTGGAAATGACAAAGAGATGGGTAATGATTTAAATCAGCTGAGGCCAGGATGGAGGAGTGCAATGTAAGGGAGGGGAAAATGAGCTGCTGTGACTGATACATCACTGGCAAGAAGCATGTGCGAGATTAACTGCATAACACTCACAGGCATTGAAGTGGGCTGAATTGGAACTTGGGGGAAGCGAGTGTGATAGGGAACAGCAGAAAGGTATTTAGGAAAGGATGATGAAAACTGTTTGCAAACATTATGATAAAATAACAAATAGGCTTAAAACTTGAACAGTTCTCATAACCGTGTGATCACTGTGCCCCATCAAACTGATGTAACACTGTCCAAAGCTCAGAAACCTAGTGGGTGACAGCATGGACCAAATTTTTCCAACTCCATCCGACAGTCATTACAAACAAAGGGAAGAGTATATGTTAATATTATAACACATACCTTCAAGTGCTGCCTCGTTAAACCCAGTGCAACAGGAAACAGAAATATTTTACAAATCGTAGAATTCAGGAAGCTCTTAAATTCACATAATTTGAATAGGAAGGGTGAGGAGAAGGGCAAGCTGTGTTTGTCAGGGTTACCTGATAATAACAAGCTCTCGCCATGAAAGCACACAGCTTCCAGCAATGCAAGGCCGTTTCCTTTGTTGGAAGGCAAAAGAAAATACACCACAACATATCCCTCCCTGATTGTGTTCTGAACTTACACACATCCTTATGACTGAAGCAGTAGGGAGGTACAAAGAAACAAAAAATACAACAGCCTCATCCAAGTCTTAATATTATGGGCAAAATCTCAGGGTAGTGCAGTACCAGTGGTGCACTAAGTCTGGCCAAATCTTGCTGTTAGTCCGACTATACGCAAACTGTCAATTGAAAGGTTTTAGGCTTGTGACTCTGTTACCATACAGTAAAGGAGAAGACCATTCAGTCCACTGTGCTTATGTTGACTCTGTAAAAGAACTGTCCAGTTAGTCGCATTCCCTAGTTCCTTCCCCACAGCCCTGTCATGTTTCCCCTCTGCATTCCCGTCTTGGAAGCTACATTAGTTTGGCTCTCCTGAGTAAGAGTCTACTACGCCCACCATCTCTCCAAATTTTTTTTTATTGTTTCATTCATAGGATGTGGGCATCATTGGCTAGGCCAGCATTTATTACCCATTCCGAACTGGCCATAGGACAGGTAAGGGTCAACCACGTTGCTGAGGATTTGGAGTCACATGTAGGCCAGACCTAATAAGATGAGCAGATTAGAGTGGTGCTGGAAATGCACAGCAAGTCAGGCAGCATCCGAGGAATAGGAAAGTCAACGTTTCGGGCAGAAGCCCTTCTTGATGAAGGGTTCCTGCCCGAAACGTCGATTTACCTGATCCTCGGATGCTGCCTGACCTGCTGTGCATTTTGACTCTAATCTTTAGCATCTGCAATCCTCCCTTTCACCAAGATGAGCAGATTGCCGTCCCTGAAGGACATTACTGAACTAGATGAGTTTTGAACAATAATTGATGGGAGGGGTACTTAATTGGCATTTGACTAGCTTTTCAACTCCATATTTTGAATTCAAATTTATATGCTGATCCGATTCCGTTTCTGATCGCAATGATGATATTGGGACAATGGCTATGCCATTGAATGTCAATGGGAAATAGTTAGATTCTCCATTTTGAAGATGTTATTGTTTGGCACTTTTGAGGGGTGATTATTAACCATTTGTCAACTTGCCAATTTGTCTGACTGCACACAGACCTGGGCCGTTTCAGTATCTGAGGAGAACCTAGGGGTCGAGGTACATTGTCCCTTGAAAGTGGCATCATAGGTAGACAGAGTTGTGAAGGAGACATCTGGCATGCTTACCTTCATTATCACAGCATTGAGTACAGGCGTTGGGGTGTCGTGGAGTATTGCATACAATCCTGGTTGCCCTACACAGGAAGGATGATATTAAACTTGAAAGGATGCAAAAATGATTCACAAGGATTTTGCAGAGACTGGAGAGTTTGAGTTATAATGAGGCTGGGACGTTTTCCCCTGAGGTGTAGGAGACAGAGGGATGACAGTATAGAGGGACACAGATAAGGCGAATTGCAAAGGTCATTTCCCCGGGATAGGGGAGTCCAAAATGAGAGGACTTAGTTTTAAGGTGAGAGGGGAAAGGTTTAGATGAGACTTAAGGGGCAACAGTCACCCAGAGGGTGGTGTGTTTATGGAACGATCTGCCAGAGGAAGTGGTATACGTTGGTACAATTATTACATTTAAAATACATTTGGACAGGTACAAGGTTTAGAGGGATATGGACCAAATGGGACTCGTTCAGTTTAGGAAACCTGGTCATCATGGACGAGTTGGGCTGAAGGGTCTGTCTTAGTGCTGTATGACTCTATGATTCAAGAATGGATTTGAAGCTTGTGCAGTCAGCAGCAAAGGTATCCAACATTGGGTTTTGTTCCGTTTCCAACACTGGCAGTACTTTTCTCATGTGACAATTTTTTTTTGCTGGTTAACGGTTGTACTATACAGGGTTTGGAACGAAGACAGAACGACGGCACAGATCAGCCATGATCAAACTAATAGGCTCAAGGGACTGAATGGCCTACTTCTACTGAACTAAATATGCTTCACATTTTTTTGCCATTCAGACATAGTACAAACTTTAAGTGACACATGTTTAAGCCATGAGGAGTTGGAGGTTTGGTGCAAAATCACCCTACTATAGAAAACATATCACTAAACTAGAACGAGAAGATTTACTAGGATGCTACAGTTTGAGCTACAAGGAGAGGCTGGACACGCTGGGACTTTTATCGCGGGAGCATAGGATACTGAAGGGTGACCTTATACAGGTCTGTAAAATCATGAGAGCCATAGATAAGATCGATAGCTTAGCTGGCAGGATAGGGGAGTCTAAAACTGGAGGGCATTTAGTGCAGAGGGACACTCTTTTCCACACAGAGGGTGGTGAGTGTCTGGAATGGGCTGCCAGAGGTAATGGTGGAAGCAAGTGCACTTTCATCAGTTAAGAAACATTCAGACAGGTCCGTGACTAAGATAGATATCGAGGATATGGACAAAATGTAGGCAATGGCACTAGTTTAAATTGTGAAAACTGGACGGCAAAGGCAAGTTGGGCTGAAGGGCCTGTTTTCATGCTGTAGACCTCTATGACACCAAGGTGGCTTATTGGATCCAATATGCGACCAGAAATTCAGCCACAGTGTGCAGTCCTGTCCTCATATATACACTTTCACTTCTAATAGCAACCACAAACATTTGAATGAGAAGTAGGAGTGGGCTATCTGACCCCGTGAACTTGCTCGACCAATCAAGACAATGATAATTAATTGCGCTGCAACTTCAAATATATATTTCCACCAAACCCCGATAATCTTTCACCTCCTTGCTTACCGAGAGACTATCTACATCTGACATAAAATAATCCAACACATGGCTTTTGAGAAAAACAGCTCTAAAGATTCACAATTCTCAATAGAAACATTACCTAGTCACTGTCTTAAATTCCCATTATTTTTACACGGTGAGTCCTAGTTATAGATTCTCCCACAAGTGGAAACATCCCGTGCTTACCGAACCTGCCACAACACCCACCCCTACCAAAGATTTTATGTTTCAAATAAATTGTCACTTTTTATTTTAAATACAAGTGGATACAAGTCTAGCCTATCCAAATTTCCTCATAAGATAGCCTACCCATTCCAGATATAAACTTTCTTTGAATTGTTTTCAATGTATTTACATCCTTCTCTAAACAGGAGAAGAGTACTTTCTTTAATTCATTTGTGGGTTGTGGGCATCATTGGCTGGGCCAGTATTCATTGCCCGACCCTAGTTGCCCTAGTTACTGTGCACAGCACTTCAGATGCAATCTCACCAAGACCCTCAATAATTGAAGCACAACCTCCCTACATTTATGTTCAATAAACATTAAAAACTACAAATGGAAACCTTCTGTGAACATCAGAACTTCAGGGGTCTCAATAGAGGAAATCTGTACTTATACTTTATCAAGTGTACATGGGAAGTTTTATTGCGAATGAGGAATTAATTGCCAAAAAAAGATATCAACTTGCATTCATATGATGTCCTTAATGTAGTTAAATTTTCATTGAACTTCATGTATGCGATTATCAAACAAACTTTGAAGTCAAGCCTGATGGAGAAAAATGAGTTCCAGTTGATAAAGGGTTGTCAAAGCTGTAAGCTTTAAGCAACAGAGATGCAGAGAGATTTAGGGAGCTAATTCATAATTTAGGGCCCATACAGTTAAAGGCACAACAACCAACAGTGGAGCAATGAAAGCTGGAGATGCATCAATAGCCAGAATTCAATTATATAACTCCAGACCCATCAGACACAGGGATTTGGCTAATGCCTTCAGTACAGCAAGAGATGGGCAATAAATAATATCTTGCCAGTTTTATCTACAAGAAGGCTGATCAATTCTAAGGTTTACCACCTCAAAAGTATAGCCTATTCTCATTGTAATAGTAATGACCAATTCAGAGAAAAGGATTTTTTTTTACTGATAACCTGAAGAGCCTCACATTCAACACAGTACACAGCTGCTACCATCTGACCTGAATACACGCCAAGTAATATTCTGCTGAAGGGTCTTCCTCAAGAGGAAGTACTGTGCTCTGCGGAGAAATCAGGCCATTGGAAAGAACAGAACTTCCAGAGGTGTCCAAGAATAATAGGCACCGCTAAAAGTTAGTCCTAACTCCATGATTTCTCAATGTTAACAAGAAACCTGATGCTTGGAGACTGTTGTCCTTGGGAGACCCTGAAGTATTGGTCATGAGCTTGCCGTCTATGTAAAGGACAGATGTGCAGGTCCTGAAGCCGTAGGTGTAACCACAGAAAGACAACCTGGCTGGAAACGGGGAGGCCAAGAGAGAATACCTTGTGCTCGTGAAACCTCAGCAATTTCCTGCGCTGTGAGCCAATCCACACGTGGAAGTGGGCTTTCTTGAGGTCTATCACATCTCCTGGGCACACTGCCTAAGGAACTTTGAGCCTGAGCAACCATTTTGAAGGCTTTTAAGATGTCTGGTGAGTTAACAAAAATATAGAATTGGTTAGAATTCTCCAGGATTATTCGTTTTTGAAAAATGCAAAGGAATTGAATCTAATCATTTTTTTTTCTGCTCTGCCCTGACTGATCTGAAATCTTCTTTACAACTGATTTGGATGCAACCACCTGTTAAAGGAGCAGCGCTCTGAAAGCTAGTGCTTCCAAATAAACCTGTTGGACTATAACCTGGTGTTGTGTGATTTTTTTTAACTTCTTCACAACAACAGACTGAAATCCCAACTCCAAATGTACAACTTTCAGACAGGTCCTGAACTTGGTGAATTCGGATCCAAAAGTATAAATTACATTTGCGATCTCTTGCTAGTACTCAGCCTGGTTTCACTGGTTCCAACATCAGCTGTAGTGCTCTGTCCTGTGGACCCTGACCTACACTGGCTTCCAGCAGCGGTGCTACATTGGTCTGACACTGAAAGAATGCTGCACTGTCAGAGATGCAGTCTTTGGGGGAACATGCCAAAAAGGGGAGATAAAAGTTCAGCAAAACTACCTTCTGAGAACTGGCCAATGATCATCCTCCAACCAATAACTAAAAGAAAGTGCCCAACTATTCTTCTCTTTCAAAGTTTGTGAGAAGATTTGTAGCTCGGGTGCTCGTTGTTGTGGTTCTATTCTTCTCTTTCTCTGGGCTCTATCTCCACCTATCATTTACCACCTTCTTTCCACCTTCAACCACTTCCTAGCTACCATCAGTTCTGAAGAAGGATCACTGAACCCGAAATGTTAACTCTACTGTCTCTTCACAGATATTGCCAGACCTGCTGAGTTTTTCTGTTTGCTTGTGAAAAGAAAATACCTGGCCATTACCAAGTTATTGTTTCAGAGGGTTTGCCGTGCACAAATGAGTCATTCCATTCCATTCAGCTGTGGCTCAGCTTGGGGCTTTGACTCTCAAGATTCCAGGTTCAGGCCCCATGCCAGACTTCAGTCCCAACTCATGTCTGACACTCCAGTGTAGTACTGAGGAAGCGTAAGGTCTGTTGTTTTGGATGGGATGTTGAACCATGGTGCAATCAGTCTGCTTGAATAGATTTAGAATATCACATGGCAATATTTCGAAGAGGAACAGGTAAGTCCTCTTCAATGTGCCGGCCAATACTTAACCCTCAACCAGTATTAGATAGAACGGAAAAGTCATTACCACATTGCTGCTTCTGGGAGTCTGCCGAGCACAATTTGATGTTTAGCCTATTAGAAGAGTATCTACATCCAATGCTTACGAAAAGCAAGTCTTTATTTCTTCCATTGTACTGTCCCAATCACAGCGAGTTTTGAGAAGGTTTGTAACTCAGGTTGAGGTTTGCTCGCTGAGCTGCAAGGTTCATTTCCAGACATTTCGTTACCCCACTAGGTAACATCTTCAGTGGGCCTCGGGTGAAGCAATGCTGAAAATTCCTGCTTTCTATTTATATGTTTGGGTTTCTTTGGGTTGGTGATGTCATCTCGGAAATGACTGCCAGACTACTCAGGCCCCTTAGCATCATGGTAGCCCACAAACCCAACAACACACTAAAACAGCAGCTAATAAACTTTAAACACCCTGTACAGACAACGAACAAAACTAATGTCATTTACAAAAGACCGTGCAAGGACTGTAACAAACGTTACATTGGACAAACAGGCAGAAAACTAGCCACCAGGATACATGAACACCAACTAGCCACAAAAAGACATGACCCTCTCTCATTAGTATCCTCACATCTGGATAAGGAAGGACACCACATCAACTGGGACAACACATCCATCCTAGAACAAGCCAAACAAAGACAGGCACGAGAATTCCTAGAAGCATGGCATTCCAACTGGAACTCTATCAACAAATACACCGAGTTAGACCCCATCTACCATCCCCAGAGAAAAAGGAACCGGAAGTGACTTCACCACAGGAAATGACATCATCAACCCAAAGAAACCCAAACATATAAATGGAAAGCAGGAATTCTCAGCATTGCTTCACCTGAGGCCCACTGAAGATGTTACCCAATAGGGTAATGAAATGTCTGGAAATGAAACTTGCAGCTCAGCGAGCAAACCTACATCCAAAATCCCAATCACACTTAGATAACATTGTTGAGAGTGAGCAACAAAGAGACAAGAATCATCAACAGGATAAATCTAGCTGAGCTATGGGCCCTCAAATATCTGGGTTAATATAGCAGGATCAACAGAGAGTGGGTTTCAGGTCTTGCTCAATAAAGGCCAGGACATTTTCACTGGAGCATAGGAGGTTGAGAGGAGACCTTAAAGTGATGTATAAAATAATAAAGGGTATACACAGAGTTAACGGTAGTTGCCTTTTCCCGAGAATGGGGGCTTTAATGACTAGGACGCACATGTTGAAGGTGAGATGAAAAAGATTTTAGAAAGACACAAAGATCAAAATTTTTACACAGAGAGTGGTTTGTGTGTGGAATGAACTTCCAGAGGAAGTGATGGATGAAGGTACAGTTACAACATTTAAAAGACATTTGGGTAGCTACATGAATAGGAATGGTTTGGAAGGATATGGGCCAAGAGCAGGCAGGTGGGAATAATTAGAATTATGTTCGGCATGGACTGGTTGAATTGAAGGGTCAGTTTCCGTACTGTATGACTCTATGACTTTATAAAACATGGGTATCTTAGTATAATGGCACACTACTGGACTAGTAATGCAGACAATATGATTGCAATCACATCCTTCCTCACAAAAATATGATGTCCAGAAGAGCACGCAGTACTCCAGGGGCCCAACTTCCTTGCTGTTTTATTCAATTCCTTGGCTAATAAAGGTAAGCAACTTACGTTACTTCCTAATCACCTTATTTAGCTAATTGGCAGAATGGTTGGCAACAGCTTTCAAAATCTTGGCAAAAGCAATGGGGGGAATGAAGAAGTTTTTTTTTCCAAAACTCTAGGGACTCACAAAATTAGAGAGTGGCCAATGTGACACCTTTCTTTAAGAAAGCTTGCAAGGACAATTGTAGCACCTACAGCCCAGCTATTTAACATCAAAGGTGGGTGAAGTTTAAGCATTCTTAGTCAGATGGCCAAGAAGTTTGAGTTAATTACAGAGAGATGCACAGATTGGTTCAAGATCGATCATGTTTGAACAATCTAAGTGAAATAACCGAGAAGGTTATTGAAAGGAATGCAACGATGTTGTTTATCTGGATTTTTAAAATAAGTATTTCACAACGTACCATGTAAAAAGATTGGCAAATAAAATTAAGGCTTATGGAATAGCAAAATATGAGAGGTTAAAACAAACTAGCTGAGAGAGAAGAAGTCAGCAAGTCATGGTAGAAGGTGGTTTTCAGACTGGTAGGTGGCAGACTTTCCCCAAGGGTCAGAGCTAGGATGACTGCTGCTTTCACTCAAGGATCTTGGAGTAAGGAATAAAATTTCAAAATTTGCAAACAGCATGAAACTTGGAGCGATAGCAAGCAGTGAGAATGATACAAACTGCCCACCACAGGATCTGGACAGACTGACATAATGGACAAGTGGCAGATGAAACTTAACACCAGGAAGTAGAAGGGAATTTGGTACAAGGGATAGGGAAGAGGCAAAATAGACTTAATTAGACTGTTCTAAAGAGGGTGCAAGGACAGAAAAACCTAGGAGTGCTTAAGCATTGATGTCTGAAGGTGACAGGAAATACTGAAAGTGCTGTTAGCAAAACACGTGGGATCCTGGGCTTTATAAATAGAAGAATTGAGCACAAAAGCAGGGAAGTTATACTGAACCATTGTAAAGCTCTGGCTAGATCCTAAATAAAGTACTATATCAGTTCTGGTCACCAAACAGAGATGTAGGGTTCTTGAGAAGGGTAGGAAGAGATAGATGAGAACAGTTCCATGGATGGAAGAGTTTTAATCACAAGGTTAGATTTGAAAGGCTGGAGTTGTTCTCATTGATGCAAAGGAGATTGAGGAGATTTGATAGAAGTGTACAAAGTTATGACAGGCTTAGGTTAAGTCAGACAAGGAGAAACTCTTTCCATTATGTGACTGCACAAGAACGAAGGGGTACAGATTAAGATTTAGGGCAAGAGCTGCGGGAGGAATGAGAGGAAGGACTTTTTTGTTACATAGCAAACGGCATTAAATAAATCAAATATTTCAAAAGGAAATGGGATGAATACTTGAAGAAAATAAATTTGTAGGGCAACAGGAACCAAGTGGGACTGACTGGCTTAACTCTGCAGGAACCCAATAGGGATTCAACTGGCTAAATGGCCCGTTTCTCTGCTCTAACTGGTGCTATCAGGAATTCTCTGCCAGGAAGGGGCGCATAGGCAGATTCAATAACTGAAAGGGAAATCATTTTTAGAATTATGGGGAAGGTGCTGGAGGCAGTGGAACACATTGGAGAGCTCTGCTAAAACGTCAGTGCAGACGCAACAGGCCAAATCGCTTCCTTCGATGCTGAATTATATTATGGAGCACAGCGCTGTGCCTTCATTTTGCAAATGTGCTTTGGATGTTGTAACGAGCTGCAAAAGCCAGGAAGAAAAGCCTTGATTTGTGAGGCACTAATTTCAGGATGGGTAAGTACAACTTCTCAGCTAATACTCCCTCTAGTGGCACAAGCTGCAAAGTAATCTCCAGCATCGGGTGAGGGTCGTGCTTAGGGTAACGAACACATTGCATAGCTGGCTAATTACTACCATCTAAGCTCAAATGGCCAGAAGAGCATCTTTTGAAAAGGAACAGACAGGCTATCCTTGACACACACTTGTTTACAATTGCACGACTTTCAGACACATATGAAAACATGCGACAAGCAGTGAATTATTAAAACTGAGGAAACTTTGACAAACTGGTCAAGGGGCATTTGGTAATTGTGCCTCAACCAGTGCATACCTGTTACTATGTGGCTCCTGCAATACAAGATCCAAGAAGGAATGCATTAGTGTTAAAAAAAGATATTTCTGAAAAGATGGTGGAGGAATAGGGCTTCTGAGCCTTGAGCTCAACCGCTCTATTCACTTTTCTTTTTCCTCTCGTTTTTTTCCTTTTCTCTTCTATTTTGCTTGAGTTACATCTTGGTGAAGAGCTCAGTGCATCGATGGTATCGAGTTGGCCCAGCACTGTGGACTCACAACATTGGTGTCAGAGGTGAGTTTGGGTTCCCAGCAGCCTCTGCATCGTCTAGGCGGTCCTAGCACTGACTCATGGCTGATACTATAGAGGTGAGGTTGGATTCCTGGTGGCATCAGTGTCTAGTGCAGATTTGCAGAGGCGTTGGTGGGTTTGCGCCCAGTACCCTGCAGCATCATGGGCAGTGGCTTCATCAACAAGGTGGTGGAGTCGAGTCTGGGTTGGTGCGGTACCCAGCTGTATAGTTGGGGTCTGCAGTGAGGACTTCTAGTGAAGAGTACGTCGGTGGAGGCGAGATGGTGCTGAAGAGTGGGGAAGGGGTCTCATGCCTGGCCACCCGGCCCATGGGCCATGATGGATCACTTTACAGGAAGGACTGTATAGTTGGACACTTTCCTTATTTCTTAATTCTTCTGCCTTTATATTCTATGTTTTGGTTAATTTTTCTATGTTTTAAGCTATCACCGGAGATAGGGCAGCACGATGGCTCTGTGGTTAGCACTGCTGCCTCACAGCGCCAGGAACACAGGTACAATTCTAGTCTCGGGTGATTGTCTGTGTCGAGTTTGCACATTCTCCCAGTTTCTGCATGGATTTCCTCCCATGATCCAAAGATGTGCATTTAGGTGAATTGGCCATGCTAAGTTATCCATAGTGTTCAGGGATGTGTAAGCTAGGTGCATTAGTCAGGGGTAAATGTAAAGGAATGGGTCTGGGTGGGATACTCTTTGGAGGGTCATTGTGGACTTGTTGGGCCGAAGGGCCTGTTTCCACACTGTAGGGATTCTAAGTGACAATATTTTTCACTGTATTTTCTAACAAGATACTAGGGACAATAAATAAATCAAATTATTTTTTAAAAAGGTGAAACTCAAGGTGAAGAGGAGATGGTAGCAGAACACGTGTTGGTCGCTATCTGCATGGAACCATCCTCCTAGAAAGTCAATTTGCTGCCTCTCTGTAGCTTTCTGCTACATCCCCAAAACTACAGGACTAATCCAAAGTCCGGTTTCCAGTCTGGTCTGTGTAGGAAACCATAAGAAAAGATTTATGTCGCAATTAGAGTTGAGTTCACGAGAGTCTGTTTCCTGAGTCGTTATTAAGCAGCTAAATTTAAACACAACCTCAGGTTGCTGGGCAAATAAATGGCAGGAACTGTCCCTTTATACACATACATACACACACACAAACACTCATTCAAATCAGACATATATACACGTATACAGCTCCTCACACAAATACAGACACAACGGACATAGAACATTCGAGCAAATGTACATACAAGTAGACACATACAGATATTCAAGCAAACACATATACACACAGTACCTAGTCACTCCTACACACTCCCCCTTCGCCCCCTGCTGCTGCAGCTTGGAATGTTCCTGCTCTGTATTCAAACCAGCAGATTTTCGATGTTTATTTACAGAGAGCTATATATAAACCCAATGGGTTTGGGTGTTGGGTGTCCACTCTCCATTCTTAAAATGATATTTTATTTTTGGCAGCAGTATAATTTCTCATAATTGTTTGACCGTGTTTTACGAGTTCTCCCTCCTGATGTCTGCACGCTGTTTGTTGTTTTGCGTGAGGCAATCCCAGGATTTTTGCCAAAGCACGTCCCTTGTCTTCCTTCTCTCTGGTCTTTTATAAACTATCTTATTTTTGCCTCATCAGTTTGCCCTCTTTAGCCTTTCTCTTGGATGGGTGTATTGTGTGTCAAGGTCACATCTTCTCCTGCGATGGTCACTATTTACAGTGAACATAGATTGGGACATCAACTACTTAATGGAGCTACATTCAGTGTCCACTCACTGCGCACACATTCTTACCCCAAGTAATGCCCTTATCCCTGTGTCAGTTTGAATCAGATTAACAGCAGATATAGCACCCTTATTCCAGAGACCATAACAGAAAATGCCAGCTGGCATTCCCAGTGTTGAACTGATGGGGAGCTGCACTCTCAGGGATACAGCCGCCCTAGTGCAACGTGAACCCGAGGGCTCAGCTGCTCTCATAGACTCATACAGCATGGAAACAGACCCTTCGGTCCAACTAGTCACACCCACCATATTCCTAAACTGAACAGGTCCCACCTGCCTGCACTTGGCCCATATCCCTCCAAACTTTTCCTATTCATGTACATGTACAAATGTTTTTTAAATGTTGTAACTGCACCCGCACAAGTTCATTCCGCACACAAACCACTCTCTATGTAAAGAAGTTGCCCCTCATGTCCTTTTTCAAATCTTTCTCCTCTCACCTTAAAAATATGCTGCCTAGCTCTGAACTCCTCCGTTCTGGGGAAAAGACCCTCATCATTCACCTTAACTCTGCCCCTCACAATTTGATAAACCTCAATGAGGTCACCCCTCAATCGCTTATGCCCCAAGTGATAAAAACTCCCAGCCTGTCCAGTCGAGTTTTATATGTCAACCCTGAGATATCCTGCCGCATCAGAGAAGGGCTCAGCTTGGGAAGTTCTTCCCTCACTTCCCCAACTGCGCATCCCTCACTCAACATTACTAAAGCAAATGTGACACATTGATGCTTGTGAGAACTTGTGCAAGAAGTCCAAATTACAGCAGACTGCATGGCACTGGAATGTCATAGAAAATAGCAGCAGGAATAGTCCATTCAGCCCTGAATGCTGCCTGAACTCCTGTGCTCTTCAAGCACCACTAATCCAGAATCCAACTCAATAGCCTTGTCTTGTTTTTTCCCTATATCGTTTGATCCCCAAATGCTATATCCAACTCCTTCCTGAAATCATACAATTTTCTGGCGTCTGCTTTCTGTGGTAGTGATTTCCACAAGTTCACCTCTCTCTGGGTGAAGAAATTTCTCCTCATCTCAGCTCTAAATAGTTTACTCATACCACTGGACTATCCGTGGTTCAGGACTCACTTGCCACCGGGAACATCTCGTCTGCATCTACTCTGCGTGGTCCTGCTAGAACTTTTAGATTAGATTCCCTACAGCGTGGACACAGGCCCTTCAGCCCAACAAATCCACACCAACCCTCCGAAGAGTAACTCACCCAGACTCATTTCCCTACATTTACCCCTGACTAATGTACCTAACACTACAGGCAATTTAGCGTGGCCAATTCACCTGACGTGCACATCTTTTGGATTGTGGGAGGAAACTGGAGCACAAGGAGGAAACCCACACAGTCAGGGGAAAACGTGGAAACTCCACACAGACAGTCTCCCAAGGCTGGAATTGAACCCAGGACCCTGGTACTGTGAGGCAGCAATGCCAACCACTGAGCCACCATGCCAACCTTTCAAATTTTATAGGTTTCTACTAGGACTCCCCTCATTCTTGTGAACTCTACTGAGTATACCGCTGACTGATTCAACTTGCCCATCCTGACATCTCAGGAATCTGTTTGGTAAACATTCACCGCAGTCCCTCTGTGGCAAGAGCATCCTTGAGCAGATAAGGAGACCAAGGCTACACACAATATTCCAGGTATGACCACAGCAAGGCCCTGGAAATTGCAGAAAGATATCCCTACTCCTGTACTCTATGGGTCTTCTCATTTATCTTATCATTAGCCCCATCTGATGCACTTCATTTGAAGGAGAAGGTCAATGCTAAAATAAAGGTAAAATTGCCATTCTCCCAGAAGGCTGTCCTCTCCTTAGGTTAAACTCACAACCAGTCATATCTCTCTCTCTCTCTGTTTCCCCCCCAAAGGTCACCCCATCTCAGGTGAGGGGGCGAGGTTGAGAAGGTGAGATTTTTGTGATGAGCTAAGCCAATGCGGGAATTGAATCCACGCTGTTGGCATCACTCTGTTTTGCAAGCCAACTAAACTAACCGAAAGCAAATATACTCCAAACCCTGGAGATAATGAAGTATAGCTCCAGAGTATTTAATCACCCCATCTATCCTCCACAAACAGCATTCTTCCTCCAGGAGCAGTTGCCTAGTCGATCTCTGACCACACAATCCATTTCCAGTTTATCTGCTCCCAGAAACACACAAGAACTGATTGCTTGACTAGATGTTTCCACTTGTGAGTGTGCTCCAAACCTAGTGGCCACGATAGCCACTAATAAATCCAATGAGGAATTGAGGGGAACCCAATACACCCAGAGAGTGGTGAGAATGTGGAACCACATGGAGTGGTTGAGGCAAAATAGTATGGGTATATTTAAAGAGAAACTTGATGTGTATGAGGGACACAAGGAACAAAAGGATGTTGTTTACTGGGTTAGATGAAGTAAATGGAGGGGCTGAGGCATGTGAGACACATAAATGTCAGCACAGAGCAGTCAGTGACGGCCCATTTCTTCACTGTAAACGCTATGTTATTCAATGTGGCAGTGACTGCTTTTGCTGGCAATTTCCAGCAGTATCAAAGGTTGTGGTGTGGTTTTCATGTTCTGACATTAAACTTTTATGTAAACTAACTGAAAAAAAACATTGTGGGGCCAGACAACCGCATCAATGCATTCCTCTCTTTAAGGGGATTTGGCGCTGGGTTTCACCAGGTACCTTTAACCAGCTCTTTTCGGAGGTTAATTCTGAATGGTTTTTTCTCTCGTTGTTATTGCAGTTTAATCAGCGTAGCCTGTTGACGTGGTCCAGCAGGAATGTCCGGGAGGCGTTGCTGACCACTCCAGTCACCTGGGATGGAACGGGTACCATCGGAGATGTGGTCAGTAACTCCGGCCAGAGGTGTCCACAGTATGACTCCCAACAGGTCACACTCAGTGTTTCCCCAGTCAGCACCCTGGCGACATTGTGAGGACTCAGTATCTAAACAAAAATATTTTCAAAAGTGCAGATCGAAATAAACAAGTGGGGGGGGTTTAAAAAAAACCCAAAAAGGATGTTTGAATTAATCACAAGCCATGCTGGCTCTTTTTGTGGTTGTGACTCCTGTTCAAGATAGACACAGTGAAGGAGATCCTGATGGTGACCCTTTCAACAAGGCAGAAATTTAATCCGAAGTAAACTTGGGTGAGCAAATAAACAAAACCAGAAAACGCTGGAAATTCACAGCAGTTCAGTCAATTGCTGTAATAAATGAGGACAAGACTAGGTTGGATATACATGAGAATAGCAAAACAGCAACAGGAGGTGGCCACGTTTTAGCTCGAATATTGTTCTGCCTTTCAAGCAGATCATGGAGGATCTGTATCTCAGCTTCCTTTACCCACCTTCACTCCACAACTCTGAATACTCTGACCCAGTAATCTTGTGTTGACCATTTCAGTTCTGGGATATCACAGTATCATTGCCAACAACTTCCTTTAAAAAGATGTCATCTTTATGTTACACCTGATCGTTTTACGCATAAATGTCCCAAATCATTGTGAATAAAGGAACTCTCATAGGAACCTATAAACTTCCAAGAGGACTAGTAAATGCAGGAAGGATGTTCCCGATAACTGGGGAATCCAGATCTGGGGGGTTGCAGTCTAAGGATACAGTATTGACCATTTTGGACTGAGGTGAGGAGAAATGTCTTCACCCAAGGAGTGATGGGCCTGTGGAATTCTCTGCCACAGAAAACAGTTGAGGTCAAAATATTGAATATTTTCAAGAGGGCTAAAGGGATCAAACGGTATGGGGAGAAAAAGGGACTGAGTTGGATGGTCAGCCAGGATCATATTGAATGACAGTGCAGGCTCAAAGGGTACAGCAGCTCATTCCAAACCCCATTTCTATGTTTCTGTAATCAAACATTTTGAAATGGCAATCACTACTGTGAACAGAACAATTCCCATGGGGAGGAGATGAGTAATCCTGAGGGTTTTACTACAATTGATGATCATTTCAGGTCACTCTTTTGAAGATGGGCTTTCAGAGCCTGCATCCTTTGTACAAATGAAATAAATTCTAGGGTTAAGGAGTCAGTCACTGAAGAGTGACAATCTGCATTATGAGGGTTGAGAATCTTTGGAACTGTCCAGCCCCAGGCGGTCACAAATGGTCAGTCAATGAACGTATTCAAGACGAAAATGGAAAGATTATCGGACACACAGAATCAAGGGATATGAAGAATCGAGCCGAAAGGTAGTGTTGAGGTTTTAGATCAGCTACAAATGTATTGAGTGGTGGAGTTGACACAAAGAGGGCGGCACAGTGGCACACATTAGGGCGGCACGGTGGCACACATTAGGGCGGCACGGTGGCACTCATTAGGGCAGCACGGTGGCACAGTGGTTAGCACTGCTGCTTCACAGCAACAGAGACCTGGGTTCAATTCCCGCCTCAGGCGACTGTCTGTGTGGAGTTTGCACATTCTCCCCGTGTCTGCGTGGGTTTCCTCCGGGTGCTCCGGTTTCCTCCCACAGTCCAAAGATGTGCGGGTCAGGTGAATTGGCCATGCTAAATTGCCCGTAGTGTTAGGTAAGGGGTAAATGTAGGGGTATGGGTGGGTTGCGCTTCGGCGGGTCGGTGTGGACTTGTTGGGCCGAAGGGCCTGTTTCCACACTGTAAGTAATCTAAAAAAAAAATCTAAAGAGCTATTAGAAAGAAAGTGAGGACTACAGTTTCTGGAGAACAGAGTAGAGAGTGTGGTGCAGGAAAAGCACAGCACGTCAGGCATCCTGATTAAGGGCTTTTGACCAAAACGTCGATTCTCCTGCTCTTTGGATGTTGCCTGATCTGCTGTGCTTTTCCAGCAGCTCACTCTCGACAAAGAGCTATTAGGTTTACTCCTGGTCCTAGTCTTATGTTCTTAAATAGTAACGAAATTGATAGCCACAAACTCCCTGCAGGTAGAGCTGCTTAAGGGAGGGACCTGATTAAGACAATTATGTGCATCGCCTACTTTCTGAATGAAGGCTACATGAATTTTTAACAGTAATCGGAATAGGTGGCGGGGGGTGGGGGTGGGGGGGTTGGTTGACAAGGGGCAGTAGCCCTTGTTTTATCTGAAATATCTGGCAAATGCTGCATTTTGTCAGGGTTGGGATGTTGGTTGGAATTTTACCCCAAAATGTTACCCAGAGGAGAGTCCTGACATTTGGATGTCAACTTGACTCATTCTTTTTGACTATAGTTGAGAACTTAATGAAAGGAGGAGGATTTCACAGTGCACAGATTTTGCAGGGACATGTATGGGTAACCTTGATACGATCCCTCGGACACATGGGCTCAGAATTCAACCCAAATTGGCATCAACTGGGTCAGAATGCACTCTTCTGTGACTAGAATCAAAACGCATGGTTGGGAAGTTTCTGTTGAATACACTGGGAAAACATGACAAACTAATAGTAGCCAGCAAGTTCCACATTTTTCATATACATCTCTCACCCCAATGAGAACAAAACAGATTGTAAAAATTTCGGAAGTACAAAATCTTTTCATCCTGTAAGTTTTAAAAGCTAGTAGTACAACAAAATTGATCTCAGTTCTCATTGTTCACCCCCACCATTCCACCTAGCCCTGAAAATACTGGTTAGGCCACTTTAGAATATTGTGTACAATTCTGGTCTCCCTCATTTAAGAAGGATTTTGTGAAATTTGGAAGGGTTCAGAAAATATTTATAAGGATGTTGCCGGGGTTGGAGGGTTGGAGTATAGGGAGAGGTTGAATAGGCTGGGGCTTTTTTCTCTGGACTGTTGGAGGCTGAGGGGTGACCTTATAGAAGTTTATAAAATCATGAAGGGCATGGATAGGGTAAATAAACAAGGTGTTTTCCCTGGTTTGGGGGAGTGTAGAACTAGTTTAGGGTGCAAGGGGAAAGATTTGAAAGGGGCCTAGGAGGTAATATTTTCATGCAGAGGGTTTGTGGATTGAGATGCCAGAGGAAGTGGTGGAGGTGAGTACAATTACAACATTTAAAAGGCATCCAGATTGGTGTATGAATAGAAAGGGTTTGGAGACATATGGGCCATATGCTGGCAGGTGAAACTAGATTAATTTAGGATATCTGGTCGGCATGCACGAGTTAGACTGAAGGGTCTGTTTCTGTGCAGTATGTCTCTATGACTCTATTTTAAGGAGCTTCATCTGATCAGAGCTAGTATCTTAAATTTAGCTAGGTGCTACACACTATCATCCAACTCGTCACAGGATATCCCTGATTTTTGCAGTGATCCTGGTGAGGCTCCACATTGGGGTAAAATGTCATCAAGTGACTCCCCTGCAGTGAAACAAAACCCTCTTGTGCTTAAGGTGAGAGGGGTCCCTGTTGGAAGAAAGCAGTACCTGCATTTCAAATGTCCTGTTTTGAAGCAAGGTCACTGGACCCAAAACGTTAACTCTGATTTCTCTCCACAGATGCTGCCAGACCCACTGAACTTTTCCAGCAACTTCTATTTTTGTTCCTTCATTTCAGGTTGCTTTTGTCGGGCTGATCAAAAGCTCTCATCACCTAGTGATGTCTTGCCTAGACTTACAGACTTCGTAAATTTGAGGGAAAAGATAAAGAAGGAGGGACTCAAAATGTCTTCTTAGTTTTTCAAACAAGAAACAAGAGGAGGCCATTCGGCCCTTCAAGCCTACTCCGCCGTTCAATAAGATCATGGTTGATCTGATTTTAACATCGACTCTACATTCCTGAATTTCCCGATATTCTTTCATCTCCTCGATAATCAAGAATCTATCGCCCTCTTCCTTAAAGGTATTTAAAGATTCTGCATTCACTGCCTTTTGAAGAAGGAAATTCCAAAGACCTACAACCCACCAAGATAAACATTTTTTCCTCATCTCTGTCTTAAATAGGCAACTCCTTGCTTTTAAACTACGAACCTCAGTTCTAGATTCCTCCACAAGAAACATCCTTTCAACATCCACTTGGTCAAGTCCCCTCAGGATCTTGTACGCTTCAATCAAGTCACCTCTGACTCTTCTAAACTCCAGAGGAAACAGGCTTAGCCTGTCTAGCCTTTCCTCATAAGGCAAATCTGTCATTCCAGGTATTAGCCGAAAAAAACCTTCTTCCGAGTCCTTCCGATCCCATATCTTTTTGTAAATTAGTGACCAGTACTGTGCACAGTATGCCAGATGAGATTCGTGTAAAACTCAAGGTATGAATGTGCAGTGAAATATTTCTTATATAGGAATTAGGAGCGAGAGTAGGCAATTCAGCCCAGTGTGCCCCGTCCGCCATTTAACATGATCATGACTGATCTTATCCAGGTCTCAACTCCACTTTCCTGCCTGCTCTCCATAGCCCTTTATCCAGCTTTTCATCAGAAATGTATCTATTACGTTCTTCAATCTGTTGATTGAACCAATAATCCAGGGCAGTAAGTTCCACAGATTCACAACCCTCTGACAGAAGTAGTTTCTGCTCATCTCATTTTTGAACATACTTTGTATCTATGGCCTCTCGTTTAATAACCCACAGGGAGTTATAGGGTGAGGCTAAATCGTTGGCCAAGACTAGTTGGACCGAAGGGTCTGTTTCCATGCTATATGACTCTACAATTGGGTTATTTCCACTGGAGCATCGGAGACTGAGGGGTGACCTTCTCGAGATTTATAAAATCATAAGAGGCACAGAAACTATGAAGAGCCAAGATCTTTTTCCCAGGGTAGATGAATCCAAAACTAGATGGCAGAAGTTTAAGGTGAGAGGAGAAAGGTTTAAAAGGAATGTCAGGGGCAAAGTTTTCACATTGAGGGTGGTACGTGTATGGAATGAACTGCCAGAGGAAGTGGTGGAGGCTGGTACAATTACAAGATTTAAAAGGCATCTGGATGTGCACGTGAATAGGAAGGGTTTAGATGGATATGTGCCAAATGTTGGCAAATGGAATTCGATTAATTAAGGATGTCTGGTCGGCATGGACGAGTTGGACCAAAGAGTCTGTTTCGTGATGTATATCTCTATGACCTCTTCTGATGCTGAACCTTACTTGCTCTATTTTGTCTATTTTCCCTGGCAAGACTGTGCACTTTACATTCATTATACACTGTCAGGTGGGGAAAGGTTGATGAAAACTGAGCCTGCATTCCATAATATAGAGACCCTCTGGTCCATACTGTGGCCAGCTCAAACCTGTAGCGTTCTTCTCTTTCAAGTTAATCCTGGAGGCTTCTCTCCATGGTTTCTGGCCAACTGACCAAATCATAACAACCAGGCAAAGACCATTTGGTCCTTGCTGCCTTTCCTTTACAGCGACAAGTCAGGGCCAAGGGGAAGGTAAGATAGGAAAACAGATTTAGTTTTACGCAAATCTAATCCAAGTAAATAAACACTTGTTTATTTTCTTGTTTCAACAGAGTTTCCCTTTGCTGCCTATTTATACTTTATTAAAAATAGCATTTAGTGGTGACCCTTGTGTGGGGAAAAAACATTCTGTTATCTAACTGGGAAGCTCCCTTTACTGTGCCAGAACAACGTCCTTCTTTCCCCTTGGCATCTGCACTGCACTGTTCCACTCGACATACCTGCCACCCGATTGGAGAAAGGCTGCGTGCTAAGTGCCAAGTTAAGTGCAGTACTGAGCTGTGGACATGTGCCCACTGGCATGTGTGGTGAAGCTTCCTCAATTTGTTTGACATAGACTTGCACAGCCAGCAGAGAGAGGAGAGGTTTCCATCTCCTTGGGTCCCAGCTGGATACAATTCAAGGTGGAAAGTCAATACCTGACGCGGCAGATGGCGAGAGTGAGGAAAAGCACGTGTGTACAACATAATTCTGATTCAAAGACAGAATGCCTTTCATGCCCCACCAAGATCATGGAAACTTGTTTATGTTAATATTGTAAATACAAGGAACTGCTCACATGTACTCAGGCCCCAGCTGGCATCCCAACTCCAGCTTACTCCAATGTTTACATGTATCAGCTTTCCCATGAGAAGTGGGGAAGTTGGGGGAAGAGAAAAACATGCTCCCACAACCCAAACTGGAAGTCCACAGAGGTTACTATAGTAACCTTCCCAAAGATCCAGCTCAGACCTCTACAACAAAAAGTGAAATATGAAAAAAAGGAAAAATAAATTAAGTCTTGCAATTCTATAGCCCCTTTCACATCCACAGGACTTCCCAAAGCACTTTACAGATAATTAAGAGAGAATATTGAAAGGTGGTCACTGTCAAAAAGGACACTAACTAATTTGTACACAGAAGAATTCATGTAAAGAGTAATGAGATATCAAAAGAAAAATTGATTTCTTTTTTCCCCTAATGTCAACAAATATTGTCCAAAAACTTCAGCACTGATGGGCTTGAATGGCACTGGACCACTGCATACATTTACAGCACACCAACAGGAGGTCAACATCAGGTCCTCTAACCTGACAATCACAGCCAATAATCTGTCGTGATTATTTATGGAGCAGTCAGGGTCGGCTGAACAGCAAATGACATTAAAAGCCACAAGTTCAGCTGAAGTGATTCATATTAACATCAGCGGTGGGACTCACCAATATCAGATTCTAAATAAAATAAAGCTTCATAATGAGGGAAACCTTTCGAGCTCCAAATGGATTTGGATGTTGGGGTAAAGAAGAGGAATAGAATATCTGCTGTTCGGGCACAGACAGGAATTTAACTGATATTCATCTAAAATTAAACCGGTTCTGAATGTGGCAATCACAACTGGCAGGTTTAACATAAAGGTCAGAACAATCAATTTTCAGCAAAGGAGAATGGACAGAATTGGCCAGGTGAAGTGTCAGCAATAGATTAAATTGGTGTTACACTGGGCTGGTGCAGATGTTAGTCACCTGGCAACATAAGAAGCCAGCTCATATTGTAAGGGCAAACTGCAGCAATTATGCAGAAATGGCCAGGCTGCTTCAATTTGCAGCATATGAGCTGGTATTGTCAGGAGGAACCAGCTGGCAGTATACAGAATTGGCAGTGTCAGCCAGGGTGAGTTAAATAATACTGTATCAGTTTGCACTATATGCTGCAGACAAAGTGTCAGGACAATGTGCAGATCACGCTTGCTTGAGGGTTGAAGTATTTTAATATGCTCCCTTGAGCCTGGTCTCCCATTCAATTAGATTGTGGCTGATCTTCTCATTAGCTCCACTTTTCCATCCAAACTGCATACGTTTTGTGTTGCTCGATATCCACAAATCTAACAATCTCAGCTAATTCTTTTTTACTGTTCATTCATGGGATCTGAGCATCATTGCCCACCCTCCATCATCCTTGAGAGGGTGTTAGTGAGCTGCCTGCTTCAATTGCTGCAGTCTTTGAGACGTAGGAACACCAACAGTGCTGTTAGGAAGGTAGGTTAAGGATGCTGAACTGGCAACAGTGAAGAAAAAGTGATATAGTTTCAAGTCAGGATGGTGTGAGACTTGGAGAGGAAGGTGCAGGTCATGTGCTATCCCCAGCCTTTTAGGTCGTGTCGATCGTTCATCTGCAATGTGCTGTCAAAAGAGGCATGGTAAATCTCTGCAGTCAATTTTATACATGGTACACACTGCTGACACTGTGTGCCGATAGTGGAAGGAAAATTAAATGAAGAACATGAATGTTAGAGGCCTTTTCTTCCAAAACAGACATACAGCAAGGCCCCAGGTGTTCTCTTAAGGGCACTTCGAAGGTCCCCGGACATCACAGACTCCTAACGCACAAAGGGATGTCAGTCAGCCAGTCCCAGATCTCTGAGGGTGCTTTCAGACCAGTCTCACTCACATGGTTCATTGTTATTTGTCTAAAGCCCCACAAATTTACCCTTTCAGGCATATATCCAATTCCCTTTTGAAAGATTCTACTGAGTCTGCTCTTTCTGCTGTGCAGACCAGATCATAATATTTTGCTGCATAAAACCTATCTGGCTCAGGTTCTTTAGGCAATTATTTTAACTCAGAATGCTCTTGTTAATATCCCTCTGTCACTGGAAACCTTCTCCCTTCATCTGCTCAATCAAACCCCATCATGATTTTGAACATTCCCATTAAAACTCCTCTTAATCATGTCTGCTCTAAGGAGATCTCAAGCTTCTGCATTCTCATCAAAGTCCCTTGTCTCTGGCACAAAACTACTATATCGCTCCCTGCACATTCCCCAAGGTCTTGATCTCGTTCTTTAAGTTTGGTGACCAGAACTGAGGGCTAAATAGAGTTCACCCTAATGGCCTGGTCAATCTCAATTCCCTGAACCAATCTACAGAATTGATGATTTGGTCTTTATGATATTGTTGCTTGAGGGGACCTTGTTGTGTTTCTGACATTACAAAAAAAAGACTAAACTTCAAAAGTACTTTAACAGCTTTAAAACACATTGGAAATCCAGAGGTTGTAGAAGGAGTTACACATAAATATAAAACACCTTTTTGCAACAAGACTGTCTTACATTCCTGGAAAGGAATAATCAAAGGTCTCTGCTCTTCCCCTCCTACTTTCATTGAATCCTCTTGAAGTAACACTTGAAGACACAGCCTGTCTTTACTCCAGCACACAACCTCGAATCAGGGCAACTGGACTGGGTTAAATTCAAGTCCAACAAAACTGGAAAATACATCAGTTCAGTTGCTACTTGGTGGAAAACAAGGGAGGGTCTGTGAACAAACAACTCACAGTGTGGAGAGATAGGGATTGCCAACTCTAGTCAGATCAATACCTGAAGGTTTCATCACATGACCTCCTGGCACGAATGCCACCTACCCCTCCCAATAGTCAGCTGACATTGTCAACCCCATGGTTCCCCCCCCACCTTCCCGAGTGCAAGTGGAAAGTAATAAAGTCCTTTTTTACCAAATCCTTGCCTAACAACAACAACTACCTATGAGACCATCAATCCAATTCAGAATAAGTCTACATTCGAAGAATTTGCAAAACATAGCATTTATGTAGCACCTTGAACTGAGACAATTGTCCCAAGGTGCTTCCCAGCTGTGAAGTCTAACAAAAATAGACATAGCGACACTTAAGGAGATGTTAGGTCAAAAGTCTGGTTAAACAGATATTCTCAAGAGTCTTAAGGGAAGAAAGACTGGCAGACTGATGCAGAAGTTAGTTAGCAAATGCCAGAGCTTCGACCTAGAAAGTTGCAAGCATAGCCATCAGCGTTCGGATGATTAAAATAAGGGATGCACGAAAGGCCAAGTGAGGTTCCTTACACCTTCGTAAAAGTCCAATCTTTGAAACCAATTCATACAGGCAATGTTTTTGAGGGATTGACGCGTGCCTAATTTGAGCTCAAAAATAGACCACCACAGTGGAATGCAGTAAATACCAATATTAAAATAAATCATATTAGCTCTCTGATATTTATTTTGTAACATCACAAATCACACACATTTATCAAATGCAATATTAACACATTCCACAATGGTAAGGTAAATCCATGGAATTATTTACTGCAGAGGGCTGTCGAGACTGGGTCATTAAGCACATTCAAAGCTGAAACAGACAGACCTTTAATCAGTAAGGGAATCCGGGTTATGTGGGGAAAAGACAGGGAAGTGAAGTTGAGGATTATCTGACCAGCCATGACATAATCGCATTGATGGCAGAGCAGATCTGACAGGCTGAATGGCCTTCTTCCATCCCTACGTCTACAATCTTATGGAACTAACCAGAATAATTAATCAAAATCCTCTGAAATAGCAGTAATTGTTACCAGAATTAACAATCAATTCCTGCCAATAGCATGATTGTATACCATCAATAACAGATCTTCATTAATATCAGTTGTACCAGTAACTTCCGCATCATCATTCCTCAAGGAATCATCCTTGGTATCATCATATCAATCCAATATTTTTCTTCACATCTTTGATGGCATAAAGTTGTTCACCCTCACAGATGATTCCATGATAATTTTACTGATGCTCATCAACAACTTGAATTTTCTCAAGTTCGGACTGAGCTATGCTCTCATTTCACTTTCCCAAAAGCGTCTTAATATGGTGTATATTAGATTTGTCGACCAGCGAGGAGCTTGCCATGAAAACTGGCACTGAGAAAACTCTAAAGGCTCCCAAACGTGCCTTAAAGTTTATAATATTGCTCACTAAATAATAATCACAATGCAACTTAAGCTCAGAAAGAAACCTAGAACTGACTTATACAGAAGATATACTTAAAGTCCTGGGTTCCTTTTAGACTCTTAGTCATGAG
This sequence comes from Hemiscyllium ocellatum, assembly GCF_020745735.1. Lineage (NCBI taxonomy): Eukaryota > Metazoa > Chordata > Chondrichthyes > Orectolobiformes > Hemiscylliidae > Hemiscyllium > Hemiscyllium ocellatum. Next base: position 9,543,271 of record NC_083407.1, on the reverse strand, counting down.
ATCAAATTTACACATGACCAACTTTCACATGAGTATGTAAGATGATAAACACAAGTGATTAAAGACAATGAAAGAATCCAATTCTCTTTTTTAAGAGGTCTCCTAGCTTTGCTCGCAATGTTTTAGCTGACAACAATGTTCTGAAGATTAATCTTCTGTTCCTGGAGACTCCAGAACAGACCAAGAGAGTTGGCAACCCCTCAGTGACCCTCTCCTGACAGAAATACAAACAAGGTTAACAGCCTTGCAGAAACAGGGTATTTAATGCGACTGTATGGCCCCGTCTGTGCCGGCACCTCGAGACGTTTACAAACATTTATTTTGTATATTACTCATTATACCGTCTGCTTTCTGCCGGAATGGGAGCAGGACATGCTAGCTAAACTTTCTATATTACTCACTTCTGCAGCAAGCGTCACCCCTCCAGCTAAATCAGAGCAACAGTCCCAGTCATTTATCTAAATTTACATCATTTCCGTCTGAAGAAATCAATGGGAATTTCCAAGGTGGATAAGGAGGAACTTTGATAAGAGTAAATAAGGAGAAACTGCTTCCAATAGCAGGAAGGGGTCAGTTTTAAAATGAACGGCAAGAGAAACTGGAGACGAGACAAGGAGAAATTGTTTGGTGCAACGAGTTGTCAAGATCTGGAACCAATTGAAAGAAAGTGGCTGAGGAATCCTTTCAAGAGGTAATTCAGCACATGCTTCAAAGAGGTAAAAAATAAATTGCAAGTCTAACTGGATAGCTGTATTGGAAGGATGGTACAGATCTGATAGGCAGAATGGTCTTTTTCTCTGCTGTATGATACTGTACCAAGCAGCACAATTGCGCAGATCAAAAACTTCCATAAATATAAAACGAGGTCAAGAAATCAGATCACTATTCAATCTTATTAAAGTGTGTACCTACAAGCTTCTTCCCCCCACTTGATCACACAGTGGAGACTCTGACAGTCATACTGTTGTTGTTTACTATATAAAGGAGACAGCTCTTTTTGCAGGAGACGTCTATATAAAGATGGTCTATCATCACTGACACATGATGGTTTGGGGAGAAGGGCAGTGACTCATTAACAGGTCTTTGGAGCGCATGTGGTTTTCCTGAGGTATTTATTCATTCCAGAACAGAGTCTGATAAAATTAACCATTTCGCAAACCTTTGCAAGACGTAAACCACTTTTACTTTTCACTGATGGAAAACATTGTCAGTGAGTTTGCCAAACTTATGTTCAGCAAAGCGTGTTAGAGACTATGCATGTGGGCAGGTAGCTGAGACACGGGTCAGCCATGATTCAACTGACACTGGCTTCTCCTGTTCCCACTTTTCCCCATGTGCTGGAGAATTTAGGAAGCTAGCACAGCGAGCTCGAAAGTGATGGATCCTGCAAGAATCGCTTAGGACATCCAATAAGGGGTGCGACATGTCGAGGACTCACAAGTGAAGAACTTTGGGGAAAAAAACTCTCACCGAGCTGGCAAAATTATAATAATTTGGATTTCATTTCAAAGATTCTGAAAGCCACCTTCCAATTAACCTCTCTCCCATACAGCCCAAGTTTTTAATGACAACCTTCCATGCTACATTCTCCAAATACTGCTCCTTACCGACACTACAAAGTGATTTTAATATAGCAACATGTCTCAATGCTTCATAACATGATCTGACATCTGACACAAACCCCCACGCAAGGAGGCATGACAGGAGATGGGGAGGCAGCGGTAAAGTGATAATGTGACTGGACCAGCCATTGAGAGAAAATTCCCTTGAGGAATAGGTTTGTATCCCACCATGATTGATCATGAAATCCAAATAATATTTTCTTAAAAATTAGGAATTAAAGAGTGACCATTGTCAATTCTTGTAAAAACTCTTCAAACTCACTGATGCCCCTCTGGGAAGGAAATTTGCAGTCTTTACCTGGTCTGACCTACATGTGACTCCAGACATGCAGCAGTGTGGTTGATTCTTCACTGTCTCTGTAATGACCCTAGCAAGGCACTCAATTCAGGCAGTAATTTGGTATTGGCAATAATTGCCACATCAGCCAGCGACCCCCACATCCCATTAACCAAAATAAAAATATGCAACCAAAGGCCTGGTCACCATGATTGGCTCTAGGCAGCAGTTTAAAGGGAGGAGAGATAAAGAAGTTTAGGAATAGAAGGGCAGAGATTCCTGTTTTCAGTTGGCACGATTGGGCAATTGTGGAGCTAGGTGTGATGAGGGACGTGCACAAGGCCAGGACTATATCACTGGCAGATGCAGAGTTGAAAGAGGCCCAGGGAATCAACCAGGGTCAGGGTCAGGATTGGTGAGTTTGTGATGGGATTGGAACACTGGTCTCAAAATAGCAACAACAACGGCATAACTTATACTGCTACACAAATGGGCAGAACTGTGGCCAAACAGTTTATCCAAACATTGAGTGGTTCACTTTGGACCGACAAAGGATCTAACAGGGCACACTTCAATGGTAAAAAGCAATAAATAATGGAAGTCCAAAAGCACATTGGGGTGTAGTTACACAGATAACAAGAGTGGTAAGCAAGATGGTGGTGGGATAGGCAGCATTTGATGTCAGAAGTAGTTTCTTTACTGAGAGACTAGAGGGGCACGGAACGCACTGCCTGCATCAGTAGTGGACTCACCAACTGTAAAGGCATTTAAATGGTCATTGAATAAACATATGGATGAAAATGGAATAGTGGAGGACAGATGGGCTTCAAATTGGTTCCACAGGCTGGCACAACATCGATGGCTGAAGGGCCTGTACTGCGCTGTAATTTTCAATGCTGAAAATGTGTTGCTGGTTAAAGCACAGCAGGTTAGGCAGCATCCAAGGAACAGGAAATTCGACGTTTCGGGCCAGAGCCCTTCATCATTCCTGATGAAGGGCTCTGGCCCGAAACGTCGAATTTCCTGTTTCTTGGATGCTGCCTAACCTGCTGTGCTTTAACCAGCAACACATTTTCAGCTCTGATCTCCAGCATCTGCAGACCTCACTTTTTACTGTAATGTTCAATGTTTAGCTCCTGAACCTGGGGCTCTCCCACTCCTGGGCACTGTGCAGTAGAGCCAGATGCAGCCACACCTATTTTTTAAAATCTTTTTCTCGCTGTTGTTACTTTTCGATGGGCTCAGTCTCAACAGCAATGGCTAGCCAGCATTTATTGACTGTCCCTAGTTGTCCTTGAGAAGGTCATGGTGAGCTATCTTCTTAAACTGCTGCAGTCCACCTGCTGTAGGTTGATCCACAATGCCCTTAGGGAGGGAATTCCAAGGTTCTGACCCAGCGACACTGAACCATTCCAAGTCAGGATAGTGAGTGGCTTTGAGGGGAACTTGCAAGTGGTGGTGTTCCCATGTATCTGCTGCCTTTGTCCTTCTGGGTAAATTTGGAAGGTGCTGAATAAGGAGCTTTGACTAATTTCTGCCATGTACCTTACAGATAATACACACTGCTGCTTCTGAGCATTGATGGTGGTGGAAGAAATGATATTTGTGGGTGCGATGCCAATCGATTCAATGGGCTACTTTGTCCAGGTTGGTGTCAAGCTTGTTTAGTGTTGTTGGAGCTGCAATCATCAGGCAATGTTGGTCAGAAACAACTGTGCTAGGCTTAATGACAAAGATTTGAGGGCAGAGCTGGCTGGCCTGGACAGAGAAAAGCATTTAGCCACAAAGACCATTGAGGAACAATGCCATGCATTAAAGAAAATCATTCATGGTTCAATGCAAAGATATATTCCAGTGAGGAAGAGGGATTCTAAAGGGGGTGGGTTGAATATGTCAACAATGGTTAACCTGGGAAGTGAAGGAATAGCGTTAAATTAAAAGAAAAAGCATATAACATTGCCATGATTAGTAATAAGCCAGAAGATTGAGGAAGTTTTAAAGCCAACAAAAGATGAACAATATAGAGGGAGAAAATAAATTTGAGGCTAAACTTGCAAGTAACACCAAGCTGAACAGCAAGAGCTTCTTTACTATACAAAAGGAAGAGGGAAACCAAGTGAACACAGGCCCATAAAGAATGAGATGGGGAAATAATATCAGGGAACCAACAAACGGCTGAGGAGTTGAACAAATACTATCAGTCTTTACAGTAAAAGACATTAATTACATTCCAAAATTAGGAAATAATCAAGGGGCAAAAGGAGGAGAGGAAGTAAAAACAATAACTATCACTAGTGAGAAAACGTTGGGGAAACTAATGGTGCTAAAGACCAATAAGTCCCAAGGATCTGATGGTATACATCATACAATAGTAAAGGAAGTAGTTCCAGAGACATTGGATGCACTGACTGTAATCTTCCAGGACTGTTTAGGTTTTGGAAACATCACAGAGGACTGGAAAACTGCCAAAGGGGAGGGAAAAAAAAGCTAAACTATAGGCCAGTCAATTTAACATCTGTTATTAGGAAAATGTTAGTGTATATTGTAAAGGATGTATAGCAAAACATTCAGAATTATATAGTATAATTAAGCAGAGACAGTGTGGCTTCATGTAGGGGAAATCAAGCCTGACAAATGTATTAAAATTCTTTGAAGAGAAAATAGGCAGGACAGGTAAAGGGGAAGATGTGGATGTAATATATTTGGATTTTCAGACACCATTTTATAAGGTACCACATCATTGCTTCAGCATAACACAGAGAGTCTCTTTGCCTGTGTGCACTCTTTCCACCATCAAAAGACAGCATGTGCAGCCTTAACATCTACTTTTGGATTAAGATTTTAATCATCTGTTTTCCCTGTCAATAGCGTAGGGAAGGAGGGGGAAGTGAGGGAGTCAGAGCGAGAAAGAGTGACACACCTCAGGTGAGGGGCAAGGTTGGGAAGGCAGGATCTTCATGGTAACCTCAGCCATGCAGTTGTCAGAGTTGTATTTTTGCCGAGCTGGGAAGTTGATTTGCAGACGTTTTGTCCCCTGTCTCAGTGACATCTTCAGTGTATTGGAGCCTCCTGTGAAGCGCTGCTAAACTGTGTCTTCTGGAATTTATTTGGTTCAGTTTCTGCTGCTTCCGGTTGCTGGTTCCATTGTAGTGGCCGATATATTGGATCTAGGTCTACGTGCTTGTTGATAGAGTCTGTGGATGAGCGTCATGCTTTGAGAAATTCTCTGGCTGTCCTCTGTTTAGCGTGTTCAATAATGGTTGTGTTGTCCCAGTCGAAATTGTGGTCCTTGTCATCAGTGTGTGTGGCTACCAGGGATAGGTGGTTGTGGTGTTTAGTGGCTAGTTGGTGTTTGTGGATGCAGATTGTTAGTTGCCTGTTTGTCCTATATAGTGTTTCATGCAGTCTTTGCATGGAAGCTTGCAAATTATGTTTGCCTTGCACACAATGGGCATTACGTCTTTTGTTCTGGTGAGTTGCTGTCTGAGCGTGCCTGTCGGTTTATGGGCTGTCATGGATCCCAGTGGGCGGAGAAGGCTAGCTGTCAGTTCTGAGGCATTTTTTATGTAAGATAGCGTGGCTAGTGAGTTAGATCGTAGCATGTGCTTATCGCGTTGTTTGTCTATTAGGTATCTATGGATGAAATTGTGGGGTTATCCGTTCTTGGGAATACTCTGCAGAGGTGTTCTTCTTCTCTTCATAGGTTGGCAGTGCCACAGTGTGGTGTAGCCCTTTTGAATACAGTCCTAATGCAGCTCCTATTATGTGTGCACGGATGGTTGCTGTTGTAGTTCAGGATCTGGTTGGTGTGGGTGGCTTTCCTGTACACTTTTGTGGTGCATTTACTGTTTCGTGTTCTTCATACCATCACATCCAGGAATGGGAGTTGATTGATTCCTCCCCTGTCGTAAATCTGATCCCTATGAACAAGGCATTGATAATCTGATGTGTGCTCTCGACTTCTGTTCTCTTAATAACAATAGAAGTGTTGCCCACGTATCTGATTCAGAGTTTGGATTGGATTTGTGGTAGGGCTATTTGTTCTAATCTTTGCATCACTGCTTCTGCTATGAGCCCAGAGATGGATGAGTCCATAGGTGTCCCATTGATCTGTTCATATATTTGGTTGTTGAATGTGAAGTGTGTTGTTAAGCACAGGTCAAGTAGTTTGAGAATGCAGCCTTTGTTCATAGCGCAATGAGGAACCTGTCTGTTCTGTTTGTCCAGGAGGTTACCCATGGTCTCTCTGGCTAGAGTTTTAGAGTTGTGGGGAGCATTGGTGAGATGCCACTGGGAGCACTGATATGTAGTTTTAGTCACTCTTCTTCAGGAGGGATATACTCAGTTTACTGGATGGCTGCTTTGTGATGATGACTGCTGCCAACAGTATGGATTGCATTCCTGCACCATGAAGAACCCTCCTTCTCAACCTCTTCCCTCGTGTGGTGACCCTCAGGTTAAACTACCACCAGCCGTCACTATCTCATGAACAGAGGACAATGGTGCCTTTACTTTTATATGCACATTTAGGACTCACTTCAGGATGTGGATGTCGCCGGCTGGGCCATCATTCATTTTCCATCCCTCGTGGCCCTTGAGAAGATGGTGGTAAGATGCCTTCTTGAACCAGCGTAGTCCATTTGGAGTAGATACACCCATGATACCATTAAAGAGGGAGTTTCAGGACTTTGACCAAGTGACACTGAAGAAACGGTGATATATTTCCATGTCAGGATGGTGTGTAGCCTGGGAAGAAACTTGTGGGTTATGATCTTCCCATATACCTGCTACCTTCATTCTCATTTTGGATGATATCGGTCGTGAGTTTGCAAGGTGCTGGCAAAATAGCCTTGGTGAATTTGGCTTTGGAAACAATTCAGAGAAATTCACAAAGCTGATTCCGGGGATGAAGGAATCTTTGAGGAAAGGTGGAGCATATTGGGCCTCGACTCAATGGAGATCAGAAGAATAAGGGGTTATTTTAATGAAACATGAAAGAGTGACAGGAGAGACTAGAAATAGGTAAACAGTTTAAAAACCAGGGGTCTTCTGTTCAAGACTGAGATGTAAATTAGTTTCTTTGAGAATGTCATGAGTCTTTGGAACTTTCCTAACAACTGGTGGGATATATTATTGAATATATTATGTCAGAGGTAGCTAGATTCTTGACTAACAAGGGAGTCAATGGTTATCAGGGAGAGGCAGGAACATATAGCCAAGGTTACAATCGCAATAGTCATGATCTTATTGAATGGTAGAGCAGGTTGGAAGGGCCAAATAGCCTTTTCTTGCTCCTAATTTGAATGTTTGTACATTAAAACAGCAACAAAGAAAAATTTCTTCTCTCAGAATCAACACTGATTGGAGCCCTCTCCCCAAACTAACAGTAAAGGCTAGGTCATTTTCTAATTCAGCCTTGAAAATATTCATTGACTTGATTGACAAGAAAGACAAGAGTTATAGCCATGGTCTTAACTGAATGAAGGAATAAACTGGAGGGGCTGAATTGGTCATTTTGGAATTGGTATTTGGACAGTACAGAAGATGTTAATTCAGCCCATCATAAGAACATAAGGAATAGGAGCAGGTTGTAGGCCATTTGACCCCTCAAGCCTGCTCTGGTGTCCCATGGTATTTCTCTTTTTAGCAAGAGGTTGGAATGAGGGGAGATGGTGTTGAAACAGACTTGGTGGGAGCATGAGACACACAAAAGTATGCAACCAACGAGCTACGCTGTGAAAGAGAGATTTCACTAATATGGGGAAAAAAATAGCTGCTCATTTACGCCATCAATTCCCTCAATATCTTAAACACCTCATGCAGATCACTATTTACCTTCCTCATTCCCAAGGAAGATGACTCACATTTATTCCCAATATAGCATTATCCCTTTGTTCCAAATATCATCCCATGAACAATCACTGGACGTTTTCCAAGAGTTCCCTGTGGGTGGGTCACTCATAAAATGAACTCAATATTCCAGATGAGGTCTGACAAACACTCCATATAATTGTAGAAGTACTTCCTTGTTTGTGTATTCTGTGCGTCTTGAAATGAAATCCAGCACCTTTAAATTAATTTTTGTACCTGCCAGCTGGTTTTTAAATTGTATATGGACCTTGACTCCCTGAAGTTCTTTCAACATTCATCTTCCCACTGTTTCTCCAAGCTCATTATGTTTTAGACTGCTTTACTAAACGTAGACTCAGACTCAACTGCAGTTCAAGATTTCCACAACTATTTGCCGACAGAAGCTTCCTGACAATGCTCCTGAGGGCTCAGTCAGAATATGAGTACACGATTAACACAGTAAAGTGCCTATAAAAACCTACAAATTACTTAAAGGAGTAGGTACAGGTCGATACAGGTGAGAGGTTTCTCCTGACTGGGGACTCTAGAACCATGGGGTACATAAGGGGATGCCACATCGCTCCAAGAGGATAGAAATTATTTTATTCAGAGGATGGCTAACCTTTAGAATTCCTGACCCCAGAGGGCTATGGGAACTCAGTTGTCATCTGGATAACAAGAATACCTATGTCAGGCTCCCATTTATTGACCACAGTTCCACCTTCAGCACTTTTATTCATCTCTAAACTCCGAGACCTAGGTCTCAGCTCTCCTCTCTGTAACTGGATCCTCAACTTCTTGAACCATAAAGTGCAACCAATAAGAAGAAGTGACAATGCATCCTCCACCATAATTCTCAACACAGGTGCCTGGCAAGGCTGCGTACTCAGCCCCTTACTGTGTTCCTTTCACTCTCACAACCGCGTGGCCAAATTCCATCTCGACTCTGTTTATAAGTTTGACGATGATGCCAGACTTGCAGGTCAGATGTCAAGGCAGTGATGAGACAGAACACAAGAAAGAGATTGAGTTCCTACCGGCATGGTGTAAAGACAACAATCTCTCCATCAATATCAGCGAAATTAAGGAGCTGACTTCATGAAGCAGAGTCGAGTGCATGTCCCTGTCTGCATCAATGGAGATGATCACCAACAACTTGCCTGGTCCACTTATGTCGACGTGACAGTCAGGAAAGCATAACGTCCTCAGGAGGCTAAGGAAATTCAGCATGCAATATAGAAAGCATCTTATCTGGACTATGGCAACTGCTTTTTTCAAGACTACAGATTCATGAACACAGCCCAGTCCCTCACTGGCCATTGACTCCGCCTATATTTCCCGCTGCCTTAGGAAAACAACCAATATAATCAAAGACCCCTCCCACCCGGTTATGCTCTCTTCCACCCTTTTCCATCCAGCAGAAGATATAAAAGTTTGCATATACTTTTATATAGATTCACAAGAGTTCCCTGTGGGTGGGTTACTCATAAAATGAACTCAATATTCCAGATGAGGTCTGACAAACACTCCATATAATTGTAGAAGTACTTCCTTGTTTGTGTATTCTGTGCGTCTTGAAATGAAATCCAGCACCTTTAAATTAATTTTTGTACCCGCCAGCTGGTACAAATAGATTCACAAACACCTTCTTGCCTGTTGTTATCAGACTTTTGAACGGATCTATCAAATGCACCTCTCAAACATCTCCCAGACCATACACAACCTCATCATCTCAAGGATTTCCCACACATGGCTTCCAACCGCATAGTCCGGGAACCCCGCACCTCCCAGTGCTACCTCCTACCCAAGATTCACAAACCTGACTGCCCTGGCCGCCCTATCGTCTCAGCATGCTCCTGCTCCACCGAAGTCATCACTGCATAACTTGATACTGTCCTATCCCCACCATTCAGGAACTCCCCACCTACATTCGGGACACCACCCACACCCTCCACCTCCTCTATGACTTGCATTTCCCTGGTCCCCAACGCCTCATCTTCACCATGGACATCCGGTCCCTACACACCTCTATCCGCCTTCCATATCCATCAGAGTTTTACCTGCACTTCCACACATGTCATTTACTGCATTTGTTGCTTTCAATGTGATCTCCTTTACACTGGGGAGACAGAACGCTTCAAAGAACATTTCCAGGACACACGCACAAAGCAAACCCACTGCCCCATGCCCGAACACTTTAACTCCCCCTCCTACTCCACCAAGGACATGCAAGTGCTAAGCCTCCAAGCCTTCCATTTCTTCCTCTCCCAATGTCCCCACCAGTAGCCTTCCACTGACACTCTCATTCGTTTGGCTGAACTGGCCCACACCCTCAATAATTTCTCCACTGATTCCTCCCACTTCCTCCAGACCAAAAGGGTAGGCATGGGCACCCGCATGAGCCCCAGTTATGCCTGTCTCTACATCGGGTACACAGAACAGTCCACCTTCCGCAGTGACACCTGTTCCTCTGCTACATCGATGACTGTATCGGTGCCACCTCATGATCCCACGAGGAGGGTGAACAGTTCATCAACTTCACTAACACGTTCCAAACTGACCTTAAGTTCACCTGGACCATCCTGGATACCTGCCTCCCATTCCTGGGGCTCTCCATCTCTATAAGCAATGACCGACTCAACACTGACATCTACAAATCCACGGACTCCCACAGCTACCTGGACTACACCTCGTCCCACACCGCCTCCTATACAAGCGCCATCCCTTACTCCCAACTCCTCTGCTTCTGCCACATCTGCTCCCAGGAGGACCAGTTACACCACAGTACACACCAGAAGGCCTCCTTCTTCAAAGACTGCAATTTCCCCTCCCACATGGTCGCTGATGCCCTCCTGTGCATCTCATCCACTTCCCGCACCTCCGCCCTCGAATCCCCACCCCATCCAACTGCACCAAGGACAGAACCCCCGATCCTCACCTTCCACCCCACCAACATCTAATCTAATCAACATCGTATCATCGTCCGCCATTTCTGCCAACTACAAACTGACCCCAAAACCAGAGATATATTTCCCTCTCCAACCCTATCTGCAATCCGTAAAGACCATTCCCTCCGCGACTCTCTTGTTAGGTCCACACCCCCCACTAACCCACCCTCTCCTCCCGGCACGTACACTTGTCCCTGCAAGAATTGTAAAACCTGTGCCCACACCTCCCCCCTCACCTCCATCCAAAGCCCCAAAGGAACCTTCCACATCTATCAGAGTTTTATCTGCACTTCCACACGCCATTTACTGTATCTGTTGCTCCTGATGCAGTCTCCTCTACATTGGGAAGGCAGAGAATTTCCAGGACACACGCATGAAGCAATCCCACCGCCCATGGTGGAACACTTCAACTCCCCCTCTCACTCAGCCAAGGATATGCAGGTGCTGGGCCTCCTCCATCGCCAAACCCTAACCACCCGATGTCCTGGAGGAAGAATGCCTCATCTTCCGCATCGGGACCCTCCAACCACACGGGATCAATCATTTCCCCTCCCACCCACCTTATCCCACATCCAACCTTCTAACTTGGCACTGCCCTCATGAACTGTCCATTGTCCTTGCCACCTTCCTGTTCCACCCTCCTCTTTGACCTATCACTTTCCCCCACCTCCATCCACCTATCGCACTCTTAGCTACCTTCCCCCCCACCTCAGCCCCACCCATTAATCTCTCCACCCCTTTGGCTCACAAGCCTCATTCCTGATGAAAGGCTTATGCCTGAAATGTCAATTTTCCTGCTCCTCGGATGCTATGTGACCGAGTGCTTTTCCAGCAATTGCACACTCAACTCTGATCTCCAGCATCTGCAGTCCTCACTTTCTCCCTCTCAAATATTGATGCTGATCTCTCTCTCCCTTTGCACCTTCTCTGTGGTGTATCACTGTATTCTCACTGTTCTGCTACTCTGTTGCACTTTCTATGGCACGATCTGCCTGTATAGCACGCAAAACAATACTTTTCACTGAATCATGGTACATCTGACAATCAACCTTTGAGTATATTTAAAGTAGAGGTTGATAAAAGTTTTGATTATCAAAAGTGCAAAGAGTTATGGGGATGGTGTGTAAAAGGCATTAAATTGTTTAATCAGCTATGATTGCATTAAATGGTAGAGCAGAGTTGACAGGCTGAATGGCCTCCACTTGTTCCTATGTCTTTATGTCCTAAGGTACTACACAGGAACTCTGTGAGCATGGTGGCACAGCAGTCATGTGACCACACTAGTATCCAGAGGTTGAGGCTTATGCTCTGGATTCAAATCTGACCTTGGCAGTCTGCAGAATTTAAATTGAGTGAATTAAAAAGTTTGGTGTCAAAAGCTAGATTCAATAACCATTATAAAAATCTTCCTGGTCCAATCCATTAACTATCTGCATTTCACAGGCTCGAACAGTCTGAGTCCTATGTTCCCTAACATCATTTAGGAGCAGAAATCTGGTCTACACATGACTTTAGGTCCAATGTGATTGATGCATGACAGTGTTCTAAAATCAACCAGCAACCCACTCAACTGAAGGGCCAATTGGAATAGACAACAAATACTGACTTTGCCAGAAAAGTCTACATTCCTTTAAAGAACAAAGCAAAAAGCATTCTGAAAAAGCCATTTGCACTGAGATAACAAGGGAGACCTTAGAGTACATGAAAAATCTGAATTTTAGGATGAAGTGGGGAGTACAGAGATATATGTTGCAAATTGCAAGGGTCAGAGCCTGGATAGCTGAAGGCGAGAGGGGCAATGGTGGAGTGAAGGGAAAATAGGGAGAGAAGTTTGGCGTCAAATTGGAAAGAGAGAAAGAGAGATGGTCTATAATATAAAGTGGGAAGGGGTGGGGGGGGGGGAGAGGGAGAGAGAGAGAGAGATACAGACAGGCAGACAGAGGCGAGGGGGTGGGGAAAACAGAAAGGAATCACAGAGGTGAGAAAGAGAGAGTAATTTCTCTCAAATGAGCTGCACTGGAACTGCATGCCAAAAGCCCTTTCACCACAGGCAGTAGAAAGCACACTGGAATCACTCCAATCCAGCTGGTATCAAGACCCTTGAATCATTTCCAGCTCAAGTCCCAGGGGAAAGTGAAAAACAATGAATTTTAGCGGCTGTCCCTCTCCACGCTTACGTCAGAGAGTTTATGCTAACAAACCCAATCCCAAAACTTCCGTGCCTGGACCCCGAACGCCTCCATCGGCCGGCATTCTTAACCCCACTGTTTATTTGTCTTGCTATTCAGCGGTGCTTGTTTTAATGGTACATCCTCCAGTCACAGCCCAGGCTAACCTTTCACCCTCCCTGTCCTGTTTGTTGAAACTCTGCTTCTGTAAACCAATTTTAAAAAAATGCAGGCCACCAAACGTGGCTAAAAGAAACGACCGGCGGACAGAGATAAAAATAATTATCCCTCAGACATCCTGAAAAGACAGTCCCATAACTAAGCACGTGTTACAGTGTTGGCTATCAACAAGGTTTCATTTATTAAGTATTAAAGCAATATCTCATACAGCCACACCTCTTCCCCCATCTCCAATTCTTTCATCTTGCCACATGCTTTATGGGATGGAGCAGGGGAATGGCAGTGAGGGAAAATAATGCAGGTTTTCATCGTCACGCTCCCCAGCTTATTTTTCATGATGGGAAGCGAAATTTGACTCCAAGTACTAAATAGAAAAAAATGGCACACAAAACCGGAACAATAAAAGTTCAATAAGATAATAAACATAGGCCCAGAGGAGGAAGTGTCCTGTTGTATGTTGCTATATACTAACCAGCGATCAAGTAACTGTGGTCTCTTGTGTGCTAAAAGGCTAAACTGAAGTCCAATCTCCCCTCTTGAGGTGTATATCATGATCGTGAGCCCGTGGGACGATATCTCAAAGACGAAAAGAATTGAGTTCCCATCAGGTTCCTGGTCAACATTTACTCTTCAAACAAGATCACTTTATGTCATTTATCAGATTACTGTTTGTAGGAGTTGCTGTGCATTAATTGGCCATTGTAGTCCTTAATTTCCACCAGCCAGTACACTTCAAGATGTTTCTTTGCCTTTAGAGTGATTTGGACAGTCCTGAAGTCATCAAAGGCGCTAGTTGTCAAATCATGGAGCTGTACAAGACAGAAACAGACCCTTCGGTCCAACCTGACCATGCCAACCAGATATCCTAAATTAATCAAGTCCCATTTGCCAGCATTTGGCCCATATCCGTCCAAACCCTTCCTATTCATATACCCATCCAGATGCCTTATAAATATTGTAATTGTACCAGACTCCATCACTTCTTCTGGCAGGTCATTCCAGATATTTTGATGAATTATCAACTGCAATCCAAAGTTTTGATGCATCAGAGGTTGATCGCCCTTTGCCTCCTTACTAATCTCCTTCACCTTAGAAATTTTGGTGAGACGGTGACATTGTGTGGCCTAGTAATTCAGAATGGAGAAAGTGAGGTCTGCAGATGCTGGAGTATAGGAGCTGAAAATGTGTTGCTGGAAAAGCGCAGCAGGTCAGGCAGCATCCAAGGAACAGGAAATTCGACGTTTCGAGCATAAGCCCTTCATCAGGAATCAGCCCATTCCTGATGAAGGGCTTATGCCCGAAATGTCGAATTTCCTGTTCCTTGGATGCTGCCTGACCTGCTGTGCTTTTCCAGCAACACATTTTCAGCTCTGTAGTAATCCAGAATCCCAGGTTAATATTCTAGGGATAGGGGTTTGAATCCCACCGGGACACATGGTGATTTTTGAATTCAATAAGAATCTGGAACAAACTGTTGATTGTCATAAAAATCCATTTGATTCACTAATGTCCGTCAGGGAAGTAAATCTGTCATCCTTACCTAGTCTGGACTGTATGTGACTCCAGACCCACAGCGGGATATTGGTCAGTAGCAGATATGGACAGAGAGATGGCAGATGGAGTTTAATCTGGGCAAGTGTGAGGTGCTGCACTTTGGAGATCAAATGTTAAGGAAAAATTTACAGGTACTGGCAGCACCCGGAACAGCACTGACGTATGTAGGGATCTTGGGGTTCAAATCCATAGCTCCCTGAAAATAGCCACACAAGTAGATAGGGCGGTAAAGGCAGCATATGGCATGCTTACCTTTATTGATCAGGATAATGAATACAAGATTCAAGAAGTCATGTTGCAGCATTATAAAACTTTGGTTAGGCCACACTTGGAATATTGCATTCAATTCTGGTCACCACATTAGAGGCTGGATGCGGAGGCTTTGGAAAGGGAGCAGAAGAAGTTTACCAGGATGCTGCCTGGATTAGAGGGTATGAACAATAAGGAAAGGCTAGAGAAACTCAGGTTTTTTTGTCCTGGAGCAGTAGAGGCTCCCCTCAGAGACTTGATAAAAGTCTATAAAATTATGAGATGCATGGGTAGGGTTGATGGTCAGAATGTTTTTTCCCAGGATTGAAATGTCTCATACTAGGGGAAGATGCATTTAAGGGGAGAGGGGGAAAAGTTCAAAGGAGATGTGAGGGGCAAGTGTTTTTACATAGAGAATGGGAGGAGTGTGGATCGTGCTGCTGGGATGGTGGTGGAAGCAGAGATGACAGGGTCATTTCAGGGACTTTTAGATAAGCACATGATTATACAAGGAATGGAGGGCTATGGACTACAGGCAGGCAGAAGAGATGAGTTTAACGTGGGGCATGTTTGGCACAATATCGTGGACCAAAGGGCTTATTCCTGTGCTGTACTGTTCTATATCCAATGTGGTTAACTAGCAACTGTCCTTTGAGCAATTATGGGCAGGCAATAACTCTACAGCATTACTCCTCATTGCATCTTAAATGCTATGAAACCTTGACCTAAGCAGTCATGCATTCTATTCATAGTCCAGCACTTTGTTTGTCTTACCAGTCATCCTTAAAGAAAGACTTGGATCTACAGCCTTTGGTGACCTTGGTCACCCTCCCCTGTGCATATCACCAAAGATTTAATAATTTCTGGAGAGCAGTCATATTAGCCTGTCCCAGCAAGGCAAGGGTTAAGGGCAAGGATGTAATAGAGGAGGAACAGCTTATGTTTGCTACAGGATGTCTGAACTGTCTGCCATTAGCGGTTAATAGGCTTTCCAGGCAAGTGATGTCAAAATGTTCAAAATGGGCAGTGATTGCAACCAGGTCTAATCTGGTTGGCATCAGACTCCTGCATGCACCCACAGAGCACTGGGACAGTAGTCACGAAATGATCTACATTTATATAGTGCCTTTTTACAACATTAGGTCAGCGCACAGCACTAAACAGCCAACAAAATGCTTCTTGATTTGCAAACTCTGCTGCAGTGAGGCAGCTAATCTGTGCACTGCAACCTTGCACAAACAGCAATGTGGTAACGACCAGGTAATCGTGGTAATGACAGACAAAGGTATACGGACCAGGAGACTGCTCTTGTGCAGCACAGTGCTGTGCAGTGCTTTAGATTTACCTCAGAGTCTGATAGTGTCATGCATTTGGGCTCATGGCCGGATAAGTGGGAGCCAGGCAACGGCCCCCCTCTTCCTCCTCACTCCGTGCCACCATATAAGGAGGCCAGCTGAAGAATTCAATTCCGCCTCCAATGCTATTCTTTAAATTAGCATTAGGAGCTATCTGATCACTCCTCATCTCCCCACTCCACTTGCTATAACACAGAAGGCAAGGCAGGGGGATTATGCAGTCGTGGAGTTGCAATGCACCGTAGATCTTATACCACTGCAGTTCTTTTCCCCTGAAGCAGAGATTCACGTGCACACTTTAAAAAGAAGAGAATCACGCACTCCCAGTACAACTACTGCAGTATCACATGGTGGGGGGAGGGGGGGTGGGGGGAGCAGATAATATCACACTCTCACGGTATAAAAGTCTTTTTTTTTAATCTAACTACATAAACAAAAAAACCCAACTGTGAATGTTGGGAATCTGAAGTAATAACAGAGAATGCAATAACAGGGACAGTAGCATAGTGGTTATGTTACTGGACTAATAATCCAGAGGACGGGAGTTCAATTCCCACACCATGGTAGTTTGAAATCTGAATTTTAAAAAAAAGAGTCTGGAAATGAAAAATTGCTGTCAGCAAAAGTGACCAGGAAGCTGCTGGATTGTTGCAAAAATAATAAACTGACTCATGAATGAGAGTTAGGTCAAGTCCCAACCCTCAGCCTTGAGCACAAAATTGAGGCAGACACTCCCAGTGAAGTACTGAGGGAGTGCTTCACTGTCAGAGGAGCCATCTTTTAGATGCATTGTCAAAACAAGGCTCCATCTGCCCTCTCAGATGGATGCTAAAGATTCGATGGCCACTATTTTGAAAAAGAACAGAAACTTTATCCAAAATGTATTCCACAACTGACATTACAAAAACACACCCATAATCTAATCGGTTTCAGATTGCTGTTTGTTGGTGTTTTCTGTGCACAAACAGGCCTTTAATTCCTCAGACTGCAATCATGTCTACAAGGTGGGAGAGGAAGTGAGGGAATTTCACAGATTGGCAGCTGAAGGCATTGGCACGGATGTCAGATCAAGCAAAATTAAGAATGAGTGAGAAGATGAGAATTGAAGGAATGTAGAGATCCCAAAGTCATGTAGGGCTAGAGGAGGTTACACAGTAGATGAAATTGTTAGATATTCTGCATACGCACCACACATTTATAATTTCCCATTCAGAGGTTCTGTATTCCCGAAGATCAGGCATTTGCATAAACATTCTGATTCTATCTGTGCTGCAGGGCTCAAAAGAGCGAGAGAGAAAATGATCACACTTACCATTCTCAGTCTGCACCTCACCCACTTTCCAGCAGGAAGATTAATCAGTACTGTGGTGAATCAAATCAAATTGTAAACTGAGCGATCAAGTTTATTTTACTCGTACGAACAAATTCAATTTTCACTGAAATTTAATCTATTCCTTACTCCTCATCCTAACAGCAAAACTAAAAATAATGTAAGTGGAGCTTGCACTTTGCACAGAATCTGCAGGATTGCTGTTTCCTTTCTATTTCAAACTTGGAGCAGACTGCCCATCCCCTGCTCAACACCAACCTAAGATTCAGCCTACTTCCTTACCTAAATCACTACTTTGGAGATTTTTTTAAAAAGTGGACTCGGGATATGGGCATGGCAGGCAAGCCATTATTTGTCATAGAAACATGGGAAATAGGAGGAGTAGGCCATTCAGCCCAGTGAGCCTGCCCTGCCATTCAATACGATCGTGTTGATCTTCTATCTCAAAGCCATGCCCCTGCTTACACTCTATGCCCATTAATGCCTTTTAGTGGCTGCAAATCCATTTTTCTCCTGAAATATATCGAGTGACTTGGTTATGCGGTAAAGAATTTCAGATTCACCGTCCCAAATGAAGAAATTTCTCCTCTTCTCAAGCCCTACCTCATCTCCTGAGACCATGACCCCTTAGTCTCGACCTCCAGACAGGGCAAACATAATCTTTAAATCCAGTCTGTCCAGCCTTGTCAGAATATTGTATGTTTCATTGAGGTCTCCTCTCATTCTATCGAACTCTAGTGAATACAGGTCTTGTTGAGCCAATCTCTCCTCACATGACGAGCCTGCGATCCCAGTAATCTATCCGGTCAAACTTTCATTGCATCAAGGATTGGTCTTATGAGGCAGAGGATAGATTCCCTGCTCCTAACCAAGAAGCCCCTGGGTTCCACTCCACGTCTGTCAGGGAAGATGTGTTCATAACACACTCAAACAAATCGAGTATTAACTTTCACATTCTTCCAACTCATGTCAATGGCCACCTGGTAAAGAGTGAGAGAGATTCTTGGTCAGCCATGATGAGGTTGGAAATTTGAAAAGTCTCTCATGACTATCCAAAGCTCCAGACCAAAACGTGTATGAACAAGTGCATTTTGTCACAACAGACTTTTTTTTAAAAGAGGAGTTTGGGGACAGCTAATGTGAGGAGAAAGTGAGGTCTGCAGATGCTGGAGTATCAGAGCCGAAAATGCATTGCTGGAAAAGCGCAGCAGGTCAAGCAGCATCCAAGGAACAGGAAATTCGACGTTTCAGGCATAAGCCTTTCGTCAGGAATGAATGAAAGCTAATGTGAATCAATTCAGTACCAACAGCATGAGGTTCAATCCCCATTCTGGCTCGGGTGGTTTCAGGACCTTTCTCTCTCTGCCCTGCCCATGATGGAGGTCACCGTGCTGTCGGTCAGACTTGTCTTTGAGTGAAGGACAAAAGAAGGTTTTGTTGCCTTGAGTCCTTTTCTTCAGGGTGGTGCAGTTACTTGATATAACTGAACAACTCACAAGGCCACATTACAGGTAACTAAAGACAATCACGTTAACGCAATGCTAGAGTCTCATTCTTAACCAACGTGGACTAAAATGCAATTTTAGTCCCTCAGCGGTGCAGTTGACCTCTCACTGCTCTCTGAAGTGGCCTATAAAATCACTTTGTTGTGTTCAAGGCAACAACTCCCATTCTTCTCAAGGGTAGTTAGGGTCAGACAATAAATGGTCAACAACACCCACATTCAATGAATGAACGAAGAACAATACAGCTCAGGAACAGGCCATTCGGCCCTCCAAGCCTGCGCTGACATATCTTGCCCTTCCATACTAAAACTGTTTCTGTTGAAGGATCCCTCTATTCCCTTCCTATTCATGTGTCCATCCAGGTGTCTCTTGAATGCTGCTATTGTGTCTGCTTCAATCACCTCCTCTGGAAACACTCTCTGGGCACTCACCACCTTTTGTGTGAAAAAACCTACCTCCTATATCTCTTTTCAATATTCCCCTTGAACCTGTGTCCCTGGGAATTGGGAGAAAGTGAGGACTGCAGATGCTGGAGATCAGAGCTTGAAAATGTGTTGCTGGAAAAGCGCAGCAGGTCAGGTAGCATCAAACGAACAGGAGAATCGACATTTCGGGTATAAGCCCTTCTTCAGGAATGAGGAGGGTGTGCCAAGCAGGCTAAGATAAAAGGTAGGGAGGAGGGACTTGGGGGAGGGGCTTTGAGAATACAATAGGTGGAAGGAGGTTAAGGTGAGGGTGATAGGCCGGAGAGGGGGTGGGGGTGGAGAGGTCGGGAAGAAGATTGCAGGTTAGGAAGGCGGTGCTGAGTCTGAGGGTTGGGACTGAGAAAAGGTGGGGGGAGGGGAAATGAGAAAGCTGGAGAAATCTGCATTCATCCTGTGTGGTTGGAGGGTTTCTAGGTGGAAGATGAGGCGCTCTTCCTCCAGGCGTCGTGTTGCCAGGGTCTGGCGATGGAGGAGGCCAAGGACCTGCATGTCCTTGGCGGAGTGGGAGGGGGAGTTAGCGTTCAGCCACGGGGCGGTTGGGTTGGTTGGTGCGGGTGTCCCAGAGGTGTTCTCTGAAATATTCCGCAAGTAGGTGGCCTCTCTCCCCGATGCACAGGAGGCCACATTGGGTGCAGCGGATGCAGTAAATGATGTATGTGAAGGAGCAGGTGAATTTCTGACACTTATGGAAGCATCCCTTGGGGCCTTGGAGGGAAGTGAGGGGGGAGGTGTGGGCACAAGTTTTGCATTTCTTGCGGTTGCAGGGGAAGGTGCCGGGAGTGGAGGTTGGGTTGGTGGGGGGATGTGGATCTGATGAGGGAGTCGCAGAGGGAGTGGTCTTTCCGGAACGCTGATAGGGGTGGGGAGGGAAATATATCCTTAGTGGTGGGGTCTGTTTGGAGGTGGCAGAAATGATGAAGGATGATACGATGTATCTGGAGGTTGGTGAGGTGGTAGGTGAGGACCAGTGGGGTTCTGTCCTGGTGGCGATTGGAGGGGCGGGGTTCAAGGGCGGAGGAGCGGGAAGTGGAGGAGATGCGGTGGAGAGCATAGTCAACCACGTCTGAGGGGAAATTGCGGTCTTTGAATGAGACAGCCATCTGGGTTGTTGGGGATTGGAATTGGAATTCCTTCGCCTTCGCCATCCCATATTCCCAATTCCTTCGCCTCTGCTGCATCTGCTCCCAGGAGGACCAATTCATATTTGAATGGCAGAGCAGACTTGATGGGCTTATGCCCGAAACGTCGAATCTCCTGTTCCTTGGATGCTGCCTGATCTGCTGCGCTTTTCCAGCAACACATTTTCAGCTCAAAAAGGTTATGGCTTATATGAATTTTAATGCAACTCACCTTAGTTTTGCAACCATTAACACTGTTAGTCTTCAAAACATTATCAATCCAGTGTTTGAAATTGTGTATTGACCACCCCATCCACAGCTTTTGGTGGGAGAGAGCGCCCAAAATTTCCAATACTCTTTGTGAGGAGCAGTGTTTCCTGACATCACTGCTGAAAGATGCAGCTCAAATTGCGAATACTTTTCCACCCCTACTGTCGGGTTTTGAAAGACAAGGAATAAGTATTTAAATTCCTGCAGAATTATTTCACCCCATGACGAGTCAAAGAAATACCCAATCTTTACAAACTGTGTCATAACCCAAGATTATAATTATTTATAGAATTCTTTATACTGCTTAGAGCTGTTGAGGCTGGGTCACGAAGTATAATCAAGGCTGAGGTAGATAAATATTTAATCAGTAGGAGAATCAAGTGTTATAAGGCAGGAATGTGGAGTTGAAGATGATCAGATCAGCCACGATCTCATTGAACAGTGGAGCAGACTCAATGGGTTGAATGGCCTATTTCTGCTGCAACATTTTATGGTCTTAATTTAGTTTCTTAATGTAGAGTGTTTTCATTGAAAGTGACATCAGTGGAGGAGGAGAGAGAAGGAGGAACTAGCTGAGAGGAGTCATGGATCACAGGTTTCCTGAGGGAGTAAATTTATCAAACATGGGCACTTCATGCACTTTCCATCATGGCTTCATTAACTAAGGACTTAAACAAGGACATTAATTTACCTTTCTCCACACAAAAATAAAACTAAAATGGTCCAAACATACAAAAATCAATACTCAGTAACTTTATAATTAAGCTAATATTCACCCATTACAATGTACTATATAGGTGCCTAACTCAAAAACTATTAAAATAATGATTGAAAAAGAAATGCATTGCCAATCACCACCACTAGAGGCTGCAAGCGAGTCACTATACTTAAAGGCATTGGTGCCCCCAATGGTTGGGAGCAGGTAATGCAACATACTTCTGCATAAGTTTTGGAATTTGTAAATAAATCTTTCTGTATAATTTCAGACAGGGAAAATATGCAAAAACAAGTTGATAAACTTCGCAAAAACATTCCAGGTTCTCTTGCCTACCGCAGCCATTTTATAGGCATTTACTGGATGAGATTTTAAGTCATTCCTGAATTGAATCGAATTTATTGTCACGTGTACCGAGGCACAGTGAAAAGCTTTGTCTTGCGAGCGATACAGGCAGATCACAGAGTTAAGTAGCATAGATATCAGTAAACGGCAGAAAAAACTGACCTCTCAGATGGATCTAAAGATAAACACGGTTCTCTCAGGTGGATATTAAAGATAAACATGGTCCAATTTTAACAAAAGGCAAGGCAATTCTACCCACTAACATGGTCAATACTCCCTGTATCAACATTAACTTAAACAAAGTTGATCAAACATCATCTCATTGTTCTCTTGCACAAATTGGCACTTGTGTTTCCTGCATTTCAATGGTGAACATTTTTAAAGCAACTTCATTGGATGTGAAAGGTACTATATAAATGCAAATTCTTTTTCATTCTTGAATTCCAAGTCCACTAATTAAATCTCTTTTACATGAAAGCCAGGAGCAGTTTCTAGTTATAGAGGGGCAGCAGCTTGTATTTCAATAGCGTCTTTATCTCAGCAAAACCTGCCAACATGCTTGACCAGGTGCCTTGTCAAAACAAAAATGAACAAAATACATAAGCTTCACAAAAGCATAATGACACAGGATAAAGAGGAGTGTCTCAAAGACAGAGAGCAACAGGACAGTTCAAGGTAAGAATTCCAGAGCTCCAGGTCCAAGCTGCTAAAGGCATGCTGCAAATTATAGAGGGATTAAACTGTCCAAGAGGAGCTGGCCATGGAGTTGGAGTTGGAAGGGTGTAAAGATCTTAGAGGGTTACAAGGCTGGAAAATCTTACAGAGCTGGACAGGAGCCAGGCCATGGAGGGGCTTCCAGAATTGCAGTTATTTATAGCACAGGTCATCGACCAAGCCCACTCATAGCAGTGCCCTGGGGGGAGGACCAGCATGCAGTCAGTCCCACTCCATCACTCGGACTCCATCGCTCTGCAGGTGCATTTTCTTCAAATACCCACTTGATTTCCTTCTGAAATCATTGACCGTTTCCATAGCCACCACCTTCATGATCACCATCGTATCACTCACAGAGTGAAAATACTTACTTTAGTCTTGTGTCTTTTAGCCTTGGTACAATTAATAACAGAAAGAGTAACTCTTTATCTATACTAATGAAGCCAGGGGTGATAATGTAGATCTCTGTCAAATCTCCCCTCAATCTCCTTTACTCCTTGAAGAACCACAGCATTTCAAGCTTAACCCCTGAATCAACAACATTCTTCTCCACCCACCCATCCCTAGAACTAGTCTGGAAAATCTTCTTTGCACCTAACCTAAATGGTAGAACCAAGACATTGCTAGGCAAGGAGTCAATCTGGGACAATGAGCACAACAGAGGGCTGATAGGAGGGTGAAGGGCAGGAAGTGTGGTTAAAGACAACTACAACAGAATGCACCAGCAGGACAGAGAAAAGGTGGTGGTACATATATTTTACATTGAGCTCTGTGTATCGGTGAGCCATTAGTCTTCAGCCTTGCAGAAGAACAGTTTGATGTTTGATTGTGGGGTGATAGTGAAGAAGGCGTGTATTGGTCAGAGTGTTGAGTACAGGAGTTGGGAGGTCATGTTGTGGGTGTACAGGACATTGGTTAGGCCGCTGTTGGAATATTGTGTGCAATTCTGGTCTCCTTCCTATCGGAAAGATGTTGTGCAGTTGAAAAGGTTCAGAAAAGATTTACAAGGATGTTGCCAGGGTTGGAGGATTTGAGCTAAAGGGAGAGGCTGAACAGGCTGGGACTGTTTTCCCTGGAGCGCCAGAGGCTGAGGGGTAACCTCATAGAGGTTTACAAAATTATGAGGGGCATGGATAGGGTAAATAGGCAAAGTCTTTTCCCTGGGGTCGGGGAGTCCAGAACTAGAGGGCATAGGTTTAGGGTGAGAGAGGAAAGATATAAAAGAGACCTAAGGGGCAAAGTTTTCACACAGAGGGTGGTACGTGTGTGGAATGAGCTGTCAGAGGAAGTGGTGAAGGCTGGTACAATTGCAACATTTAAAAGGCATCTGGATGGGTATATGAATAGGAAGGGTTTGGAAGGATATGGGCTGGGTGCTGGCAGGTGGGACAATATTGGGTTGAGATAGCTGGTCGGCATGGACGGGTTGGACCGAAGGGTCTGTTTCCATGTTGTACATCTCTATGACTCTATTTAAGACAGATGTCAGAGGCAGGTTCTTCATGCAGAGAGTGGTAAGGGCGTGGAATGCCCTGCCTGCCAATGTAGTTAACTCAGCCACATTAGGGAGATTTAAACAGTCCTTGGATAAGCACATGGATGATGATGGGATAGTGTAGCGTGATGGGCTTAAGATTAGTTGACAGGTTGGTGCAACATCGAAGGCCAAAGGGCCTGTTCTGCGCTGTACTGTTCTATGTTCTATGATCTGGATCCCATTGAAAGAAGTGAGATTAAAGGGGCACTGAGCTCATCAACTGTAAGATAGTGGTTGAGTGGTACACAGCACAAGAAACCCAAAAGGCCAGACTAAAGCAATGAGGTTCAACTCTCAATGCAGCAGCTGTGGAATGTGGAATGTGAAATGTGAAATGTACTGAATATGGAATTCAAAGTGTCCTTCAGTAACGGCAAACACTGTGACAAACATCATTGAGATTAAAATTCATTTGAGGAGGAAATCACCCATCTATATCTGGTCTGGCCTACTGTCACTCCACAGCCACTTAATTGCCCTCTGAAATGGCCCAGCAAGTCAGGCAACATTTGCTCACCTTGACAGCAGCTCCCATATCCCATGAAAGATTTTCAAACTCCAACCTGAGCACAGGAGACACAGCGCACAAGAAACACAGCAACACAAGGTCAGTAAAGATGAGGTGGTTGATCAATTACATCCAAAAACCTAGCAGGTACCTCACATGGTGGTACAAAGTACTTTGAAAATGGTCCAGAATTTCATTCCTTCAATATCTGAACTCGTTGTACACAGGATGATGAAAGTCATCACATCACGCTCAGCTCAGATCAGTAGGGCACAGGTTCCAAATTCCACTCGAGACTCAAACACAGGGCAACAGTCCTAATGTCATTCCCGAGAGAGAACTGCATTGTTTGAGGGTCAGTACCGAGGATGTATTAATTAATTCAATGAACGTGGGCATCACTGTCTAGGCCAACATTTATTGTCAAACTATAATTGCCTCTCAGAAGCTGGTGGTGAGCTGCGTTATTGAACCCCTGCAGTCCACTTGGTGTAGGGAGGGAGTTACAAGACTTTGAAGTGGAATACAGCAATGTGGTTGATTCTTAACTGCCCTCTTAGCAGTTAGGGACGAGCAATAAATGTTGGTTTAGCCAGTGTTGATCATATCCTGTAAATGAAGAATAGAAAAAAAATTCCAAGTCAGGAATACCAGTAGATTTTAAGGGAACTTGCAGATGGTCATGGTCCCATGTATGCATTGTCCTTGTCCTTCCAGACGGCAGTGGTTGGGAGTTTGGAAGGACCAGAGTTGACTTTCTGCAGTGCATCTTTTAGATGGTACACACTGCTACTGAGTGTCGGTGGTGGAGGAAGTGAAGGTTTGTGGACTTGGTACCAATCAAGTGGATTCTTTGTCCTGTTTGGACAAAGTAGATGGTGGATAAGATTTGGGCAGTCAGGATATTGATAGTGGGAAATTCAGTGATGATAATGCCATTGAATTTTACAGGGTGAAAGCTAGATTCTCTCGTTAGGTTTGGTCATACAGCCATAAGACATGGAAGCAGAAGGAGACCATTCAGCCCATCACGTCTGCTCCACCATTCAATGAAATGGTGATTGATTGTTTATCCTCAACTCCACTTTCCTGCCTTTTCCCCATAACCATCGATTCCCCTTGTTGATTAAAAATCTGTCTCTCGGTCATGAATATATTCAGTAGGCCAGCCTCAAAAGTCCACTGCAGTAAAAAAGTTCCACTGCACAACCACTCTCAGAGAGAAAAAAAAATCCTCATCTCTCATAGAAATGGGCAATCCTGAGATTACTTGTGGTCATCTCACAAAAAGGAAACAACCTTCCTGTTCTAACCTGTTGTGTATGCAAAGAAGTAGATATGGTTAAATAAGATTTCCTCTCATTCTTCTTAACTCCAATGATTACAAGCCCAACACACTGACATCTCCTTATAAGAAAATCCCTCCATACCCAGAATAAGTTTCTCTGGACTGCCTCCAATGCTGCCTGGCATAGGTGTGGCACATATGTCACTTGCCAATCATCAGCCTGAACGTCGGAAGTGTCATATTGCATTTGGACATGGCCTATTTCATTTCTGAGAAATCACAAATTATGCCGAACATTGTGCAATCATCAGCAAACATCCTTACTTCTGATCTTGGGATGGAGGGAAGGTCATTGATGAAACAGCCGAAGATAGTTGGGCCTAGGACACTACCCTGTGGAACTCCTGCACAGATGTCCTGGGGCGGAGGTGACTGACCTCCAAAAACTGCAACCAGCTTCCTTTGCTCCAGGTACGATTCCAGCAAATGGAGAGCACTCTTTGCGGATTTCAGTTGATTCCAGTGCTGCCAGGGCTCCTTGATGCCACACGTGGGTAAAATGCAGCCTTAATGTCGAGGGCTGTGACTCCAACTGCACCACTGGAATTCAGTGCTTTTGTCCATGCTTGAATCAAGGTTGCATTCAAATCAAGAGCTGAGTGCCACTGGTAGGACCAAAACCGTCAATATGATGCTGAGTGAGTGCAGTATGATAACACTGTTGTAACCTTGCGTCACACCACCAATTATCAAGAGCAGACTGATGAGACGATAATTGGCTGGGTTGAATTTGTCCTGCTTTTTGCATTCAGAACGTAGCAATGCAGTGGGTTCTGGAGCACAAGTTTTCAGGCCTACTGCCTGAATGTTGTCAGGGCCTGTAGCCTATGCACTATCCCGTACCTAGCGATGGGGCCTTTCGCCACAGCAGATTCACCGCTGACGATTAGCCACTGCCCTTTGACCACCGAGGACGCTTAGCCACTGCCCATTGGCCACTGAAGACAATTAGCCACTGCCCTTTGACCACCGAGGACACTTAGCCACCACCCATTGGTCAGTGAAGACAATTAGCCACTGCCCTTTGACCACCGAGGACACTGAGCCACCGCCCATTGGCCACTGAAGACGATTCGCCATCGCAAGTAAGTCGTATATTTTGAATATTGGTGGTATATAAAATTGTCGTTATATTGGTTAAGGTAGTGTTTGTGTTGTTTCAGTAATAACTCTACAACAGACGTGGCAGTAGCTGATGGGCACCGTTGTTTCCCCATGATATGTGGTCGGTCGATGAGACAACAATAAATGATGAAGATCGCATAAATAATCACACTGAAGCTGCTCATCGGAGAACTGCTCGGGGCTCACCACCCAACCATATGGAAATGTATTGGAACGTTAATGAAAGTGCAAAAGGGGCGTGATTTATATATGGAACAGCTGATAGCGGGTTATCCACCACAAATAAAGCTCAAAAAGCATCAGGACGCAGATGATAGAATAAAAAAAATTGCTCTTGAACACGGCGAATGAGATTGTTTGGAATATCTTAGAGGAATAGCACATAACTATCAAATGAACTGAAATTTCATTGTTTAATATTAATGTGAGATTCTACTGCCATTATAAAGATTTTAAAAATATATTTCCTTTTTCTGGTTAAAGTTTGTAACTCATTTTTATATATAAACCAACAAAATGATATCTATTTTACCTCTTTTTTTAATCAATATGTAGCATGTAGTTGTATAAATAAAGGGGACTGAGAAGTATGAACGAACAGGCGGGAGGGAAAACAATCAGTACATATATATATTTCCGGTGGTTAGTAGTCTCCAGAGGTCAAACGACCCCAGTGGAGAAACGCTGGTGGCGAACCGGCAGTGCCTAATCATCGGTGGCGATTCTGCCGTGGCGCAGCGTCACCAATCCCCCGTACCTACAATGATTCCTTGATATCACGTGGAGTGAATGGAATGAGCTGAAGATTGACATCTGTGATGCTGGGCAAAAGTGAAGACTGCAGATGCTGGAGATTAGAGTCGACAGTGGGATGCTGGAAAAGCACAACTGATCAGGCAGCATCTGAGGAGGAGGAAAATCGATATTTTGGGCAAAAGCCCTTCATCAGGAATATCCATAAGAGGTCAGAAGTCACATGACAGTCCAACAGGTTTATTTGAAATCACAAGCTTTCATAGCACTGCTCCTTCAATGGGGGAAGGTCACCTTATGAAGCAGCAGTGTTCTGAAAACTTGTGATTTCAAATAAACCTGCTGGATTATAACCTGGTGTCATGTGCCTTATGACCTTGTCCACCCCAATCCAACACCGGCACCTCCACATCATATCCAGAAGAGACTGAGATGGATTATCAACTTGGCACTTCTGGCTGAAGATTGTAGTAGATTTTTCAGCCTTATGTTTTGGACTGATATGATGGCGTCTCTCATCATTGAGGATGGGAGATTTGTGGAGTCTGCTTTTCCAGTAAGTTGTTTCGTTGTCCACCACCATTCACGAC
This sequence comes from Hemiscyllium ocellatum, assembly GCF_020745735.1. Taxonomy (NCBI): domain Eukaryota; kingdom Metazoa; phylum Chordata; class Chondrichthyes; order Orectolobiformes; family Hemiscylliidae; genus Hemiscyllium; species Hemiscyllium ocellatum. The sequence continues at coordinate 9,514,725 of NC_083407.1, read as the reverse complement.
TGAATGTAACAGGATTGCTGATCTGATCGTACAATTATGGAATTGCTTCGCTCTGTCTGCTACTTGCTGTTTGGCACATAAATATTTATTTTCAGGTTGAAAGAGATGAAAGAGCTTTCAGTTTAAAAGAATAGAGAAAACTTTACTATGCATGTAAGCCAATGCTGTGTTTGCCCTAGGAGTGTTTGATAAGGACAGTATAGAAGGAGCTTTACTCAGTATCTAACCCTATGTTGTCTCTGTCATGGGAGTGTTTGATGGGGACAGCGTAGAAGGAGCTTTACTCTGTATTTATCCCCTTGCTGTCTCTGTCCTGGGTGTGTTTGATGGGGACAGCGTAGAAGGAACTTTACTCTGTATTTAACCTCTTGCTGTCTCTGTCCTGGGAGTGTTTGATGGGGACAGCGAAGAAGGAGCTTTACTCTGTATCTAACCCCTTGCTGTCTCTGTCCTGGGAGGAGTGTTTGATGGAGACAGTGTAGAAGGGGCTATACATTGTGTTTAATGCCATGATGTCTCTATCCTGGGGGTATTAGTTGGGGATATTGTAGAAGGGGCTGTACTCTAACACCATGTTGTACCTGGCCAAGAAGTGTTTGACACCTGAAATGGAAATTACATTGCGAATATTTCCCCGTTAGAGAAACTAATACAACATTGCTGCCATCATCAAGGACACGAGAGAAGGCAACCTGACCAATCTATTCCATGTTTCAATATTTTTACAAGCCCTCTGAAGATAGCACACAAAACACAGATTTCATTCAATTCAGCCTGGCTTCACCTCAGCAGCTCTTCTCTGTAATTACTGCCCCACACGGCAGGCACAAAGTATAGTCAGAGGACAAGGCTGGCTATGCTTTGTGGTTTGTGGTTTTGTGCCAGAGTCAGAAACACAGTCCCTTCACCCTTCTCGTTTTGAAAAAGAAATGCTTAATCTGTTTGAGGCACTGCATGTTTAGAAAGTACAAGGAAGGGCATTTACTCCTTCACAAAGAGAAAGGAGTCTGAATAGAACTCCGAAAAGAATCTAAAGGCACTTATTGACAAACTCTTTGTAGTAGCATTCCAAGGTAAATATAATCACTTTGCAAGGAAGTTCATTTCTAGAGAAATAGAATTGAAAAGTAAGTAAGATATGCTATGACACCTTATTTGTGTCCTATGGACAGATTTGGACAGCAAATAACTTAAAAGGATGTAGAGGTACTGGTGAAAGTGACAGAGTCATAGAGTCTAAAGAAAAGATTTAGAAGGTTGATATAGGAATGGAGAGGGCACCGTTATAAGGGGAAACTGAACAGGTGAGGGCTTGTCCTCCAGAAGACAGAAGAATAAAAAATGCCATTAAAATGATAAAAGGGTTTGATTGGATAAAATTAGGGGAGATTTGGGAGTTTTCAAAACTAATCCATACATATGAAACTTAGGCAAATAAGATTTTGTCTAATATGGAATTCAGAAGCTTCTTTTTTCAGACAGTTGTTAGAAAGTGAAGCTTGAAGTGGCCAGGTGTTAGATTTGGAGATAGGTGAGCACTTTGGTGATAGTGACCACAATTCAGTTATGTTTACTTTAGTGATGGAAAGGGATATACCGCAAGGCAAGAGTTATACCTATGGGAGAGGCAATTATGATGCGATTAGATAAGATTTAGAATGCATAAGATGGGGAAGGAAACACAATTGAAATGCGGAGCTTGTTCAAGGAACAGTTACTGCGAGTCCTTGTTAAGTATGGACCTGTCAGGCAAGAAGGAAGTGGTCGAGCTAGGGAGCCATGGTTTACTAAAGAAGTTGAATCTCTTGTCAAGAGGAAGAAGGCAGCTTACATTAGGATGAGACGTGAAGGCTCGGTTAGGGTGCTTGAGAGTTACAAGTTAGCCAGGAAAGACCTAAGGAGAGAGCAAAGAAGAGCCAGGAGGGGACAATTGAAGTCTTTGGCAGGTATGATCAAGGAAAACCATAAGGCTTTCTATATGAATATCAGAAATGAAAGAATGATTAGAGTAAGATTAGGGCCAATCAAGCATAGCAGTGGGAAGTTGCGTGTGGAGTCAGAGGAGATAGGGAAATCGCTAAATGAATATTTTTTGTCAGTATTCACACTGGAAAAACAGAGTTACATGGAGAGATGGTGGTAAAGTGATATTATCACGGGACTAGTAATCCAGACCACCAGGCTAATGTTCTGGGAACATGGATTCAAATCCTACCCTGGCAGACAGTAACATTTGAGCTCAATAACAATTAGCACTTGTTAAATGTCATTAAAAACAATCAAGTTTACAAATACCCTTCAAGGAAGGAATCTGCTGCTCTTTACTGGTCCAGTTTACATGTGACTCCAGACCCACAGCAAAGTGGTTGGCTTGTAACTGCTCTTTCGGCAATTAAGGTTGGGAAATAGATGCTGTCCTAGCAAGAGATGCCACATGAATATTTTTTTAAAAAGTGATCATTTGCAGTCTTGTATGATTCTTCTTCAGAAGTAGATCCTAATCTTAACTCTCTTTCTGTCTGTCTCTCTCTCTCCCCACAAATGCTGTCTACCTGCTAAGTATTCCTAGCGCACCCTGTTTATATAACAATTGCACGTCATAAGAGGCATCAGCAAGGAACTGCTGCATGATAGAACTCACCATCTGTAACAGACTCAAGGAGCTCCAGGTAACTCCCAATCAATAGTCAGCCACACCAACCCCAACCACTGCTCAAGTGCCTTACAGGCGTCAATTCCATTGGTCTTACCTCTGCAAAAAATCGGTCTTTAAACTCCTCAGCGTTGAAAGTCTCTGTCTCCAAGCGATCTAAGCACACAAAATAAAGACAAAGAATGGACGTGATCAATTGAAAGCCTCCTGCTGCTCCAGTATGTGGAGCAAAATAATGAAGAAACCCAGGTCAATGTAGAGCAGAGAGAAATGACTAGCAGCCAGAGGACTTGCCGAATTCATGAGGAATCCAGCTGTCTTGGAGATGGGGTGGGATGGAGGATGCCAGGTAACCTTATACATTGTGTCTCAACCGGTAGAGTACGCAAAAGCAAAAGGAGAACATCTTCATGCCTTTTGTTGGAGTTTCCCAATTTACATACTCCTGGGTTACTCCTGGGTACATTTAAGTAACCCAAGCCTCAAAGAGATTCTCCTCAGTGCCTCAACCAACGTGTATAGGTAGATGATCTGGATTATCATTGGTTGGCATAGTCCTACTGGATCATAGGCCTGCACTCATATTAGAGGAGAAAGTGAGGTCTGCAGATGCTGGAGTAAATCAGAGCTGAAAATGTGTTGCTGGGAAAGCGCAGCAGGTCAGGCAGCATCCAAGGAACAGGAAATTCGACATTTCGGGCACAAGCCCTTCACCAGGAAGGGCTTGTGCCCAAAATGTCGAATTTCCTGTTCCTTGGATGCTGCCTGACCTGCTGCGCTTTTCCAGCAACACGTTTTCAGCTCTGCACTCATATTAGAGACAGATGACTGGTAGAGAGAGAAACAGACCCTTCGGTCCAACTCGTATATGCCAACCAGGTTTCGTACACTGAACTAGCCCCATTTGCCTGCATTTGGCTCACATCCCCTTAAACCCTTCTTATTCATCTACTTATCTAAATGCCATGTATAATGTTGGAATTGTACACCCTCCACCACTTCCTCTGGCACACCACCCTCTGTGTAAAAATGTTGCCCCTTAGGTCCCTTTTAAATCTTTCCTCTCACACCTTAAACCTATGCCCTCTAGTTTGGTACTCCCCTACCCTGGGGAAAAACAAAACTTTGGCCATTCACCTTACCTATGTCCCTCTTCTTTTTCATAAACCTCTATAAGGTCATCCCTCAGCCTCATACACCTCAGGTAAAAAAATTCCCAGCCCATTCAGTCTCTCCCTACAGTCAAATCCTCCAGTTTTGGTAACATCCTTGTAAATCCTTTTTTTTTGCACCCTTTCCAGTTTAGTAACATCCTTCCTATAGCAGGATGACTAGAATTGGATGTAGTACTCCATGTAGCCTTACCAATGTCCTGTACAGCCGTAAGGAGAGTCCGGCATGGTAACATCACCCAGTGCAGGAATTGGAGCCATGCTGTTGATATTGCTCCCATGTCGTAAACCAGCCTTCCAACCAACTGAACTACTGATTCCAGATTATCACGGTCACAAACATGGGACTCCACTACATGCAAATCTTTCGCCACATTCCCAACAACAGTGAGAACTGTCTGCAGAATTGATGGGGAGATGGGAAATGATCAAGTCAGAAGTCAGGAGTGCAATGGAATACCTCCAGTTGGCACCTATCCACCACTTTCAACATTCACTCCCTGCAGCACAGGCAAATAGCAGCAGGAGTGTGTACTATCTCCAAGAGGCACTGCAGCAATTCACCCAGGCTTCTCACATAGCACCTTCCAAACTTGCGACCTCAGCCACCTAGAAGGACAAGCTAGATGCAAGGAAGCACTGCGCACTAAAAGTTCCATTCCAAACTCTGCACCATCCTGACTTGGAATTATATCACGGTTTCTCCAGTGTCGCTGGGTCAAAGCCTTGGAACGTGCTGTCTAACAGCACTGTGGGTGAGCCTACCCCACATAGACTACAGTAGTTCACGAATGTGGCTCACCACCAACTTCTGGAGAGCTGTTAGGGAGTGGGAAACTTCTGTCAGCCTTGCCAATGATGTTCACAAACCAAGAACAAACAATAAAAATAGTAAATTGGATGGAAGGTGATTTGGGACAACCTGCAGTCATAACAGGTGTGTCATGAAGACATTGCAGGAGTTTCCTTTCCTCAACAGAAGTCAATGGGTACAATAAAGTACATGGATCTTTGATGGCTCTGTCTCCTGCCTGGGGGCCACAGTAGGTGACTTCACTACTCCAAGCTACCTCAGTTGAGATGAGCCAACACATGATCCGATTTGGCTCCATGCCACCTCTTCTCGCAAAACTACTGACTGAACCTTTCGGAGCAATTGAGAGGCATCAAAAGTGAATTCTTACAACACAAACAGAGGCGATTCACCATTATATCAATCCCACCCCCACAATCAGGTTCAAAGGCACAAGGATAGAAGAGGAGGAGGGTGAAAAGAAAAATCAAAAACCACGTCTCTAATTTTTTTGCAACCCAAACAGTACAGTCACACAGACTCTGCGAACCTAATCCCTGGGTTTCTTCTGTGGGTCTTGGATCATATTCTGATTAAAATTCAACTTGATTGACAGAAAGATCAACATTTTACTGCATACACTACTACAAGCTGCACTAACATATGCACCAAGAACCCCTCACTGTAAACACTCAGCCGCTCCAAAATCAACAATTCCTCGGTATATTTCTTTTGATTTTCCTTGCCCATTTGACACACAACATCTAAGCTCAGTAAACCTAATCCTAGGATTTTTTTTTACTGTATGCATGCTTCTTGGGGGAAAAATCCTTTCATATAAAATTTAAACTGACTGACAGAAAGGTCAACATATCCCACACAAAGCACTGTAGTTTAAGGCAGGAATGATATTACTTCAACTGCTCTCAGACAAATATTTTTCCTGTAAATATGAAGGATTCTCCAATCAACTACGTCCCCAATTCGAAACTTTCAGAAAAAAAATGTTAAAATAACGCATTTGTTTTCATTGGGGAGAGGGGATTGTTACACAGGCAGACACACGTGCAGGCAGGCACATAGACAGAAACACACACACAGACCCAGACATACACACCCCTACATCCAATCAAGCACAGACACATACACATGCAGATACATGGCAACCAGCTGACTGACTGACCGACCTGCAGGCAGCCTGACTTGTGCACAGACCATCCAAGTGACCGGTGCAAAGATTGAACCACCAACAGGCACAATGACTGACCTGCCAATCATAAGACATGCCCACTGATCAACCAATCAAACGTCAGATGCACAGACCCCTGGCGACCTGAACACCAAACAACTAAATGTCAGACATTCAGACTACAGACTGCCAAACTGACTGACAGGCGTGCACACAGACACCACAGGCACTTACCGACTGACTGAGAGGCACACTAAACTGACTAACAGACAGGCATGCCAACTGACCCATGCAAAAACCAAGGATGCACAGACTGGGCCCTAAGCAGATTAAGAGACAGCCAGGCAGACCAAATGACATGACGACCTAGAGATGGGTCCCATGATGTAAACTCCCAGTCACAGCTGATACTATTGGTCCATCAATTAAGAACTTGTTTCCTCCAGAGAGGAGGTCTTAGCCTCGGAATAAGGGGATTAAAACCATTTGGACTAAGGTGAGGAGAAATTCCTTCACTTGACTCCCCAAAGCCTGTTTGCCAACTACGAGGCACAAGTCAGGAGTGCGATGGAATATTCTTGATTTGCCTGGGTGAGTTCAGCTCAATTAGGTTGAAGCTAGTATGGCACGCTGGCTCAGTGGTTAGCATTGTTGCCTCACAAGGCCAGGGACCTTCATTCGATTCCATCCTCAGACGACTGTGTGAAGTTTGCATGTTCTCCCTGTGTCTGCATGGGTTTCCATGAGGTGCTCCAGTTACCTCCCACAGTCCAAAGATGTGCAAGTTAGGTGCATTGGCCATGCTAAACTACCCATAGTGCTCAGGGATGTGTAGGTTGAGTGCGTTAGCCATGGGAAATGCAGGGTGATAGAGTAGGGAGGTGAGTCTGGGTGGGATGCTACTCAGAGAGTCAGTGTAGCCTAGTTGGGCTGAATGGCCTATTTCCACACTGGAGGGATTATATATTATCCTACCTACAACAAAGCAGTCTCCTTGATAGGCACCCCATCTACTACCTTAAACATTCATGTCTTTCACCACCGTAGCAGCAATGTGTACCATCAACAAAACGCAGTGGAACAATTCACTAAGGATCCTTCATCAGCACCTTCCAAGCCCATGATCTCCACCATCCAGAAGAACAAGGGCAGCAGATGCACAGGAATGTGACCACTTGCAAGATCTCTCTCCAAGCCACACACCATCCTGACCAGAAAATGTATCACTGTTTCTTCAATGTTACTTCAGTGGAAATCTTCGCTCCATCTCTAACTTCCTCCAGCTCCTACAACTTCCTGGGATCCCTGCCACCCTTGGCTTCTGAAACCTTGAACATCCTGACCCACTGCCAGTTGTACCTTAAGCTAACAAGTCATTACCTGAGGAATTCCTGGCATTAAATGCCCTACCTAAAATATCCAATGGGTGTAGTTTGCGACTTATGTCTCGCATATTACATGGGAAGTCTATTTCAATTGTAGATAGGAATCTAGGGCTGAACGTAGCTGGAAAATTAGAAACAGATCTTTCAGATCAAACAAAAACAGTTATTTTTAGAGGAACTCAGCAAGTCTGACAGTGTCAGTGGAGAGAAACCAGAGTTAACGTTCGATGAATATTCTTCAAAGCCTCCTTGAGTTTTATGGCTTTATTTTATCATCAGATGAAAGCTTGGAATGGTTTTCTTTATTGTTAGTCAAAAATTGGGGATTAATGGATTTTTGCAAACCAAGAGTATATGGGTCTATATACAAGGGGAGATGGTGGCATAATGTTAAAGTCACTGAGCTTGTAATTGAGATCCTCAGGCTAATGCTCTGGGAGTTTGGGTTTAAGCCCCAGTATGGCAGGTTGTGATATTTGTACTTAACCAAAATCTGAAACAAAAGAAAAGCTAACAGAATGACAACTATGTAGCTACTGATGATTGTTGTAAAACCCATTTAGTTCTTTAATGCCCTTTGGGGAAAGAAATCTGTCATCCACCTGGTCTGGGCTACATGTAACCTCCAGACGCACAGCAACAGAGTTGATTCGGAACTACTCTCTGGACAATTAGGGATGGGAAATATAAGCTGGCCCAGCCAATATTACCCACATCCCATCAAAGTTGAAAAAAGGAAAATGAAGTTGGGTCACAAATCAGCCATGGTCTTATTGAAGGGTGGAACAGAATCAAGGGACTGAATGATCTCTTCCTGTTCCTATATTAATATGCGATCAGAAGCCGCACCCCATCCAGTACGTAGGCATTCACTCCCTTTCACCAACGATGTACAATGGCAGCAGTGTGCAATACGCACTTTTTAAAGTCACCAACATTCCTTTGCCAGAACCTTCCAAACCCAATAAGGACAAGGGCAATAGATAGATGGAGCACCATCACTTACAAAGCAATGCACTGTCCTAACTTGGAGTTACATTGCTGTGTTTTCACTTACACGGGGTCAAAAATCCTGGAACCTCCCTCCTAACGACACAGTGGGTGCCCCTGTAACCAAGGAATGCATCAATTCAAGACAACTCACAGCCACTCTCTCCATGGAGATTACAATGTGCTTGCCTAGCCAGTGACGCCCTCGTATCATGAACAAATTATAAGAAAGGAAAACGTATCCACGCAGCCATGGTATATTCAGCATTGCAGGAGTTGGTGCCATCCTTCCCCATGTGGGCATTCAGGGGCAGTCTGTAACCATTGATAGGTCATTGGTACACCAACATCACCAATAAACTCTTAGTCATGCCCCTCTCCCAGTCACTCTGCTGCTGAAACCTTCATTGAATATTTTGACACTTCTGCACATCTTTTTCTACAAGGCACAAGTGGCTGTGAGTGGTCTCGAATTGATGCATTCCTTCACCAGGAATGGAGCAGGAAGCATCCAGGGTGGAGAGATAAGTGGGGGGTGGGGGGGGGAGGGGGGAGGTGGGGCTGGGGAGAAGGTAGCAAAGAGTACAATAGGTGACTGGGAGTGGGGATGGAGGTGATAGGTTAGAGAGGAGGGTGGGGGAAGGTAGAAAAGAGTACAGTAGGTGAATGGGGGTGGTCTCTCACACCTCCCAACCCTGCCTGGGCCTATCCATCTCCATTAATGACGACCGATTTGACACTGACATTTTTTTTTACAAACCCACCGACTCTCACAGCTACCTGGATTACTCCTCTTCCCACCCTATCTCCTGCAAAAATGCCATCCCGTATTCCCAATTCCTCTGCCTCTGCCATATCTGATTCCAGGAGGACCAGTTCCACCACAGAACACATCAGATGGATTCCTCCTTTAGAAACCACAATTTCCCTTCCCACGTGGTTGAAGATGCCCTCCAACGCATCTCATCCACATCCCGCACCTCTGCCCTCAAACCCCAACCCCCCAACCGTTACAAGGTCAGACCCTCCTGGTCTTCACTTTCCACCCTACCAACTTTCGCATAAACTGCATCATCCGCCGACATTTCCGCCACCTCCAAACAGTCCCCACCACCAGAGAGATTTTTCCCTCCCCACCCTTATCCGCTTTCCGCAAAGACCGTTCCCTCCGTGACTATCTGGTCAGCTCCACGCCCCCAACAACCCACCTCCCATCCTGGCACCTTCCCCTGCCACCGTAGGAACTGTAAAACCTGCGCCCACACCTCCTCCCTCACCACCATCCAAGGCCCCAAAGGAGCCTTCCACATCCATCAAAGTTTCACCTGCACATCCAATGTCATTTATTGTATCCGTTGCTCCCGATGCGGACTCCTCTACATTAGGAAGACTGGATTCCTCCTCACGGAGCACTTTAGGGAACATCTCCAGGACATCTGCACCAATCAACCCCACTGCCCCGTGGCCGATCATTTCAACTCCCCCCTCCCACTCTGCCGAGGACATGCAGGTCCTGGGCCTCCTCCTCCACCACTCCCTCACTACCCCTTGCCTGGGGGAAGAACACCTCATCTTCCATCTCGGAACACTTCAACCCCAGGGCATCAATGTGGACTTCACCAGTTTCCTCACTTCCCCTCCCCCCACCTTACCCCAGCTCCAAACTTCCAGCTCAGCACTGTCCTTATGATCTGTCCTACCTGCCTATCTTCCTTCCCACCTATCCGCCCCACCCTCCCCTCTGACCTATCACCTTCATCCCCACCCCCATTCACCTACTGAACTCTTTGCTATCTTCTCCCCAGCCTCATCCCTGCCATTTATCTCTCCACTCTGGATGCTCCCTGCCTCCATTCCTGATGAAGGGCTTTTGCCCAAAACGTCGATTTTCCTGCTCCTCGGATGCTGCCTCGCCTGCTGTGCTTTTCCAGCACCACTCCAACCTAAACATCTTTTTCTATACTCTACTGGTTGGTCTTACAACTCTATAAAATCTCAGCTGATCTAAACATCTATTACGTTAAGTATACAATCATGACCATCTAATTATATTACAGGTATAGGGAGGAGTTCTAGTGGGTCCTTATCCCCACCTATGCCTGTGAGGCAGAAGATCCAAGATCCACTCCAGAATGGCCAACAAAAGTGCATTGACAACATGGCTCGAGCAAATCAATGATCAGCTTACTAATCCTCCCAACACTTACCCACAATTCCCCAAAGAGGGAAAACATACACAAAGATATGACACAAATAAACAAGAGGATGGGTGTTAACTGGGATTCTACAGGAGTAGAATGACACTGCAGTTGCAGCAAACAAATTGCATGTTTATACTCGATACCCCTGTAAATAAAAAACACATTAAGTATGTAAAGATTGGCTCCAGTTCTATCCTTCATCCTTTCTGGAATGCAGCATACTGCCTATATCTTAAGCTACTCCAGATTCCTCCTACCCATTCCCTGTAACACAGCCACAGCTCAATGAGCAGCACACTTGCTTTTGGGCCAGAGGATTATGGGTTTAGGCTTCATTCCAGAGATTTCTGCATCAGATCTAGGCTGAGGTAGCATCGCCTTGTTGCAGGTATTGAATTTCAGATGAGATGTTAAGAGGCAGCCCAGTCTACTTTCTTAGATGGGCATGAACTGAAGGAGAGCAAGAATGTTCTCCCCAGTGCCCTGGTCAACCCCAATTATACAAAAGACAAGGTTATCTGGTTATTATTACAGTGTTGTTGCTGGGAACTTCCTCCACATTAGTTGGTCACCTTATTTCCAACATTAAAACACTGACTACACTTCAGACAATACTGAGATTGTCATATAAATGAAAGTTAGTTTCTCATTTTCCATTTCCATATAGTCATCATGGACAAACATGGCGTAAGTGGAATCTGTGGCTGTACTTTATGGGGGAGGCTTGCAGCTGACTGCCCTTCACACTGACCCCACTGTGAAAGGAAAGGCAGCTGGATTTAGATTTTATTGTCACATGTACTCGAGTACAGGAATACAGCAAAAACAGTGTACAAGGTTGCCATTCTCCAGCGCCATCTCAGAATACAAAAGACCTGATTAAAAACAGACGCAGCAATAAAAGGAAAAGGAAACGTCCAAATCACTCCCCCACCTCCACATAAAAACAACTCTTCAACGTCCATCCTTCAAGTCTGTGAACATCCAGGTGTCCCAAGTCCTCGTACTCCACTGCAGCCAGAACGCTACCGTGTCCACCACCCTTGAGCCATACTACACCCGCAGGAACCATGTCGCCATTCTTTGGCGCCATCCTGTTTCCGACGCCATCATGGCCATAAATCTGCACTGGGCTCAAGCTCACCACAGCGATGCAGCCAGTGCCTTGTTCTGGTTTATATTGCTGCCACTGCTGCCTCTTGGGACTGCCATTTCAGCAAAGGAACCCAGTACAGCTGATGCCCTGCACTACCTGCTCAACCCGCTGCCCCACTCTGGTGAGCTCAACTGGTTAATAGTGGGAGTTCTACCCCTCACATCGGGAGAGGGATCTGTCTACCTGCCCAATCTGCCAGCAGCAGCAAGTGCTGCCAGGAATGCAGGAAGTGATACCCTCACCAAGTGAATAAATAAAACCACACTTTTGTTTCCACTGCCTAACGAGAATCTATCCAACTTTGTTTGATGCAGAGAGTTCCAAACTCATGGAATCCCCACAGAATGGAATTTGAAAATCCAAAATTTGAAACAGTGCTCTCTAGTTCTGGACACAAGAGAAATTATCAATTCCACGTTCAATTCCACATTCATAATCCTGTAGGCATAATTCAAGTCAGCCCTCACTTTAATCTCCAGTGGGGAAAAAAACCCAATCAGTCCAACCTTTCCCCAAAAACCAGCCCACTCATTGCAGGTATCAATGTAATACATAGAACAAAGAAAATTACAGCACAAGAGCAGATCCTTTGGCCCTCCAAGCCCGCATTGATCTAGATCCTCTCTCTAAATCTGTTTCCTACTTTCCAAGGGTCTGTATCCCTCTGCTTCCTGCCCATTCATGTATCTTAAATGACACAATCTTTCCTGTCTCTACCACCTCTGCTGGCAATGTGTTCCAGGCACTCACCACCCTCTGCATAAAGAACTTTCCACGCATATCTCCCTTAAACCTTTTCCCTCTCACCCTGAACTAGTGAGCCCTAGTAATTGAGTCCCCACTCTGGGGGAAAGCTTCTTGCTAACCACCCTGTCTATACCGCTCATGATTTTATAGACCTTAATCAGGTGCCTCCTCAACTTCTGTCTTTGTAATGAAAATAGTCCTAATCTACTCAACCTCTCCTCATAGCTAGCACTCTCCATACCAAACAACATCCTGGTGAACCTCCTCTGCGCTCTACAAAGCAACCACATCCTTTTGGTAATGTGGTGATCAGAACTGTCCGCAGTATTCCAAATGTGGCCAAACCAAAGTCTTGTACAACTGTAACATGACCTGCCAACTCTTGTGCTCAATACCCCATTCGATGAAGGAAAGCATGCTGTATGTCTTCTTGAGCACTCCATCAACCTGCGTTGCCACCTTCAGGGAACAATGGACCTGAACACCCAGATCTTCCTGTATGTCAATTTTCCCCAGGGTTTTCCCATTTACCATACAGTTCGTTCTGGAATTGCATCTTCCAAAATGCATCACCTCACATTTCTCTGCATTGAACTCCATCTGTCATTTCTCCGCCCAACTCTCCAATCTATCTATGTTCTGCTGCTTTCTCTGACAGTCCCCTTCACTATCTGCTATTCCTCAAGTAGTGTGGTGCTGGAAAAGCACAGCAGTTCAGGCGGCATCTGAAGAGCAGTAAAATCGACGTTTCGGGCAAAAGCCCTTCATCAGGAATATCCACCAAGCTTAGTGTCATCTGCAAACTTGCTAATCAGACCACCCATACCTTCCTCCAGATCATTTATCTTTATCATAAACAACAGTAGTCCCAGCACGGATTCCTGTGGAAAACCACTGGTCACAGTTCTCCATTTTGCGAAACTCCCTTCCCCTACTACTCTCTGTCTCTGTCATACATCTCCTCTGAACTACCTCCAACACATCCAGATCCTTCCTTTCTGCTGTAGTTGAGTAGTTGAGAGGTGATCTCACATGTGGTCCCTTGTATAATTGAAACAAAACATCAATTCTTCTCATGATAAAAGACAGCAATCCATTAGCCATCCTGATTCTGTGCTGGAATACCTAGATGTCTCTGCTGGCAAACCTAAAGAATGCTTGTTTATTTATTTATTTGAATGTGGCCTTTTTTGACGGGGATCAACGGGAGATGCTGGTGGACTAGCTATCCAATCATAGTCACAGAGACATACAGCACAGAAACAGACCTTTTGGTTCAACTCATTCATGCCGACCAGATATTCTCAATTAATTGAATCCCATTTGCCAGCATTTGGCTCATATCTCTCTAAACCCTTCCTATTCATATACCCATCCAGATGCCTGTTAAATGTTGTAATTGTACCAAATTCCACCACTTCCTCTGCCAGATAATTCCATACACAGCCATCCTTTGCGTGAAGAGGTGGCCACTTAGGTCCCTTTTAAATCTTTCCCCTCTCACCTTCCACCTATGCCCTCTAGTTTGGGACCCCCTCAGCATGAATCATGGAATCCCTACAATGTGGAAACAGGCACTTTGGCCCACACCGACCCTCCGAAGAGTAACTCACCCAGATCCATCCCCCTTACTCTATTGCCTATATTTAACACTAACTATTGCCCCTAACCTACACTATGGGCAATTTAACAAATCATCTAACCGGTACATTTGGGTTGTGGGAGGAAACCGGAGCAGAAGGAGGAAACCCACGCAGACACGGGGAGGATGTGCAAATTCCACACAGAGAGCCGCCCGAGGCGGGAATTGAACCCGGGTCCCTGGCGCTGTGAGGCAGCAGTGCTAACCACTGAGCCACTGTGCCGCATCCCGGACCAAGGGGAAAAGATGTTGACTATTTATCGTAATCATGCCCCTCATGATTTCATAAACCTTTATAAGGTCCACCCCTCAGCCTCAGACACTCCGAGGAAAATAGCCCCAGTCTATTCAGCCTCTCCTTATAGCTCAAACCCTGAAGTTTTGTGTGTTTTTTCCAGCCCACCCTATTCCAATGGGGAACACAAAATTCTGCTCATAATGTTGGCAGTTAGATAAATCTAACTTTCTAATGACAGAGTTAGCACTATCACTACTTAGGAGAGGGAGGAATGTTTGGTGGGGTTGGGGGGATGGGGGGAGCGAGGATGGCGGAATATGGGGCTGGTGGAATAGGGCATTGTGAACCGGATAGCAATATTCCCTAGTGTGCACCAAACGTTGTGGTCTCACAGCAGAGAGAAAGTTCCCACCAGGCTCACTTTCTAGACTAATCCAATGTCCGGTGAGACAAAGCCAGTTTGATCACAATCCAGTCACAAACTCACCGAGGTCACCAGTCAGGTTTTTTTTTTAAATGGGTGCACTCTCCAGTTCGCCTTACGTCAAGCTGAACAAAGAGCTTCGACGATGAGAACAAAAATCACTCGGCATTTAAACAAAAATACAGACATGGATTTAAAACCAACTGAAAGGCAGGAAAAACAAATAAAGGGATATGAAGCCTAATCAGATATATAACGGTTCGAGTTTGCTCTTGTGAGAAGGCAGAGACACACTCTCTCTTATAAGAACTGCGATGCACTGAGAAACAGCATAGAGCCTTCCACAGCAAGCTGTTCTGTTGTTTACAAAGCCAACCTGCATTTATATAGCATCTTCGTCACAGTCGAACGTCAGTAAGCCCTTCACAGAAGTGCAACCAAACGCAATTTGACCTCAAGTCACCACAAGCAGATATTAGGAGCGGTGACCAAAATAATTCTCAATGAGGTTAGATTTTAATAACAACTTAAAGAGCGAGAGAGACAGCTGGAGAGTTTTAAGAAGGGACGTTTTATGTTGTGAGCCCAAGGAAATGAAGGCACAGCGAGTGTCGCAGAGTGATTAAAATCAGGCATGCTCAAGAAGTTGGAATCAGAGGACAGCTGGGATCTTAAAGGGTTGTAGGGTTGAAGGAAGTTGTAGAGCTGGAAAGGGAAGAAGTCACAAATTTAAAACAAAGATGATAACTTTAAACTAAAGGTCCTGTCAGTTCAGGAGTAGACATATGTCAGAAGGGCTATGAGCTATTTTTTGTTAAGGAAACAAGAAAATCCACAAATTTTGGAAAATTTAAACAAAATCCTTAGATGGAAGAAATGTAGTCTGAGCAGACGAGAATTCACTAGAGAAATTTCTAGTACAGAATTATAGCTGAATCAGCAAAGATGCCTGATAATGTGGGAATAAACTGATCAGGAAAGGATGAATATGGGGAATCTTAACATTTGTGACTTATTGAAATATTAAAAAATCCTGAGAAGACTTGTCAGGGAAAAGCTTGAGAGACTAAAATTGGGAGACACAGTTTAATCGTACATAATGAGAGGTCTTGCTTTCAAACAAAGATGAGGGTTTTTTTTTATTAGAGGGTCATTCTCTTCCCCAGAAAACAGTGATGTCTGGATCATAGATCTTATTTAAGGTTCAGTTAGATTTTTGATAGATGAGGGGGTCATGGAGGAAGTCGGTGGTGCAGACAGGAAAGTGAAATTCAGATCACAACCAGATCAGCAGTGATCTTAATGATAATAGAGAGAAAGGCCAAATGGCCTGCAGCTGCTGATAGGTCTTACGTAGAGATAGAGCTTTTTTTATAAATCGTGAAAGGTTTTCACAAAAAGAACACAGAAGGCAACATTCAAAATCCTGAGGGAACATGGCAGAGTGAGTTCTGTGGAAACACAACAGCCAGAGGCAATACAAGATAATCCCCAAGAAGTGCAATAGGGAAATCAGAAAAGAAAAACTTGTCTTTGCCCACAAGGTGGTGAAAACGTGGAATGCACTCACGTAGGGAGTTGATGAAGTAAATAACACAGATGCATTTAAGAGGAGGCATGATAATGATAAGTATATGAGAGGGAAAGAAGGTTTATGTTGATAGATTTAGAGGAAAAATGATTGGAAGGAGGCTCAAATGGAACATGAACAGCAACATGGACTGGTGGAGTCACATGGTATATATCTGTGCTGTGTATCCTATGTATGACTGTGTGATATAGTCGCATTCAGATTTGTACAACCAAAGGACTTTACATTTTGCATCAGCCAGGGTCAGCATTGAGCCAATTATAGCTTATACAATATGACAGCCCTCAACAGTTTCACAACAGATGCCTTATCTTCAAGTCTTAACTTGTACTTACAGATCACTTTAAAATGTACCAAGATTACAAAGGAGCTTTCGTCAAACAAAACCCAAGACTTTATCACAGGAGAAGGTGGTGGACGCGTGATTAAAGCTTGGCCAAAGAGGCATGAAGGAGTAGAGAAAGAAGTGGAAAGATTTAGGCTTAATATCCTCAGGGTTCAAGTAGCTATAGATGGAGCCACCAATGGCATAAACTGGGGGATGAGAAAGAAGCCAGAATTAAAGGAATGTAGAGATCTTGGAAGTCTATGGAGCTGGAGCAGGAATTAAGTGGAAGGGAGGGCCATGTAGGAATTTCAAAGCCAAAATGAGAATGTGTAAATTTTTTGAACAACAGTGCCCACTGCACCACCTTCCGTTGTCAAAAAGATTATCTCACGGATTCAGAGCAAGGTTACCAAATGATGGTTACTAGAGGAGGCTACATTCACTCGAGAACCGACTAATGGTGAAACAGGATTCGACTTGATCAAAGTCCCTCACATCCATCTCATCAATTCAAAAACCAAACCGCACAGAAGGAGACCATTCAGCCCATCGTGCCTGGGCCATTGTGTCTTTAAAAGAGCAATCTTTCAAATTAGTCCCATACCACCCTGTCCTTCTCAGTGCTTTGCAAGTTCAGCTTATTCACACATTAATCCAATTTCCCTTTTAAAGTTATTACTGAATCTGCTTGCACCATATTCCAGGCAGACCATTCCAGAATATAACTGCTTTCCATATATTAAAAAAAACTTAGTTTCACCTATGTTTTATCTTGCCAATTATCTTAAATCTGTGTATCCTATGGTTACTGAGTCAACCACCAGTGGAAGCAGTTTTTCCTTATTTACTCTCATCAGAAACCATTGTAATTTTGATTACCTCCATAAAATCTCTCAGACAAGGTATAACAAACTCTCAATTTGAAGCAGTTCCTTCATGGTGAATAAATAGCATGATCTCCAGGCTGTGGCACTTGCTGGGTTCAGTCAGTTTTTTGTTATGTCTTCAGAAAAATTCAATTAAGAAAACATTGCTTGAAGACTTGGCTAAATTACTCATATGTGAAGACTGAGTCATCAAGTGCCAGGAATACTTGACCCAGTCTGCAACCACAGAGACGCTGTTACATGTGGGTTATGAGGGTGGAGAATGCCCACTCAACAACAAAACCTTGCATTTACAGAGCGCCTTTGCCATCGTAGACTGATCATCGAACAATATTTGATGCCCAACCACAGGAGATATTAGGGCAGGTGAGCGTAAACTTTGGTCAGCGAGGTCAGTTTCAAGAAATGTCTGAAAGGATGCAGAGATTTAAGGAGAAATTTTAGAGCTTCAGCCCAGAAAGCTGAAGGTCAATTTAGAATGAAGCACATGAAGCATGGACAAGAGTGGGCGGCAGGGTGGCACAGTGGTTAGCACTGCTGCCTCACAGCGCCTGAGACCCGGGTTCAATTCCTGACTGTGTGGAGTTTGCACATTCTCCCCGTGTCTGCGTGGGTTTCCTCCGGGTGCTCCGGTTTCCTCCCATAGTCCAAAGATGTGTGGGTCAGGTGAATTGGCCGTGCTAAATTGCTCGTCGTGATAGGTAAGGGGTAAATGTAGGGGTATAGGTGGGTTAGGCTTCGGCGGGTCGGTGTGGACTTGTTGGGCCGAAGGGCCTGTTTCCACACTGTAAGTAATCTAAGTAAGTAATCTAAGTAAAAGCTCGACTCTTCATTAACAACATGAGGGCTCTTCTAATAATAAGAATACAATGCTAATCAATTCAGTTGACCCAGGAAGAAAACAATTTAAATTGTTCAATCTCATTCCTATGCGTACATAATGCACAGAATCACAGAACTGTTATGGTGTGCCTGGAGGCTATTCAGCCCATTGTGCCTGCAGCAGCTCTTTAGATCAGCATGATTGCCTAGTGTCGAGGGTGTCGCGTTGGAAAAGCACAGCAGGTCAGGCAGCAGCCGAAGAGCAGGAAAATCGGCGTTTCGGGCAAAAGCCCTTCATTCCTGAAGAAGGGCTTTTGCCCGAAACGTCGATTTTCCTGCTCCTCGGATGCTGCCTGACTTGCTGTGTTTTTCCAACACCACACTCTCGACTCTAACCTCTAGCATCTGCAGTGCTCACTTTCGCCTATGATTACCTAGTACCAATCTTGGGCCCCTTGGGAAAAGGGGGAGATTCTGGTGGGATGGACAGTGATTGTTTTGCAGAGAATGGAGCAGCCTCTGTTATTCCTAGAGATTTTAATAAAAATGTTCCTGACTTCTTTCTCTCTTAATCCAATCTTTATCTCTCTTTATTTTTCATTCTGTACCTAACTGTGTGAATGTTGGCTCTAATTCACTTGTTTCTTTGCCATCCCTCTATTTGTTTTTCAATCCTTAAGTATAGTTTCATTAAGGAGATAAGATTATTGGTCACCTTTTTCACCAGGGTATCAGAAGTCCTTACCGAGTCTTTATAACAGAAATTAGATTACACTAAAACAAAACAAATAGGAGCAGTATGCCATACGGCAGTCTGATTTGAGGTCAACTTCCTGCACACTTTTAAATCCCTTGATCCTCTAAGAATCAAAATTGTCTAGCTCAGCCTCAAAAACATTCAATGGTTCGATATTATAACCCTCTGAGGGTAGAGAATACTGAAAATTTGAGTGAAGACATTTCTCCTCCTCTGAGTCCTAAAGGATTGGCTGGATCCAAAGATTTTTTAAAAATTCATTGTTCATGGCGCATGGGCATCGCTCACTGGGCCAGAATTCTTTTCCATTCCTAACTGCCCAGAGGAATGTTAAGAGTCAACTACATTGCTGTGGGTCCAGTGTAGGCCAGACCAGATAAGGATGTCAGATTTTCTTCCCTGTCAGACATTAGTGAACCAGATAAGTTTTGACAACAATCAACAGCGGTTACACGTTACAATAATACAGTGGCATGGTGGCTCAGTGGTCAGAACTGCTGTCTCACTACATCGGGGACCCGGGTTTGATTCCACCCTCGGGTGACTGACTGCATCGTGTTTGCACATTCTCCCCATGTTTGCACAAGTTTCCTCTGGGTGCTCTAGTGTTCTCCCACAGTCCAGGATGTGCAGGTTAGGGTGGATTGGCCATGCTAAATTGTCCCATAGTGTCAAGGTATGTGCAGGCTAGATGGATTAGCCATGGAAAATACAAGGATAGGATAGTGGGGGGGTCAGTCTGGGTGGGATACAAATGGGATTACAATAGTTAGATGGTTGTTTTTGACACAATGGGCCGAACACCCATTTTTCTGTGCTTTCGATCCCTATGACTTTATACCAGACGTTAGCAAGATCTAGCCCATAAACTGGAATGATTTTACATGATGAACCAGCTCAAGTCATGGTTCAATTCTACTGAAGGAACAAATAGATAAGGAGCTGCTTCATTTGCAATGACAATAACACCACCATCACAGCAGCAATTCCTCTCCACTTCACAGGGAAGTAACCATTCCACAAGGGACTCAGTAAGAGACAACATGACAGCTGCTGTATGTACTTTAGCCCCAGCCCAATTGTTCTGCACCCACTTCACAGTTTGAGGCCACCTATTGCAATTAAATAGAACCTAAATCTACAAAACTCCCCACCTCCCTTCAAATATCTTGCAAACCCGAAAAGAAACATATTTTAACTCCCGCAAGTAGTGATTTATCAGGTATTCTGCTTGACACATTGTTCTTCAATTTTTACTGCAAATATCTGCAAAGTAGGAAACCTGGTATTTTTGTGGCACTTATCACAGCCACAAGCTGTCCCAAAGTGCACAATGAAGTACTTTGCATGTCCTCATAGTGTAATGTGAGAAACATGCTGCCCATCTGCACATAGACAGCTCCCATAAACAGCAAGGTAATAACAGCCACATCATTTGTGTAAGTATCAGTGGTCAAGAATCCGAGTTTCTCTAGCATTCTTGGTGTTTGTCACTGGAGATAAATCTGCTGTTCTTCAAAATAATATCCACGTGATCATCAGCACCATCCATGAGGCAGGTCAGGCCTTGGTTTAATGTGGGATCTGAAAGATGGCACCTCTGATAGTGCAGCACCCCCTCAGGCCTGGGGCTGGAATAGCCAGCCTGGATAATGTCCTTACGAATTTGGCATGAGACTTAAATACACAGGCTTCTAACTCAGATAACAGATTGCTTACAATTGAGCTGATTGCACCATTTATTTTTTGTTCACTTAGAGGATGTGGGCGTTACTTGGGACGGCATGGTGACTCAGTGATTAGCACTGCTGCCTCACAGTGCCAGGGACCCAAGTTCGATTCCAGCCTCGGGCAACTGTCTATGTGGAGTTTGCACGTTCTCCCCGTGTCTGCATGGGTTTCCTCCGGGTGGGCCGGTTTCCTCCCACAGTCCAAAGATATGCAGGTTAGGTGAACTGGCCATACTAAATTGTCTGTAGTGTTCAAGGTTGCGTAGGTTAGATGCACTAGTCTGAGGCAAATTAGGGTAGGGGGAATGGGTCTGGGTGGGTTACACTTCAGAGGGTCGGTGTGGACTTGTTGGGCCGAAGGGCCTGTTTCCACACTGTAGGGAATCTATGATACTGATGAGGTCAGCGTTTAGTGCCCATCTCTAATTGCCTTGGAGAAGACAGTGGGGAGCTTCTTCCTTAAACAGCTGCTTCCTTAAACAGTGCAGCTAGGAAGGGAGTTCCAGAATTTTGAACCGGGGCAGTAAAGGAAGAGCAACATGGTTCAAATTGAAGAGGAACTTGAAGGGCTAGAGCTCCCATGCACTTACTGCCCTTGTCCTTCCAGATGGTCAAAATTGGGGATTTAGAGGAACCTGGGCGAGTTACTGCAGTGTATCTTGTAGATGGTGTACACTGCTGTCACTGTGTGTCAGTGGTGGAGGGAGTGAATGTTGAAGATGGTGGATGGGGTGCCAATCAATTATGGAGGTGAAGGGCTGGGCCCCGTAATTCAAACCAAATTAATTCTCAGTTGACATCCGCACATACCACCAGAGTACGGTGACAAACTGCCAGCAACCAGCCCCATCCCCCCAACCCCAAGCTACCCTCAGGTAACTGTGCCAGCTCTGACCGAGTTCATTCACATCACGCATTCGGGTGGCAATCACAGAAGTGTTTTATTTGACACTGGAGCAAGAGGATAATGGAAGAGTTTGGTCTTCGTAAATGAGTTGGCGACATCTTTTCTTTTCATGCATGTGCCTGTACTGGCTGTGGCATCGCTGGAGGCACTCTCCACTCTCACTCACAAGGTAGCTGCTTCAAGTCCTGTGCCAGGACTGGAGTACACTACTTTGACTGACACTTCACAACAGAATTGCTTTTGCATCAAGTAATACTTATGATGAGAATTTAAACCAAGCCAATGTCTGATCTCTTGTGTGATTACAAAAGATGCAATAACCGTATTTTGAAGTAGACTGAGATGCTGCCTAACCTGCTGTGCTGAGACCATTCTCTCCAATGTCCTGAGCCAATATTTATTCATTAGTAAAAGGAGCCTAAAAAAAAATTATCTGGTCATTACTACGTTGTTATTTGTGGGGGCTTACTGGTGTAAACTGGCTGCCACTTACCACATTTCCCACGTTACAACAGCTACGCTTTTAAAGGTAGTTAAATAAGGCACTTTGGAATAGTCTACAGGCTTCTTCCCTATCTCTTCAATTTTATCCATGTTTATTTAGTGTGAGAAATCAGATCTTGCGACTGATAATCAGAAGATCCTCACCTCTACTCAACGTAGCACCGTTTTCCTTATAGTCGAGAATCTCCGCATCTTTCCTTTCCAAAAGCATCATCAGGTCCAGAGTCTGTCTGTGCAAAGCCTGCATCATATTCAGCAATGGGCAGATCATATGATGAGATACCTAGAGGTGGCACAGAGGGATGAAAGGGGTAACATTACAAGTCTATCAACGTTATCTGACCATGTAAGAGCTAAACATGGTGCAATGATGCCCAGTGCAGAATTGTTCAAATTTTTTGAAAACTTGTTACATTCCTCATTAACATTAACAGAACTGAAGCACAATGTAGGCCATTCATCCCATTAGACCAATCCTGGTTCTCATAGAACTATTCCTAGTTAGTCCCATTTCCCTCAGCTTTCCTCTTGGGATATAAATACCAGTGGCAAGACAATACTTATTACTATTGAAGTCACCTCTCAGAAAGGTGGTTGAGGGACACCATCTTGAAGCACTGTAGTCTCATATGGTCCGAGATATCACAAAGAACAGTGAGGTAAGGAGTTCCAGAACTTTGAACTAGTGACAATAAAGAAACAGCCAATATATTTTCATTCAAGCAACCCTTGGCATACAAAGTCTCTCTGTTCTTTGAGGGGTGATCTGTTTTAAGGTAGTGAGTTTAAAAGGCATTTCTTCATTATGGAGCACAATAGTTGGGACATGTCAATGTTTCCTCTGTGTTTTCTGTGTCAGACGTTACTCAGTTGGTGACACTTTCACCTCTGAGTCAGAGGTTCAGAAACTCCAGAACGTGAGCATAAAAATTAACAGTAGTACATCCTTTTAGGTGAGACATTTAATTGCTTTTAAGCGAACGGACGGCACAACCACTGTTTGGAACAGCAGCAATGGAGTGATTTCTGGTGTATTAACTACCTGGAAGGTTATGTGGTCGTCACATTGCTGTTTGGGGATCCCCAAGTCAACTTATGAAGAACACACCAGACAAGAATGGTTTAACAGAGATTGTTTGTTGTTTACCACTGAGCTTACATTTCCACTTAAAACAATTATCCCTCACCCCAGTGCTGATAATACATAGAATCGTTACAGGGTGGAGGCAGGCCATTCGGCCCATTGAGTCCACACTGCCCCTCCAAAGAGCATCACACGCCGACCCATCCAAACTATCCTTTCCCTGTAAACCTGTATTTTCCTGGACACCAGGGGCAATTTAGCATGGCAAATCAACCCAACCTGCATATCTTTGGACTGTGGGAAAAAATAGGAGCACCAACGAGGAGAATGTGCAAATTCCACACAGACAGTCACTTGAGACGAGAATCGAACCCAGGTCCCTGGTGCTGTGAGACAGCAGTGTTAAGCAATGAGCCACTGTGCCACTTGGACTGGATCTTCGATAACCATACATCCAAGTACTCTCTTGATAAAGCTGAAAATGTGTTGCTGAAAAAGCACAGCAGGTCAGGCAGCATCCAGGGAACAGGGGATTCGACGTTTCGGGCATAAGCCCTTCTTCAGGAAGTTGAACAAAACAAAACAGATGCTTTACAGACAGGAAAGTGTGAGATATAAGGAGAGGCTGGAGCTTTATCCCCTGGAGCTTTGGAGGCTGAGAGGTGACTATGTACAGGTTTATAAAATCATGAGGGGCATAGATAAGGTGAATAGCCAAGGTCTTTTTCCCAGGGTAGGGGAGTCCAAAACTAGAGGGCTTATGTTTAAGATGAGAGAAGAAAAGATTTAAAAAGGTCCCTTGTGGCATTGTTTTCATACAGAGGGTGATGCGATTATGGAACATGCTGCTAGAGGAAGTGGTAGAGGTGGATATAATTACAACATTTAAAAGACAATGGACAGCTTCATGGATAGGAAAGGTTTCAAAGGATAAGTGCAGGCAAATAGGACAAGTTCCACTTGGGAAATCTGGTCAGCGCAGGCATGTTGGGTCAAAGAGTCTGTTTTCATGCTGTATGAAAATAAGATAGTCTCAGGTGGGATACTACAAGATAACTCAGAATTTCTAAAGAAGCTTAGAGAACATTTCAATTAAAATGTCGTTGTAAGGTGTATTAATGCATTTCAGCACCCCGCGGTGCCAATTGTTATGAAAATTATACATTAGCAAGCCTTGAGAAGATTTGTAGCTCAGTTGAGGTTCTGGATGTAGGCTTGCTCACTGAGCTGGAAGGTTCATTTTCAGATGTGTCGTCACCCTACTAGGAAACATCCTCAGTGAGCCTCTGGACAAAATACTGTTGGTGTTTCCTGCTTTCTAGTTACATATTTGTGTTTCCTTGAGTTGGTGATGTCTTTCCTATGGTGATATCATTTCCTGTTCTTTTTCTCAGGGGGTGGTAAATGGGGTCAAAGTCAATGTGCTTGTTGATCGAATTCTGGTTGGAATGCCATGCCTGTAGGAATTCTCATGCATGTCTCTGTTTGGCTTGTCCTAGGATGGATGTGTTGTCCCAGTCGAAGTGGTGTCCTTCCTTATCTGTGTGTAAGGATACTAGAGAGAGAGGGTCATGTCATTTTGTGGCTAGTTGATGTTCATGTATCATGGTGGCTAGTTTCCTGCCTGTTTGTCCAATGTGGTGTTTGTTACAGTTTTTGCTCGGTATTTTGTTAATGACATTAGTTTTGCTAGTTGTCTGTATAGGATCTTTCAAGTTCATTAGCTGCTGTTTTAGTGTGTTGGTGGGTTTGTGGGCTACCGTGATGTCAAAGGGTCTGAGTAGTCTGGCAATAATTTCCGAGATGTCTTTGATGTAGAGGAGAGTGGCTAGGGTTTCTGGACTCATTTTGTCTGCTTGTTTGGGTTTATTGCTGAGAAATCGGCGGACTGTATTCATCGGGTACTCGTTCATTTTGAATACACTGTATAGATGATTTTCCTCTGCTCTGTGTAGTTCCTCTGCTCTGCAGTGTGTGTTGGCTCATTGAAATGATGTTCTGATGTAGTTTCGTTTGTGGGTGTTGGGATGATTGCTTCTACAGTTCAGTATTTGGTCCGCATGTCTGGTTTTCCTGTAGACTCTTGTTTGAAGTTGCCCATTGGCTGTTCGCTCTACTGTGACATCTAGGAATGGTAGTTTGTTGTTGTTTTCCTCCTCTCTAGTGAGGCATAAAATTCACAGAGTGGGGGAATCGAGTCCCAGAGCAGGGGCTGGAGCAGAGGGAAATGAGTGCCGGCGCGGGTGGGCGGGGGGCTGAAATCGAACTCTGGAGCAGGGGGGATCAAGCCACGGAGCTGGGAAATCAAGTCTCGGAGCGGAGAAATCGAGTCCCGGAGCGGGGGAGATTGAGTGCCGAACAGGGGGAATTGAGTCCCGGAGCAGGATCCAGCACAGGGAAGCAAATCCCAGAGCAGGAGCCGGAACAGGGGAACTGAGTCCAAGAGCAGGGGCCAGTGCGTGGGAATCGAGATTCTAAGTGAAGGCCTGCACGGGGAATCAAGTCTGGAAGAAGACGTACCTTGGAGCAGCTATGAGCCAGTGCGGAGCAGACTGGAGTCTAGGAGCAGAGCAGGGACAGTTGTTGGACTGGGGTCTGACATGGGCGATCAGACCACATGTGATAGTAATGTCTATCCTTTTAACGGTCACATTTCTAATTTATACGATGAATCATTGTATAATCAAAGTAATGCAACTACTTTTCTTTTATTCCTCTTTTTGTATCTTAGTTTTATAGCTAGATATTTTGTACCAAAGATGGCACCATGAGAGACAACTTTGTAAAACCTTTCCATGTACTCCTGTACTTGAGTACACGTGTCAATAAAAGGTATTCTAATTCGAATGAGGACCATCTCAACAAACCCCATGCACAGGAACCATTGAACTGCTTTCTCAGTCTTCCCCTCCACCCACAACACGCAGGTTTGCTTGTGTATGGAGCAGGGGAGTTTGTAAGGGGGTTAGAGTTCAACTAGTAGAGTCAAATTCCAATGGCTCACATTTGTTCAACTTGCAGATAGATTCTAATCATTTGCAATAAACAATCAATCATTATGGGAGGGGATGACCCAGTGGCATTATTGCCGGACTATTAACCCAGAAACCAGGGGGCCGGGGTTCAAATCTTCCCACAGCAGCTGGTGGAATTCAAATTCAACAAAAATAA
Organism: Hemiscyllium ocellatum; assembly: GCF_020745735.1. Lineage (NCBI taxonomy): Eukaryota > Metazoa > Chordata > Chondrichthyes > Orectolobiformes > Hemiscylliidae > Hemiscyllium > Hemiscyllium ocellatum. The sequence continues at coordinate 9,488,354 of NC_083407.1, read as the reverse complement.
AACCTGGAATTTTGAATTTATTGATAACCATGACACAATTGTCAATTGTCAGAAAAACCCCACGGCTCACCAATATACTTTAGGGAAGGAAATCTCGTCACCGTCACCTGGTCTGACCTACATGTGACTCCAGACCCACAGCAATGTGACTCTCTCAAATGGCCTAGCAAGCTATTCAGTTATATCAATTGTTACGCAGTCTCAGTTTAGCAGTGACCGAGGAACCAGAAAAGACAATCCTGTCGACCCTGCAAAGTCCCCCTTACTAACATATGGGAACTCATGCCAAAATTTGGAGAGCTATCTCACAGATTAGTCAAGCAACAGGCTGAAACAGTCACTCACGGAATCATACCTGACAGAAAATATGACACCATCACTATCCTGGGATATGTCCTGTTTGAGCAGCAGCATAGACCCAACAAAGATGGCAGCCCAATAGTATACAGTTGAGAGGGAGTTTCCCTGGGAGTTCTTAATATGGACTCCAAACCTGATGAAATTCTCATGGCTTCAGGTTAAACATGGGTAAGAAAGCCTCCTGCTGATTGCCATGTACCACCCTGTCTCAGTTGATGGATCAGCGCTACTGCATGTTGAACAACACTTGAAGAAGTACAAAGTGGTGGGGTCTCAAAATGTATAAGACTGGCTGAGCTGGTTGGGTCCTAAAAGACATAGCTGTCAGACTGTGTCTGCAGCAGATGGTGAGGGAGCCAACTAGAGAGAAAAACATACCTGACTTCTACATCACCAATCTGCCAGCTAAATTTTCATGACAGTCCTTGTTGAAACAAAGTCCCATCTTCACATTGAGAATACCTTCCATCTTGTGTGGCACTATCACTGTGCTAAATGGGATGGATTTTGATCAGATCTAGCATCGAAAGAATAGACATCCATGAGGTGCTGTGAGCCATCAACAGGAGCAGACTTGCTTTCCACCACAATCTGCAACCTCATAGCCTGGCATTACTCCCATCAACCATTACCCTCAAACCAGGGGATCAACCCCGGTTCAATGGAGAGTGTAGGAGGGCATACCAGGAGTAGCACCAGGTATACCTGATAAAGCTACCAAAGAAGGACTGCTTGCATGTCAAACACCATAAGCAGCAAGTAATAGCTGGAGCTAAACAATCCCACTAGTGTATTAGATCTAATCTCTGCAGTATGGTTACATCCAGTTGTAAATGGTGGTGGATGCTTAAACAAGTCACTCAAGGAGAAGATTCAACAAATGTCCCCACATTCTTTGATGGAAGAGCCCAGGACATCAGTGCAAAAGGTAACGCAAGTATTTTCGGCCAGAAATGCCAATTGGATGATTCATCTCGGCCTCCTCCAGTGGTCCCCAGCAACACAGATACCAATCTTCAGCTAATTCCATTCACTCCACATGATATCAAGAAATGGTTCAGTACAGTTACAACACTGACATCTACCTGACAATATGAAAAGTTGCCCAGGTATATCCCGAATACAAAAAGCAGGACAAATCCAACCTGGCCAATTACCGCCCTATCAGTCTACTCTCAGCCATCAGTAGTGTGATGGAAGATGTCATCAACAGTGCTATCAAGCAGTACCTACTCAGCAATAACTTGCTCAGTGATGCCCAGTTTGGGTTCCCCCATGGCCACTCAGCTCCTGACCTCATTACAGCCTTGGTTCAAACATGGACAAAAGAGCTGAGTTCCAGAGGGGAGGGGAGAGGGACAGTTCTTGACACAAAGGCCACATTTGACCAAGTTTGGAATTAATGGGTATCGAGGATAAACTCTCCGCTGGTTGGAGTCATACCTGACACATAGGAAGATGGTTGTAGTTGTTGGAGGTCAGTCAGCTCAGCTCCAGCACATCTATGGAGGGTAGTGTTCGAGGTTGAACTATCTTCAGCTGCTTCAATAACCTTCCCGCCATCATAAGATCAGAAGTGGGGGTGTTTGCTGACGATTGCACAATGTTCAGCAATATTCAAGATTATTCAGATGCTGAAACAGTCCATATTCAAGATCAGTGGCAAGTCACATTCACACCACACAAATCTCAGGCTATGACCATCTCCAATAAGAGACATTCTAATCACTGCCCCTTAGCATTCAATGTCGTTACCATCACTGAATACCATGCCAACAAGATCCAGGGGGTTATCATTAACCAGACACTCAACTGGACACACCACTTAAATACAGTGACTAACAACAGCACGGCAGAAATACTACCAGGAGTAACTCACCTCCTGGCCTCCCAAAGCCTGTCCACCATGTATAAGACACATCAGGAGTGTGATGGAATACTCCCCACTTGCTTGGATGAGTTCAGCACCAACAACATTCAAGAGGCTTGTCACCATCCAGGCCAAAAGTGCCACTTGATTGGCACCACATCCACAAGCATTCACTCCTCCAGAGACAGAGACACTCATGATGCATCAAATGTAATTTACAACTGGATTTCTGGTGATACTATTTCAACATTATCAGTCATGCTGCACTGAATATGTTTAATGTGGAAATTAGCCAGGCAGGTAAAGAAAGGTTGGAAATGCCATCTTTGGTGTGCACCAATTTGGCTGATTTAAAATGTGATCATAAGTACAGCTGCTATTCTTAGCCTCAGTATGTTGGAGATATGGATAGGGTGGCTTTTGTTTTGCTGGGTATGGTTATCCTGGAGAAACATACTTCCTGATGAAGGGCTTATGCCCGAAATGTCGACATTCCTGTTCCTCAAATGTTCCTGACCTGCTTTGCTTTTCCAGCGCCACACTTTTAGAAGTCGGACTTCTTCAGCATCTGCAGTCCTCACTTTCTCCTAAAAATACTTCCCCTGTCAGGCTGTCCGAGTACTGTGATGCTCCAAATGGGCAAATAGTCTCCTCACGATTTACGTGCAAATGATATCCTGGTATCCAGGTATATTCTGGCACAGTATAGTGGCTCAGTGCTTAGCACTGCTGCCTCTCAGTGTAAGCGCCTTGGGTATGATTCCACCATCTGTGTTGAGTTTGCATATTATGCCAGTGTCTGCTTGAGTTTCCACTGGGTGCTCTGATTTCCTCCCACAGTTCAAAGATGCGCAGGTTAGGTGGATTGGCCACGCTAAATTACCCACAGTGTCCTGGGATATGTAGGCTGGGTGGGTTAGCCATTGCAAATATGGGGTTATGGGAACAAGGTGGGAGCTGGTTCTTAGGAGGTTTTTCTTCAGAGGATTGGTGTGGACTCGATGGACAGAATGGCCTCTTTCTTCACTGTAGGGATTGGACGATTTTCTACAAGACAACATTTTCCAAAAAAAGCTAAGATAACAAAAGCAGACAAAATCAAAGAGAGTCAAATTTTAGTGAGCGGCGTAATGTAGTGATGTTAGATCATGAGAGAGAATCAGAATTTTCTAGAAGCAGAATAGGAGCAAGAACAAACTAGAGAAAATCAGCCAGCTAGGCAGAGACTGTGGTGAGAAACAGAGCTAATCACAGATTCCCTACAGTGTGGAAACAGGCCATTTGGCCCAACAAGTGCACACCGACCCTCCAAAGAGTAAACCACCCAGACCTATTCCCCTACCCTATTACTCTACATTTACCCCTGACTAATGCACGTAAGCCACACATCCCCGAACACTTTGGGCAATTTAACATGGCCAATCCACCGTAACCCGTACCTCTTTGGACTGTGGGAGGAAACCAGAGCACCCAGAGGAAACCCACGAAGACACGGGGAGAATGTGCAAACTCCACACAGACAGTCGCCTGAGGCTGGAATCAAACCCAGGTCCCTGGTGCTGTGAGGCAGCAGTGCTAACCACTGAGCCACCACGCTGCCCTCTGCCTCATATTTCAGTCAGATGACTTATCTTCACTTCTGATGACAGGTTATTGACCTAAAATGTTAACTCTGTTTCACTCTCTCTCCCCCAACAAGATGCAGCCTGACCTGCTGAGTTTCTCCAGCCGTTTTCTGGCTCTTATTTCAGATTTTCAGTATCTTCAGTATTTTGCTTTTGAGGAGAAGTGGAACAGTGTTCAGACACCGTAACATGAAATCACTCACTAGCATGCTTATAAAACAAAATACATAAATGTGAAGCAAGGTGCAGCTGGCCGACGAGAATGAATAATTATGAGGTTTTTGGCAGCAAATAAACTGAGGTTTATAAAAGACTCTCAAAATCAAATAACGTGAAGTTTCACATTTTTTAGTATTTGGTCACTTCAGTCCCAGGTTCCTCAAAACCCAGCGTCGGCTGCAATCTTTCTGTTGGATGTGGTCAGTCTCCGGGGCCTCAATGACCACACGAGTCTGGATGAAACACAGCCAATGGTACAACACGCCTCCTCCTCATGGGCGGCGCCGCAAGTTAATATCTTGCCACCGATCTCCCTCAATGTTGACCAACAGTGTTGGCCGTGGCTTGGTGGGTAACTCTCTCGCCTCTGAGTCAGAGGTTTGTGGGTTCAAGTTCGATTCCAGAGACTTGGACTCAAAGTCCAGGCCAATGCCATGCTGAGGGAGTGCAGCACTGACATGGACTTGTATGAGATTTTACACCAGGACACTGTCAGCCCTCTCAGATGAATACGAAGAATGTTATGTTGCTGTTATCTAGGAGTTTGCCAGATGCATAAATCAATATTTATCCCTCAATCCATGGCTCTTTTTTAAAAAAATTTTGATCCGATCGCTATCACATTGTGGGATTCTCCTGTGCGCAAACTGGCTGTTGTATTTCCTACATGACAACAGCAACACCTCAGGAGTGCTTTGGTGGCTTTAAAATGTTTTGAGTTTGTGGGAAGCCACTTGCCTCAAAAGTAAGCTTAGGAGCTGAACTTGGCTACTTAGACATCTATCATTTAATTTTGAACATGGTTGATGAGGTTGAGAATTGGGTTTAATTGCACCTGGTACAACACTGAGGAAAACAGTTGACTGCAAAGTTCCTTTGGGGCTCATTTAATGTAGCCATCCATTCCTTCGCAAATAAAACACCTACTTGCTCTTGTACTTTGGGTTACTTGGATCTTGAAAAGCAATTGTTCCTTTACAGCTGGGGCAGCATGGTGGCTAACACTGCTGCCTCACAGCGCCAGGGACCCGAGTTCAATTCCCGCTTCGGACGACTGTCTGTGTAGAGTTTGCACACTCTCCCAGTGTCTGCATGGATTTCCTCTGGGTGCTTTAGTTTCCTCCCACAATCCATAGATGTGCAGGTTAGGTGAATTGGCCAGGCTAAATTGTCCATAGTGTTCAGAGATGTGTAGGTTAGATGCATTAGTCATGGTAAATGTAGAGTAATAGGGTAGGGGAATGGGCCTGCGCAGTTTACTCTTCGTAGGGTCAGTGTGGACTTGTTGGGCCAAATGGCCTGTTTCCACACTGTAGGGATTTAATTTGATTATATTCTAAGTCAACGAGTTGACCCTCTTTGGTATTCCTCATTTTTCCATGACTGATGGCCACGCTTTCAGTTTCCTCAGACTTAAGCCGTGGAACCTGCAACTCTTTCTTGCAACCTCATCACCTCTCAATCTCTGCCCTCCATTTCCAAGACAATCTTTAAACTGATCTCTTTGAACAAGCATCTTGGGCATTATAGCGTGTGGTAGAGAGGAGTGGGGTGGTGCTTGGTAATTTTTTTGTCTGACGGTGTCCTTGTGAAGGAATCTGGGAGGGTTCAGTCATTAAGAGGTGCTATATAAGTGTAGATGGTCATAGATTTAGCATTAGATTATACTCCAGAGTATAGGGAAGTCACCATTTCCATTATCACAGCCAGGTGTATGCCAGCAGCAAACCAAAGACTTTCAAGCAGCCAACTCGCACAGATCTGCTGTCTTTCAATCAGGATCATTTTCCAACCAACCTTATTGCTGTTCACTATGAATTTGACATTCTTGCATTTAGCCTGATCAATGCAAGACAAAAGGTTTAATGGTATGTCTCGTTTTTCAGCTAGTCTGAATTTTGTACGACTGAGCTACTGTATGGTTTTTACAATCCAAGATCGGGAGGTTTGAACTCAAATTCTGAGTGAGTGTTGGTCATCTGCAAACATGACCACTGTAGAATATCACTGCAAGGAGTGCTTCCATAGGAACGTAGGAGCCATTCAGCTTATTGAACTTGTTCTGCCATTCAGGCTTGTGGTTGGTCACCCTATTCTAAGCCTTTCACCCACAAAATCTCCAAATCTCTTTACGTCATTGGTAATTTAAAAACCTATATCTTTACTCAATGACAGACTTCACAAGTTTTCTGAGTTAAAAAAAAACACATCTTGGTCCCTTAAGTTTAAAATTGTGCCCTCTGATTATAGAACTCTCAAATGGGGAATACTTCTTATCTGCTTCTGTTCTTTCAAAGAACTCTAGAGAATATGGGCCCAATTTTCCCCAGTTTCTCTTCACAGGGCAGTCCTTCCATCCAGGGAACAAGTCTAGTGAACCTTCAGTGCACTTCCTCTATGGCAATGACATCTCTCCTGAAATGAGGAGACAGAAGCGCTCCACAGTATGACACAGGCAATACTCCAAGTCCCTGTACAACTGAAGTCAAGGGTGTAGTGCTGGGAAAGTACAGCAGGTCAAGCAGCATCCATGGACTACACTCTCAACTCTGATCTGCAGTCCTCACTTTCTCCTCTGTAAAATGGAAGCACGACCTAACAGTATTGTATGAAAGTTCTCTTGCAATAAAAGTTAACATTAACATTCTTAATTGTTTGCTCCATTTTCATGTTAGTCTTCAGTGACTTATTTGATGGGGATACCTAGATCTTTCTTGTACACTTTTGAACCTCTGTTTAAGAAATACTCTGTGCATCTGCTTTTCCTACCTATGCAGACATGGTGGGGCAAAGGACCATTAGAATTCTCTGCTCAAGGTGGATAACCTCACATTTGTCCTCATTACATTCCATCTGCCATGCTCCTGCGCACTCAATAACTGTGCCTAAATCCTCCTGCATGTCAATTCACTATCACGTGTACTGCTACCACGGGTGAGACAATAACCATAGCCTGCTTCTGTTCAGTATTTGGTCACCAGCTGCTCTAGAAAACTCATTGACAAGTAACAAAAAGCAGAAGCAAAATAACTAAATATTTCCTGTACAGGGTGTTGGTGAGGTCACACCTGGAGTACTGTGTACAGTTTGGAAGGCTGATTCCTGGACAAAGGGATTGACTTATTGAGAATGGCTGAATAGGGTAAACCTTAATTCCTTTGAGTTTAGAATAATGAGGCATGATCATACTGAAACACACCAAATTCTAAGGGGCTTGACAGGGTAGTTGTTGAGAAGATGTTTCCACTAGGGTGGAATCTTGAACTAGGGTCATAGTTACAGAATAACACTTGCTTCAACTGAGAATATCTTCAGTCGGAAAGTATGGAATGTCTGGAATTCTCTGGCCCAGAGAGTTTGAGAGGCTAGATCACTGAAAGTATTCAAGGAGGTCAAAAGATCTTTGGAATAGAGGAACTGAGGGCTCTGAGGAGTTGGCATAAAAGAGGAGTCAAAGACAGATCAGCCACGACCTTATAGAATGACAGAGTAGGCCGGAGGGCCTGAATGGCCTACTCCTGACCCTTATGTTCAACATTCCGATGGTCTTTGCATCCTCACTCTGATTCCCCTGTCCTCAGCCTCCAACAACATTTCAATGAAACAAAAGGAACAATACCTCAATTTTCCATTTGATACTTCGCAGCCGCCTGGGCTCAACACAGAGACAGCTTAAGATTACTCTATAACCTCTGAATGATTGAACAGTTTACAGCACTGAGGGATGACATTTGCTCTGTTGAGCACAGTCCAGTTCTCTGCGAAAGAAATGCAGCTAGTCTCACTCTCCCAGCCCTTTTCCCACGCCCTGCATTTTCTTTCCAATCAGGGGCTTATCAATTCCCTTTCCAAAATCACAACAGAATCTGACTCCACCACACCCAAGGGTCGTGCATTCCAGGTTATAACCGATGACTGCATAAAAATACACTTTGCTTGCGTTGCCATTGCTTCTTTTGCCAATACCCTAAAACAATGCCTTTTGATTCCCCCATTGGTGGAAGGATCAAGGACCAGTCTTTCCCCATCTCCCCTAAACAGAGCACCTCATAGTTCCGAACTTCTCTATCAAGTCTCCTGAAGAGAATATTGAGAGGTGAAGAATTCAATTCAGGTCAAATAGCAACCTTTTCAACTTGCGAAGACTGAAAACTTGCACAAACGTTAATAAACAGCTGGTCGGTGAACTCTGTTTTAGGTTTCATAACATATACTCTAGAGGCCATTTAGTTTCTTGTTGATCACTTTGCCCTAGCCTCATATCACTTAGGCCTCGCAATAAATCTTAACATGACAGGGATTTTGTATCAACTCACCCCTGGTCATATACTCCAAGACCTCACGGTCATGATCAAAACAACACACCCTCTTCAGTATTCTCTCCAAGAATACTACACTCAGTACAAAACTCAACCATCACCTGGCAAAAGTTCACCATTTGACGAGATTTTGAAGCCTTAGTGGGAGACGGTGGTATTGTGGTAATGTCCCTGGATTAGCAAACCCGAGGCCCAAGGTAATGCTCGAGGGACACAAGGTGAAATATGGTGGATGGTGGATTTGAATCCAATTCGTAAATCTGGAATTATAAATTAATCTCAATAATGGTGGCCATGAGAACTCCCAACAATTGTACAAATGTACTTGGCTCACAAAATGTCATTTGCAGAAGAAAGTCCGCCATCCTTACTTGGTCTGGCCTACATATGACTTCAGACCCACAGCAATGTGGCCAACTCTGCAAACCATTCAATCCAAGCATAATGAGGATGGGCAACAAATACCAATTACACCTAACATCCCATGAAAGTATAGAGAGAAAAACATTCTGGGTCTATAGTAACCAGGGAGACCCCACTCTGGGCTTACTATAACCAGGGAGACCCCACTCTGGGTCTACTGTAACCAGGGAGTCCCCACTCTGGGTCTACTGTAAACAGGGAGACTCCACTCTGGGTCTACAGTAAACAGGGAGACCCCAATCTGGGTCTACTGTAACTAGGGAGACCCCAATCTGGGTTTACTGTAACCAGAGAGACCCCACTCCGGGTCTACTGTAATCAGGGAGACCCCACTCTGGGTCTGCTGTCACCATGGAGTCCCCACTCTGGGTCTACAGTAACCAGGGAGACCCCACTCTGGGCTTACCATAACCAGGGAGACCCCACTCTGGGTCTACATTAACCAGGGAGCCCCCACTCTGGGTCTACTGTAACCAGGGAGCCCCCACTCTGGGTCTACTGTGACCAGGGAGCCCCCACTCTGGGTCTACTGTGACCAGGGAGCCCCCACTCTGGGTCTACTGTGACCAGGGAGCCCCCACTCTGGGTCTACTGTGACCAGGGAGCCCCCACTCTGGGTCTACTGTGACCAGGGAGCCCCCACTCTGGGTCTACTGTGACCAGGGAGCCCCCACTCTGGGTCTACTGTACAGCACAGAAACAGACCCTTCTGTCCAATTCTAACCAGGCATTCTAACTTAATTTAGTCCCATTTGCCACCATTTGGTCCATATTTTTCTAAATCCTTCCTACTTTCTCCGGCAGCTCATTTCATACATGCACTTCTTATGTGCGTGATACCTACAGGCATCATGATTTGGAGGTGTTGGTGTTGGACTGGGGTGGACAAAGTTAAAAATCACACAACACCAGGATATTGTCCAACAGGTTTATTTGGAAGCACCAGCTTTCAGAGTGCTGCTTCTTCATCAGGTGGTTGTCTTCATCAGGTGATTCCAAATGAACCTGTTGGACTATAACCTGGTGTGGTGTGATTTTTAACTACAGGCATCACATAAAGCAACAAAGGGACATCCAGTCTTCACTGCCTGAGAAGTACCTGTAACAAAAGCAGCACAAAGTATGCCAAGGTTTTTGCAAAGTGTTACCTACCTGGCATCAAACGCATGCTCATCAGAGCTCAGCTTTGCTGTGTCGGACATGTGTTTTGGACAGAGGAATCCCAAATATAGAATCCCACAGCTATATGAGCACAGGAATATACACCACAGACAATCTGAAAGCCAAGTTCAACACTCACAAGTTGGATCTCAACATGCAAAACATTAACGCCATACAAATGCGCAGGCAATAAAAGACAATCTAATCACCACACCTTCACATTCAATGGTGTCACCATCACCAAATCCCCCACCATCACTGTCCTTGGGGATACCATTGATCACAAACTCAACTGGACTTGTCACATAAACACAGTAGCTACAAAAGCAGGTCAGAGGCTAGGAATGTTGTGGATGGAAACTCACCTGCTGACTCCCCAAAGCCTGTCCACAATCTACAAGACACAAGTGAGGAATGTGAGGGAATACTCTCCACTTACCTGGATGGGTGCAGCTCCAACAACGGTCAAGAAGTTTGACAGGCATGAACTAATTCTGAGGAAGGGTCACTGGACTCAAAACATTAACTCTGATTTCTCTTCATAGATGCTGCCAGACCTGCTGAGATTTTCCAGCAAGTATTGTTTTGTTTCAGGCATGGACTATTTAGACCAAAGGATGTATGCATGCATGACTCTATGACCATCCAGGGCAAAGCAGCTTCTCTCAGTGGCACATCTATAACCATTCCCTCCATGAGCAGCAGTATGTACTATCTACAAGAAATTCACCAAGGATCCTTAGACAGCACGTTCCAAATCCATGACCATTTACATCTGGAATGACAAAAGCAGTACTGACATAGGGACACCGCTATCTTCAAGTTCCCTCCAAGTCAGTCACCATCCTGACTTGGAAATGGATCATCATTCCTTCACTGACATTCAGTCGAAATACTGAAATTTGCATCCCCCCATAGGCATTGTGGGTCAACCTACAGCACATAGATTGCAGCAGTTCAAGAAGGCAGCTCCTACCACCTTCTCAAGGGCACCCAGAGATGGGCAATAAATGCCAGCCAGCCAGCAAAGCCCACATCCCATGAACAAATCAAAAAAACCTGTGAAACCGAGAGGCCAGAATGGAAATGTCTTAGGCATCAAGCATTTTCAACATTTGAGAAGGACACCCAAGTGTCTTAAGAACAGAGTCAAGAGTCTTTAGAGTTAGGGCAGTGCAAAGCCAGTGGCCCTGATTTCTGCCAGCAGTGTAATGGTGGAACTCGATCTTGTGCCCACAGACTTACTCGAGTCTCTGGATTACTAGCCCAATGCAAGGCTACATGCCATAGCCTCCTCTCCAGAATGTGTACCTGATCTGTGTCAGACTTGAGAGCTACTCATTAAATCACCCTAGATTCCCATTGCTAGAGGCTATCAGTGCAGAAATCAGTTTAGTGATCGGTACCTTTGCAAAGATGACAAATGATTTTATTCCCCATGCCTGCCCAAGGTAAAAGTAAAAGCCAGTGTGCCTCACCCTCCAGCTAAGCTTGAAACAAACAGCTGGTTATTCCAATTTATGTTTATTTGTATAAACACCACCTTTCTAAACCTACTGCTCACAGTTCATTTTTAATTCCAAACAAGTCAACCTGTTCAAAAGTAGCACATTCTAAAATTGCTTCTGGATGTTTTATCCCATTTATACACAAACTCAAAAGCGTGAATATCGCCATCGAAAAACACATTACAAAAACAAATAAAATGCCGCAGGATTAGCTCACATTTTGTTGGTTTTTCCATAATGGTTCATAGATTTCCCCCACTCCCCTTGCCCCAATATATTTGCTCAGACAGTGATTATTGATGGCATCACTGGGCAAGCCTGCATAACTGAGGGGTGTCTAAACCGAGAAGGATTTCTACAAGTGGAATAGTCATAAACCATAAGGGAGGTAATGTCAGCCCTCTATACGCCCCACCCACCCGCATTCACACTAGTCTATAAGACCAGAAAATATAGCAGCAGAATTAGGCCATTCAGACCATTAAGTCTGCTTCGCCATTTGACCATAGCTGATTCAACCTCATTCTCCTACCGTTTCCCCTTACTAATTAAATACACTCATTGACTTGGCCTCTGTGTTCCACAGTTTCACTACCCTCTGGCTGAAGAAATTCCTCCCCATCTCAGTTCTAAAGGGTCATCCCTTCATTCTGAGGCTGTGCCCTTGAGTCCTAATCTCTCCTACTGGTGGAAACATCCTCTCAAAGTCCACTCTCACCAGGCCTACCACGTTTCAATTAAGTCTCCTCTCATCCTTCTAAACTCCACGGAGTACAGGCTCAGAGGCCACAACCACTTCTGATATGACAAGCCTTTCATCCCCTGGGATAATTCTCATAAGCTCCTTGGACATTCTCCAATGCCAGTACATCCTTCCTTAGATACAGGGCTCAAAACCATATTCCTAGTGTGGCCACAGCCTCAGAAGTAAATCTCTGCTCTTGTATTCCAGCCCTCCTGAAACAAATGCTAGCCGTGCGAAGTTTGACAGAAAGCCACAATTGAACCTGCCTCTGCCACACACTCAAACAGGCACATTCCAGATCCTCACTCACAAGAGCACCAGAAGAAACAGGAACAAGCCATTTGGTCCCTCAAGCCTGCTCCAATAAGATCATGGCTGATCTGACGTTCCTCAGATCCACTTTCCTGGCCTTTCTCTGATCCCCCAATTGATCAAGAATTGATCTCATCCTCAAACAGACTCAAGGATTCTGCCCCACAGCTCTCTGGGGCAAGAGGTTCCAAAGACTCACAACCCTCTGAAGGACGAAATTCCTCATCTCACCTTACAGACCATGCCCTCGACACCACCAAGACCACCCCTAGATATGTTCTGCTCCACCAGCAGGACAGAGGCAGCAGAGCTGGCAGCACAGTGGGATATAGTTGAGATGGAGTACCCTGGGAGTCCTCAACATTGACTCCAGCCACCACAAACTCACATGGCTTCAGGTTCCTGACGAAGGGCTTATGTCTGAAACGTCCATTCTTCTGCTCCTCAGATACTGCCTGACCTGCTGTGCTTTTCCAGCATCATATCTTTCAAACCTGGCTTCATGGCAATGGCTAAGTGGGGAATATGCTGGGCCATGAGGTTACAGGTTGTGCTGGAGAGTACAATTCTGCTGCTGTTGATGAAGCCAGGGGATCGATCCTGGTTCAATACAGAGTGCAGGAGGGCATGCCAGGAGCAGCACCAGGCATACCTGAAGATGGGGTGTGAACCTGGTGAAGCTACCAAACAGGACTACTTGCCAAACAGCATAAACAGCAAGTGATCAGTGATGCTAAAACCAACCGATCAGATGTAAGCTCTGCAGTCCTGCCACATCCAGTCATGGAGGAGGAGGTTCCATAAATATCTCCATCCTCAACAATGGAAGAGCCCAGCACATCAATGCAAAATGTAAGGCTGAAGCATTCACAGCAATCCTCAACCAGGAGTGTAAGTGGTTGACCCATCTTGGCCTCCTCCAGTAGTCCCCAGCATTACAAATACCAGTCTTCCAACAATTCCATTCACTCCACATAAAATCAAGAAACAGTTAGAGGTATTGGATACTACCAAGGCTATGGGCCCTGTCAACATTCCAGCTGCAGTGCTGAAGAGGACTTGTGCTCCAGAACTTGCCACTCCCCTACTCAAGCTGTTCCAGTACAATACCAGCATCTACCCAACAATATGGAAAATTGCCCAGATATATCCTGTACAGGACAAATCCAACCCGGCCAATTACCGTACCATTGGTCTACTGTCGGTCATCAGTAAAATGATGGAAGGAGTCATCCAACAGTGCTATCAAGCAGCATCTGCTCAGCAATAACCTGCTCAGTGACGCCCAATTTGGGTTCTGCCAGGGCCACTCAGCTCCTGACCTCATTACAGCCTTGGTTTAAACATGGACAAAAGAGCTAAATATCAAGGCCACATTTGACCAAGTGTGACATCAAGGAGCCCTAGCAAAACTGGAATCAATGAGTATCAGGTCAAACTCTCTGCTGGTTGGTGTCATACCTGGCACATGGGAGGATGGTTGTGGTTGTTGGAGGTCAGTCATCTGAGCTCCAGGACATCTCTTCAGGGTAGTGTCGTAGGCCCAACCATCTTCAGCTGCTTCCTCAATGACCTTTCTTCCATCATAAGGTCAGAAGTGGGGATGTTTGTCAATGCATAACGTTCAGGACCATTTGTGACACCTCAGATACTGCAAGAAGATCTGAACAATATCCAGGTTTGGGCTAACAAGTGGTAAGTAACATTTGTGCCACACAAATGCCAAGCAATGACCACCTCCAGTGGCCCCTGGACATTCAATGGTGTTACCATCGCTAAACTGCCCTAATATCAACACTCTAGGGGTTACCATTGTTCAGAAACTCAAGTGGACACACCATATAAAAACCAAAGCTTTGAGAGCCGCTCAAAGGTGAGGAATACTACAGCAAGTAACTCACCTCCTGACTCCCCAAAGCCTGTCCACTATTTACAAGGCACAAGTCTGGAATGTGATGGAAATCTTCCCAGTTGGATGCAGCTCCAACAACATTCAAGAAGCTTGACACCAGAGGCCAAAGCAGCCTCCTTGATTGGCATCCCATTCATAAATATTCAATTCCTCCATCACTGACGCTCAGTAGCAGCAGTGTGGACTATCTACACGATGCACTGCAGAAATTCACCAAAGATCCTTCGGCAGCAGCTTCCAAACCCATGACCACTTCCATCTAGAAGGATGCGAGGAGCACCACAGGGGAACACCACAATCTGCAAGCTCTGCTCCAAGCCACTCACCATCCTGACTTGAAAATATCGTCGCTTTTCCTTCACTGTTGCTGGGTCAAAATGCTAGAACTCCCTCTCTAAAAATATCACGGGTCAACCTACAGCAGATGGACTGCAGCATAGTTTGGGCGAAGATTTGTAGCTCGGGTGCTCATTATTGTGGTTCTGTTCGCTGAGCTGGGAATTTGTGTTGCAGATGTTTCGTCCCCTGTTTAGGTGACATCCTCAGTGCTTGGGAGCCTCCTGTGATGTTTGAACTGTGATGGACTGCGATGGACTGCAGCATTTCAAGAAAGCAGTTCACTACTAACTTCTCCTGGGAAGCTAGGGGCAGACAATAAATGCTGGCAGCCCAGTGACACCTACATCCCACACGCAAATAAAAGAACAAACCTCTGTCCAGCTCATTCAGGGTTTTGAACACCTTGAACAAATCTCCTCTCAAAAGGAGCACAACCCTAGCTTCTCCAAATTATCTATGTGACTCTGTAGGAGCAGAGTCAAATGAGGAGCAGTGGGGGCTGACATCAGTGGTTGTGCACTGGTTAGTTCAGTTCTGCTGCGTTATCAGAGAAACGCTACTGCCCACACAGCCCTAAAGCAGTGTTCCACCCTTAATTCCATTGGGCATTGTGTATGCTTCAGTGAGGAGCATTTTCATCTCAAGTCAGGATGTTTATGGTTTGAATTCATCAAAGATCCTCAGACAGCATCTTCTAAACCCATAACTACTTCCACCTAGAAGGTGGAAGGCAGCAGATATTTGGGAACACCACTACCTGTAAGCTCCCCTACAAGCCACTCACCATCCTGACTTGGAAATATATTGCAGTTCCTTCACAGTCGTTGGGTCAAAATCCTGGAATTCCCTCCCGACCGGCATTGTGGGTCAACACACAGCAAGTAGACAGCAGTGGTTTGAGAAGGCAGCTCACCCCCACCTTCTCAAGGGACAACTAAAGATAGACTACTAATTCTGGCCAGCCAATGATGGCCAAGTCCCACAAATGAATTTTTAAAAATAGATTAAAAATTCAACCTACATATTCAAGTATCAAATTCTGGTTGCCAGTACTTAGACAACATCAAGCAGTTGCTTCTCATGAGAAGATGCTCACTGTCTGTACCAAAGATCCCTTGACAGCACTTCCAACCCATGACCACTTCCACCTAGAAGGGCACAAGTAGCAGATACAGGGGAACACCACCATCTGAGTAAAAATGATCTCATTGATCTTATGGAAGAGCTTACAGGTTTGCTGGTGTCCTGGTCAACATTAAATATTCCATTACCCCACGAAATGCTACACAAATAAAAGAAGTCACAGCTATACACAGGACATTTCAAAACCATGCACACAATGGATGCCTAATTCACCCAGAAAAAGTCTGCAATTCAAAAGGTTTACAAGGTGTTTAGCACAAGTACGTAGAAGTTATAAAGTGCTGCAGAAAGGAATGTATTCAATATAAACTCCATCTTTCAGCACCTCAGCGTTATTATTGCAGAACCTTCCTTGCCAGCTTTCAGTGTTAAAGTCATAGAAAGTGGTCAGTCAGCCCATTTTGCCGATTCTAGTTCTATGAAATAGCTACCTAGTTAGTCCTACTCACCTAGCTTTTTCTCCAGAGCCCTGCAATTATATCCTTTTCAATGATTTAAGTTCCTGTTAAAGAACAAATTGGAAGAGTAGGATGAGAGTCAATTCTCAATTCTAACACCAAAGCTGCAGTGACAAAGGGAGAGAATGTCGGAGGAGATATTTGCAGGCTCAAAATGAATCAAATGCCCAACAACAGTGCACGTAATTTGTCCAAATGCAGGTTCTTTGACATCAACCGTCACAACCCCAGTACTTGCCAGGTCCAAGATGCATAATCACTGAAGCGAACCCAACAGCCAATTACGGCACAGCAAGATCCCATAAACTGCTACGTGATCATGACTGGATGGTCTGCTTCGAACTGAAGGTAACTGAACGATGAATATTGGCCCAAACACCAGAGGGAACTCCATTGCTTCTTTAAGTAAAGCCATGGAGACCTTTTATACTTGAAATCAGCAGACTTGGACTTGGTTTAAACATCCTGTATAACAGACAGCAGCCCTTGTACAGTTTTACCTCTAGCAGCATCAGGCCAGACCATGCAAAATAGTTTCTACCACACTTTAAAGAGGAGGATGATGGTGGGGTAGAATACATTCATCTGGTATGCAGCAAGTCCAACAAGGGAAGGTGCAATTCTGGGCTTAGCTGGAAGGAATGAGGCTGAACATAACTAGCACTGGGAGAAGGTTTTGCTTGTTAGTTTCAGTTGGATAAATTACCAGGGCTGGATAAAATGCAACCCAGGCTGTTAAAAGGATGCAGGAGGAAGCTGCAGGCGCTCTATCCATCATTTTCAAAGGTTCCACATGGCAGGCTACTCAACAAAACAGCTCCCCTGCTTTCAGTGATACGTTAATGATTTGGACTGAAATGGAGGGGGCATGATCAGGAAGGCTGCAAATGACAGAAAAGCTAGCTATGTGGTTTATTACGAGGAGGGAAGATAAAGTGCAAAGTCATCGATTTTGGGGAAGTCAAACAAGACAAGAGGAATACACTGTCACAACTCCCTGGGACAGTGTGTAGGAAATCACTAGGGTAGGTATCAGTCCAGTCAAGGATAGTAGTGGGAAGTCGTGCGTGGAGGCTGAAGAGATTGGAGAGACACTGAATGAATACTTTTTGTCAGTATTCACTCAGGAACAGGACATTGTTGCCGATGTGAATATTGAGTCACAATTAATTAGAATGGATGGCTTTGAGGTATGTAGAGGGGAGGTGTTGGAAATTCTGGAAAGGGTGAAAATAGATAAGTCCCCTGGGCCTGATGGCATTTATTCTCGGTTTCTCTGGGAAGCAAGGGAGGAGATTGCAGAGCCATTGGCCTTGATTTTTATGTCCTCGTTGTCTACAGGAATAGTGCCAGAAGACTGGAGGATAGCAAATGTGGTTCCCTTGTTCAAGAAGGGGAGTAGGGATAACCCTAGTAACTATAGGCCGGTGAGTCTGACTTCTGTTGTGGGCAAAGTCTTAGAGAGAATTGTAAGGGATAAGATTTATGAACATCTGGATAGGAATAACGTGATCAAGGATAGTCAGCATGGTTTTGTGAAGGGCAGGTCGTGCCTCACAAACCTTATTGAATTCTTTGAAAAGGTGACTAAGGAGGTGGACGAGGGTAAAGCGGTAGATGTGGTGTATATGGATTTTAATAAGGCGTTTGATAAGGGTCCCCATGGTAGGCTACTGCAAAAATTACGGAGGTATGGCATTGAGGGTGAGTTAGAGGTTTGGAATAGGAATTGGCTGGCTGGAAGAAGACAGAGGGTAGTAGTTGATGGTAAAATTTCATCTTGGAGTGCAGTTACTAGCGGTGTTCCACAAGGGCCTGTTTTGGGACCGTTGCTGTTTGTCATTTTCATAAATGACTTGGAGGAGGGGCTAGAAGTTGGGTGAGCAAGTTTGCGGATGATACAAAAGTCGGTGGAGTTGTTGACAGTGAGGAAGGATGTGGCAGGTTACAGCGGGATATAGATAAGCTGCAGAGCTGGGCAGAAAGGTGGCAAATGGAGTTCAATGTAGGTAAGTGTCAAGTGATTCACTTTGGTAAGAGTAACAAGAAGGTGGAGTACTGGGCTAATGGTTGGATACTTGGTAGTGTGGATGAGCAGAGGGATCTTGGTGTCCATGTACACAGATACCTGAAAGTTGCCACCCAGATAAATAGTGCTGTGAAGAAGGCATATGGCGTACTGGCTTTTATTGGTAGAGGAATTGAGTTCCGGAGTCCTGAGGTCATGTTGCAGTTGTGTAAGACTCTGGTGCGGCCGCATCTGGAGTATTGTGTGCTGTTTTGGTCGCCATACTATAGGAAGGATGTGGAGGCACTGGAACGGGTGCAGAGGTTTACCAGGATGTTGCCTGGTATGGTAGGAAGATCATACGAGGAAAGGCTGAGGCACTTGGGGCTGTTTTCATTGGGGAAAAGGTGGTTTAGGGGTGACTTGATAGAGGTGTACAAGATGATTAGGGGTTTAGATTGGGTTGACAATGAGAACCTTTTTCCATGTATGGAGTCAGCTATTACGAGGGGGCATAGCTTTAAATTAAGGGGAGGTAGGTATAGGACAGATGTTAGGGGTAGATTCTTTACTCAGCGAGTCGTGAGTTCATGGAATGCCCTGCCAGTAGCAGTGGTGGACTCTCCCTCTTTATGGGTATTTAAACGGGCATTGGATAGGCATATGGAGGATAGTGGGCTAGTGTAGGTTAGGTGGGCTTGGGTCGGCGCAACATCGAGGGCCGAAGGGCCTTTACTGTACTGTATTTTTCTACGTTCTATGTTGTATGAACTTGATTAGTAGAAAGATTAATTGGGAAATAAGGAAAACATTTTGGACCCAGAGGGCATTTGTGGGTCTGGATCTCTCTGAGTGGAGAGTAGAGAAGGCAAAATCCTCAACCCATTTAAAAGGCTGAATATTTATTTGAAGTCTGGTAACCTCCCAGAATACACAGAAAATAGGAACAAGGGCAGGTTTTACAGCTATCTGGGCCTACTCCACCATTCAATATGGTCATAGCTGACTATCCAACTCAACCACTTGTTTCTGCTTTCTCCCCACACCCTGGGATCTCTTTAGCCCTAAGAAGTTTTCTGCAGCAGAGAGCGATGGGAGTTGGGCGGAAGTGAAGTCGGAGCGCAGAGCTGGGGGTCGGGAAAGTAAGTGATTGCTATTTGAGTGGAGAAGGAACCCGAGACACTACACGTGTCGTGTCTCCCACCCTCCCTCCTCCTCTAACCTAACAAAAAAGGACTCAGTCGGCTGAACAGGTAAGCTACTTAATGTTCTTGTTTCGGAGACTAAGTGTAGAGTTATGGCAGCGCAGGCAGTGGAATGTTCCTCCTGCAGGATGTTTGAGGTAGGGGTGACCACCGATACTCCTGCCGACTTCGTCTGCAGGAAGTGCAGCCAGCTCCAGCTCCTCACAGACCGCGTTAGGGAACTGGAGCTGGAGTTGGATGAACTGAGAATTATTTGAGAGGCTGAGAGGAGGTGGGAAGGGGAGGAAGCAGGCAGTGCAGGGATCCCCTGTGGTCGTTCCCCTCAACAATAAGTATACCACTTTGGATACTGTTGGGGGGGACGGCCTTTCAGGGGTAAGCTGCAGTGACCGGATCTCTGGCACGAGGTCCGACTCTGAGGCTCAGAAGGGAAAGGGGGAGAGGAGGAGAGCACTAGTTATAGGAGACTCTATAGTTAGAGGGACAGACAGGCGGTTCTGTGGACATGGGCAAGACTCTCGGTTGGTTTGTTGCCTCCCGGGTGCCAGGCTCCGAGATGTCGCGGACCGTGTCTTCAGAATCCTTAAGGAGGAGGGTGTGCAGCCAGAAGTCGTGGTGCAGTGTGGCACCAACGACATAGGTAGGAAGAGGGGTGGGAGGTCATTCAGGAGCTCAGGGAGTTAGGCTGGAAGCTAAAAGCTAGGACAGACAGAGTCGTCATCTCTGGGTTGTTGCCGGTGCCACGTGACAGTGAGGCAAGGAATAGGGAGAGAGTGCAGTTGAACAGGTGGCTGCAAGGAGATGGTGTAGGAGGGAGGGCTTCAGGTATTTTGACAATTGGACTGCACTCTGGGGAAGGTGGGACCTGTACAAACAGGACGGGTTGCACCTGAACCAGAAGGGCACCAATATCGTGGGAGGTAGGTTTGCTCGCACTCTTTGGGGGGTTAAACTAATTTGGCAGGAGAATGGGATCCGGACTTGTAGTCCAGCAAGTAGGTTAGCTGTTTTTCAGGATGTCCAAGAATGTAGGGAGGCTGTGGAGAAGGTAGCACTGACAGGGAATACTTGCGGACACAGAGATGGGCTCAAGTGTGTATACTTCAACGCAAGGAGTATCAGAAATAAGGTGGGTGAACTTAAGGCGTGGATCGGTACCTGGGACTACGATGTTGTGGCCATCACGGAAACGTGGATAGATGAGGGACAGGAATGGTGGTTGGAGGTTCCTGGTTACAGATGTTTCAGTTAAATTAGGGAGGGTGGTAAAAAAGGAGGGGGGGGGTGGCATTGCTAATTAGAAACGGTATAATGGCTGCAGAAAGGCAGTTCGAGGAGGATCTGCCTTTGGAGGTAGTATGGGCTGAAGTCAGAAATAGGAAAGGAGCAGTCACCTTGTTGGGTGTTTACTATTGGCCCCCGAATAGCAGCAGAGATGTGGAGAAACAGATTGGGAAACAGATTTTGGAAAGGTGCAGAAGCCACAGGGTATAGTCTTGGGCGATTTCAACTTCCCAAATATTGAGTGGAAGCTCTTTAAATCAAGTGGATTGGATGGGACGTGTTTGTGCAGTGTGTCCAGGAAGCTTTTCTGACTCAGTATGTAGATTGTCCGACCAGAGGGGAGGCCATATTGGATTTGGTACTTGGTAACGAACCGGGACAAGTGATGGGCTTGTTAGTGGGTGAGCATTTTGGTGATGGTGACTACAATTCTGTAACTTTCATCTTGGTTATGGAGAGAGATAGGTGCGTGCAACAGGGTAGGTTTTACAATTGGGGGAAGGGTAAATACTATGCTGCAAGACAGGATCTGAGGAGCATAAGTTGAGAGCACAGGCTGTCAGGGAAGGATGTCATTGAAATGTGGAACTTCTTCAAGGAACAGATATGACGTGTCCTTGATATGTATGCACCTGTCAGGCAGGAAAGAGATGGTCATGTGAGGGAACCTTGGTTGACGAGGGAAGTTGAATGTCTAGTAAAGAGGAAGAAGGAGGCTTACATAAGGTTGAGGAAACAAGGTTCAGACAGAGCGTTGGAGGGATACAGGATAGCCAGGAGGGAGCTGAAGAAAGGGATTAGGAGAGCTAAGAGAGGGCATGAAAAATCTTTGGCAGGTAGGATCAAGGATAACCCCAAGGCCTTTTATGCGTATGTGAGAAACATGAGAATGACGAGAACGAGGGTAGGTCCGATCAAGGACAGTAGTGGGAGATTGTGTATTGAGTCGGAAGAGATAGGAGAGATCTTGAATGAGTACTTTTCTTCACTATTTACAAATGACAGGGACCGTATTGTTGAAGAGGAGAGTATGAAACAGACTGGTAAGCTAGAGGAGATACTTGTTAGGAAGAAAGATGTGTTGGGCATTTTGAAAAACTTGAGGATAGACAAGTCCCCCGGGCCTGACGGGATATATCCTAGAATTACATGGGAAGCGAGAGAGGAAATTGCAGAGCCATTGGCAATGATCCTTTCGTCTTCACTGTCAACGGGGGTGGTACCAGGGGACTGGAGAGTGGCGAATGTTGTGCCCCTGTTCAAAAAGGGGAATAGGGATAACCCCAGGAATTACAGGCCAGTTAGTCTTACTTCGGTGGTAGGCTAAGGAATGGAAAGGGTACTGAGGGATAGGATTTATGAGTATCTGGAAAGACACTGCTCGATTAGGGGCAGCCAGCATGGATTTGTGAGGGGTACGTCTTGCCTTACAAGTCTTATTGAATTCTTTGAAGAGGTGACCAAGCATGTGGATTAGGGTAGAGCAGTGGATGTAGTGTACATGGATTTTAGTAAGGCATTTGATAAGGTTCCCCATGGTAGGCTTATGCGGAAAGTCAGGAGGCATGGGATAGTGGGAAATTTGGCCAGTTGGATAGAGAACTGGCTAACCGGTCGAAGTCAGAGAGTGGTGGTAGATGGTGAATATTCAGCCTGGAGTCCAGTTACAAGTGGAGTTCCGCAGGGATCAGTTCTGGGTCCTCTGCTGTTTGTAATTTTTATTAATGACTTGGAAAAGGGAGTCGAAGGGTGAGTCAGTAAATTTTCAGACAATACAAAGATTGGTGGAGTTGTGGATAGTGAGGAGGGCTGTTGTCGGCTGCAAAGGGACTTAGATATGATGCAGAGCTGGGCTGAGGAGTGGCAGATGGAGTTCAACCCTGTCAAGTGTGAAGTTGTCCACTTTGGAAGGACAAATAAGAATGCGGAATACAGGGTTAACAGTAGGGTTCTTAGTAAGGTGGAGGAGCAGAGGGATCTTGGGGTCTATGTTCATAGCTCTTTGAAAGTTGCCACTCAGCTTGTAAGAAGGCCTATGGTGTATTAGCGTTCATTACCAGAGGGATTGAATTCAAGAGTCGTGAGGTGATGTTGCAGCTGGACAGGACCTCGGTAAGGCCACATTTGGAGTACTGTGTGCAGTTCTTGTCACCTCACTTTAGGAAAGATGTGGAAGCTTTGGAGAGGGTGCAGAGGAGATTTACCAGGATATTGCCTGGAATGGAGAATAGGTCGTACGAGGACAGGTTGAGAGTGCTACGCCTTTTCTCATTGGAACGGCGAAGGATGAGGAGTGACTCGATAGAGGTTTATAAAGATGATCAGGGGAATAGATAGAGTAGACAGTCAGAGACTTTTTCCCCGGGTACAACAGAGTGTTACAGAGTGTTAAATTTAAGGTGAAAGGTGGAAGGTATAGGGGGGATGTCGGGGTAGGTTCTTTACCCAGAGGATGGTGGGGGCATGGAATGCGCTGCCTGTGGGAGTGGCAGAGGCCGAATCATTGGTGACCTTTAAGCGGCAATTGGATAGGTACATGGATAGGTGCTTAAGCTAGGACAAATGTTCGGCACAACATCGTGGGCTGAAGGGCCTGTTCTGTGCTGTATTGTTCTATGTTCTAACTATATCTAACTCCTTATTGAAAATATTGAATGTTTTGGCCTCAGATGGGATTAGGCTGGTTGGGTCATTTATGGGCGGCAAATTTAAAAGTCCAGATGTTTCACTCGATTTTCCAAACATTGTAAATATCTGTAAAGAGAAACTGTGCAGGGATGTGGGGAGGGTGTGCGAGGGAGTAAATTGCTCCCGAGGAGAGACAGTGAAGATATGATGGCCCGAGCGGCCATCTTCTCTGCAGGAACGTTTTTATCTATCGAATAACGAATAGGCAAAATTTTCTCTCCTGAGTAATTTTGCAGTAAAGAGGGAATAGAAGAGGACTGAGAACTTGCCGCAGTCAGATACTGTTTAAAATAGTCAATGGTAGAAAAACAAATCTTTATTTTAAAAAAAAGGTACTTAAATGACCCTGGCGCCTGGAGTTAATTAAATCATGACACTGGGTTTATGAAAAATGACAGAAATTTATATCCCTGAGTGAAGAAAAAAAGAGAAAAGTATAGCCACATAATTAAAAAGATGCCTGGTGGGGGCAAAGTAGCTATTTATCTCCCAGACAAGGGAGACGCCAAGAACATCAGAGGGCAGTGGAGGCTGGAGCAATGACTGAAAACAACAGTTCAAACCTCTCCTTCTGCAGTTACTGACCCATTCAGATGGTCCAGACAGGTCTTCCCCAATGTTCGGGGAATTACCATTGACCAGAAATTGGCCTCGACTGGACTCACCATAAAAATACAGTGGTTACGAGGTCAGAAACTAGGAACGCTGCAGCGAGTAATTCCCCTCCTGGCTCCTCAAGGCCTGTCCACCAGCTACAAGGCACAAGTCAGGAGAGTGATGGAACAGTCCCCAGTTCCAATGTAGCTGCAGTAGCATCCAAGGAGTTTGACGATGAACCAGTTTACTTGATAAGACTGCCCATGCTGTGTGACATCAGTGGATTGAGCTGGAAATGTGTTGCTGGTTAAAGCACAGCAGGTTAGGCAGCATCCAAGGAACAGGAAATTCGACGTTTCGGGCCAGAGCCCTGACATCAGTGGGTACCAACCACAAGCTAAACTGCAACTTGCGAAAGGTCCTTTGGCAGCATCTTCCAAACCAATGATCTGCATCATCTAGATGGGACAAGGACAGCAGATAGATGGGAACACCACCACCTGCAAGTTCCCCTCCAAGCCACTCACCATCCTGACTTGAAAATATATCACGTTCCTTCACTGTCACTGGGTCAGAATCTTAGAATTCCCTCCCTAACAGCATTGAGACTACATGGACCACAGTGGTTCTAGAAGACTACTAGCTCACTACCACCTTTGGAAGGGCAATTAGGAATAGGCAATAAATGTTGGCCTAGCCAGAGTTGCCCATATGCTGTGAACAAATTTTAAAAAGCATGAGCTCAGTTCTGTGGATTCTGAGCAACATCCCAGGGTAGGGAAAGTCAGAGGAGAAACTTGTAAACTTGTTTATACCCTATGTCCCTTCAGCACCTACTTCCTGCTCCCTGAACCCCATGTCCCTGCTGCTCCTGTCACAAAACTACAACTCAACATTGTGTCAGTCTTGGCTCATTAGCTAGCACCAAAGCTTCCGAAGCCATTGGTCAAGTCTCACTCGAGAGTCTTGAGCACATTAGCCAGCGTGGTTTTGGGGTACTACAATGTTGGATACCGACTCTGCCTTCCTTAAGAGAATATAAAAGACCCCATAGAAGGGAAACAGGGAGTTTTTCAAGCAGAGCCCTGGGACAGAATTCATCCTTCACTTCCAGAAGATTAACATTATCATTTCCATGGTGTACGTGACAACTTACTGTGCAATTTGGCTGCAACTGGCCTTTCAATACAATGTAGACTAGGCAGCTAAAAAGTCTTTGGTCCATTGTGACTGTGCCTGCACTTTAAAGAACCCTAGTTAGTCCCACTCCATGGTCCTCGAATAACTTTGTAAATCTTTTCCTTTTTAGATACACACGGGTGGCATGGTGGCACAGTGGTTAGCACTGCTGCCTCACAGCGCCAGAGACCTGGGTTCAATTCCCGCCTCAGGCAACTGACTGTGTGGAGTTTGCACGTTCTCCCCGTGTCTGTGTGGGTTTCCTCCAGGTGCTCCGGTTTCCTCCCACACTCACAAAGATGTGTGGATCAGGTGAATTGGCCACGGTAAATTGCTCGTAGTGTTAGGTAAGGGGTAAATGTAGGGGTATGGGTGGGTTGCGCTTCGGCGGGTCGGTGTGGACTTGTTGGGCCGAAGGGCCTGTTTCCACACTGTAAGTAATCTAATCACAGTCAACTTCATTTTTCTAGCTACTGCTGAATCTGTTTCCCTACCTTCTACAGCCGAGCTTTCAAAAGCAGAACAGCTCACTGTCCAAAATCAATTATTCTCCACATCCTCCCTGTATTTTAGCAAATTGTCTCAAATCTACGGGAGTATAGGAAATGTGGCAGTCACTTGTGAACAGCAAGATCCCACAAACATCGGAGAGGTGACACAGGTGATCTCTGTCTAAGTCTGAGCGAGAATTTGGAGAAGGCGGCCACTCAGCTCCTCAGGTCTCCTCTGCCATTAAAAGTTGGCCAGAACACGGCACGGTGGCACAGTGGTTAGCACTGCTGCCTCACAGCGCCAGAGACCCGGGTTCAATTCCCACCTCAGGCGACTGACTGCAAGTTTGCACGTTCTCCCCATGTCTGCGCGGGTTTCCTCTGGGTGCTCTGGTTTCCTCCCACAATCCAAAGATGTGCAGGTCAGGTGAATTGGCCATGCTAAATTGCCCGTAGTGTTAGCTGCAAATGTGTTGCTGGTCAAAGCACAGCAGGTTAGGCAGCATCTCAGGAATAGAGAATTCGACGTTTCGAGCATAAGCCCTTCATCAGGAATAAGAGAGAGAGAGCCAAGCCGGCTGAGATAAAAGGTAGGGAGGAGGGACTAGGGGGAGGGGCGATGGAGGTGGGATAGGTGGAAGGAGGTCAAGGTGAGGGTGATAGGCCGGAGTGGGGTGGGGGCGGAGAGGTAAGAGCTTCTGTGCAGAGGAGATGACCTGGGGGGTGCAGTGAGAGAGGGACTCACTGAAATCCTTGTAGAGGGAGGAAGAGAGCTTCTTCAAGGAAGGCATCCTTGTAAGAGGATTCGCAGTAGGTTAAAATCTTCGAGTAAAAAATGAGGTCTGCAGATGCTGGAGATCACAGCTGCAAATGTGTTGCTGGTCAAAGCACAGCAGGCCAGGCAGCATCTCAGGAATAGAGAATTCGACGTTTCGAGCATAGTAAGGGATAAATGTAGGGGTATGGGTGGGTTGCGCTTCGGTGGGTCGGTGTGGACTTGTTGGGCCGAAGGGCCTGTTTCCACACTGTAAGTAATCTAATCTAATCTAAACACTGGAGCAAACTACACTAATCACTCTATGGGACTTTTTAACCTCTTCATGAGAGGCCAGAAAGAACCCCAGCTTAATTCTAATCTGAAAGATTGTACCTCCAACAATGCTGCACTTCTTCAGCATGGAGGTTACAACAAGCACCAAGCATTCCTCATGATTTAAACATGGATGGTGTTCTCCATTCGTTCAATTTATTAAAATAAGCGTGTAAAGATGCAGGTGACCATTGTGCTTAAAACTAACATTAGCCAACATCTTTGAAAATGTGTTGCTGGTTAAAGCACAGCAGGTTAGGCAGCATCCAAGGAATAGGAAATTCGACGTTTCGGGCATAAGCCCTTCAATCAGGAACCTTGCCTAAGTAGAATCACTCTCGAGCACACACACTGTTAATATGATAACAACGGCAGAAAAATCAAACTTACCACAATTCTCCTCTCACAGAATACTAAAAGATTTTAAAGATGCAGTAGAACAACAGAAGGCCATTAAGCTTATCCCCTATTAATCAGGTCACAGCCAAGATACACCTCAGCTCCATTTTCCCACCTTTGCACCATATCCCTGAATACACTTAATTCCAACAAGGATGGCTACTGCACAGAAAGAGACCATTCAGTCCATCATTTCATGCTAACGCTCTGCAAGATCACAATTCCTTTTGTCTTTAGATAATTATTCAACTCTCTTCTGAAAGCTATGCAACATTTTTTATTTCCAACTGTTGCCACAGTCAGTTATCGGTGACAGAGTTTCAGAATGGCCCCCAAATACTTGTACTCTAATTTTTTAGATTAGATTACTTACAGTATGGAAACAGGCCCTTTGGCCCAACAAGTCCACACCGACCCGCCGAAGCGCAACCCACCCATACCCCTACATTTACCCCTTTACCTAACACTACGAGCAATTTAGCATGGCCAATTCACCTAACCTGCACATCTTTGGACTGTGGGAGGAAACCGGAGCACCTGGAGGAAACCCACACAGACATGGGGAGAATGTGCAAACTCCACACAGACAGTCGCCTGAGGTGGGAATTGAACCCGGGTCTCTGGCGCTGTGAGGCAGCAGTGCTAACCACTGTGCCACCGTGCCGCCCAATTTTATTATACCCAGTTTCTGGACTGCATCAGCGGAAGCAGTTTCTCTCTCGCTGTCTAGTTATTGAATCCATTAATTATCTTTAATACCTCAATTTGATCCTATCTTCAAAGGATCACCAAATATAGCCTTTTCCACCAGCATTCACATTTTAACCTCAATTCCACACTGTGTCCCCTTTATAATGTGAATATATTCCTCAAGTGCAACACCCAAATCTCAATGCCAATGGGATGATAAAGGATCAGACATTTGGTGAAGTGGCTCACATTTGTACACAGGCTCCTTCTGTGATGAAGCTGCAAGTTCTGCCAGCAATCTCTTGTTACCCCTACCTCAGCAGCTGACAGTGATCCCAATATTCATGATGTTTCAACATCAATCATAAAATCAAGGAAAGAAGGACAGGGAAATTCAGACTCCAATTTAGAACTGTGTGCAGATTGAACACAGAATTCACATCATAGAAACAGACCCTTCTGCCCACAAAGTTCATGCTGGCATTTCTGCTCCACAGGACAGTTTCTACCACCATTCCTTCATCTCACTGTGAAGCAGGGTGAATTATAAAAGTTTGAGATAGATAAATAAAGTTTCAGACATGGGTGGATAGTCAGTATTTGTCTTGAGATGTTAGGCTCAGATTCAAACCACTGCCAAATGTCTCAAGCAGTGTTGTTCTACCCCCTAGTGGAAAACGATGGTACAGCAGCTTATTCTCGGATGATCAGAGGAGTGGGCATGCACAGAGGTCTACCTCTTGCAGACCTCCCAAACAAGTTTGCACACAACACATCTCAAATGTTTAGGAATGGCAGTGTAGTGACCATTTTGCAGGATTGGGAACCTGGAGGCCTGGATTAATGATCCACGGACATGAGCTGAAATCTCACCAAGGCAGATGGGGGAATTCAAATTCAGATAGTTAAATCCAGACCAGGAGAGCGAGTCCCGGAGCGGCATGGTGGCTCAGTGGTTAGCACTGCTGCCTCACAGCGCCAGGGACCCGGGTTCGATTCCAGCATCAGGCAACTGTCTGTGTGGAGTTTGCACATTCTCCCCGTGTCTGCGTGGGTTTCTTCCGGGTGCTCTGGTTTCCTCCCACAGTCCACAGATGTGCAGGTTAGGTGAATTGGCCATGCTAAATTGCCCATAGTATTCAGGGATGTGTAGGCTAGGTGCATTAGTCAGGGATAAATATAGATGGGGTAAATGATCATCTTGGCTGAAAATGTGTTGCTGGTTAAAGCGCAGCAGGTCAGGCAGCATCCAAGGAACAGGATATTCGACGTTTAGGGCATAAGCCCCTCATCAGGTTTCATCACTTTCCTAGTGGAAAATGATCATCTTGTATGTCTCAATTAAGTCACCTCTCAACCTTCTTCTCTCTAATAAAAATAGCCTTAAGTCCTTCAGCTTTTCCTCATAAGACCATCCCTCCATACTAGTCAACATCCTGCCAAATCTCCTTTGAACCCTTTCCAAAGCTTCCACACCCTTCCTATAATGTGGCGACCTGAACTGTACACCATACTCCATGTGCTTCCGCAGCAGAGTTTTGTACAGCTGCAACATGACCTCCTGGCTCTGACACTCAATCCCTCTACCAATAAAAGCTAGCACACCATGCACCTTCTTAACAACCCTATCAACCTGGGTGACAACTTGTTGGGTCAAAGGGCCTGTTTCCACATTGTAGGGATTCTATGAATACGAAGCATGAAACTGCTAGATTATTACTGCTCTGGTAGTGGTTCACAGAAGCTTCACTAGAGTGGGATAAAAGAATCACCTTCAGAGGAAAGGTGCGGCAGTTGAGCCCATAGTTATTGGAGTTTAGAAGAATGAACCTTTTTGAAATGTACAAGGTTGAGGGAATTTGACAGAGTAGATGTTGAGAGGATTATTCACACACAGGATGAAGGCGTTGGTGGCTAGCACAGCATTTATTGCTCATCCTTAATGCTCACAGCGCAGTTAAGAGCCAACAATATTACTGCAGCTTTGGCCAGACCAGGTAAGGATGGCAGTTTCCTTTTTGAAAGGACTTTACTGAACCAGATGGGTCTTCCTGAATCGACAATAGATTCATGGTCATCGTTAGATTCTTAATTCCAGATTTTTGTTGAGTTCATATTTCACCATCTGCCATGGCAGGATTCGAACCCGGGTGGAAGGGGCATTATCTGGATTCAGTGAGTAATCTCTGGATTAAGTGATAATACCACTAGGCCATCACCTCCCACTTAATCCCTTCGTGAGGAATAAGCGGGCAGAATTTCTTCAGAAGGTGCATTTCCCATTGAAGATGGAGGAGGAATGATCTCTCTCGGACGGTTATTGATGTTTATAATTCTCTAACCCAGCATACACTCGAGGCTCACTCATTCAATATATTCAAGGCGGAGTTAGATAGATTTTGGAGTAGAATTAAGGCCACAATCTACAGCAATGATCTCCAATCTTTGTAAGCGCAGGATCAACTTTAGAATTTAAGTGCAAACCAGAATATATGTGGAAGAAAATGTAAAAGTGTTTATTTTTAATGCTATATAAATTTCAAATCAAATATATATAACTATTCACCAAGTCTCAGTGTGACACCTGTGACTGTGCATTATCTGCCAATGCTTTGAAGCCCAGATTGTCGTTTTACACTGATAGTCATATACAACCCATCATATGCTTTGCCACTGGAGCACCAGAGGCTGACGGGTGACCTTATTGAGGTTTATAAAATCATGAGGGACATAGATAAAGTGAATAACAGGCCCTCTTATCCCTAGAATGGAAGATTAGGGGCTGTATTGTTAAGGTGAGAGGAGAAAGATTTAAAAACAACATGGGGGCAATCTTTTTACACAGAGAGAGATTCGTGTGTGGAATGTGGGTACAGTTTTAACGTTTAAAAGTCATTTAGGTAAGTACATGGAAACGAAATGTTTGGAGGGATATGAGTCAAGCAAAGGTAGTTGGGACTAGTTTAGTTTGGGATTACAGTCGGCGTGGACAGGCTGGATTGAAGGGTCTGTTTCCATGCTGTATGACTGTAAATGGGTATCAGAGATGGGGCATGACACTTGGTTATCTTCCTTTGGGAGAACGCTGTCTCACAGGAGGTATGTGGAGTCCAAGTAAGCTTTCACTTTAAAACCATAGGAGGAGAGGAGTGGGAATATTCTGTTGAGTCCCCAAAAATTATTGTCTCTTGATCTGACTTTCAACTCAATAACACTTTATAGACTAATTATCTCCAGATCCACTCCACTGCTTTGTAAATCAAACACATGCTGGAATTTGGTAGCCAACTTACCAATGTATACCTAAAGGAATGGGTTTTGAGACAATGATGACATGATTCACAACAAATCCCCAAAATCGCTTGCTCAATTCTGCTGCTAACATCCTCAGGTTTTCTCTTTGCCTCCGATTTTTCCAGTATTTTTTTCCAGGCTTGGTAAGTGCTGCAGCATTTTACTTTTTCATTGGGAGGACCACAGATCCAGGTTCATTCTGAATGCATTCATAGCATTGATCATACAAGCTAATCTCTGTCCCTTCCCTGCAATTCATGATTGGTTTCCGGGGCATCTGTTCAGTTTGCATTACTTTGATATTGGAAATGGGGAATGTCCCCATAATTTTTCTTCAATCTGTACAGGCCAATTAGATAGGCAGCTAAAGAAAAAAATACAGAGAACGGGCAGAAGAGTGAGATATACTGACCTACTCTTGCTGACAACCCATCTGGACATGATGTGCTCAATAGCCTCTAATATTTTTTTAGCAGTGCAATATACTTTCTCCACACATCAATTCCTAGTACATTTCTTATTCATTCGTTTGCATTGTCACAAACAAAATTCAGTTAACCCTGGGCCAAACTGAAACACAATGTAACAAGCTGGTAAAGCCCATTAAGAGCATGCACTTTTCTCTAGCCCCATAGATTCTGGAAGTGCAAGTCATACAGCAACAGGCAGACACGGAAACGAACTGTCAGACACTCTGCAGTCGACCAGTCAATCAGAGAGCACAGATTAACACAGATCAACAAGACGCCCTGCAATAACTCACCAATGCTCTTCTGAAAATACCTTCCAAACCCACAACCTCGATCATCTGGAAAGTCAAAGGCAGCAGACAGACAGGAACACCACCATTTCTAAGTTTTCCTTTAAGTCTCATACTACCTTGGCTTGGAAATATATTTGCTATTTCTTAGAATAGAATCTCTACAGGGTGGAAGCAGGCCATTCGGCCCACTGAATCCACACCTTCACTCCGAACAGCATCCCACTCAAATCCACCTCTTTACTCTTTCCCTGTAATCCTGCATTTCCTGTGGCCTGCATATCCCTGGACACTATGTATGTCGGTACACTGTAGGCAATTTAGCATGGCCAATCCACCTAACTTGCACATCTTTGGAGTGTGGAAGGAAACCAGACCACCCAGAGGGGACCCTATACAGACACGGGGAGAACGTGCAAACTCCAACAGGCAGTCGCTCGAGGCTAGAATCGAACCCTGGTCCCTGGCGCTGTTGAGGTAGCAGTGCTGACCACTGAGCCACCGTGCCACTCTCTTCACTGTCACTGAGACAAACCCTGGAACTCCCGCCCTGACAGGACCACCTACATCACACAGACTGTATGGGATAAGATGGCAATTTACCACCGGTCTTTCCAGCACAATTATGTATGAACAACAAACGTTGATCCCACCAGAAATTCCCACACTCCAAACAGGAATTTTACAAAACCAATCAGGTGTGATCTTACCGAACGGCTGAACAGGCTCAAGCAGCTACATGGCAAATGCTGTTCCTGATTCTCATGCTCATATGATTCACTTTGTAGGAGGAAATTTGCTCCTGACCTATACATGACTTCAATGTGGTTGACTCTTTTCTTAAACTTAGTCAATATAAAGTAGGAGTGGACAAAAAAATCTAATCTAATCTAAAAAATATTGGTCGCATCAGTGCTAAACCCCAAAATTAAAAACAATACTTGCAGATAGCCACGTAACATCATTTCAGCAGCTGGTCTATCACACAGGAGAGACTGAAGACATTCTGTACAGCACTGACAACAGGAAGGTAATTGCATTGCATTTTACAAATTTTGTATAGAGAGTGGGTGCACATCGAATATTTCCCTGGCTGGAGATTCTTGATCATGTGGCTCTGAATCAGGAGGAATTTGTTCATACAGAGGGTGATAAAAACTTGGAATTCTCTACCACAGAGAGCTGCGGCAGCTCAGTCAGTGAGTGCATTCAAGACCGAGTTAATTGATTTCTAGATACAAGTGACATCAAAGGATACAGGGATAGTCCGGAAAATGGCAGGGAGGTGACTTTTTAAAATTCATTCACGGGGTGAGGTGTCACTGGCCAGGCCAGCATTTATTGCTCATCCCTAATTACCCTGAGGGCAGTTAAGAGTCAGCCACATTGCTGTGGGTCTGGAGCACTTCACCTGATGAAGGGGCTACAGTCTGAAAGCTGGTGTAATCAAATAAGCCTGTTGGGCTATAACCTGGTGTTGCGTGACTTCCGACTTTGCTCATCCCAGTCCAACACTGGCAACTCCACATCTAAAGGACATGGTGGATTTTTCCAACAACTGACAGCAGTTTCATGGTCATCATTAGGACTGCGATTTCCAGACTTTTACAGAATTTAAATTTCACCATCTGAGATAACAGGATTCAAACTCTGATCCCCAGAACATTACCTTGGTCTCCAGATTAACGGTCCGGTGATAATACGAAGAACAAAGAAAATTACAGCACAGGAACAGGCCCTTTGGCCCCCACCAAGCCTATGCCGATCCAGATCCTCTATCTAAACCTGTCGCCTATTTTCTCAGGGTCTGTATCCCTCTGCTCCCTACCCATTCATGCATCTGTCTAGATACATCTTAAATGACGCCATAATTCTTGCCCTTACCACCTCCATTGGCAATGCATTCCAGGTCCCACCGCCCTCTGTGTGAAGACCTTTCCACACATATCTCTCCTAAATGTCTTCCCTATCACTTTGAACTCCTGACCCCTAGTGATCGAATCCCCCCATTCTGAGCAAAAGCTTCTTGCTATCCACCCTGTCTACACCTCTCAGGGTTTTGTAGGCCTCAATCAGAATCCCCCTCAACCTCTTTCTTTCTAATGAAAATAATTCTAATCTACTCAACCTCTCTTCATAGTTAGTGCCCTCCATACCAGGCAACATCCTGGTGAATCTCCTCTGCACCCTCTCCAAAGCACCCACATTCTTTTGGCAATGTCGTGACCAGGACTGTGTGCAGTATTTCAAATGTGGCCGAACCAATGTCTTATACAACTGTAACATGACCCACCAACTCTTGTGCTCAATAGCCCATCCAATGAAGGAAAGCATACCATGTGTCTTCTTGAGCACTCCATCGACCTGCGTTGCCACCTTCGGGGAACAATGGACTTGAACACCCAGATCTCTCTGTACGTCAATTTTCCCCAGTACATTTCCATTTACTATTTAGTTTGCTCTTGAATTGGATCTTCCAAAATGCATCACCTTACATTTGTCCGGATTGAACTCCATCTGCCATTTCTCTGCCTAACTCTCCAAGCTATCTATATTCTGCTGTGTTCTCTGACAATCCTCTTCATTATCTGCTACTCCACCAAGCTTAGTGTCATCTGAAAACTTGCTAATGAGGAAACCTACACCTTCCTCCAGATCATTTATGTATATCACAAACAACAGTGGTCCCAACACTGATCCCTGTGGAACACCACTGGTCACAGGTCTCCATTTTGAGAAGCTCTCTTCCACTACTACTCTGCCTCCTGTTACCCAGCCAGTTCTCTATCCACCTAGCTGGAAAACCCTGGAGCCTATGCAACTTGACCTTCTTCATCAGCCGACCATGGGGGAACTTATCAAACGCATTACTAAAACCCATGTATATGATATCTACATGGCTTCCCTCATCAATCAATTGTTACCTCTTCAAAGAATTCTATGAGGTTGGGAAGACATGGCCTTTTCTGCACAAAACCATGCTGCCTATCACTGATAAGCCCATTTTCTTCTCTATATATGCTATCTATATCTATATCTCCTTCCCTACCACTGATATCAGGCTCACCGGTCTGTAATTACCTGGATTATCCTTGCTACCCTTTTTAAGCAAGGGGACAACATTAGCAATTCTCCTGTCAGCCAGGACCTCACCCGTGTTCAAGGATGCTGCAAAGATATCTGTTAAAGCCTCGGCTATTTCCTCTCTCACTTCCCTCAGTGACCTGGGATAGATTCCATTCGGACCTGGGGATTTGTCCACCATAATATCTTTTAGAATACCCAACACTTCTTCCCTTCTTATGCCAACTTGACCTAGAGTAATTAAAGACATATCCCTAATCTTAACATCCGCCATGTCCCTCTCCTTGGTGAATACCAATGCAAAATATGCATTAAGAATCTCACCCATTTTCTCTGATTCCATGCATATCTTTCCTGCTTCGTACATGAGTGGCCAAGCCTTTCCCCTGTTATATATGATTAAAAGGCTTTGGAGTTTTCTTTAATCCTGCTTGCTGAGGATATCTCATCTGCAAATGTGTTGCTGGTCAAAGCACAGCAGGCCAGGCAGCATCTCAGGGATATCTCATGACCCCTTTATACCCCCTTAATTCCTCGTTTCAGATTAGTCCTACATTCCTGACATTCTTCCAAATACCACGAGGCCATCTCGTCCTCCCCGTGAATGACCAACCGTAAAGGCCGAATGGTGGAGCGGGCTCAACATGCCTGACTGCTGCTCCTAATCCATTTCAAAATCTCATTGTTAAAACATACATGACGTTTAGAATGAGATAGCAATATTGGCCCATTGCTGCAAATGGCAGAGAGTTCAATCTCAATGTAGATTTGCTTGCTGAGCTGGGAGGTTTATTTTCAGATGTTTCGTCACCATACGCGGTAACACCTTCAGTGAGCCTCCGGACGAAGTCTTCGTCAGGAGGCTCACTGAAGATGTTAGGCAAAAGTGAGGACTGCAGATGCTGGAAACCCGCCTCTATTCCTGCTCGATTTTCCTGCTCCCCAGATACTGCCTGACCTGCTTTGCTTTTCCAGCACCACACTGATCTAAACTCACTGAAGATGTTACCTAGTATGGTGACAAAACATCTGAAAATGAACCTTCCAGCTTAATGAGCAAACCTACATCCAGAACCTCAAACTGAGCTACAAATCTTCTCAAAACTCACTAGTGGGTTCAATGTTTTTGGTGGTATTGATCTCAGCAGGAGGGAGAACTGCCCTCTGAATCTTAATGGAAACCAAACCTTTCTTGTGTGTAGTTGATCACCAAAGCAGGTTTTAACCAACAATCAC
This sequence comes from Hemiscyllium ocellatum, assembly GCF_020745735.1. Classification (NCBI taxonomy): domain Eukaryota; kingdom Metazoa; phylum Chordata; class Chondrichthyes; order Orectolobiformes; family Hemiscylliidae; genus Hemiscyllium; species Hemiscyllium ocellatum. The sequence continues at coordinate 9,451,955 of NC_083407.1, read as the reverse complement.
AGGCTATGTGAGTGGGGGTGGGCGGTGCTTTTAAACATGGAGAGAAGATTAATTTTAAAAGTTACTGGTTTAACGTCTTCAAATTTTGTATTTTGCCATTTTACCAACCTTCATTTAGTAACCCAAGGCAAATAAGTTGCGTTAAAGTTAAAAACATGCACTAACATTGGAGTAAGTGACTTCACACAAACTATCACAATTGCTAAAATATCACTTGACTACTTCAGCATTCACCCTGCTCACTAGTGTCACACAGTAGCAGCAGACAGCACTCTCTACAAGATGCAAAAAAAGTAACTCATCAAGATCTCTTCAAAAAGTGCCATGAAACTAGAAGGACAAGGACAGCAGATTTATCGGAACATTATCCCCTGCAAGTTCTCATCGAATAATAGAATCCCTACAGTGTGGAAACAGGCCATTCGGCCCAACAAGTCCACACCGACACTCCAAAGAGTAACCCACCCAGACCCATTCCCCCTACCTTATTCCTCTACATTTACTCCTGACTAATGCACCTAACCCACACATACCTGAACACTATGGGCAATTTAGCTTGGCCAATTCACCTAGCCTGCACATCATTGGACTGTGGGAGGAAACCAGAGCACCCGGAGGAAACCCACGCAGGCACTGGGAGAATGTGTTAACTCCACACAGACAGTTGCCTGAGGCTGGAATCGAACCCGGGTCCTTGGCGCTGAGACAGCAATGCTAACCACTGAGCCTCCTCAAAGCCATGCACTATCCTGACTTGGAAATATATCGCTGTTCCTTCATGGTCGCTGGGTCAAAATCCTGGAAGTCCTCCATTACAGCATTGCACATTGGATTGCAGTAGCTAAATAATCAGCTCACCACCACCTTCTCCAGGGAAATTAGGGATGTGCAAGAAATATGGGCTTAGCCAACAAGTCGCTTAAAAGAACAGTAAGAAAGTGACAACGCTGAATCACAAAGTCCTGGATGCTGGTCTCTTGCACAATGACAGGTCAGGGTTGTCAGCTTCGGTTCAAAATCAGAAGCTTTTCCTCACCTGCAGAGGAGAGACTGCTGCACCGTGGGGGGTGGGGGGGGTGGGGGGTGAGGGGTGAATGTCAACAAACGCCTTTGCAGACAAAGGGTAGAAGAAATTGAGAATTCTTTTCCCTAAATTGTAGCTTTTGAAGACTGACATTTGTTGGGCACTGGTCTTCAAGGATATAGGACAAAAGGTAGGCAAAGTCATGAGGCCTAGATCAGCCACAATTTGATAAAATGCCAGAGAGCAGAACAGCCCGGAAGGTTTGAGTGATATAAATAGGCGGGGAACCTTTTTCGCTGGAGCGTAGGAAATTGAGGGGTGACCTTACAAAGGTTTAAAAAATTCACGAGGGGCATGGATAAGGTGAATGGTAAGGGTCTTTTCCTAAGGTGGGGAGTTCAAAACTAGCGGACATATTTTTAAGGTGAGAGGTGAAGTGTTTAAAAAGGGCACGACGGGCAGTTTTGTTTCACAGAGAGAGTGGCGTGTGTGTGGAATGAACTTCCAGAGAAAGTGGTGGATGCGGGTAAAACATTTAAAAGGATGAGTTCACGAATAAGAATTGTTTGGAGCAAGTGGGATTAATTTAGTTTGGGGTTATGGTCAGTATGGATTGGTTGGATCAAAGGGCTTGTTTCCATGCTGTACGACTCTATGCATGTCTGTTGCCTGATTTTAACATTTGATTGTATTAATACCAAATTTTGATGATGGACTGGAAAGCACCCTAACCTGCAACATTATCCAGTCAGCCGTACGTCATCCTGATTAGATCTCCCTTCCATCACCCCCCTCCCCATTCAGCAGAAACTGGCGTGGGTGCGGTACATACCATGCCCATGGGGGCCTCTGTGCAGCGGAAGGTCCAATAGAAAGGCACGCCGGATAACTCGCTCCTCAAGCTGATGCTGAGCAGGTTTCGAGCTCGCTCACAGATGAAGCCAGGGAGGGGATCCCCACCTCCGCCTCGCAGCAGGGGGCTGACAGCCTCACGGAGATACCGGCAGAACGCTGCTACCGGCGCCTTCAGCCGTTTGTTCAATTCCTGAAAAGACAGAATCATAGTCATAGAATCACAGAATCCCGACAGTGCAGAGTCAGGCCATTTGGTCCTTCAAGTTCACATTGCCCCTCTGAAGAAAATCGCCTCCAGACCCCTATCCAATCCCTGTAATCCTGCATATCCCATGGCTAACACACCCTACCGACACATCCCTGAATACTACGGGCAACTTAGCAACTCCAACTAACGTGCACATTTTTGGATTGTGGGAGGAAACCCACCCAGACACAGGGAAAACGTGCAAACTCCACACTGACAGCCGCCCGAGACTGGAATTGAACCCAGGTCAGTAGTACTATGAGACACCATTGCTAACCACTGAGCCACCATGCCGACAACAGTGCCTAAGATTATGAGAAGATCTTAGAGTTGAAATGTCTAGTACAAGAAGCCATGCATTTAAGGTGAGAGGGGGCAAGTTCCAAGTAGATGTGAGAGGCAAGAGTTTTACACAGAGAGTGGGAGGAGTGTGGACCTCGCTGCCAGGGAGTGGCATTGGAGGCAGGTACGATAGAGGTGTTTAACAGACTTTAGATAGGCACATGTATATGGCAAGGAATGGAGGGATATGGAGCAAGGACAGACAGTGGGATTCATTTAATGTGGTGTCATGTTTGGCACAACATCATGGAACAAAGGGCCCATCCCTGTGCTGCACACTTCTGCGTTCTATGCTCTCTTACCTTGATGTTGTACATTTCATAGAATTGGAGGCCATTCAGCCCATCAATCTTACATAGCTGTACGTGGAGTAATCCAGTCAATCCTGTTCCAGTACATCATTCTGCAAGCTCATTTCATGACGTGCTTTCAGTTTTCTTGCAGAACAATTAAAAATGTCCAAAACACCAGCCTCAGGGGTATAACAAGTTCCAGAGTATTATCACTCACTGTGTAAAAAAATTATTTCTTGCACAATCCCGTGTACCACCTAACCATCTGTGTCCCACAGTTTGATCAGCTAATGGAAACATCCCTTCTTTGTTTGTTTACCTTATCCAAAACCGTCATAACCTTGCACACCTCAATTAAACTGCCCCCACATCTCCTTGGATGCAAGAAGAACGTCTCCAGCTTCTCCAGCCTGACCATTAATTAAAATGAAACTGAGAACTGCAGGTGCTGTGCACCTGAAACACAGGAACAAAAAACAGAAATTGCTGAAGAAACTCAGCAGGTCTGGTAGCACCTGTGGAGAAAAAGTAGAGATAACATTTCAGGTCCAGTGACCATTAAATAAAATCTTCCTCCTGTGGAACCATTCTGGTAAATCACCTCTGCATCCAGTGAGTCACGGCTATTCGAAATGGAAGTGGTTCCTTTCTTTGTATATACACTGTTCAATTGCCCTTTCACAGCCTCTATTGTGGCAGCAACACATGCATTCAATAAACAATGGGGAAAGCAGCAACCTTGGCTAGCGGTTCTAAATCCCAAATATAACTATTTAACCAAGGGAAGAGTTGCAAGCCCGCAGACTACTGTGAGGTGGGAGGGAAAGTGCTCTTGGTAGATGAGAAACATCCAAACTATAACAAATAAAAACACATGAGAATTCATCTCAAAGAGGTAGAGATGCAAAACGTTCAATTCCCACAAGCTGACCTCTCTCATCTGACTGAGCAGATACAATTTGAGTATATTCACAATTCGAACTATGATGGGTGGTGAATGTAGTGCAGCGCAGATGGAAGAGGTGAGCTTGGACCTATGATTTGCAAAGCACTGGGGGTTGCCTCGTCTCGTATCAGTTGAAGAGGGGAATAGATAAGGTAAATATCAAAGGTCTTTTTCCTGAAGGTGGGGGAGTTCAAAGCTAGGGGACATAATTTTAAGATGAGAGGGCATGAGGGACAACTTGCCTACACAGAGAATGGTTTGTGTATGAAATGGACTGCCAGAGGAAGTGGTGGATGTAGATATGGTTACAACTATTAAAAGACATTTGGAAAAATTCATGAATAGGAAAGGTTTGCAGGCTAACAGGCCAAACGTAGGCAGGTGGGACTAGTTTAATTTGAAAACATAGAACATTACAGCGGAGTCCAGGCGCTTCGGCCCTCAATGTTGTGCCAACCTGTGAAACCACTCTGAAGCCCATCGAACTACATTATTCCATTTTCATCTATATGTTTATCCAATGACCATTTAAATGCCCTTAAAGTTGGCGAGTCTACTACTGTTGTAGGCAGTGCATTCCACTTCCCTACTACTCTCTGCGTAACGAAACTACTCTGACATCTGACCTATATCTATCACCCTTCAATTTAAAGCTATTTCCCCTCATGCTACCTTCACTATCCGAGGAAAAAGGCTCTAACTGTCCACCCTATCTAACTCTCTGATGATCTTAGATGACTCACTTAAGTCAACGCTCAACGTTCTTCTCTCTAATGAAAACAGCCTCAAGTTCCTCAGCTTTTCCTCATAAGACCTTCCCTCCATACCAGGCAACACCCGAGTAAATCTCCTCTGAACTCTTTCCAAAGCTTCCACATCCTTCCTATAATGTGGCAACCAGAAATGTACGCAATACTCCAAGTGCGACCGCATCAGAGTTTTGTACAACTGCAACATGATCTCATGGCTCTGAAACTCAATACCTTTATCAATAAAAGCTAACACACAATATGCCTTCTTAAAAACCCTAACAACCTGGGTGACAATCAGGGATCTATGTACATGGACATAGTGTGGATGAGCAGAGAGATCTCGATCAAGAATCTTACCATTAGCCCAGTACTCTGCATTCCTGTTGCTCCTTCCAAAGTGAATCACCTCATTAAACTCCATTTGCCACCTCTTAGCCCAGCTCTGCAGCTTATCTATGTCCCTCAGTAATCTACAACACCCTTCGGCACTACCCACAGCTCCTGACCTTAATGTTGTCTGCATTTTTACTAACCCATCCTTTTACGCCCTCATCCAGTGCTGACAAACAGCACTGGCCCCAAAACAGATCCTTGAAGTCGTCCACGAGTAACTGAACTCCAGCGAGAACATTTCCCATCAACCACCATCCTGTGTCTTCTTTCTGCTAGCCAATTTCTGATCTAACTGCTAAGTCACCCTCAACCCCATTCCTCTATATTTTCTGCAACAGCCTACCATGGGGAACCATATCAAACACCTTACTGAGATTCATATACACCACATCAACGCTTTACCCTCATCCACCTGTTTGATCACCTTCTCAAAGAACTCAATAAGGTTTGTGAGGCACGACCTACACTTCACAAAACCGTGTTGACCATACCTAATCAACTTATTCCTCCCTAGATGATTATAAATCCTATCTCTTATAACCCTTTCCAACCTTTTACCCACAAACAAAATAAGGATCACAGGTCTATACTTTCCAGGGTTGTCTCCACTCCCCTTCTTGAATAAGAAACAACATTTGCTATCCTCCAGTCTTCTGGCACTATTCCTGTAGACAATGGCGACATAAAGATCAAAGCCAAAGGCTCAGCAATCTCCTCCCTGGCTTCCCAGAGAATCCTAGGATAAATTCCATCCGGCCCAGGGGTCTTATCTATTTTTACACTTTCCAGAATTGCTAACACCTCCTCCTCGTGAAGCTCAGTAACCTGTGTCTTAGTATTTTCCCTGACCACATTGTCGTTTTCTAGCGTGAATGCTGATGAAAAGTATTAATTTCGCCCTCCCCTTCCCCTTCCCCTCTGACTCCACGTACAAACTTCCTACCACTATGCTTGATTGGCCCTAATCTTACTCTAGTCATTCTTTTATTTCCGATATACCTATAGAAGGCCTTAGGGTTTTCCTTGATCCTATCCGCTAGTGACTTCGCATGTCCCCTCCTGGTTTTTCTTAGCTCTCTTTTTAAGTCTTTAACCCATAACCCTCAAGCGCCCTAACTGAGCCTTCACATCTCATCCAAACATAAGCCTCTTTCTTTCTCTTGAAGAGAAATTCAACTTCTTCAGTAAATCACGGCTACCACGCTTGACCACTTCCTCCCTGCCTGACAGATACATACTTATCAAGGTCACACAGTAGCTGTTCCTTGAATAAGCTCCACATTTCAAATGTGCCCATCCCCTCCAGTTTCCTTCCCCATCCTATGCATCCTAAATCTTGTCTAATTGCATCATAATTGCCTTTCCCCAAGCTATAACTCTTGCCCTGCGGTATATACCTATCCCTTTGCATTACTAAAGTAAACATAACCAAATTGTGGTCACTATCACCAAAGTGCTCACCTACCTCCAAATCTAACACCTGGTCATGTTCATTCCCCAGTACCAAATCCAATGTGGCCTCGACTCTTGTTGGCCTGTCTACATACTGTGTCAGGAAATCCTCCAGCACACATTAGACAAAAATTGACCCATGTAAAGTATCCAAACTATAGTATTCCCAGTCAATATTTGGAAAGTTAAAGATCCCCCATGACAACTACCCTGTTATTCTCACTCTGATCCAGAATTATCTTTGCTGTCCTTTCCTCGACATCTCTGGAACTATTTGGAGGCCTATCAAAAACTCCCAACCTCTCCTTTCCTGTTTCTAATCTCATCCCATACTAACTCAGTAGAGGAGTCCTCAAATGTTCTTTCTGCAACAGCAATACTGTCCTTGACTAACAGTGCCACACCACCCCCTCTTTTCATGATTCCTCACATACTGAAACTGTCCTTGTCCAAATGCAACAAGAACTGGGCAATATCCAGGCTTGAGTTGACAGTGGCAAGTAACATTTGTACCACACAAATGCCATGCTAAGATCATCTCCAAAAAGAGAGAATCTTACCATCACGGTTTGACATTCAATGGCATCATCACTTAACCTCCCACCACTAATAACCTGGGTCAAAACAAGACTGTAGCTATAAAAGTGCGATTCAGAAGTTAGGAATCCTGCCACAAGCAACTCATCTCCTGACTTCCCAACTCCCACCCACCATCTATAAAAGCACAAGTCAGGAGTGTGATGGAATACTCCCGACTTGCCTGGATGGATGCAACTTTAAAAACACTCAGAAAACTTGACACCATCCAGGACAAAGCAGCCCATTTCACTGTCACAAACATCCAAATCCTCCACCATTTATGTTCAGTACCAATGTTTACCATCTACAAGTTACACTGCAGAAATTCATCAAAGCTTCCCAGACTACACCTTCCAAATAAGTGACCTCGACAACCAGAAGGACAAGGACATCAGCTCCCTGGGAACACCATCACCTGCAAGTTCCCCTCCAAGCCACTCGCCTTCCTGACTTGGAAATATATTGCCGCTCCTTCAATGTCACTGGGGCACTTCCTGGAACTATCTCCCTAACGCATTACTCTTCTTCAGAACAGAAGAATAGGAGGTCTGAGGAAAAGTCATACTGGACTTGAAACACACACACACAGACACACACACAGACACACACACAGACACACACACAGACACACACACAGACACACACACAGACACACTGTTTTTCTCTCCACGGATGCTGCCAGTCCTGTTGACTCTCTCGGGCACTTCCTGCTTTTTATCCATTAATCTCTGCTTTCACTCACTCAGCCAACGTGCTACAGTCTCTTTCATTCTGCGAGCTATAACTTTGTTCAAAGGTCTGCTGTGCGGCACACATCAAACACTCGGGAAGTCCTCACCAATCATGCTCTCAATGTTTCTATTCGTGGCATTGCTGCCTCACATGGCCAGGGTCCCAAGTTCGATTCCAGCCTTGGGCGACTGTCTGTGTGGAGTTTGCACATTCTCCCCGTGTCTGCGTGGGTTTCCTCCGGATGCTCCAGTTTCTTCCCACAATCCAAAGATTGCCAGGCTGGGTGAACTGGCCGTACTAAATTGCCCATGGTGTTCAGGGATGTGTAGGTTGGGTGCATTAGTCAGGGGTAAATGTAGAGCAATAGGGAAGGGGAATGGGGCTGAATGGGTCACTCTTTGGAGGGTCAGTGTGGACTTGTTGGGCTGAAGGGCCTGTTTCCACACTGTAGGAATGCCATAATTCTATGTTACACAGGCCTTGCTTTCTCTCAAATATTAAAGATTGAAGGTGATCTACAGGAGGTGTTTCATAAGGGAAAAATGTTTGATGAAGGGAATCTATTTCCTTATTTCTGGGAGAGTTGGCGAAGGAATTGCAAAACATAACCTTAGAACATAGAACATAGAAAAATACAGCGCAGTACAGGCCCTTCGGCCCTCGATGTTGCGCCGACCGAAGCCTACCTAACTTACACTAGCCCAATAACTCCATATGCTTATCCAATGCCCGCTTGAATAAAGAGGGCGAGTCCACCACTGCTACTGACAGGGCATTCCATGAACTCACAACCCGCTGAGTAAAAAATCTACCCTAACATCTGTCCTATACCAACCCCCTCTTAATTTAAAGCTGTGTCCCCTAGTAACAGCTGACTCCATTAGCGGAAAAAGGTTCTCACTGTCAACCCTATCTAAACCCCTAATCATCTTGTACACCTCTATCAAATCTCCCCTAAACCTTCTTTTCTCCAATGAGAACAGCCCCAAGTGCCTCAGCCTTTCCTCATACGATCTTCCTACCATGCCAGGCAACATCCTGGTAAACCTCCTCTGCACCCGTTCCAGTGCCTCTACATCCTTCCTATAGTATGGCAACCAAAACTGCACACAATACTCCAGATAAGGCCGCACAGAGTCTTATACAACTGCAACATGACCTCAGGACTCCGGAACTCAATTCCTCTACCAATAAAGCCCAGTACACCATATGCCTTCTTCACAGCACTATTTACCTGGGTGGCAACTTTCAGAGATTTGTGTACATGGACACCAAGGTCCCTCTGTTCATCCACACTACCAAGTAGCCTACCATTAGCCCAGTAATCCATCTTCTTGTTACTCCTACCAATGTGAATGACTTCACACTTTGCTACATTGAACTCCATTTGCCACCTTTCTGCCCAGCTCTGCAACTTATCTATATCCCGCTGTAACCTGCCCCATCCTTCTTCGCTGTCCACCACTCCACCGACTTTCGTATCATCCGCAAACTTGCTCACCCAGCCTTCAAGCCCCTCCTCCAGGTCATTTATAAAAATTACAAACAGCAACGGTCCCAAAACAGATCCCTGTGGTACACCGCTAGTAACTGCACTCCAAGATGAACCTTTACCATCAACTACTACCCTCTGTTTCCTTCCAGCCAGCCAATTCCTAATCCAAACCTCTAATGCACCCTCAATGCCATACCTCCGTAATTTTTGCAGTAGCCTACCATGGGGTACCTTATCAAATGCCTTACTAAAATCCATATACACCACATCTACTGCTTTACCCACGTCCACTTCCTTGGTCACCTTCTCAAAGAACTCAATAAGGTTTGTGAGGCACGACCTGCCCTTCACAAAACCATGCTGACTATCCTTGATCACATTATTCCTATCCAGATGTTCATAAATCCTATCCCTTACAATTCTCTCTAAGACTTTGCCCACAACAGAAGTGAGACTCACTGGCCTATAGTTACTCGGGCTATCCCTACTCTCTTTCTTGAACAAGGGGTCCACATTCGCTATCCTTCAGTCTTCTGGCACTATTCCCGTAGACAACGATGACATTAAAATCAAGGCCAATGGTTCCGCTATCTCCTCCCTAGCTTCCCAGAGGATCCTAGGATAAATGCCATCAGGCCCAGGGGACTTATCTATCTTCATCCTTTCCAGTATTCCCAGAACCTCTTCCCTACATGCCTCAAAGCCATCCATTGTAATCATTTGTGACTCAATATTCACCTCAGCAACAATGTCCTGTTCCTGAGTGAATACTGACGAAAAGTATTGATTTAGTGTCTCTCCAATCTCCTCCGCCTCCACGCACAACTTCCCACTACTATCCTTGACTGGACCGATACCTACCCTAGTCATCCTTTTATTCCTGACATACCTATAGAAAGCCTTAGGGTTTTCCCTAATCCTACCAACCAAGGACTTTTCATGTCCCCTTCTCGCTGCTCTTAGCTCTCTCTTTAGATCCTTCCTGGCTACCTTATAACTCTCAATCGCCCCAACTGAACCTTCACACCTCATCTTTACATAGGCCGCCCTCTTCCCTTTCACAAGGGATTCCAATCCCTTATTAAACCACGGCTCCCTCACAAGACCCTTTCCTCCCTGCCTGACTGGTACATACTTATCAAGGACACCCAATAGCTGCTCCTTGAACAAGCTCCACATAACATTTGTGTCCTTCCCTTGAAGCCTATTTTTCCAATCCACACATCCTAAGTCATGCCTCACCGCATCATAATTTCCCTGCCCCCAGCTATAACTCCTGCACTGCAGTGCACACTTATCCCTCTCCATCACTAGAATAAAAGTCACCGAGTTGTGGTCACTGTCCCCAAAGTGCTCACCTACCTCCAAGTCTAACACCTGGCCTGGTTCATTACCTAGAACCAAATCCAGTATAGCCTCACCTCTTGTTGGCCTGTCTACATATTGTGTCAGGAAATCCTCCTGCACACATTGGACAAACACCGACCCATCTAACGAACTCGAGCTATAGCTTTCCCAGTCAATATCTGGGAAGTTAAAGTCCCCCATAACAACCACCCTGCTACTTTCACTCTTCTCCTGAATCATCCTTGCAATACTTTCCTCTACGTCTCTCGGACTATTAGGAGGCCTGTAGAAAACTCCTAACAGGGTGACCTCACCTTTCCTATTTCTCACCTCAGCCCAAACTACCTCAGATGGCAATTCTTCCTCCATCGTCCTTTCCACCGCTGTAATACTATCCTTGACAAGCAATGCCACACCTCCCCCTCTTTTACCCCCACCTCTGACCCTACTAAAACATTTAAACTCTGGAACCTGCAATAGCCATTCCTGTCCCTGTTAGTGCCGTACATCTCTATGACTATGACTATGAAACTGAGAGCCAAGCCGGACAGGAGTGGTGTTAAGAAACAATCCGGTCACAAACAAGGTAGTTGCAATCTAGATTTCTCCACCACATCGCTCAAGGTTGGAAGAGTAGAGGTCAATGGAAAATGTTAAAATTCAGATTGATTGATATTTTTATGAGAACATTATTGGAAGTTATGAAAGTAGGCCAATGGAGTAACGATCTGTCATGAAGCAGCTGAATGGTGAACAGGCTCTAGGAGTTGTCAGAACTGCAACTCCCATCAGCACCTGTGGACTGAACCATTTGTCCAATGACAAGCTTCCAGCCTTCAGCGTGCAAACGCAGGACTCAAAAGACAGCATGGGTAATGTAGTCCATCCAGTATATGCTGGAGGAAGTGAGCAAATCAGAAAAGTTGAGTGGAAAGAGAAATGGTCAATGTCTCGTGTCTGACCTAACTCTTGTTCAGAACAGAAAGGGGCTGGAAAATGCTGGTTTTATGTTGTAGACGCAAGGGGTATTGAAGTGAGAAAGAGGGGAAGAGATGATGAGGGTGCCCTGAGTGTAAACTATCAGGTAATAGATTTAAGGTGAGAGGGGCAAGATTTAAACGAAGTAGAGAGGTAACTTATTAACGCAGAAGGTGGTGTGTGTATGCAATGAGCTGCTAGAGGAAGTGGTGGAGGCTGGGTCAATTACAACATTTAAAAGGCATCTGGATGGGTATATCAACAGCAAGGGTCTGAAGGGATATGGGTCGGGTGCTGACAGGTGGGACTAGATTGGGTTGGGATATCTGGTCGGCATGGATGGGTTGGACCGAAGGGTCTGTGTCCGTGCAGCATGACCCTGTGATTCTGAGCGAATCGTCTTCATCTGCTCCTGAGATTAGCCGAACAACTGGAGCTGGGCCTTTTGGGTCATCGCTCTCGCTCATGTTTCCTATGCCATTTCAGAGATATGCCATTTCAGAGACATACCTGAGCCCTTTCTTTCAGATCGTCCGAGTTCATCTCCTCCCACCAGACACTGCTGTGATCCCAGAGCATCAACTTGTAAGCAGTGTCGCTGAAAGTGGCCTTCAGCAAGAAAGGAGAGTCACCAATCCGCACCGAGATCCACGGCTGAGTGAGGAGATCATCAGCCAACTTCTCCAATTCAGCCATCAACAGGGAAGCCCTGGAATTAACAAAAAGTCTTGTCCTCAAAACACTTTACATTTAATTACATATTTTCTGAAGTGTTATAAGCAACACAGGGAAGTCAATAACCAAGTTCCTTAATTGTTTAAAGATAAATATTTTCCAGAGGGAAGGGGTCTCTCTTTTTGAATAGTGCTATTAGATTTTTAGGTGAGAGGGTAGACAGTTTTGATTTAAAATCTCATTTAATAGACAGTACCTCCAACCCTGCATCAATCCCTCAGTGTCAGCACAGAATCCAAGTCCTCGAGTTACACCAACAACAACTTGGCTCAAGGGCAAGGATGCTACCCTTGGGTCCAAAACAGGGGTATAAATTGGAGTCATGAAAATAGGGCCCAGGCTTTTGAGAAGCCCACTGTGTTTGGTTGGGGGGTGAGGGTCTGTGATTTCTGTCCCCGCTTCTGCTACGTGCTGACCTATTCCTGATGCAGTTAGTGCTGTTTGGCAACATTCTCTCCTGTCTAAGCCCTCATGGCCCCTAAATGTGGAAAAGAAAATTAGGATGGGAAAGAATTCCTTTCAGCTTGACAAGCATATTCCCTTTTGTAATAGAATAATCGATAAAAGCTGACCTAGCCAGTGATAACCACATCCCAGAAATGAATAAAAAGTTCAGTCAGCCAACACAGATAGAAACAGGTCGAATAGACAATAGGTGCAGGAGTAGGCCATTCAGCCCTTCGATCCTGCACTGCCATTCAATATGATCATGGCTGATCATTCCTAATCAGTATCCGCTCCCTGCCTTATCTCCATAACCCTTGATTCCACTATCTTTGAGAGCTCTATCCAACTCTTTCTTAAATGAATCCAGAGACTGGGCCTCCACTGCCCTCTGGGGAAGAGCATTCCACACACCCACCACTCTCTGGGTGAAGAAGTTTCTCCTCATCTCTGTCCTAAATGGTCTACCCCGTATTTTTAAGCTGTGTGATTTCAGGGTCTGTGACCCTTCGTCAGAATGATATTTGCTTTCCCGAGAGAAACTGTCAGTAAGGACTCAACAAGTCTTTACAACAGAAAAGGCCAAGGAATGACCTAATATTTGACCTTTAGCATTTAAAAAAAAAGTTTGATCGTTCATTTCTCTATTCTAAATAACTGGTGCCAGTTACATTGTTAAGTTTAAATTGAGAATGATAGACTTGTTACTATCCAAGCACATTAAAAGGGGTTTAGGGCAATGCTGGATAATATGGAAATAAAAGAAGTATGGATGCTGGAGATCCGAAACAAATCAAAACAGAAATTGCTGAAGAAAGGGAACTCAAAACATTAAAATGTTTCTCTCACCAGAAAAGCTGCCCGACCTGCTGTGGTTCTCTGACATTCAGATTTCCAGCATCTGCAGTATTCTGCCTTGAGTTGAGTGACCAACACACTTCCATATACAGTGACAATTACTTTTGTTCTTTTTTTAATTTATTCATTTGCGGGATGAAAGTGTCACTGGCCATGTTTAATTACCCATCCCTAGTTCACCCTTGAGATGGTGGGGGTGAGCTGCCTTCTTGAACCATTACAGTTCACGTGCTGCAGATTGACCCACAATGCTATTAGGGAGGAAATTCCAGGATTCTGACCCAGGGACAGCCAAGGAATGGCGAAATATTTCCAAGTCAAGATGGTTAGTTGTATATGGGAACACCACCTCTTGAAGATGGTGGCGTTTCCATATATCTGCTGCTCTTTCCTTCGAGATGGAAGTGGTCATGCTTTTGGATAAACAATCCTCCAGATGTGGTCGTACCAACACCTAGGAGATTGTGAGAACTGCAGATGCTGGAGAGTCAGAGTCAAAAAGTGTGGCACTAGGAAATCACAGCAGGTCAGGCAGCATCCAAAAAGCAATCCCTTATTCCCACTTCCTCTGCCTCCGTTGTATCTGCTCCCAGGAGGAGCAATTCTACTCCAGGACATCCCAGACGGTCTCCAACTTCAAGAACTACAATTTCCCCTTCCACGTGACCAACAATGCCCTCCAGCACATCTCCTCCATTTCCCAAACCTCCCCCCTTGAACCTCACCCCTTCAACCTCAACAAGAACAGAACCTCCCTGTCCTCACCTTCCACCCTACCAACCTCTGGACACAATGCATCATCATCTGCCATTTCTGCCACCTACAGTCAGACCACACCCACCAAGAATATATTCCGCCCCCACCCCCCCCAACCCCTATCCACAGAGACCATTCCCTCCGTGACTCTTTCGTTAGGTCCATGGCCCCCACCCTCCACTCCCAGCACCTTCCCCTGCCACCACAAGAGGTGTAAAACCTGAGCCCACACCTCCCCCCTCAACCCCATCCAAGGCCCCAAGGATCTTTCCACATCATCTGGCAGAGATTTTCCTGCACATCCCAACACCTCATCTGCTATTTCCATTGCTCTCAATGTGGTCTCCTGTATATTGGGGAGACAGGACACCAACTCATGGAATGTTTCAGAGAACATCTCTGGGACATTTGCACCAACCAACCCCACCACCCTGTGACTAACTACTTCAACTCCCCCTCCCACTCTGCCAAGGACATGCTAGTTCTGGGCCTCCTCCACTGTCAAATCCTAGCCACCTGATGCCTGGAGGAAGAACGCTTCATCTTCCACCTTTGGACTCTTGAACCACACAGAATCAACATCAACATCAACATCACCAATTTACTTGCTTCCCCTTCCCCTACCTCATCCCAGATCCAACCCTCCAATTCGGCACCGCCAAATTGTCCTTGAACTGTCCTACCTGTCCACCTATCTGCTCCACCCTATCACTATCACTATCACCCCCCACCTGCTTCTACCTATCGCATTCCCACCTACCTTCCCCCACAACCTCACCCTCCTATTTATCTCTCAGCCCCCTTTCTCCACCCCTCCTGATGAAGGGTTTATGCCCGAAAGATCAACTGTCCCACTCCTGGAATGCTGCCTGACTTGCTGTGCTTTTCCAGCACCACACATTTCAACTCTTACCAACGCCTGTATAACCGAAGCATAACCTCCCTATTTTTGCATTCAATTCCCCTTGCAATAATCCATAACATTCTATTAACTTTCCTAAATGGATTATAACTGCATACTAGCCTTTTGAGATTCATGCACCAGAACACCCAGATCTCTCTGCATCCGAGTTCTGAACATTCAGATATGCTTTTTTTTTGTTCTGCAAACATAGACAATTTCACACTTTTCCACTTTGTACTTTGAATATCAAATTTCTACTACCGACAAGACGCACTGCAGATATTCATCAAAGATCCTGAGACAGCATTTTCCAAGTACAAAACCACTCCCAACCAAGGACCAGGGCAGCAGTTACATTGGGACACCACCCCCTGCAAGTCCCATTCGGAGCCAATCACCATCCTGACATGGAAATATATCATCGCTCCTTCAATGTTGCTGGGACAAAATCCCAGAATTCCCTAAGGATATTGTGGGTCTTCCTAAAGAAGGTAGCTCACATCCACCTTCCTAACAGCAACCAGGGTCTGGCAGTAAATGAGGTTAAAAACAATGACTGCAGATGCTGGAAACCAGATTCTGGATCAGTGGTGCTGGAAGAGCACAGCAGTTCAGGCAGCATCCAAAGTGCAATAAATGCTGACCCAGCCAGCAACATCCACATCCCATGTGTGAAAGAAAAAATACAAATTTGCCAGGTCTTTGCTCACTCAATTTTTTTATTGGTTTATTGACAGAATAATTGATTTATTTATTGTCAGTTGTACTGAAATACTGTGAAAAGCTTTGTTCACGAGTTGTAACGGCAAATCATAGTAAGCAAGGATGTACAGAACAAAAGATTTAGACGGAGGCATACAGGTTACATTGCACAGGGCTTACAAGAGAGATGAACATTAGCAAGGTCAGCATTATTTGAGGCCAGACAGTCATGGATTCATAGAGATGTACAGCACGGAAACAGACCCTTCAGTCCAACCCGTCCATGCCGATCAGATATCCCAACCCAATCTAGTCCCACCTACCAGCACACGGCCCATATCCCGCCAAACCCTTCCTATTCACATACCCATTCAAATGCCTTTTAAATGTTGTAATTGTACCAGCCTCCACCACTTCCTCTGGCAGCTTATTCCATACACGTACCACCCTCTGTGTGAAAAGGATGCTCCTTAGGTCTCTTTTATATCTCTCCCCTCTCACCCCTAAACCTATGCTCTCTAGTTCAGGACTCCCCCACCCCATAGCAAAGACTTTGTCTAATTATCCTATCCATGCCCCCCATAATTTTGTAAACCTCTAAAAGGTCACCCCACAGCCTCCAATGTTCCAGGCAAAACAGCCCCAGCCTGTTCAACCTCTCCCTATAGCTCCACTCAATAGTACAAGAACAGCCAGGAAGAAGCTGTCCCTGAACCTACTGGTGAGGTAGGTGAGAACGTTCAGGCTTCTGTATCTTCTGCCTGACGGGAGAGGCTGTAGGAGATCATTATTGGTGTGGGATGGGTCTTTGATGATTTTGGCAGCCTTTCCGTGGCAGCGAGCTATGTAAATGGAGTCCATAGATGGAAGGTTTCCTTTATGATGGTCTGCGCTGTGCACATCACCCTCTGTAGGGCAGAGCAGTTGCCATACCAGGTTGTAATGCATCCAGACAGTATCCTTTCAATGGTGCACCTGTAAAAAGTTAAAAGTCACACAACCCCAGGTAATATAACAACAGGTTTGATATGGAGGCACTAGCTTTCGAAGCACCTTAGCACCTCCACACAAACCTGTTGGATGATAACCTGGTGTTGTGTGATTTTTTTTTAAGTTTGTCCACCCCAGTCCAACACTGTAAAAGCTGGTGTGGATCCTTATGTATAACATGGAGTTGGGTCTCAGATCAGCCACTGTCTAAATGAAAAATGGAACAGAGTCGTGTACTTTTAACGTCAAATTATTAATGACAAGGAAATGAACCAGAAATATAAAATATTGAGGGTTTTTTCCCCTGGATGATAATCACAAATAGTTAATTACTTAAGAAACTAGTCTCACCCCTGGTTGGTTTTACCAATCATTGTGTAAAACACGAGATTGTAAATATTGTCAGATAGAGAGCGGCCTAAAGTAAATAAATAATAAATAATGTATTTAATGTGGTGGTAAAAAGGGGATTGTTGACACTGACGGACCGAGCCAGGCACCAAATGAGGGAAGAGGTTTAGAGACAAACACAAAAGGTACATCCAGCTGAGAAACCAAACAGGACGGTTCAAAGTTTTAAAATATTTATACTTTTTAAAGAAAAACAAACAAACCTCAGCTCCGAAACTCTCACTTCCTGTTGCTGCCACCGGACCGTCCACAATCTCAGTCTCCAGGAGAACAAGAGGTTCCTCACAATCGTTCCGGACACCAACCCAACACCTTGGCTGTGACAAAGAGCTTTAAAAAAATAGGAAGATATTCTGCTGGTTACACCTGAACTCTTGGAATTAATTAGTTTTTTCATATGAAATTCACCTACACCCTTTCAGTCTTATATTTTCCTTATTCCAAATAAAAATGTTTTACACTTTTCTTCCAAATAACATCACAATTTCCTACTTTTCCTGCGCTACTGAAATAATGATATTTCCTGATCCACCTGTTTTGAGATGTTGCAACATACCTCTATACCAGGTTGGATTTGAAAAATGGTACAGAGTCGTGTACTTTTAATGTCAAATTATTAATGACAGGGAAATGAACCAGAAATATAAAATATTGAGGGTTTTTTCTTCCCCCTGGATGATAATCACAAAATCATTTCTTCCTAGATCAGAGGAAGGGACACTACCACCGTACCACAAGAACCCTACCACTAAACAAACTATGCTTTGAACCCCAACTTTCAAAATAGAATCGTAAATATAGAATCACACAATGTACCTGAAAAGTTCTTGAAAATGGTTACAAGTTTACTCGTGCTGAAAAGGTGTTGCTGGAAAAGCGCAGCAGGTCAGGCAGCATCCAAAGAGCAGGAGAGTCGACGTTTCGGGCATGAGCCCTTCTTCAGGAATGGGCGGCACGGTGGCACAGTGGTTAGCACTGCTGCCTCACAGCGCCTGGAGACCCGGGTTCAATTCCCGACTCAGGCGACCGACTGTGTGGAGTTTGCACGTTCTCCCCGTGTCTGCGTGGGTTTCCTCCGGGTGCTCCGGTTTCCTCCCACAGTCCAAAGATGTGCGGGTCAGGTGAATTGGCCATTCTAAATTGCCCGTAGTGGTAAGGGGTAAGGGATAATGTAGGGGTATGGGTGGGTTGCGCTTCGGCGGGTCGGTGTGGACTTGTTGGGCCGAAGGGCCTGTTTCCACACTGTAAGTAATCTAATCTAATTTTCAGCTCGGATCTCCAGCATCTGCAGTCCTCACTTTCTCCTCGACAATTTTACTACAGGCTAGTTCACACAAAGTCTATATTTCAATTTGTCAGTCAATAGGATTCATGTAACCATATCCCAGTTAAGGATAAATTGTGTTTTCTTAAGCTTCTTTTTAATTGAATGAAGCTGAGATGGTTTTGAGTCGCGGATTTCACAGAAATGCTGCGTAGGAGAGTGTAAGATGAGACCAAAATTTTTGCCTCTATTTTGCTTCTCTTTCTTTATTTTATTGGTACCTTAATGCCTCCCTTCAGGATTGGAGGATTTGAACCACGGGGAGAGGCTGAATAGGCTGGGGCTGGAGTATCGGAGGCTTCGCAGTGACCATATAGATGTTTATAAAATCATGAGGAACATGGATAGGGCAAATAGACATGGTCTTTTCCCTGAGGTGGAAGAGTCCAGAACTAGAGGGCATAGGTTTAGGGTGAGAAGGGAAACGTTTAAAAGGGGCAACTTTTTCACACTGACGGTGGTGCATGTATGGAATGAGCTGCCAGAGGAAGTGGAGGAGGCTGGTACAATTACAGCATTTAAAAGACATCTGGATTGGTATATGAATAGGAAGGGTTGAGAGGGATTTGGGCCAAGTGCTAGCAAATGGGACTGGATTAGGTTAGGATATCTGGTGGACTGAAAGGTCTGTTTTACGTGCTGTATATTTCTATGACTCTATGCTAATGGCTACTATCAGGCAGTAGCATTGTGGTAATGTCACTAAGCTAGTGGTTCAGAATGCCTGGGCTAGTATTCTGTCGGTATTGGTTTGTGTCCCACCATGATAGGTGGTGAAATTTTAATTGAATAAAGATCTAGAATTACGAAGCTAAACATTGATGATTGTTGTAAAAAGTCCATGTGATTCACTACTTCTCTGTAGGAATAGGAATCTAACCTACATATGACTTCAGGCCCAGAGCAATGTGGTTGCCTCTTAACTGCCTCTCTGAAATGGCATTAGGAAGCTACTTGGACGCAATTAGGATGGACAACAAATGCTGGCTGAGTGATTATCATATTCCACAAATGTTTTCTTTGAAATTGAGTGGATGGATAATTGAGTATATTCAACACAAGACAGCTTTTTAAGAAGAAGGGGAAATGGGGATGGTGCTATAAGCTCGTGTGAGACACTGACTCCTGCTTCACAAATACCATAGTCTAAAATTCCCGCTTGAGTGACTCTCCCCTCCGTATGCCTGTAATCTATTTCAGTCTTAAACCTTCTGAGAGCTCTGTATTCAGCTTGTCTCTTGTGTCCTTGATTTTCTTCACTCCAACACTCACAACTATAGATATTTTTTACTCAATCTTTTTGTATGGATCATAACACCTCTGAAACAAGTTGGACTTTAACCTGGACATCTAGCCCAGAGATAGGGACTCTAACACTACACCAGAGGACTCTCAAATCTGTGGAATGTACTCTTCCTAAGTAGATCCTTCTTGCTTTATGGCTAACCATCTATTAAGACACTCATTTAAAAAAACATATCTTTAACCAGGTTTTTGATTTTATTTGTGTGCAATTTTATATTACACTCCTGTGAAGAAACATGAGGCATTTTGTTATATTAAGTGTGCTATATAAATAAATACGAGTTGTTGTGGTATTATAGTGGAATTCACAACACCATGATATCCACACAGACAATCCATTGGTAATATCAATGGGCTAGTCATTAAACAATCCCAAGGCAATGCTCAGTGACATGGGTTCAAATTCCACATTCGGCTCATGGTGAAAATTGAATAGCCTTGGTGTTGTAAAACCCATTTGATTCACTAATTTTCTGCACTGAATCTCTGGGACTGATAGTTAGGGGGTTAGGTTTCAAGCTAGCTGAGAGTACTGCTGCCAGTGTTGGACTGAAGAAAATCAAGGATAGTAGGGAAGGGAAGGGAAGGACACACAGCTGACCATTTTAGGTTTTGGTGTATGTGAACCAGGAACCAGTGTCTCACACAAATATCTTTTCCTTTTCCTGTACACCCAATAATCTACCAACCTTTGTGCTGAGGATACTCAATGGTCCATCTACAACTTTGTACAGCAGGTTAGATCATGACTTCTTGATCTAACACCTGCAATGCAAGCACAGCTTCTCGAGTTGTACATAGATATTTGCGAATGCGACAGTGCCTGGTTGTTCACCTTTCACATTGTAGAATTCAGGTGATGACTGTTTCACACAATCCTCAAGTTGCCACATAGATTGATCTGTGATGAAGAGTCAGCGTTCTCAAAACGTTAGCTTGCTGTCTCTTCGTTTTCAGACTGGGCTGACTTTTGTTGAGTGCACCAAGTGTTTTAAACAAGCACTCACAGTGCTCATCTCGGGCAATGATTTGCCAGTTCAGTCAAAAGTGAAGTTTGGCTTTCCGTTATTTCATTTTGTTTTCTCACTCACACTTATTACTCCTTCTGACCTCAGCCGGTTTTTTTTCATTATTAAAATAGTAGTTTGGGTGTGTTGTGACATTAGTCTTTAGCTGAAAATGTGTTGCTGGAAAAGTGCAGCAGGTCAGGCAGCATCTAAGAAACAGGAGATTCTACGTTTTGGGCATAAGCCCTTCTTCAGGAATGAGGAAAAAAAAGACATTAGTCTTTAGCCTGGACTACTTTCTATGTTTTCAGAAGGTGTACTTCTTACTCGAGGATTGCATTTTGCAGTCTGAGTTGAATTTGCTCAATTTCATGATGATAGCTTTGACAGTTTTCATTGCAGCTTCAGCTTTTCCGGTTATTGGGAAGAATATGGAAATAATAAACAAAAATAGAAATTGCTGGGATAAAGTTTTCAACAAGGCTCACTGAACTTTAAACATTAAGTTTGCTTTCTCTCCACAGAAGCTGCCAGACTCTTTGAGATTTTCCAGCAATTTCTGTTTGTTTTCAGATTTCCAGCATCTGCAGGTCTTTGTTTGTTTTGTACATGTGAAACTTATGTCTGGCATTGAATTTCCCAATTGTTTATGAAGTGGCTGAACTCTTCATTGTGAATTAAGAGCAATTGCCACTCATTACAATGTCAGGAATGTCATACTGACTAATGTGTGCTTTCAAACATTCAAACAATCTCACAGTAATCTACAACAGTGACAGGATCGTTAGTCCTGTGTGAGGAGGAAAGGAATTAACCCGCTACTTAGTTCACAATCTGTCTGGGATGGCATGTGTCAGAAGCAGCTCTTTAGTTTGCTGAGCTTGGTAATGATTACAAGCCCTGCACTAGTTCTGCGGCTCTTGTTAACGATAACGCCTTAATAATCACTCTGGTTAGTTTATTTAAGACAGTAAAATGTAATTTCAAAGGATATTGACAAGCTGGTGCAGTGGGTAGATAGAAGGCATAAGAGAATCAATGCAAAGATGTTGAGCTGGTCAGAAGAACACAAAGACAGTTGAAAAAGGGTGGGGTACAATTATAAAAGGGGTACAGAAGCACTGGGATTTGACTTGATTTATTATTGTCACATATATCTAGGTACAGTGAAAAATATTGTTTTGTGTGCAGTACAGGCAGTTCGTACCATACAAAGGTCATTAGGGTAATAGAACAGAATGAAGAACACAGTGTTATGGCTGCAGAGAAAGTGCACAAAGAGCGAGATCAAGATTAAATTTAAAATTTGAGAAGTCTGCTAGTAGTGGGGAAGAAGATATTCTTGAATCTATTTGGATGTGTATACAAAGTTTTATATCTTCTGCCCGATGGAAGAAGGTGGAACTGGTGTGGGAGGGGTCTTTGATTATTATGGTTGCTTTCCTGAGGCAGTGGGAAGTATAGATGGAGTCAATGGAAGGAAGGCTGGTTTGCGTGATGGACATGGGGCTGTGTTCACACTCTCTGTAGTTTCTTGTGGTCTTGGGAAGAACATTTGCCAACCATGCTATGAAGCGTCTGAAATAGAATGCTTTCTGTGGTGCATCTATAAAAATTGATGAGTCCTTGTGGATATGCTGTATTTCCTTAGCCGCTTGAGAAAGTAGAGGCATTGGTGTGTTTTCTTGACTGTTGTGTTGACAGGGTTGGACCAGGACAGATTGTTGATCTCCACCCCCAGGAACTTGACACTTTTAATTGTCTCCACCTCAACACCATTGATGCAGACAGGGGAGTATCCTTCTCGCCTCTTCCTGAAGTCAGTGGCCAGTGCCATCATTTTGCTGACGTTGATGGAGAGATTGTTGTCTTTATTCCATACCACTAAGCACTCAGTCTTGGTATACATGTGCACAGATCATTGACAGTGACAGCACAGGTAAACAGAGTAGATGATAAAGTAGTGTGTTCTCGACTTTATTAATCTGTCGAATCCACAACCCCAGAGTGCAATGAAGCCAGTCCATTGCATAAATTTGAGGAAGAGAGTGACAGATTTTTAAATGAGCAATGGGTTGAAAGGTTATAGACCATGGGTCGGAAAGTGGAGTTAAGGTCGAGAGGAGTTCAGCCATAAATGGCACAGTCGGCTTGCACAGCTGAATTGCCTATCCCTGCTCCTAGTTTTTCTGTTCTAATAGGGGCATCAGAGTAGGAAGGTAATATTGAAATTGTTGAAGACAGAAATAGAGGAGCAGATATGGAGACAAATCACAAAGAGCTGCAAGAGAAACAGGATTATTGTTATAGGGAACTTCAACCTTGTTAAAATGAATTGGGATTGCCTTGGTGTGAAAGGATTAGACAGCATATAATTTTTAAAATGCATCAAGGAGAGCTTTTTGCACCAATATGTAGATAGGCTTACTAGAGGTGGGACAGTACTAGACCCAACCCTGGGGAATGAAACCAGTAAATGATGAAGAATCAGTGGGCAAGCACTTTTGGGATAGTGACCATGGTGGCTCAATGGTTAGTAGTGCTACCTCACAGCCTTGGGCGACTATCAGTGTGGAGTTTGCACATTTTCACTGTGTCTGTTTGGATTTGCTCCAGTTTCCTCCCACAGTCCAAGGATGTGCAGGGTTAGGTGAATTGGCCAAACTAAACTTCACATTGTGTTCAGGGATGTGTAGGTTAGGTGGATTAGTAGGGGTAAATGTAGAGTAATAGGGTAGGGGGATGGGTCAGGGTGGGATGTTCTTCAGAGGGTCAGCGGATTCTGAATTTCAGCTACTACAAAAAGGAATAGAGATTGTGCAGAAGTTACATGTCTACATTGGGCCAATTTCAGTATCTTTAGAAAGGATCTGGCATGCATAGACTAGGAGCAGCTACTCACAGGTAAGTCCACATTTGGAAGGTGGGACCCTTTTAAAAGTAGTATATTGAGAATTCAGGACCAGCATGTTCTTCTAAGAGTGAAGGGTAAGGGCAGCAAGTCAAGAGAATGCTGGATGTCAAGGGATATTGAGAGTTTTACACAGGAAAAGAAGAAAGCATATGTCAAATAATGTAGAATTCATTATAAACTGAGGAGCCTCTTCAACGATATGGGGAATGTAGGGAGTTGCTTCAGAAAGAAGTCAGCAGGGCAAAGAGGGGCCAGCAAATATCAATGTTGATTTCACCAGTTTACTCATTTCCCCTCCCCCCACCTCACCCCAGATCCAACACTCCAACTCAGCACTGCCCTCTTGAACTGTCTCACCTTGCCATCTTCCTTCCCACCTGTCCGCTCCACCTTGTTATTCAAGAACAGCAGCAGGTATACACTAGGTAATTACAGACCAGTTCATTTAATGGTCAGTGGTAGGGAAATCATTGGAAACAATTCTGAGGGACACGATTAATCAAATCTTGGAAAGGTCGGGATTGATCGGGGTAGTGAGCACAGATTTTTATTTACTCATTTTTCTTACTCACTCATGGGATGAGGGCATCGCTGGATAATCAGGGTTTATTGCCCATCCCTACTTGTGTAGTTAAGAGTCAATCACATGGCTGTTAGTCTGAAGCCACATGTAGGCCAGATCAGGTAAGGACAGCAGTTTCCTTCCCTGAAGGACATTAATGAACCAGATGGGCTTTTACAACAATTGACAATGGATTCCTGGTCATCACAGACTCTTAATTCCAGATATATTGATTTCAAATTCCACAACTGACCATGCCAGGGTACAAATCCCCAGAACAATACCTGGGTATCTGGGTTAAGAGCTCAGCGATAGTACCACTAGGCCAATGCCTCCCCATGGGAGAGGGAAATCCTGTTTGACTAATTTAATTGAGTGTTTTGAAAAGATTACTAAATATATTGATGAGGCTAGTTTACATTCAGTAAGGCCTTTGACATGGTCTCACATGGAAGATTGGTCCAAAAGAGAAGACTCCACGGAATCCAAGGCAAATTGGAAAATTGGATCCAAAATTAGCTTCCATATAGGAGGGAAAGGGCAATGCTGTAAGGTTCTTTTTGTGATTGGAAGCTTGTGACCAGGGTTGTTTTCAATTCAACCTGTTCAGAAATGTTAATACACTGCTCTGGAGCAGGTGGGGCTTGAATGCAGGTATTCCTGGCTCAAAGGTAGGAACACTACCACTGCACCACAAGAGCCTATGCTTAGCACCTGAGATCAGCATTTTCAGATTACTATGGCCGTAGGCACAAAGGTACAAACGATTAGCTATTCACTGAAGCATGGTGCTGGAACCCTTGCTGTTTGTTATATACATTATACCTTCTACATTCACATCCAAGGTGATACTTAGTAAGTTTGCAGATGATACAAAAGTTAGTGGTGTTGTTGAGGAGGATGGTGTCAGGCTACAATCTATTGATCAGCTGGTAAATTGGAATTCAATCCTGAGAGGTGATGCATTTTGGGAAATCTAATAAGGGACAGATATACAACATGAATGGAAGATCCCTAGACAATACTGAGGAACAAAGGGACCTTGATATACAAGTCCACAGATCCCTAAAGGTGTCAGCAAGGGAGACAGCATGGTAAAGAAGGCATAAAGATGCATGTCTTCATTACCTGGGATATACAATATAGGAGCTGGGAGGTCTTGTGGCAACCTTATAAAACCATTGGTCAGGCCAATGATGAAATACTGTGTATGGTTCTGGTCACCACATTATTGGAAGGAGATGATTGCACTGGAGAGGCAGCAGAGGAGATTCACCAGGACGGTGCATGAGATGGAAAGTCTCAGTTATGAGGAGAGACTGGATAGGTTGGGTTTGTTTTCATTGCAGTATAGGCGGCTGAGGGGGATCTGATTGAGGTAAACAAAATAGTGAGAGATATGGACAGGATAGAGAACCCTTTTCCCATGGCAGAAGTGTCTAAGATCAGAGGGCACATTTACAAAGACGAATAAGTGGTTTAGAGATCTGAGGAAATTGGTTTCTCCCAGAGGATAGTAGGTATATGGAACACACTGCCTGAGAGGGTGATGGAAGCCAGTACTCTTCCAACATTTAAGCAGCTTCCGGATGAGTCCTTAAAATGCAGAGCTATGGACAAGGAGCAGATAAATGGAATATGTGTAGTTTGGCATTTGTAAGTCTGCATAAACATGGTAGGCTGAAGAGCCTGTTTCTATGTTGATGACCCTCTCTTGCTCTCTCTCTCTCTCCAATCACCTGGTGAACTCTAGTAATCACACTAGGTTCCAATTGTAGTCTGCAATGGCTTTTTCACTCTGCCACTGCATCTATAGGCTAGGAAATCATCCACAATAGCTTCTGCTTTGAAGTAGTTACTCACTACTTCATGCTGTCTGCTTTGTACTCGTCCACAGCAGTGAAAATATCAAATGGCAAGTGCAACCAACTGTCAGTGGTGGGCAAGTTGCTGGAGGGAATCCTGAGGGATAGGATGTACATGTATTTGGAAAGGCAAGGACTGATTAGGGATAGTCAACATGGCTTTGCGCATGGGAAATCATGTCTCACAAACTTGATTTTTTTGAGCAAGTAACAAAGAGGATTGATGAGGGCAGAGTGATAGATGTGACCTATATGAACTTCAGTAAGGTGTTTGATAAAGTTCCCCATGGGAGACTGATTAGCAAGTTTAGATATCACGGAATACAGGGAGAATTAGCCATTTGGATACAGAACTGGCTCAAAGGTAGAAGACCGAGGGTGGTGGTGGAGGGTTGTTTTTCAGACAGGAGGCCTGTGACCAGTGGAGTGCCACAAGGATAGGTGTTGGGTCCTCTACTTTTTGTCATTTACATAAATGATTTGGATGTGAGCATAAGAGGTACAGTTAGTAAGTTTGCAGATGACACCAAAATTGGAGGTGTAGGGGATAGCGAAGAGGGTTACCTCAGATTACAACAGGATCTGGACCAGATGGGCCAATAGGCTGAGATGTGGCAGATGGAGTTTAATTCAGATAAATGTGAGGTGTTGCATTTTGGGAAAGCAAATCTTAGCAGGACTTATACATTTAATGGTAAGGTCCTAGGGAGTGTTGCTAAACAAAGAGACCTTGGAGTGCAGGTTCATAGCTCCTTGAAAGTAGAGTCACAGATAGATAGGATAATGAAGAAGGTGTTTGGTATGCTTTCTTTTATTGGTCAGAGTATTGAGTACAGGCATTGGGAGGTCATATTGCAGCTGTACAGGACATTGATTAGGCCACTGTTGGAATATTGTGTGCAATTCTGGTCTCCTTCCTATTGGAAAGATGTTGTGAAACTTGAAAGGGTTCAGAAAAGATTTACATGGATGTTGCCAGGGTTGGAGGATTTGAGCTATAGGGAGAGGCTGAACAGGCTGGGGCTGTTTTCCCTGGAGCGTCGGAGGCTGAGGGGTGACCTTATAGAGGTTTACAAAATTATGAGGGGCATGGATAGGATAAATAGGCAAAGTCTTTTCCCTGGGGTCTGGGAGTCCAGAACTAGATGGCATAAGTTTAGGGTGAGAGGGGAAAGATATTAAAGAGACCTAAGGGGCTTCTTTTTCACACAGAGGGTGGTACGTGTATGGAATGAGCTGCCAGAGGAAGTGGAGGAGGCTGGTACAATTGCAACATTTAAGAAGCATTTGGGTGGGTATATGAATAGGAAGGGTTTGGAGGGATATGGGCCTGGTGCTAGCAGGCAGGACTAGGTTGGGTTGGGATATCTGGTCGGCATGGATGGGGTTGGACCGAAGGGTCTATTTCCATGCTGTACATCTCTATGACTCTATGTATCTCCTGAATGGAGTCCAGGATATAATGTAAAACTTATGCTTTTATCCAGCTTCACTTGCACCAGGGGAGTAAAGACCATTGTCTTGATTAGCTTCTTCAATGGTTTGCATGGAGTAGTGAGATCCCTTGGATGTATGTATACTCTCAATTTTCCAGGTTTGTTTCTACAGCAACCATGTTGTGAATCCAGTCTGTGGGAGCAATCACTTTATTGATTACTCCTTCTTCTGCATCTCCTGAGACTGGTCTTGAGGACAGCAGAGACTCCCATTGACAGATGATGAGTTGATCTCGCACCCTTATCTGCTTCCAGAAGACCTTCACCAGAAAGACATCCAAGACCAATGAACATCTTTTTCTAATCTCTTTGGATCTGTTCTACAGTGGTCAGTGAAAGATTGTGAATCAATTCTGGAACACTTAGCATTACCAGTCCAAGCATTTTTTTTAATAAAAAGGTATCTGGATGGGTACATGAATAGGAAGGATTTTAGAGGGATATGGGCCAAATGTTGGCAAATGGGACTAGATTAATTTAGGATATCTGGTCGGCATGGACAAGTTGGACTGAAGGGTCTGTTTCCGTGCTTTACATCTCTATGACTCGCTTCAACAGAGATGAGAGGATTTTAAAATCTACTGTCTGCAGCTCCAAGATTTCCCTCTTTCCATTGCATTGGGCTTTCAGCTTAATTTGTCCTGTTGGCAAAAGGATTATTCACATGATCACTGAGGAAAACACGAGCTTGTTCTTCTGTTTAAGAGCGAGAGGAACCTGCCCAGATGTAGCAGTAGTAGCCAACTCGTGTACAGCATTAGGTTCGGTGGAAAATGGTTGGGAAGATGTGTGTTGCTTTTAAATGCATTGCAAGATGAATGCAGTATAAAACCCATCCTAACGAGGGTCCCAGAGGAAGCATCCACTGATTAAAATAATTTCTGAGTGATAAAATGGAAAGAAAGAAAGTCAGACAAAACCTAAATTGAAAAGCAATTACTTTTAATTGTTGTCCTTGTATAAGGTGTTGTGGTGGCATTCCTTTTATTAACAAATATTGGAATGCTCAGCCATTTCTAGTCATTAAATCCATCCAAGGCCACTCAAATAAAATTTACAATATTGTAGCCATGGGGATCTTGCTAGTTGCTTGCATTTTAACACTAACTATCCTTGTTTATTTAATAATTAACAAATGTAATTTACTCCATTAATTTTTGGAATGTTCCAGGATTGTTCATTCCATTTTAGTCCCCTCTCTCTGGTTCAGATCAGATGGTTTCCTTGTTTCACCTAATTTTTGCCCCAGTGCTACAGAGGCTCCTCCTCAACCAGGAATTAGCACCTCTCTACGGGAGGGGCATCAGCTCAAACATTAGATTGTACGGGTGCTGATGCTACTGGCTGTCGCCGTGATGAAAGATTTGTGGTAGTCTTTATGATTCGGCCACCACTTTAACGAAAATTTGCCATAAGATACAGCTGACACATTCATGACTGTAAATGATGCTGATTTCTTATTTCCAGGCCGTTGTGAATATCTAGTGAACAAGGAAGAAAGAAAATGTAAACTCACAATTTGAAAATAAATCAATGACAAGGGAAAAAATATCTCAGCCATGACTACGTTGGACAGCAACATACATATATAGCATTGTTTACATAGCGGAATGTCAAAGAACAGTTAATAATTATTAAAAACATTTTTGGCACAAGGAGACATCAGGGCAGGTGACCAAAAGATCAGCCAAGGAGTGTCTTAAAGGAAAAGAAAAGAGATGGAGAAGTCGAGGGAAGGAAATCAGGAGTTTGAGATCCTGGCAGCTAAAGGTACAGGTGTCAATGGTGGAGCAATGAAAATAAGGGATGAAGCCAGAATTGGAAGAAAATAGTGATCTTGGAGGGCTACAGGAATGGAGGAAGTGACAGAGATAGGCAAGGTTGCAGATGGATTTGCAAATAGGGTGATAAATGGTGGGAGGGATCAATCGAGCTGATTGGTACACTCCCATTCCCATAAAAATTGATTAGTTTTCATTCTGTTGTGAAGTAGGTTCATGATATACTATCATTATTAACTTGAGACTTGGTTTCCAAAGTGGAGAAATGATTGATACCTTTAAGGTTGATTTGTGTTTCTATGTTATGTGCTTTAAAAAAGAAAGGACATAGTTTTAGTTTCATTTAGGTTAGTTCTGACAGAGGTAATGGGTGCCTCAAGTATCCTGTTTATGATCAGGGTTTACAGCCTTGCAGATGAGCTTGAGGTAAATAATGCATTGATAAAAAAGGTTTGAAGAAACAAAAACTACTTTAATCACTGTACTGATGATCAAGAGTAGACCGATTGGGGTAGCAATTGGCTGAGTTGGATTTGTACTGCTTTTCATGGATAAGACACGCCTGGGCAATTTTCCACATTGTCAGGTAATTGCCAGTGTTATAATGTACTAGAAAAGCTTGACTGGGGAACAGCAAGTCCAGGAGCACAAGCCCTTCCGTACTATTGTCAGATTGTTGTCAGGGCCCATAGCCTTTGCAAGGCCCAGTGTCTCCAACCATTTCTTGATATAATGTGGAGTGAATCAAATTAGCTGAAGACTGGTATCTGTAATGCTGGGGATCACTGGAGGAGGCTGAGATGGATCATCCATTCAGCACTTCTGGCTGAGGGCTGCTGCAAAAGCTTCAGCCTTATCTTTTACACTGATGTGGGGGGCTCATATATCATTGAGGGTGGAGATATTTGTGGAGCTGCTTCTTCTAGTGAGTTGTTTAACTGTCCACCACCATTCACGACTGGATGTGGAGAGCTAAGATCTGCTTGTTGGTTGTGGGCTCAATTAGTTCTTGGTACACAAGTAGTCCTGTTTGGTAGCTTCACCAGATTGACACCTCATCTTCAGGTATGCCTGGTGTTGCTCCTGGTAGTACCTCCTGCACTCTCCATTGAACCAGGGTTGATCATCTGGCTAGGAGAAAGTGAGGACTGCAGATGCTGGAGATCAGAGCTGAAAAATGTGTTGCTGGAAAAGCGCAGCAGGTCAGGCAGCATCCAAGGAGCAGGAGAATCAATGTTTCAGGCATAAGCCCTTCTTC
Source organism: Hemiscyllium ocellatum (assembly GCF_020745735.1). Taxonomy (NCBI): domain Eukaryota; kingdom Metazoa; phylum Chordata; class Chondrichthyes; order Orectolobiformes; family Hemiscylliidae; genus Hemiscyllium; species Hemiscyllium ocellatum. The sequence continues at coordinate 9,421,208 of NC_083407.1, read as the reverse complement.
TGAAGAAGGGCTTATGCCCGAAACGTTGATTCCCTTGACCAACTGGCTTGAAGGTAATAATCGAATGGGGGATATGCTGGGCCATGAGGTTACAGAATGTTTAGGAGTACAATTCTGCTGCTGTTGATGGCCCACAGCACCCCATAGATGCCCAGTCTTGAGTTGCTAGATATGTCCAAAATTTGTCTCATTAAGCTATCATTTTGTGTGACAGCACCACATAAAACAATGGAGGCGGGACTCCACCTCACAAGGACTGTGCAGCGATCACTCTTACCCATACTGTCACAGATAGATGTATCTGCAGTTGGCAGATTGGTAAGGATGAAGTCCATTTCGTTTGCCCCCTTGTTGGTTTCTCCACCTGACACAGACCCAGTCCAGCAGCTATGTCCTTTAGGACCTGACCAACTCGATCAATAATACTGCTGCAGAGCAACTCTTGTACATTGAAGTCCCCCAGTTCAAAACTGGATCCACAGAACATTAGTTGAGTTTCTGGATTAATATCTAGCGAATGAGGCCATCTCCTCCCCCACAGTGGGATAGACTTGCTTTTCTAAATATTGACCCAATTCATTGTCAGAGTTCAGAGCTATTTCCATTCAGGCTCCTGAAACTGGACGGACCAATATGATAGCCCTCAGCACTGAAGTAGCAGCAGGCTGCCTTTTCAGGGGCGTGAAGGAGGTGATGTCCCACGTTTGTTTCCCCCACTCTAGCAATTTTGAAGTGCTTGAGATAGAAAGATTGTCTCAGCAGCCAGGTCATTGTTGTGGCAGGGGAGTCCCTCTAGAGGATGGCCTGTGGCTGCAATTACAACCGTCAGGAAGGGGTATTGTCAAACACGATTTTGCAACCAGATGCCAACTCCAGGCCATCCCCCTCTGCTTCAGTAACTGGGAAATTCCAGTTGATGTTCAAAAATTGTCCGTAATAGGACTTTAAGGAGGTCAATTGACTACCTACAGCTTCTGGCTGAGTAATACGGTCTCTCCCAGACTTGCAAACTCCAATCTTGCCTTCAGGAAAAGGGAAAGGTAAGAAATTGTCTGTGGCAATTCAGTTCAATGCGGGATGGTGGCTGGGTTCCAGCTTCAAGAGGTCAGCATAGTCCAGGTATAGTCACCAGCCTCCATTGGGCGCTATTGAAGGATAGTCAGCAATAGGATAGCAGTGGCACTATGGAGGCAGCTTCTGAGGTTGGGGGAGCCATTTTACAGGTACAAAATTGCAGTGACACTGGTCACCATGAAGTGACTGCAAAGAAATGTAATGTATCCCATGATATACATGGCTGGGAAGACCCAAACATTGTGATTTCCTGCCCACTAGATACTGAAAGGTCTTAAATCTTTGCAGCTTAAACCTCCCACACTACCTTTGCTGAATTTTCAAACTTTTGAAGGGATACATGTATCTCAGCGGGTTATACAATAAGTGGACATCACAGAAATAATGAGAGGGCAAGGTGATGGTGGCAATTTGGCACAATGATAGCCTTTTTATATTAATTCACAGGATGAGGGCATTGCTAGCTAGGCAGTATTTATTGTCCATCCCTAATTGCCCAGAGAGCAGTTAAGAGTCAACCACTTGCCATGGATCTGGACTCACATGTGGACGAGACCAGGTAAGGATGGCATTTTCCCATAAGGACATTAGTGAACCAAATAGGCTTTTCCAACAATCAATCATGGTCACCCTTAGTCTCTTAATTCCAGATATTTACTGAATTCAAATTCCACCATCTACTGTGGCAGTATTTGAATCCGGGCCCCTTAGGTATCTGGGTTAACAGTCCATCGATAATACCACTAGGCCATTGCTCCTCCAATGCCTAAGACACAGCTGGAAGAAATTGGCCCAGGTAGAATTATTTGGAGATGGAAAAAAATCCAGGGCAATGGGAAGGGATGGGGGGGGGGGGGGGGATTAGATTCACTGCCTTATTTCTGACAAGAGTTAGTGCAAACTCAGCAGGTCAAATGGTTTCCATCTCTACTCTAGTGTTCTATGATTCTGTGGAATGGGATTCAATTGTTGTATTGTATCCCTAATAATTATTGCCTGCTAATCACTGACCTGGGTAAAGATGATGATTGACCCGAGTTGATCTAGTTGAGCCAAGTGGCATGGTGAGCCAGTTGTCTCCTTCTGAGCTGCAATTTCTGTGATTCCATGACATATCAGTTGTAAAAATAATATACATCTTATAGGCACCGTAAATGCTAGAGATAAGTTACTTGTGAAGTAACTTCACTTACATTGGGAGGCTGTGGTCCATTTCGGTCTTACTCTCTGATCTTTTAATTTCAGCCACTTGTATACTAAATTTAGAGAAAGCTAAATATTACTGTCAAATTTAATCAAAATCGGTCAGGTTATTCTCAGGTAGCTTATTCTGGGACTAAGGCATAGAGTTCGAGTTTGATCGAGGTGTAACCCTCGATTAAATGTTTATTGAGCAGCAGATAGACTACTCCAACTGCCCCACGTCCTGCTGAGTTAAAATAAAAGTAATAACAATAATCATGTCAGGAGGACTTCCAGTGAAGAATTCCTGGACTTTACCTGTAGTGATTTCCTGCCAAAAAGGAGCAGAAATTTAGTTAAAAGAACTAGTAAGCATGTTCAGAAGGACATGTTGGGAAAGTGTGAGCAAGGTATTATGGAAGACAATCTGGAAGGGTACAGATGGTGAGGCCTTTGGAGACTGTGACTAATCTTTGTAAATACCAGGTACTGTTTGGTAACAATCTATATAAATCATGGGCAAAAGAGAAAGGAAAGTTACCAAGAGAAGAGAATTGCAATTGTCAGCAAGAATCAGTCAATGGGAGAGTGCTCAATGCAGGAGCCGCACCAGGAAATTCACAATGCAAGAAGTGGGTAATTTATTAAACTCCTACCAACCAGGATGTTGCCAGTGAATTAACCTCTCAGTGTTCACAAGGCATAGGAAGTGGCCATTTCAGGTTTTAGTTGTATTGGAGATTTAACTGTTGCGTGCAAACCTATCAGCATGACTTGTGTTCATGTTATTAAAACCATTGGTTAGAGCACCTTAGAGTCTTGATTGACCTCACTTCTAATGAGACGGAGTGTTAAGACAGCAAGCACAAATGATCCTACGCCAGTTTGCTTATCCAAGCGGAAACTACACTGGTTAGGGTAAATATCAGGCTTAACTCTAAACAGCAGCTCCTCACATCGGGAAAATGCCATGAAATGCTTTGCAGGGAATAAAATGGAAAGTGAGTGGTGAAAAGTACAAGAGAGATGGAATGAGGAAGAGAGTTTAAAGGTTAGAACACAAATCAGAGGGACAGATTTTGGCTAGAAAGGAATTTGGCAGCAAGATTTGGGTGTTGACAGGGAGGAATTCTAAAAAGTAGGAAGAGGGTGAGGCATTGAAATTGAGGCTGTCAATGGTGCAATAAATAGGTTTCCTACCGACGTTCACTGTCCTAGTCAATGCTGAAAGGTGCTTCAGGACTCTCTGGGTGAGAGCGCTGTACCTCAACAAAAAGTTCACTCCTACAGGGGAGAAAATTAGGATTTAATGGAAATTAATGCTTATTGTTTGATTATGAAACATATGCTCCACCATAGATCATGTCAGGAGGACACCTATTACAGGTTCACTTTCATAGTATTTTGAAATTTCATAGTTGATGCACATATACCAGCAGTCAAGAAAAGGGAGGCCCTTTTAAACAGTACCACCTTTCGGCTAGGAGAAGCATCAGTCTATACAGTGATCACAGCCAAACACTTTCCATCCCAACTCCTGGCATTACTCACCAACCACCCCCCTTCCTCCATCCAATAACTGTTTGTCAAGGATTGTTTCCAAGGTTCCCCTAGCTTTGCCTGCAACGTCTGCCAATCTGTCTATTTGCAGGAAATGGAACAACAAAGATTGTGGACTTCATCAGTTTCCTCATTTTCCCTTCCTCCACCTCACCCCAGTTTCAACCTTCCAGCTCAGCACTGTCCCCATGACTTGTCCTACCTGCCTATCTTCCTTTCCACCTATCGACTCCACCCTCCTCTCTGTCCTATCACCTCCATCCCCACCATACACCAATTGTACTCTATGCTACTTTCTCCCCACTCCCCCCCCACCCCCCACCACCCCCCTCCCTCATTTATCTCTCCACTCTGCAGGCACTCTGCCTGTAATCCTGGTGAAGGGCTTTTGCCTGAAACGCCGAGTTTCCTGCTCCAGAGATGCTGCCTGACCTGCTGTGCTTTTCCAGCACCACTCTAATCTAGACTCGGTCTCCAGCATCTGCAGTTCTTGTTTTTACCTACAACAAAGATTATACCTAGCTTTTCCCACTACATCTGGCAGGATCTCTGATACCCATCACAATGCTTGTTTTCATTTTTGCTGTAGCTCACAAATCAGAGATTCAGTCTTAAGTCAATTTGTCCACGTTGGTCTAATGGTCCCTATTTTTGGAAAGTATCTGACATTGTAGCAGTTGAATTATGTTCTCAAGTGCAGCTTCAGTAAATGTGGTCACACCATATGGTATCACTATTTAACAACAACTTGCAATAATATCAGACTAGAAGTGCTATCAAGCAGCATTTGGCACAAAATTTCATAGTGAATTACAAAAGAATATAGGAAAGCTCAGTATAATGGAACCACTCACAGGAGAAGACAGGCAGATGGAAAGGCTTAAGGGGGGGATTCCAGAGCATTGTACCCAGGCACCCAAAGGCAGGACCTCACAAGATTAAATAAGGTGATACCGAAGAATCTAGAATTAGGGATTCTTATTCACAATAAGAGATCTTATGATTGTACAGGCAGCAGAAGATGTTGAAATAAGAAGGGTCAAAGTTATTAAGGGATTTAAAAACAAGTGTGAGAATTTTAAAATCAAGGCACTGATAAAACAGGAGCCAATAGTGATCAATGAGCACAGGGAAGTTTGAAAGACAGGAGTTAATGTCAGATTGGACAGTGCAGTGGGCCTTTGTATGAGTTCAATTTTGTGAGGATAGGAGATCGGTTGAGAGAAGATTACAATAATCAAATCTAGAGTAAAAAGGTATGAATAATTGTTCCAAAAGTAAAGAAAGTGCAGACCATATCAATCAACAAGTTCTTTACCGTGGCTTTTGTTTCTTTTGCTGGGGACTCATTTTATCTGATTCTGTAGTATTTACCAACAAGGATACATTTTGTCATGAGATTAAGAAAAGGGAGAATTAAGCCATCTTGCAAATACAATAATTTGGTTAGAAGCTGGATTCAACAGGTATCAAAGGCATGAATGGAGCAGATAATACTATCCAGAAAGGACATAGAGTCATAGAGATGTACAGCATGGAAACAGACCCTTCGGTCCTACTCGTCCATGCCGACCAGATATCCCAACCCAATCTAGTCCCACCTTCCAGCACCCGGCCCATATCCCTCTAAACCCTTCCTATTGATATACCCATCCAAATACCTTTTAAATGTTGCAATTGTACCAGCCTCCACTGCTTCCTGTGGCAGCTCATTCCATACACGTACCACCTTCTGCGTGAAAAGGTTGCCCCTCAGGTCTCTTTCATATCTTTCTCCTCTCACCCTAAACCTATGCCCTTTAGTTCTGGACTCCCCCAAGCCAGGGAACTTTGTCTACTTAACCTATCCATGCCCCTCATGATTTTATAAACGTCTATATGGTCACCCCTCAGCCTCCAACACTCTAGGGAAAACAGCCCCAGCCTATTCAACTTCTCCCTATAACTCAAATCCTTCATCCCTGGAAACATCCTTGTAAATCTTTTCTGAACCCTTTCAAGTTTCACAACATCCTTCCGATAGGAAGGAGACCAGGTTTGCACACAATATTCCAAAAGTGGCCTAACCAATGTCCTGTACAGCTGCAACATGACCTCCCAACCCCTGTACTCAATACCCTGACCAATAAAGGAAAGCATACCAAATGCCTTCTTCACTTCCCTATCTACCTGCGACTCCACTTTCAAGGAGCTATGAACCTGCACTCCAAGGTCTCTTTGTTCAGCAACACTCCCTAGGACTTTACCATTAAATGTATAAACCCTGCCCTGATTTGCTTTCCCAAAATGCAGCCCTTCACATTTATCCAAATTAAACCCCATTTGCTACTTCTCAGCCCATTGGTCCATCTGATGATCAAGATCCCGTTGTAATCTGAGGTAACTTTCTTTGCTGTCCACTACACCTCCAATTTACTAACTGACATTGGTTGTACCTCTTATGCTCACATCCAAATCATTTATATAAATGACAAAAAGTAGTGGACCCAGCACCGATCCTTGTGGCACTCCACTGGTCACGGGCCTCCAGTCTGAAAAGCAACCTCCACCACCACCCTCGGTCTCCTACCTTTGAGCCAGTTCTGTATCCAAATGGCTAGTTCTCCCTGTATTCCATGAGATCTAACCTTGCTAACCAGTCTCCCATGGGGAACCTTGTTGAATGCCTTACTGAGGTCCATGTAGAGGTCCTGAAGAAGGGCTTATGCCCAAAATGTCGATTCTCCTTCTCCTTTGATGCTGCCTGACCTGCTGCGCTTTTCCAGCAACACATTTTTAAGCTCCATATAGATCACATCCACTGCTCTGCCCTCATCAATCCTCTTTGTTACTTCTTCAAAAACCTCAATCAAGTTTGTGAGACATGATTTCCCACGCACAAAGCCATGTTGACGATACCTAATCAGTCCTTGCCTTTCCTCAGGATTCCCTCCAACAACTTGCCCACCACCGATGTCAGGCTCACTAGTCTATAGTTCCCTGGCTTGTCCTTACAACCTTTCTTAAAAAGTGGCACCACCATGTTATCCAACCTCCAGTCTTCTGGCACCTTATCTATGACTGTTGATGATACAAATATCTCAGCAAGGGGCCCAGCAAACACTCCCCTAGCTTCCCTCTGAGTTCTAGTGAACACTTGATCATGTCCTGGGGATTTATCTATTTTTATGCGTTTGAAGACATCCAGCACTTCCTTCTCCATAATATAAACATTTTTCAAGATGTCACCATCTATTTCCTTACATTCCATACCTTCCATGTCCTCTTCCACAGTAAATACCGATACAAAATACTCATTTAGTATCTCCCTCATCTCCTGTGATTTCACACAAAGGCTGCCTTGCTGATCTTCGGGGGACCCGGTGGCACAGCAGTTAGCACTGCTGCCTCATAGCGGCAGAGACCTGGGTTCAATTCCTGCCTCAGGCAACTATCTGCGTGGAGTTTGCACATTCTCCCTGAGTTTGCGTGGGTTTCCTCCGGGTACTCCGGTTTTCTCCCACAATCCAAAAATATGGAGGTTAGGTGAATTGCTCATAATGTTAGGTGAAGGGGTAAATGTAGGGGAATGGATCTGGGTGGGTTGCTCTTCAGAGTGTCGGTGTGGACTTGTTGGGCCGAAGGGCCTGTTTCCACACTGTAAGTAATCTAACCTAATCTAATCTAATTTTAAAAAGCATATCGCTCTACTAAAGGCCATTTTTGCTTCTTCCAGTCTGCAGACCCAGAAAATAGCACAGTCTTATTTCTCTATAAAACTCCAGGCTAACTTAAAACTTATGGCTGATATTTTTAAGTTTAATCAAGAGACATATCTCAATAAAGTGTATAATCAAGGAAGAACCGACTCTACTCACTACTACACACATTCTGTAGGCCACACTTAAAAATATTCACTTGTCTGTTTCTGTGCTGTGACATCTCCCAATCAGGTTCTTCAAGATCAGTTATGAATTTCGTTGTTTGTTAATTTTCCCTGACACACTCCAAAGTCCAGCAATACATGAATTCAGACAGCAAAGGCAGTAACTGCGCAGGTTCACTGCTATGTCAGTTAGCAATGTGGGGTTCTTTCTCTCTCTCTCTCTCTCTCCTGCACTGACGTCATCATGTGCTGCCTTTATCTGTTCCTCTCTCTTTTAAAAGTGTGTTGTTTTGATTTTTTTTCTCCGAAGTTCCAAAACAATGCAACAGCATATAAAACAGTAATTGCTGCCCTGGGAATTTGAGGAAATCATCTCCAATACCTAAAATACCTCAGAAAAGGAGCAGCCTGTTACAGCCAGAAATTTTTCCCATCCCCTATCTTAGATTACCCAGAATCATGAGTGGAACAGATTACACTATCCAGAACGGACATGTATGGAACAGATAACACTATCCAGAAAGGACATGAGTGGAAAAGATAACACTATCCAGAAAGGGGTTCCTTTTGTCTGCCATTCAGAAACTAACACGGCATCCCAGAAGCAAAAGATAAGCATGTTGACACAATGCTTACCAGGCCAACATTGTTCAAGCTCTGAAAATGATGTTAACATCCAGCATGTTTCTGCACATAAAGGGTGGGAGACCTTTGGAATGCTCTTCCACAAATGGCAGTTGATGCTATATATCAGTTGTTAATTTTAAAACTGAGATCGGTAAATGTTTGTTAAGCAAAGGTATTAAGGGTATGGACCAAAGACAGATTAATGGAGTTAGGCCACAGATTGGCCATGATTTCAGAGATTTGCAAAATAAATTTGAGGGGCTGAATGGCCTACTCCTGTTCTTATGTAAGACTCTAAGCTATCCAATACTGTAGCTATGCAACGCCATACATTTGTCAGCTGACTAAGAAGCTTAATTCTAAACCAGTCTCACAGGTTACAGAAATTAAAAACATTAATTTCAATTAAGCCCAACAGTCAGCAATCTATGGTGGCTCAGTGGTTAGCACTGCTGCCTCACAGCACCAGGGAGCCAGGTTTGATTCCAGCCTTGGGCGACTGTCTGTGTGGAGTTTGCACATTCTCCCCGTGTCTGCATGGGTTTCCTCCGGGTGCTCCAGTTTCCTCCCACAGACCAAAGATATGCAGATGAGGTGATGTGGCCATGCTAAATTGTCCCATAGTGTTCTGGGATGTGTGGGTTAGGTGCATTAGTCAGGGCAAATGTGGAGCAATAGGGGAATGGGTCTGGGTGGGTTAGTCTTCACAGGGTCAGTGTGGACTTGATGGGCCAAATGGCTTGTTTCCATATTTAGGGATTGTATTCTATTCTAGTTAATGCCAATCTACACATACACTGAACTGTTGTTACAGACTTTGCTACGCACTTTATGAGAGGATTATGTCTATGACTTACTTTTTAATAAAACTACAAGGTAACAATATATTTACTTATATCTATGAATTATTTATTGAGGTCTTGTAACACAGTGGTTACTGTCCCTGCCTCTGAGCCAGAAGCACTGGGTCTGAGTCACCCCAACCCCCACCCCTCGCCATGACCTAATGACCAAGGACCACATGTTCATAACACAGTCAAGCAGTTTGAGCATTAACTTGCAAATCCTTCCAATACATGTGAAGGCATGCAGTAAGCATGGGAGATGTTTCTGGTCAGTCATGGAATGGAAAAAAATTGAAAACTCAGTAATATTTGGAAATGAATGCGGCAGTAATGCCAAACTCCATTTTGAGGTATCCAAGACAAGTCAGACCAGTATGTGTCATTCACCAATTTTACTGTTTTATCCTGCTCTGAAGTATTTGTTGCCACAGCAACATGGACTCTGGGTGAATTGATACATCCCAACGTGAGTTATTCCTACACGCAAAACTTCAACTTAATTAGTGATAGTCATGGTAATATAGTTAATAAATCATTATTAATGAATGATTTTACAGTGTCGAGCTACTGACATCATTGTTTTTATATTTACTGGGGACTTATAGCCCAGATTTCTCTCCCTTTCCCAAATAGTGATTTTAAGGGTCAACGTTTGGTTGGGATTAATCTTTCAATACTATACTCAGAGTTTTGAATTCTTTCTGAAAAAACAATCTTAGATCCAAGTAACTGTGGAAGTTTGGGTTGAGTTTGCAAATACAGGATGTACAGGTGATGTCTGAAGCTGGGAATCAGAGTAAAGGGTCTGCCAACAATCCCAACAGTAAGAAGGGGGATGGAAAGAGAAGGCTGGTGGAGCATAAGCTTTGGTCCTGTAACCAAAGCAAAAGTTAAAATAGGCACAGTTACAATCCTGTAACACAACAACCAAACCGTACTCAAATCTCTTGAATACTGTAGATGATGAAAATCTGAATCATATTCAGATATTGCTGGAAAAACTTAGCAGATCGGGCAGCATCTATGGAGGGAGAAATAGAGTTAATGAGCGAAACGAGATTTTCAAGTCCAGTATGACTCTTCTTCAGAATTGTTTCTCTTTCCACAGATGCTGCCCGACCTGTTGAGTTTTTCCAGCATTTTGTGTGCTTGCTTCAAACCCCAATGTTATACATGACAGCATTGGATGATTAATTCCAGAGACCCATGGGATTAAATCAAGTAGATCCAATTGAAGAGTATAGGACAGGCACAATTAGGACAATTGGCTTTCACCTTGATACAATTTTTCATAATTCAACAGACCGTCACTTCCATTAATCACACATTTATAAAATCCACAAATAAGTTATGAAGCATCGTTACTTACGAGGGGATGCTGTGATCCAGTTCTTCCTTACTCAGTGAAATGTCTTGAATGCTTAAAGGGTCCAGAGTAGCTCTAAAAGTCAGACAAGACTAAAGATTATTGTTAAATTTCAGTTATCACATGTTTCCTCATATAGTTTGTTGTGTGACTGAGACGCGGAGCCTATCTTGGCTCAGAGTTAATTCCTTCTTGATGATCAGATATACCACTCATCTCATTGCTGAAGAACAGGACATTGGTGAGATCCCACCTAGATTACCTAGTGCAGATTCAGTTGCTAAGCCAAGGAGGATACTTGTCTTAAATGGAGTGAACAGAATTTCACGAGACTGGTTTAGGAGATTGGCCTACAAATATAATAAAACTTACTGTTGGAAATCTGAAATAAAAACAAAAAGTGCTGGAGCATTTATGGAAAGAGAAACAGAGTTAATATCTCAAGTCTGTTATGAATCTTTTTCAGAACTCTTAATGTTTGGTAGAAGCAGACATAGTTAGGGACTATGAGGTAAGAAGCTGTGGAGGTGAAAATGTGTTGCTGGAAAAGCGCAGCAGGTCAGGCAGCATCCAAGGAGCAGGAGAGTCGACGTTTCGGGCATGAGCCCTTCTTCAGCTCATGCCCGAAACGTCGCCTCTCCTGCTCCTGACCTGCTGCGCTTTTCCAGCAACACATTTTCAGCTCTGATCTCCAGCATCTGCAGTCCTCACTTTCTCCAAAAAGAAGCTGTGGAGGGCAACCTCCAGAGGAGATGAGGTTAGTGACAGTCCTGGAAATAAAATCTTGGAGCTGAGTGGTGGGGGAAGGTAGGAGAAGACGTCTAAGAGTTACATTCACCGTCTGCAAGGGAGAGGTCAGCATGCCCCTTATCAGCAGCAGTGATAACAAAGTCAGGGTAGAGAGTGTGGTGCTGGAAAAGCACAGTCGTAAGGCAGCATCCGAGCAGCAGGAGAATCGACGTTTTGGACATAAGCCCTTCAGTCTGTCGATTCTCCTGCTCCTTGGATGCTGCCTGACTGGCTGTGCTTTTCCAGTACCACACTCTCAACACTGATAACAAAGTCAGGGTTAGACTTGAGAGAATGGAATACAGCAAGTTCAGAAGGTTAGAGTGGGTGAGGGACGCTGAGATATTAAGGTAGCTAATGTCATATCAGCAGTTCTCGATGAAGTGAGCAAATACAGAAGAAAGGCCAAGGGAGGGGTCCACGTTAAAGGTGAATATTGGAGATGGGTGAAAGGTTCTGTGCGGCAGGGAGAGGGCAGCACGATGGCTCAGTGATTAGCACTACTGCCTCACAGCGCCAGAGACCCAGGTTCGACATCCTTGGGTGACTGTGTGGAGTTTGCATTTTATCCCCATGTCCGTGTGCCTCCAGGTGCTCCGGTTTCCTCCCACAGTCCAAAGATATGCAGGTTAGATATGCCGATGGTAAAAGAAGGGGAGGTGTGGCATTGTTTGTCAAGGACAGTATTACAGTTGCAGAAAGGATGTTTGGGACTCGTCAACTGAGGTAGTATGGGCTGAGGTTAGAAACAGGAGAGGAGAGGAGTTGGAGTTTTCTAGAGGCCTTTGAATAGTTCCAGAGATGTAGAGGAAAGGATAGCAAAGATGATTCTTGATAGGAGTGAGAGACAGGGTAGCTGTCATGGAGGTCTTCAGCTTTCCAAATATTGACTGGGAACACTATACTATGAGTACTATAGATGGGTCAGTTTTTGGCCAGTGTGTGCAGGAGGGTTTCCTGACACCGTATGTAAACAGGCTAACAAGGGGCGAAGCCACATTAGATTTGGTACTGGGTAAAGAACCCTGCCAGGTGTTGGAAGTAGGTGAGCACTTAGGTGATAGTGATCACAATTCTATTATGTTTACTTTAGTGATAGAAAGGGATAGGTGTATACCACTGGGCAAGAGTTACAGCTGGGGGAAAGGCAATTACGATGCGATTAGGCAATATTTAGGAAGCATAGTATGGGGAAGGAAACTGCAGGGGATGGGCACACTAGAAATGTGGAGCTTATTCAAAGAAAAGCTCCTGTGTGTCCTCGATAAGTATGTATCTGTCAGGCAGGAAGGAAGCTGTAGAATGCGGGAGCCATGGTTTATGAAGGAAGTGGAATCTCTGGTCAAGAGGAAGAAGAAGGCTTATGTTAAGATGAGATGTGAAGGCTCAGTTAGGGCGCTTGAGGGTTACAAGGTAGCCAGGAAAGACCTAAAGAGAGAGCTCCGAAGAATCAGGAGGAGACAAGGGAAGTTGTTGGCGGATAGGATCAGGGTAAACCCTAAGGCTTTCTATAGGTATTTAGGGAATAAAAGAATGATGAGAGTAAGATTAGGGCCAATCAAGGATAGTAGTGGGAAGTTGTGTGTGGAGTCAGAGGAGATAGGAGAAGCACTAAATGAATATTTTTCGACAGTATTCACTCTAGAAAACAGCAATGTTGTTGAGGAGAATACTGAGATACAGGCTACTAGACTAGGTGGGACTGAGGTTCATAAGGAAGAGGTATTAGAAATCCTGCAGTGTGTGAAAATAGATAAGTCCCCTGGGCTGGATGGGATTTATCCTAGGATCCTCTGGGAAGCCAGAGAGGAGATTGCCGAGCCTTTGGCATTGATCTTTAAATCGTCATTGTCTACAGGAATAGTGCCAGAAGACTGGAGGATAGCAAATATGGTTCCCCTGTTCAAGAAGGGGAGGAGAGACAACCCTGGTAATTATAGACCAGTGAGCCTTACTTCAGTTATTGGTAAAGTGTTGGAAAAGGTTTTAAGAGATAGGATTTATAATCATCTAGAAAAGAATAATATGATTAGGGATAGTCAGCACCGGTTTGTGAAGGGTAGGTTGTGCCTCACAAACCTTATTGAGTTGAGAAGGTGACCAAACAGGTAGATGAGAGTAAACCGGTTGTGGTGTATACGGATTTCAGCAAGGCGTTCGATAAGGTTCCCCACAGTAGGCTATTGTACAAAATGCGGAGGAATGGGATTGTGGGAGATATAGCAGTTTGGATCAGTAATTGGTTCGCTGAAAGAAGACAGAGGGTGGTGATTGATGGGAAATGTTCATCCTGGAATCCAGTTACTAGTGGTGTACTGCAAGGGTCGGTGTTGGGCCCACTGCTGTTCGTCATTTTTATAAACGACCTGGATGAGGGTGTAAAAGGGTGGGTTAGTAAATTTGCCGACGACACTAAGGTCGGTGGAGTTGTGGATAGTGACAAAGGATGTTGCAGGTTACAGAGAGACACAGATAAGCTGCAGAGCTGGGCTGAGAGGTGACAAATGGAATTTAATGTGGACAAGTGTGAGGTGATTCACGTTGGTCGGAGTAACCGGAACGCAAAGTAATGGGCTAATGGTAAGATTCTTGGTAGTGTCGATGAGCAGAGAGATCTTGGTGTCCATGTACACAGATTCTTGAAAGATGCCACCCAGGTTGACAGGAATGTTAAGAAGGCATATAGTGTTTTAGCTTTTATTAATAGAGGGATTGGGTTCCGGAACCATGAGGTTATGCTGCAGCTGTACAAAACTCTGGTGCAGCTGCACTTGGAGTATTCTGGTCACCGCATTATAAGGAGGATGTGGAAGCTTTGGAGAGCGTGCAGAGGAGATTTACGAGGATGTTGCCTGGTATGGAGGGAAGGTCTTACAAGGAAAGGCTGAGGGACTTAGGCTGTTTTTGTTAGAGAGAAGAAGGTTGAGAGGGGACTTAAGTGAGATAGATAAAATAATCAGAGGGTTAGATTGGGTGGACAGGGAGAGCCCTTTCCCAAGTATGGTCATGGCGAGCACAAGGGGGCATAGCTTTAAATTGAGGGGTGATAGATATAGGACAGATATCAGAGGTAGTTTCTTTACTCAGAGAGTAGTAAGGGTATGGAATGCTTTGCCTGCAATGGTAGTAGATTCGCCAACTTTAAGTGCATTTAAATCGTCATTGGACAAGCATATGGACGTACATAGAATAGTGTAGGTTAGATGAGATTCAGATTGGTATGACAGGTCGGCACGACATCGAGGGCCGATGGGTCTGTACTGCGCTGTAATGTTCTATGTTCTATGTTTTCAGTGAATTGGCCATGCTAAATTGCCCGTAGTGTTCTGGGATGTGTAGGTAAGGTGCATTAGTCTGGGGAAATGTAGAGTAACGTAGGGTACAGGAGTGGGTCTGGGTGGGATACTCTTTGGAGGATTGGAGTGGACTTGTTGGGTCAAATGGCCTGTTTCCATACTGTAAGGATTCTTCTTCTTCTTCTACTATGATTCCTGTCCAGAGAAGTGGGCATGAACAAAAATGACATAAGAGTTCAACATCAGTTCATGCCTAAACTGCTTTAAGGTGGGAACTTCAGGGGATAAAGATTAAAACTAAGTTGTTTGCTGAGCACAGATTGCTCAGCATCAGAGAGGGGCGGGGCGGGGATACACTGAATGCATGAGATGAAGTGAACAAGGAGGAGGGATAGAGGCAGAGAGAAGGGACGAGGGAAGGAATCCAGAGAGGGGCATCTGTTACCGAGGATTTTGGAGCTAACATCTGAAAGGAAAAGTTTCCTCTTAAACGAAAGAATGATGAAGATTGAAATGGAACTGGAGGCCGGGACATCCTGAGACAATGTGAGTGTGTATTCATGTGGCGCATTTGGCACAGAGGGTGGAGCTCAAGAAAGGCTGCCTGAGGAGTGCTATATGCCTCAGAGATACCTGTAATGCTGGGTAGATTCGAAACATGAAACTGAAACTGGAATCCACTTGAGGGAAGGTGGAGCTGAAGACAATCAAAAAGGAGTTGTGGCTGTAAAGACGAGTTTTAGCAAACACAGGAGAGGGGATAGAAAACGATGAAGGCGAATAGCCCAAAAGATTAAAACGGAAAGCTCAAATGAGAGAAGAGCACAACCTCTTCAAGGTGGACATACCTGGAAAGGCTCACGAGGACAGGCTGAATAAATGCGGCTTACTGTCACTGGAGATCAAAGAAATGAGGGGCGATTTGATTGAAGGAAAAAGTATTCTGTGGAGATTTGATGAGGTTTCCCCAATCCGGCGAATCCAGAACAGTTGGATCACCATCACCTGCAAGACCTGCAAGTTTACCTTCAAGCCACTCAGTAAAGTTATGAACCAAGCCAGATCCCCTCAAAATATTGTAAGAAGGTAGCCTAGACCCTAACTTCTTCTTATTTTAAAGGCAAATGCAAAGTCAAAAGGAAGAAGGAAGCTTACTTAAGGTCAATGAGGCAAGATTCAGACAGGGCTTTTGGGGGTTAAAAGGTAGTCAGGAAGGAACTGAAGAATGGACTTAAAGCTTTAGTGGGTAGGATTAAGGACAACCCCAAGGCGTTCTACATTTATGTGAGGAACAAAAGGATAGCCAGAGAGAGGGTACGGCCAATCAGGGATAGTGGAGGAAACTTGCGCCTGGAGTCGGAGGAGGTAGGGGAGGCCCTTAATTAATATTTTGTTTCAGTATTCACTACTGAGAGGGACCTCGATGTTTCTGAGGACAGCGTGAAACAGACTGATATGCTTGAACAGGTTGATATTAAGGAGGAGGATATGCTGAAAGTTTTGAAAAACGTAAAGATAGATAAATCCTCTAAGCCAGACTGGATATACCCTAGGTTGCTACAGAAAGTGAGGGAAGAGATTGCTGAGCCTTTGTTGATAATCTTTGCATCCTCATTGTCCACTACAGTAGTGCCAAATGATTGGAGGGTGGCAAACATTATTCCCTTGTTCAAGAAAGGGACTAGGGATAATCCTGGGAATTACAGACCAGTCAGTCTTACTGTTAATGGTGGGCAAAGTATTGGAGAGGATTCTGAAAGACAGGATTTATGATTAGAAAACCATAATTTGATTAGAGAAAGTCAGCATGGCTTTGAGAGTGGCAGGTCATGCCTCAAATAGCTTATTGAATCCTTTGAGGATGAAGGTAGAGCAGTTGATGTGGTTTACATGGATTTTAGCAAAGCGTTTGATAAGGTTCGCCGTGTTAGGCTCATTCAGAAAGTAAGGAGGTATGGGATACAGGGAAATCTGTCTGTCTGGATACAGAATTGACTGGCGCTTAGAAGATTGAGGGTGGAGATAAATGGAAAGTATTCCGCCTAGAACTTGATGACCAGCGGTGTTCCGCAGGGATTGATTCTGGGACTTCTGCTCTTTGTGATTTTTATAAACGACTTGGATGAGGAAGTGGAAGAGTAGGTTGGTAAGTTTGCCAATGACATGAAGGTTAGTGGAGTTGTGAATAGTGTGGTGTAGGTTGCAATGAGGCATTGACAGGATGCAGAACTGGGCTCATAAGTGGCAGATAGCGTTCAACCTGTAAGTGTGACATAATTTACTTTGGAAGGTCAAATTTGAATGCAGAATACAGGCTTAAAGGTAGGATTCTTGGCAAATTGGAGGAACAGAGGGATCTTGGGGTCCATGTCCATAGATCCCTCAAAGTTGCCACACAGGTTGATAGGATTGTTAAGAAGGCTTTCAATAGCAGGGCGATTGAATTCAACAGCCGGTTATGCTGCAACTCGCTAAAGTCGTGGTTAGACCTCACTTGAAATATTGTGTTCAGTTCTGGTCATCTCATTATGGGAAGGATGTGGAAGCTTTGAAGAGAGGGCAGACAATATGTGCCAGAATGCTGAATGGACTGGAGAGTATGTCCTATGAAGAAAGGTTGAGGGAGCCAGGCCATTTCTCATTGGATCAAAGAAGGATGAAAGGTAACTTGATAAAGGTATACAAGATGATGAGAGACATAGATAGAGTGAATAGCCAGAGACTCTTCTCAATGCGGAAATGTCTATTATGACGGGGTATAATTTTAAGGTAATTAGAGGAAGGTTTAGAGAAGATGTCAGAGGTAGGTTCTTTACATAGAGTGGTGAGCGTCTGGAATGCGCTGCCAGCAGTGGTAGGAGAATCAGAGACATTAGGGACATTTAAGCAACTCTTGGATAGGCAAATGGAAGATTGTACAATGAAAGGTATGTAGCTTAGTCTGATCTTAGAGTAGGATAAAAGGCCGGCACAACAATAAGGGCCAAAGGGCCTGTACTGTGCTGTGTTGTTCTATGTCCTCTGAAGTGCTGTGTTCCAGATGCAATTCGACTGGTCAAACTACTTGACATTAAACAAAACACAATTCATTCAAACACTGTAGTTAAAATACAACAAAAGAAAGAAGAACTTAGAATAACTTAATTCTACTGGAAAACTTAACAGGATAATAGATATCGTAATTATTATTAATTAACTGTTCAAATGTAATAACATCCCATAAACACACCACCTGATAAAAAGGCAAATTCAGAAATCAGATTTTCTCATGTGCAACACCCACAGGAGGAAGAGAAACCCCAGCTTCTAGTTGTAACCGAGACAGGGGGAAACATAGATTCTACTTAAGACTCCAGTAGCTTCCACTGAATCTAAAACCTTTTTAAAAAAAGTCTTGGTCTAAGAGCTGGCCACACCCATTCAGGCTGCTTCTACTGTTCCAACTTTTACAAAAACCCAAGGCCTCTCAAGCTGCTTACATTATCACAGACTGCTCAGTACCTCTTGTTCAATCTCTTTCTTAAAAGAAACCAGGAGAAAATACTCTCTTATAGCCTCAACATTGTCACATCTCCTTGCTTTAAAAGAATCCATCAATATTCAAAGATGACTTCATTTTTAAAAACCCTTAGTCTTACTCTATTAGTACACTACAATAGATATACATTACGTTGACACTAAACATGCAAACATTCACTACTACAGTCTATTTCAGTTTGTTTATTCCTGCCACTGAACACCTCCATTTTTTTTTCATAAAAGTCACAACAGCGTGTCGGCAATCAAATTCTCTCATCCTGCCACATGTATAATTTCAAATTGAATGGCTACAATAATAAGTTCCATCTAAACTGTCTGAAATTTTTGCCCTTAAATTTCTCCAAAAGCGTCAATAGCTTATGATCAATATATATAATTGTGTTACACATTGCTGCTAATATAAATGTAATGCCAACACCAACTTCAAACTTTCCTTCTCAATCATGGGATATATCTGTTGACAATCATTCAATTTTCTGGAACAATACCCAATTGGGCTTTGCATCTTTTCCTTGTCTTCTTGTAAGAGCACAGCATTGGCACCCACATTGATAGCCACCTTGAATGGCGTTGCGTAATTAGGTGTGGCTAATATTGGGGTAGTGGTTAACACAGCTTTCAGGCTGTCAAATGCCTTCTGACAGTCTGCTGTCCACTGAAATTTCTGCACTTTTTCAATAAGTCACTGGAGCAACCACACAGCTAAAACTCATTACGAGATTAAAAAAAACTCCATTTCAGGAATTGTTAGTACTGCCCTCATTGAAGGTATGGGAAACTCCCCAATAACCTTTGCTTTCACATTCTGTGGGGCCATCTGTCCAGGTCCAATAACGTGGCCCAGAAACGTGACTTGGGCTTTTGTGAACTCACTTTTAGCCAGGTTTATCACCAAGCCTGCCTTCCAAAGTTGATTAAACAATTCGGTAGATGCTGCAAACGTTCCTGTTATGTGTGACTAAATGTCACCTGGTCATCAATGTACAGCAGACAGTTTGGTAATCCAGAAGGGATTTTATTGGTTAGCCTTTGAAATGTGGCTGATGCATTTTTCATTACAGATGGCAGGATGTTAAATTGGTTTCATCTACTTGGTATCATGAAAGCCAAAATTGTCTTTACTCTTTCAGACAAAAGGTACCTGCTAATATCCTTTGAGTAAGTCCAACTCAGAAATATAAGTTGCTTGTCCCACTTTCTCAACACAGCCTTTCAAATGTGGAATCGGATATGCATCAGACTTTGTAACTGCATTTACTTTGCAATAGTCCACACATAATCATTGGGTACCATCTAGTTTTGGCACCATTACTATGGTTGAACTCCAGTTGCTGAACTCACTTCGATTATGTTGTCTTTGAGCATGTACTCAATCTCTTTTTGAACCTGTGCCAACTTTAGAGAGTTAAATCTATATGGACTTGGTTACTTGGAACAGCATTTCCTATATCTACATCATGCATAATTACATTAGTACTTCCCAGCTTATTCCCACATATCTCCCCATGTGATAGTAACAACTCTTTCAGGTCATTCCGATTTTTTTCTGGAAGGTAACTCAGTAATTTATCCCAATTTTTGAGAACTTCCTCATTGACCAATTTAACTTAAGGAAAATCCAATTCAAAATCATCTGAACTTGGTCTTTCACTCTGTGCTGTAACTGGTAACACATTCTCCTTTTGCTTTGCTTCCTTATCAAAACACCTTTAGGGCATATTCACATGACATACATTGAGAGCTTTCTTTCTACCTGGCATTCTTATCAAATAGTTCTTATCACTCAATTTCCTTTTGATTTGATAAGGTCCACTATACTTTGCTTTTAAAAGTTCACTGATCACTAGAAGTAACACTAATGTTTTATCTCCATTAGCAAAATTGTGAATTTTTGATTTCTTGTCTGCTTCCTGTTTCATCACATGCTGGGCTACTTTTAAATGCTGTCTAGCCAACTCACCCATTCTATTTAATCTTTCCTTATAATTCGACACATAACCCAAGTGTGTGGTCTCTGAACCTCTGACTCACCAATTTCTCATTAATTAATTTCAGCAGAAATGGACGGAATTTGGTAGATCCACTTGGTACATCTCTAACTGCAAAACGTATAAATTGAATGTGATTATCCCAATCCTTTGAATAGTCTTAACTATAAGCCCTATTAAGCTAATAGCCCTTAACTATAAAGTTTTAATGCCAAACTTTATTGGCATTAAAGTTTGATGCCAATTTTCTAATGTTCTCTGCAATTCTGGATGGTACACAATGGATTTGAATTGTTCTATTACCAAACTATCCATAACTACTTTAAATAATTTTGGTGTAAAATTTTACTCTTGATTGGATTGTATCTCAGTGGGTAGTCCAAATCTAGTAAAAAAAATTGAGTAACTCTTCTACAATGGAGGTCAAAAGTCACGCTTTGATTTATGAACCAACTCCTAATCATCTGTCATTTCTGCTGCTCATTTTGCAGGTTCTAACTCTCTGCTCTTCCTCATGAGCTTTTACTACTTCAAAAATTGTCTCTCTAAGAATGCTCTATGTTTGATCTATTTTCCATGCCTTATCCAACAACTAAATTACTTTATTTGTAAATCAATGTACGTTTGACCAGGGTCCCTCCTTAGGTTCCTGAAATGCTGCCTGTAGACTTCTAGCACTAGCTCATATGCACTTAAAGTGGCTTTCTTCACCTCCTCATAGACCCTAATTATCTCCTCTGACAGTGATGCAAATATCTCATTAGCTCTACCTACCAACATTGCCTGGTCAACAATTCCCACGTGGTTGTTTAGCCACTTTCTCAAATGAAATGAGAAAGGCTTCAACATCCTTCTTGTCAAATTTAGGCAATGCTTGAACATATTTTAACAGATCCCCACCAGGCTTTTGGCTGTGATGGATTTGCTGGTCATGACTATCCTCCTCACTAAGCCTTCCTTCTGTCTTCACCTCTGCCCTTTTAAGTAGACTTTTCTCTCTAATTGGTAAAAACAATGACTGCAGATGCTGGAAACCAGATTCTGGATCAGTGGTGCTGGAAGAGCACAGCAGTTCAGGCAGCATCCAAGGAGCAGCGAAATCGACGTTTCATCAGGAATAAAGGCAGAGAGCCTGAAGCATGGAGAGATAAGCTAGAGGAGGGTGGAGGGAGGTGTCAGAGATGGTCCAGGTAAATTTAAGGTCAGGGTGGAATGTGTTGGTGAAGTTGATGAATTGCTCAACCTCCTCGCGGGAGCACAAGGTGGCGCCAATGCAGTCATCAATGTAGCGGAGGAAGAGGTGGGGAGTGGTGCCGGTGTAATTATGGAAGATCAACTGTTCTACGTAGCCAACAAAGAGACAGGTATAGCTGGGGCCCACAGGTGTGCCTGTGGTCTGGAGGAAGTGGAAGGATTCGAAGGAGAAATTGTTAAGGGTGAGGACCAGTTCGGCCAAACCAATGAGAGTGTCGGTGGAAGGGTATTGTTGGGAATGTCTGGAGAGGAAAAAATGGAGTGCTTGGAGGTCTTGGTCATGGTGGTTGGTGGTGTAGAGGGATTGGATATCCATGGTGAAGATGGGGCATTGGGGGCCAGGGAAACGGAAGTCTGGGAGGAGGTGGAGGGCATGGGTGGTGTCTCGAACGTATGTGGGGAGTTCCTGGACTAGGGGGGATAGGACACTGTCGAGATAGGTAGAGATGAATTCAGTGGGGCAGGAGCATGCTGAGACAATGGGTCAGCCAGGGTGGTCAGACTTGTGGATCTTGGGAAGGAGGTAGAACCGGGCAGTGTGGGATTCCCGGACTATGAGGTTGGAAGCTGTGGGTGGGAGATCTCCTGAGGTGATGAGGTTCTGTATGGTCTGGGAAATGATGGTTTGGTGATGGGGGTGAGGGGGGGTGGTGGGTCATGGTCAAGGGGGCAGTAGGAAGAGGTTTCCTCGAGTTGGCGTTTGGCTTCAGCGGTGTAGAGGTCAGTGCACCAGACTACCATTGCGCCTCCTTTATCCGCTGGCTTGATGGTGAGGTTGGGATTGGAACAGAGGGATTGGGGGGGGGCTGCGCGTTGTAAGGGTGAGAGGTTGGAGTGGGTGAGGGGGTTCTCCCCCTAGCCGACACATTGGCTCAGCATGCTCCTGCCCCACTGAATTAACTCCTGAAATTCAAACTCACTCTCTTTCTGCTTTTCTTCTGCTATTCGTTCATTGTTTATTTTTGCCTCTAATTCAAGTTGCTTCATTTGCAAACAAATCCTAGCCATTTCCAAAGATTCTGATGGCATTTCCAGCAATTATGAATGTTGAGATATTGCTGCAATTACCTCCCCTTTTTGCAAGGTCAAAGGCAACCCCAACTCCAGCTTGTCTGCCAATTCCAAAAGCTTCGCCTTGCTCGCTTTCTGTAAAACTTCCAAAGTGACTTCTTCCACCCCCAGGAAACTCTTAGTGACTACAAGAGCGACCACTAAACAAGACACACCCTGTATAAATTAACCGAATTCAACACCTGAAAACAAGACACTAACAGATACCACTCACTGCCTTTGAGTCCAATAATCCTACCCGAACCTGGAATTAGAGTTCTTGACAAGAGACCCCAAAACTACCGCCAGACCAGACCCCATCAAAATCTTTTAAGAAGGTGGCCTAGACCCTAACTTTCTCTTATTTTAAAGTGCCGAGTTCCAGGTGCAATTCAACTGGTCAAACTACAGTTGGTTCTGCTGTAACACGTGTTTCTCCAACACAAGCACAATTGAAGGATTTAGACCATTATTTGTAGAATGTGAACTCTCCTTACCTGTATTGGCTGTGACACGATTCTGGCCCTATTAGTTTAAATGGTCAGCTATTGCACAATTTTCTTATAATGTGAGATTGCACAAGAAGGGAACAATGGTGTTATATCAGAACCGACTGCATTTCATGTTAAGCAAAACACAATAGTTCAAACACTATAGTTAAAATGCAACAAAAGAAAGAAGAGCTAAGAATAACTTAACTATTCTGGAAAACTTAGCAGATGCAGTACCTAACTATTTCAACATTATAACATCCTATTAACACAACCCTTGGCAAAAAGGCAAATTCAAAAAACAGATTTTCTTACATGCAATGCCTGCAGTTCTCCTTCAAGAAACACATCAACCTACTATCACTGGACCAAGACCCTGGAACTCCCTCCTGAACAGCACAGTAGCTACACAGCTATTGTGTTTCAAGATGACACCTCACAATCACCTTCTCCAAGGCAATTAAGATGTGTAATGAATGCTGGCTTTTCCAGAAATGCTCACTTCCCATGAACAAATGAAAGAGTACATAATATACTTGTGTTATGTAGTATTACACTCAATATACATCACAGATAAAAAGCTCAACCAACCTAAGCCAGTATTTATACTACAGTCAAGTGCCCTCCCATTCTTCTTCATCCAAAGATGTCAGCAGAACCCACTTTACCCCACGTGCATCATTAGTTATTTCTGACATGCATCTGGGCTAGTCCAGCTTAAGTCACTCTGTATGATACAAATTCCATTCTAACCATTTCTCTTGAGAAGTTTCTCCTGCAATCCTTTTATTGCATTCTTGTTATCCACCAAAACTTAGCACCCCTGGTTAAGGACTTTTTAACATAAATATCTTCTTGAGGTGTACACTATTGAACCCCATTAAAACCATAAAACACAGGGCAGAAATTAGAGAATTCAGCCCATTGAGTCTACCCTGCCATTCAGTCATGGCTGATAAGTTTCTCAAACCCATTCTCCTGCTTTCTTCCCATAAGCCTTGATCCCCCGATACTCAAGAACCTACCTGTATCAATCTCAAATATACTCAATGACCTGGTCACCACAGCCTTCTGTGGCAATGAATTCCATAGATTCACCACTCACTGGCTGAAGAGGTTTCTCCTTATCTCCATTCTAAAGGGCTTTCCCTTTTCTCTCAGGCTGTGCCATCGGGTCCTAGTCTCTCCAATCAATGGAAACATCTTCCCATTTCTACTTTGTCTAGGCCATTCGGTATTCTGTATGTTTCAATTAGATCCCCTCTCATCCCTCTAAACTCCATCAAGTATAAACCCAGAGTCCTCAAACATTCCTCAGATGTTAAGCTTTTCATTCCTAGGACTAGTCTCATGAATCTCTTCTGAACACGCTCCACGACCAGTACATCATTGCTAAGATATGGGGCCCAAAACTGCACATAATACTCCACATGTGGTCTGACCAGAGCCTTACACAGCCTCAAAACTCCGCTTTTATATTCAAGTCCTCTCAAAATAAATGACATCATTGCATTTACCTTCCTAACTACTGATTCAACCTGCCAGTTTACCTCGAGAGAATCTTGGACTAGAACTCCCAAGTTTCTTTGCACTTCAAACTTCTGAATTTCCTCCCAATTAGAAAATAATCAATGCCTTTATTCTTCCAACCAACGTGCATGGCCTCACACTTTCTCACATTGTACTCAACCTGCCACTTCTTTGCCCACTCTCCTAACCTGTCAAATCCTTCTGCCATCTCCCTGCCTGCTCAATGCTACCTGTTCCTCTACCAATCTTTGTATCATCTGCAAATGTAGCCAGAATGGCCCCATTAATGCATAAAGTGAAAGGTTGTGGTCACTGTACTGAGCCTTGTGGAATACCATTTGTCACCGGCTGCCATCCTGAGAAGGACCCATTTATCCTCACTGTCTGCTTTCTGCCATTTAGCCAAGCTTCTATCCATGCCAGCACCTTGCCTTTGACACCATAGGCCCTTATCTTACTCAGTAGCCTCCTGTGCAGCACTTTGTCAAAGGCCTTTTTGAAGTCCAGGTAGATAATATCCATTGGCTCTCCTTGGTCTAACCTGATCATTATTTTGATTAAATTAGATTAGATTACTTACAGTGTGGAAACAAGCCCTTTGGCCCAACAAGTCCATACCGACCTGCCGAAGCACAACCCACCCTTCCCATTCCCCTACATTTATCCCTTCACCTAACACTACGGGCAATTTTAGCATGGCCAATTCACCTAACCAGCACATTTTTCTGGACTGTGGGAGGAAACCCACGCACCTGCAAAGATTTCTAGCAGATTTGTCAGGCATGACCACCCCTTGATGAAACCATGCTGACTTTGCCCTATTTTACCATACACTTTCAATATCCAGAAATCACATCCTTCACAATGGATTCCAGGATCTTACTCAGATCGAGCTTAGGCTAATCAGTCTGTAATTTTCCGTCTTTTGCCTTACTCCATCTTTAAACGGTGGCATCATGTGAGCGAATTTCTGGTCCTCTGGAACCCTCCCTGATTCTAACAATTCCTGAAAGATCATCACTAACACCTCCACTATCTCTTCAGCTATCTCTGTTAGAACTCTGAGATGTAGTCCATCCAGTCCAGGTGATTCATCCACCTTCAGGCCATTCACTTTTTCTAGTACCTTCTCCTTGGTGGTGGCCACCATATTCAGCACTGCCCCTCATTGTCTTGAATTTTTGAGATATTGCTCATGTCTTCCATCGTGAAGACCAATTCAAAGTAATTATTCATTTCCTCAGCCATTTCTTTGTTTCCCACTCCTATCTCTTCTACATCATTTTCCAGCGGTCCAATGTCCACTTTTGCCCCTTATATATCTAAAAAAAACTTTACAGTTTTCCTTTATATTACTGTGAGCTTACCCTCATATTTAATCTAATCCCTCCTTATTTGTTTTTTTGTTGCTTTGTAAGCTTCCCAATCCTCTGGTTTCCCGCTGCTTTTCGCTACATTATATCCTTTCTCTTGCTTTTACGCTATCCCTGACTTCCCCAGTCAGCCATGGTTGCCTCACCCTCCCTGTATCAGGTTTCTTTTTCCTTGGGATGAATCTCTGCTGTTTCTCATGAATTACTCCCAGAAAGTCCTGCCACTACTGTTCCACTGTCTTTCCTGCTCGGCTCACCTCCCAGTCAATTCTACCCAGCTCCTCCCTCATGTCTCTTCTTAAACTTCAACAAAAGGAACCTCAGTCTGGTCACCCCTCTCATTTTCTTTCTTTGAATACTCACCAAATCTTCTGCACCAGCACTCCAAATCCAAAACCCCTGAATGTCACTATCAAGGATACCATAATTTGTAATGTATTTACCAGACGCTCCGTCAGAGGAACGGAGTGCCAGTGAAACATGGCAAACATGTAGCATAGGGACAATCGCACAAATAACCACATCAATGTCAAACAATCGCCAAATGCTCATTTCACCCCCAACCCTTGAACTTTACCTGGATGTCACAGGAGGCAGGCTGATTACCCTGGGTCGAGCTGTAAGGACAACCTCCCCACGGCTGGCTTCTATCATTATGTTCTGCAGCGTGTTCTCCAGAATGGACTCCAAGAGATCAGAGAACTCTGGGAATCTGGATACAGATAAAGATGGGTGAGAGGGATAAGGGTTTATTGTTATCAGTTGGTTAAAGATTATTCTAAAAGCTGCTATTGAAATAAGTACAGAAAATATATGAATCTGTGTCAGTCAGAAATAGAATGCTACATTATTGATCTCCCAGGTTAATCCCAAATCTGAACACCATCCAACTTTCCTTTAATTTCACTGTAATGAAACCCTGTAGCTTGCTATCTAACACCACTGCGGGAACATCTTCACCCCTCGAACTAAAGCAGTTCAAGAAGGCAGCCAACTTCTCAACAAAGGATGAACAGTAAATGCCTGCATATTCTAGATATCGATTTGAAATAATCACTTAGCATGTTCGCACTGACAATCCAGTCTTCCACAATAACTTGCATATATGTGGCACCTTTGAAATTTTAAAAATACTGAGGTGACTCACAGGAACTTTACCAAACAAGATTTAACACATTTGGAGTATTGTGTTCACATTACTTAAGGAAGGATGTTTATGCCCAGATGAGAGTTCAAAGGAGATTTACTAGAATGACAAGAGGAATGAGGGATTTTAGAGACAAGGAAAGATTAGAGAAATTGGGCTTATTCTCCTTGGAGCAGAGAAGATTAAGAAGTAGCTTTATTGAGGTGTTCAAAATTATGAACAATTTTGACAGGGTAAAGAAGAATATTCTATTTCCACTAATTGGTATGTTAATAACTTAAGGTCTCAATTTTGAGATTGTCAGCAAGAGATCTAGGAGTGAAAGGAGGAGAAACGTCTTTACTCAGAAGTTG
Source organism: Hemiscyllium ocellatum (assembly GCF_020745735.1). NCBI lineage: Eukaryota > Metazoa > Chordata > Chondrichthyes > Orectolobiformes > Hemiscylliidae > Hemiscyllium > Hemiscyllium ocellatum. The sequence continues at coordinate 9,393,878 of NC_083407.1, read as the reverse complement.
TTAGGATTTGGAATGCGTTGCCTGGGAAAGTGGTGGAGGTGGATTCCATAGGAGGTTTCAAGAGACAACAGGATACGTATTTGAAAGTGATGAAGTTGGAGGGTTACAGAAATAGGGCTGGAGAACATGACAAGCTGGGTAGCTCTTTCAAGTTGGTACAGACACAATGGGTCAAATGGCCTCTTTCTGAACTGTAAAATTCTATGATTCTAACGTTACGAGGAGATCTTAGGGAGCACAGCCTGCAGCTTGGTCAAAGTGGTTAAGTTTAAAGAGAGTCTTTAAGGAGAAGAGAGAGACTGAGAAGTGGAAAGATTTAGGAAGGAAATTTCAGCACAGAGCGTGGTCAGGACAAGGCAGAGCTGCTCATCAAATCAGGTACTTATGGGTAGCCGAATTGGAAAAGATTTTGGAGAGATGAAAGAAGAACGAAAACAGTTATAAAGCACCTTTCAAAATCCCAAACAGCATAATAGCCATTGAAGTTATATTATTGTTGTTATAATGGAGGAAGTGTGGCAGCCATTACAGACTCAGCATGCTCAACAAACAGTGATGTGATAACAACCAGATAATGTTTGTTTTAAGAATGATAATTGAGATAAATACTGAACAGGATTCTATGAATGGTCTGTCTTCAAAACAATGTCACAAAGCCTTTTAGAGGGCAGACTGCCCTCTGACTTGCTAGTACTGCATCGTATATCCACCTGGACTTTTTTGCTCAGGTCTCTGGAGCAGAATCTGAACACATAGTGCTTCTAAATGAAAAGCAGCAGTGCTATGTCCTGACCACAGCACGCAAGACTATCAAACAAAGAGAGAAATTCAGCAGATCTGACAGTATCAGCAAAGTCATGAGGTTGAAGAAGGTTGCAGAAATAGGATAAGGCTTAACTTATTAAGTAAAATATTGCTTCTCCTCTCCAGTGTTACTCACCTTTTCAGACGTCGCCTCCGTGTAAGCTGCTCTTCCATGCGAATGGCACTCAATGACGCTTGCATTTCCTCGGTCAGCCAGTCTTCCTCTGTTTCATTACCAGCCTGCTCCAAACTCTGATTTGCATCAGCAGCTGTTGACATAATCGAGTTCACATCATCTTCGGCTTCTGTTGGTTGCGTGTCGGGTTCCTGGCCCTGAACGCCATCAAGACTCCGTGGTATATTCGAGGCCAACTCATCATCAGTTTCTGTCTGTTGGGTGTTTTCCAGTTCCTGGCTCAGAGCATCATCTGAGCTGTCAGCTAGAGTCGAGCTCTCCTCTCCTTCACCTTCCATTCGCTGGCTGTTGTCCACATCCTGATCCTGAGCAGAGTCTCTGTGCTTTGTCACAGTCAGTGTCAATTCCATATCAGCATCTGCTGCCTGAGAACTGTCTGGTTCCTGCTCAAAACCAGCATCAGCATCCACTGGTACAGATGAGATCTGCTCATTTTTGGTTTCTATGGGTTGGATATTGTTTAATTCATGAACTTGAGAAGCATCTGCATCCTTAGCTTTTGCAAGTTCGATGTTCTTCAAGGCCAACTCTTCACCTTCCTCACTCCAGAACTGTCTGTAATAGGGGATGGGTTCGGCAGTTCCTTCAACTAGTACACGTTGAAAGTGAATGTCTTCCAGCAGACACCTTGGATAAAACCAAACCAAAACATCAACAGGTTTTAATTAGCCCTTAGAAGTTGCATAATATAATAAACATACAGGATAAACTGATAGTTTCCCTGGTTGATGTTTGGAGTGTCAATATTAAATGACTTATGAACAACTTATATTTATACAGTACCTTTAACATAATAAAATGCCTCGAGGTCCTTCACAGAAGGATTATAAGTTAAACTTTGACACCACGATACACAAGGAACTATTAGATGAGACAACCTGACAAGGACTCTCCTCAAGAAGGATAAAAAGGGAGAGAGATTTAGGGACAGAATTGCAGACAGCTGAAGGAGTGGGCATGAATGGTGGAGTGGCCAAATTCAGAGATGCCCAAGAGGCCAGAATTAGATGAGCAAGGATGTTTTGGAGGGTTTTGGGACTGAGGAAATATACAGAGACAAAGAGCAGTGAAACTAGGAATGGAATTGAAAAGAAGTGAACATTTTGAAATTAAGACATTACTTGACCAGGAGCAAATATAAATAACTTGACCAGGTCAGCAAGCAAGTAAAATGGGATTTGCTACAAGATAAGATACAGGCAGCAAATCTTTGGATGGCCTGAAGTTGATGAAAGGCAGAATTTGGAGATTAACAAGGAGTGCTACTATTATCAACATGAGAACTATTCAGCCACTATAAATTATGGATCAGCAGAAGTTGCTGGACAATCTACACCAATCCATTGCAGTGACATCTTGTATGATGCTTCTGATATTTACTGGGGTGAACTTTGTGAGCACTTGAGGAGTACTGGTCAGGAAACCTGGATATTTGTTGGTCTTAACTTGTGTCTTTTTCTTTCCAAGCAATTTTCCAGATGGGAGTCCAGCCCAAATGACAGATTTGAATCCCTGTTGGGCCAGCACTGCTCCAGAAGGCACCACATGTCAACATACAGCTCAGCTAGCAAGAGGATGAACAATTGTTTGATTTTTTTTGTTGTCACATGTCCCGAGATAGCATGAAAACTGTTGTTTTGTGTGCTATAAGGCAGATTGTACCATACAAAGTGCATTCAGGATAGCAAAACAGAGTGCAAAATACAGTGTTACAGCCACAGAGAAGGTGCAGCGAGGTGAGGATCTGAAATCTGAATACAGGCTGAAGTAACTAGTTGTTGTCAGGAACAGCCATTTAATACATGTTCTTACTAACATAGACAGCAATAAATGGCTTCTTAATGCAAATAACATGACAAAATGGTTTCTACCCTGCAAATCGACAATTCTGTTCAAAGCTGCATAAAATGGCTTTTAACACTGCTAAAGCTGCATAATTGACTTAACCACAGTCTGTCTCTACAGAGCTTAGCAGACAATGCTTCCTTTACAGCATGGAAATAACTAGACTAGATAAGACATTACTGGCCATCCTAACTGACCTTCAAGTGCAGGTGCAGAGATTAGGTTCGTGAGATAGGAGTACTTGGATGTTGGAAAACAAAGGTGGTTCCCAGGAAATATCATTGGGCTAAGTTGATGTCAATAATACCATTTCATTAAAATTGATTGGTAAATGTTTTGAATGTGCTCTATGATTATGGCCTGTACCTCTCTTGCAGAAAAATATTAAAATGCCTTTGTTTTAAGCCAGGTGCGCAGTTTCTCCGAGGAACACGGAAGTGTTTAATCTCTGTGTTACTGGAAAACCTGTGCCCAGCCAAGACTGAATAAAGTGTGAAATGTTACAGAACCAGACTGAATTGCTAGTGTTTATTGACCGATCGTGGAACTGAGAGGCCCCTCCTGTTGATCAGAGGGACGGAGGGATCAGAATTAACGTTCAAGATGTCTGTTCAAAAGACTAATAACAGTGGGGAAGCTGCTCATACATGTATTCAAAGTTTTACATCTTCTGCCCAATGTAAGAGGGTGAAAGAGAGCAGGGTGGGAGGGTCGTTGATTATGTTGGTTGCTTTCCCAAGGCAGTGGGAATTATAGATTGAGTCAATGTATAGAAGGTTAGTTTGCATTATGGATTGGGCAGAGATCACGACTCTCTGTAGTGTGAGGAAGAGCAGTTGCCAAACCATCTTGTGATGCATTTGTATAGGATGCTTTCTGTGGTCCATTTATAAGGATTGGTAAGAGTCATTGTAGACATGCCAAATTTCTAGTGTGAGAAGCAGTGCTCCTTGGTTCTGGTGGGGTTAAATAAGGACAGTTTAGCTTTGGGGGGTCAGAAGGAGCAGGCCTTAATTCTCCAAGACCACAAGCAGTGATGTAAAAACACCTATTATTTCCTGATAATCTTTAACTATCAGTTTCCGTAAGCCAGAAAATCAAGACCGAGCAAAGATAAACCTGATATCGAAGGCTAAATATAAGACCAACTCCAATCCCATCTCCTTTCAACAAATAATTCTGCAGGTTGGCAGGGAAGGGATAAGGCAGATTTTGAACATGGAGATTAACTCCATTCCATATGTTTTCTGGGGACGGCACACTTTTTAGTCCTGCCATTTTTCTGTTGAAGACTTTGCTGTCAAAATAGAGAATTTATGGGAACAGTTCTCTAGAAACTGTGGCCCAAAATAGCAATTGTGCATTTGAGAGTTTTTATGGAGACTATTGCTCTAGTAATTGGACAACACCAATCGATGAAGACAGGACAGAGGGGAAAGGGACTCAATCGTATAGTTCAATGGAAACTCAGCCTCAAAGTCTACGTTATTAAAGCAGTCATAATTACCTCAGAACTGTTGACAGGATGTCAGTCACCAGCTTCAAGTCTTCTTTTGAGGCAGACAAGAGGCAATCAGCTGAATTGCTATCCGATTTTCCACATGTTTTCCTGTTGTTTTCAGGTTGTGATGTCGAGAGTGGTTCTGATATAAAATTTCTACCAAATGAGAAAGCAATGCAATGTCACTGTTATTATTGTAAAAGAACCATCTAATATTAGGAGGATCATTTTCTCAAGAGGGTGGCTAATCTGTGGAATTCTTTACTACACAGGACAGTCGACGCTGGGTCATTGTATTCAAAGCTGCGATATACAGATGTCTAATAATCCAAGGAATCAAGGGTTATGTGAATATTAATGGAGGTGAGAATGATCACTGTTTCATTGAATAGCAGATTGGAATGGATGGGCCAAATGGCCTCTTGCTGCATGCGTCTTATAATCTTATGGCAGGAAAATTCAATCCCTGTGAGCACAGATCTAATAACTGCATCTGTAAGGTTACCTCAGAGTAAAATGGGATCTTGATCAGATAGACCAATGGACTGAGGAGTGGCAGACAGAGTTTAATTTAGATAAATGTGAGATGCTGCATTTTGGAAAGGCAAGTCAGGGAAGGACTTATACACTTAATGATAAGGTCCTGGAAAGTGTTGCTGAACAAAGAGACCCTTGGAGTGTATGTTCATTATTCCTTGAAAGTGGAGTCACAGGTTGATAGGATAATGAAAAAGGTGTTTGGTATGCTTGCCTTTATTGATCAGTGCATTGATTCTAGGAGTTGGGAGGTCACGTTGCAGCTGTACAGAACATTGGTTTGGCCGTTATTGGAATACTGCATGCAATTTGGGTCTCCCTGCTGTAGGAAGGATGTTGTGAACTTGAAAGGGTTCAGAAAGGATTTACAAAGAATTTACAAGATTTATAACCTTTTGCCAGGGTTGGACGGTTTGAGCTGTAGAAAGATGATGAATAGACTGGGGTTATTTTCCCTGGAGGTTCAGAGGCTGAGGGGGTGACTTGTTGCCGCAAGGATTCTATGATTCTGTGATAAAATCATGAGGGGCATGGATAGGGTAAATAGACAAAGTCTTTTGTCTGAGGTGAAGAAGTCCAAAACTAAAAGGCATAGGTTTAAGGTGAGAGGGGATAGATTTAAAAAGCATCTAAGGGGCAACTTTTTTATGCAGGGGATGGTGTGTGCATGGAATGAGCTGCCAGAGAAAGTGGTGAAGGCTGGTACAATTACAACATTTTAAAGGCATCTGGATGGGTATATGAGTAGGAAGGATTTGGAAGAATATGGGCCAAATGCTGGCAAATGGGACCAGATTATTTAAGATATCAGGTCAGTATGGACAAATTGGACCAAAGGGCCTGTTTCCGTGCTGTACGTCTCTGTGTTATAGCTAGCACTTCTAATTCAAGAAGTTCTTATCAGATGACCATCTACCCCTATCGCCCCCCACCCAATTTCCCAAACAACACATTCATTCTATATCATTTTCCCCAAGACCGAATGGAAGACAGTGCACTGAGGGTGTGTAGTCAGGTGACCAATAATTGAGGTGGGAGGTCACGTGACAAAGTCTTCAGGAACACAGCTAACCAAAGTTATTGACCCGACATACGCATCCTGTGGCTACCTTCAGATACAGGTACTTTTAAAACATGATGGTTGTGTTCTTGTGCATTCCAGAAAAATTATGCTTTAATGTTGGTGAAAGTGTTGGTGACACAATTGCATTACAGCCAACACATGTTTTACAAGTTCTTGCTTTAGAAACAGTGTCCCCAGTTCATCAATTGTATTACAGTGAATTTGTGTTAATGAGACATGCGTTATAGCAGAATGACCAATAATCCATACCTCAAGATGTAGTGCTTAGAAACCTCTGTTGGAAAGTTCTTGTGATACTCCTCCATAGAATGGGACCTGGCAGTAACTCCTAGGTGTAGCAAGAATGGTTTAACTGGCGTTGGCTTGGCCCACATTCCTGGGATTGGCTTTTCACTGTGTTGACCTTCCCATGTTTCCTTCGGCTCCTTGATTGGAGGGAGTGTCTGTGCAAGGATAAACATACTTTGCGCTAATCTGCCATTTGTATTTTAATCCGTTTTTAATGGTTTGGCAAGCTTGGTGCTTATCAAGCTCACAAGGTGGTTTTCCCACTATTTTCTTATTTTGGTCAATATCAAGCACTCCCATTAACTTGTGCATGGATTAGACACTCAATAAACTCTAGCTAAAAATCCTGATGAAGGGTTTTTGCCCGAAACATCGATATTTCCTGCTCCTTGGATGCTGCCTGACTTGCTGTGCTTTTCCAGCACCACTCTAATCTAGACTCAATAAACTCTGCCTGAACAATGCACCTAAAGGTGATCAGGCAACATCTATCAAGAGAACTAAATTTCGAATCAACAGTTTGAAAAGACGTAAGAGGCAACTTTTGTTACACAGAGGGTGGTTCGTGTGTGAAATGAACCTCCTGAAGAAGTGGTGAATGCGGGTACAGTCACAACGTTTAAAAGACATTTTGATAGGTACATGAATAGGGATGCTTTGCAGGGATATGAGCCAGGAGCAGGCAGGTGGGACTAGTTTAGTTTGGGATTATGTTCAACATGGACTGGTTGGACCAAAGGGCAAAAGAGAACACCTTATAAGTGTTGGTTCCATGCTGTTTGACTCTATAAATTCTTTCCCCACTCTAAGCTCTTACCAATGACGCTGATTTTTGTCTGCATCTTTTGCTTTTATTGCTCTTGCTGACATTGTTAACAGAGTGAAGTCAAGCATCATACCATCCTAGGGATTTCCCAAAGACAGCATTAGTGATTTTAATCTCTATTCACACTAATTCCCTGTCTCAAAACCTACCTACATGCATGCATTCAAACAGTGAAAATGAATTTGATTTCAGGTTTCCAAATCCAACTAAAAATACTCCAGTAAAAAGACTTTCAGATACAACGTTAGTGTGACAATACTCTGCCTTTACGTCATGTGTTCTGACCTGTTTCTTTGCAGAGGAGGGTTGTCAGTAATGACAAAATGTTCTGTTCAGATAGGCAGTAGGTAAACTGTGTTGAGATCTCCCTGCGTTTATTTTTTAAGTATAAGACAAAAGAATCAGAAGTGGGCGGGAGCAGGCTTACACAGACCCAGGAGGACTTTAGTTTTGCTTTCAGTTAGTTACAACCTTTTGCTGGCTGCTGGAACTGAAAGCTTGAGTTCTCTGCTGCGAGGATGAAGTCTTAGACAGAGAGGCTTCCTCTTAATAATATTCAAAAGGGACAGATTGTTTCTTTCGGTTTTCTTTCTACCGCACTGGAGAGAGACAACATATGAAACTAATAATTGTGTTGCTGAATTGTCTTTGCCAAGGGGGTTTATGGGATGCTGCCGATATTGGAACAGTGGCTGATTAGCAGTTAAATAATATGTTCAGTGCTGCAATAAAGTTATGCCAATTCTTCTTTTTGTTGATATGATTCAATTGGCCCACCATTAGGCTTTAATCAGAACACACTTCCTGCTTACAACACAGCGAGAGTCATAGAATCACACAGATATACAACAAGGAAACAGACCCTTCGGTCCAACCCGCCCATGCCGATCAGATATCCCAACCCAATCTAGCCCCACCAGCTGGCAGGTGGGACTAAATTGGGTTGGGATATCTGGTTGGCATGGGCGAGTTGGACCGAAGGGTCCGTTTCCTTGTTATACATCTCTATGACTCTAACTGTGTTGTAAGCAGGAAGTGTGTTCTGATTAAAGCCTAATGGTGGGCCAATTGAATCATATCTGAAACACGGCATCTTACAATTGTCTTTTAAAAAATATATAACATTTAGGGACCAGGCTACCTCCATAATATACATTGAGGGGTCTGGACTGGCCCATGACAGTCGGATTCCTTCAATTCCTCCCACTTGGCAAAAGTGAGGACTGCAGATGCTGGAGATCAGGGTCTAGATTAGAGTGTGCTGGAAAAGCACAGCAGGTCAGGTAGTATCCAAGGAATGGGAAAATCAATGTTTCGGGCAAAAGCCCTTCATCAGGACTGAATTAGGCAAATGTAAGAACTGCGGATGCTGGAGATCAGAGTCTAATCTAGTCAGTAAGAAGGCCAAGTGTGAAAGACAAAACAAATTTTCAGGTAATTTAAAATCAGTCAACACAAAAAAGCTACAATCATATTGCAAGGAACTGCAGCATATCAGCTCTTTGTTCCCTCATTCATTTATTTTTATTTCTTTTACGTCAGGATGTATCTCAGAGCTCATTTATTACCTTGTACTTCATAATGCTTGTTCCCCTACGTGACCTCTTATGACTTCTTTGTGTGTCTTTGCAACACTTGTAGAGAGAAAAGGAGAGAAATGCAGTTGGGTATTCAATCAGGAATATCAGGATGCAGGCACATTATAATAATTTACACTTACACAGTGAATTTCACAACCTCAGTTTATCCCAGTGTGCTTTATAGGCAAAAGAAAACACCTTATGAAGTGTTGGTAACATGGGAAATATTAGAACCACAAACAGAAATGCAATAAAAATCAAATTACCAGAGGAACCTGGATTATCCAGCATTCGATTATCCGAATTTCAGATTACTTTAACAAGACCGCAAGGTCCTGATGCTTGACAAAACTGTGTTATCCAGCATTCAATTATCGGAACAAAATACTCCCCACCAGTGTCGTTCGGATAATTGAGGTTCCTCTATCTATCTTTTGAGCCCTATCCCACCACCTTAGCCCAAACATGCCATCCTCACCCTGCAACAGGGTTTATTTTGGCTGCAGCTACCTCTCTTTGGAATCCTGGCTGTTGGTTGTCCTGCAGACCTCTTTCTGTGATCGTGAATTCAACTTCTTGCCGTTCCTTCTCTTTCTCCCAGTCTTCAAGTTCCTTCTGATACCGTGCCACCTGTTGCTTGGAGTAAACCTACCCAGGGGAGTTGGTGGGGTAGAGTTGGAAACAATCAAGTCAGTTACAATCAGAAAGAATTACAGAATAACAAGATGTTGCAGTTTTGTGCCTCAGAAAAAGGAAGGTCCCTAAAATTTGTGTCATTATTCACATTAGATTGTAGACGTTATACATCTCAATTCTATTTACTCACCCTAGCTCTGTAACTATTAATAGTTTTAGAGTTATAGATATGTATTGCACAGAAACAGACCCTTCAGTCCAACTCGCCCATGCCGACCAGCTATCTTAAATTAATCTAGTCCCATTTGTCAGCATTTGGCCCACATCCCTCAAACTCTTCCTATTCATATATGCATCCAGATGCCTCTTAAATGTTGTAATTGTACCAGCCTCCACCACTTCCTCTGGCAGCTCATTCCACACACGCACCACCCTCTGCATGAAAAAGTTGCCCCTTAGGTCCCTTTTATGTCTTTCCCCTCTCACCCTAAACCTATGCCCTCTAGTTCTGGACTCCTCCACCTTGTCTATTCACTCTATCCATGCTCTTCATTGTCTTATAAACCTCTATGAGGTCACCCCTCAACCTTCAAGTTATTTTGTCAAAACTCTTCATGATTTTGAACATCTCTCATTACTCTTCCTTTAACCTTAATTGCTTGAAAGGAAATACACTACCTTTCCTAATCCCTCCAACTCCCCAATGGTCTTTAATCCTGGAACCATTCTGGTAAATCCAAAAATCCACACTCCAAGGACTTGGCATCCTTCCTAGAGTGCAGCAGCACCCAAAAATGGACATTCTACTCCAGCTAATACTTACTGAATGATTAAAAGGTTTAGCACAGGACCTGTTTTGTACACTGTCTCTATTCGTAGAGCCAAGTTTGTTTCTTTTGAAAACACCTGTATCAACTTGTCCTGCTATTTCCAAAGGTGAACTTCCAGGTCTCTGCTTCAGCAGCTCCTCTGAAGTGTTCGTTTTTATCTATTTGTCACCTGACATGCTACATTCCATATGAAATATCGATTTCCTGCACACATTTACATATTTGATTGGCAGGAGAAAGTGAGGTCTGCAGATGCTGGAGATCAGAGCTGAAAATGTGTTGCTGGAAAAGCGCAGCAGGTCAGGCAGCATCCAAGGAACAGGAGATTCGACGTTTCGGGCATAAGCCCTCCTTCAGGAATATTTGGTTGGTATAAGGCTTAAGCTTTGATTTGATTTATTATTGTCAAATGTACCCTAGGTACAGTGAAAAGTTGTGGTTTGCTTGCAGTACAGGCAAATCATAACGTACAAAGGTCATCAGGCAATCGGACAGAGTGGGGAATATAAACTTACGGCTGTAAAGAAAGGCACAAAAAGCAAGATCAACATTTGATTTGAAATTTGAGAGGTCCACTCATCAGTCTAGTAACAAGGGGAAAGAAGCTGTTCTTGAACCTGTTGGTTCATGTGATTAAGCTTTTGTACCAAGAGATTGGAAGAGATTATAACCTCAGTGTGGGCGGAGGGGCACGTCTTTGATGATGCTGCCTTTTCACAGCAATGAGAAATCTTGATGAGGTCAATGAATGAGGTTTGGCTTGCACAATGGACTGGGCTGTGTTTACAACTCTCTGTAGTTTCTTACAGGCCTGGGCAGAGCAGTTGTCATACCAAATCATGATGCATCCAGACAGAATGCTTTCTATAGTGTATCTGAAAAATTTAGTGGGGGTCTTTATGGACTTGCCGAAGTTCCTTAGCCTCCTGAGGAAGAGGAGGCATTATTGTGCCTTCTAGGCCATTGTATTTGCATGGGAAAAACAATGACTGCAGATGCTGGAAACCAGATTCTAGATTAGTGGTGCTGGAAGAGCACAGCAGTTCAGGCAGCATCCGGGGGCTGTAAAATTTACTGCTCCTTGGATGCTGCCTGAACTGCTGTGCTCTTCCAGCACTACTAATCCAGACATTGTATTTGCATGGATGGTCCAGGAGAGAGTGTTGGTGATCATCATTCCTAGGAACTTGATGCTCTTGATCATCTATACAGCACTACAAGTATTGGTTGAGACTGTAGCAACTCATTTTACATTAGAATTTTGAACCGAGGGTCAAGTATGAAATGGAATGACACCCTGGGAAGTCACATTACTAGCTAAGCACTGAATGTGGATGACTTAATAATACTTACTAGGAAATAAAGATTTTCAGTTACATAGTACCTTATATGATTTCTAAGCATTCCAAAGCACCTCACGGCCAACTAAATAATTCTTTTTTAAGCTTTGCCACTGTTGCAATTTAAATTGTATGGTTGATAATATGAGCACACCAAGATCCTGCAAGTGTTAAATATGCTGATTTCCAATAATCAGTGTTTTAGTGACGTTGATTGAGGAGTAAATTATTGACAAGGGGACATATGCCCTTCCTCAAAATTGTGGTGTGGGAATGCTTACATTCACCAAAGGTGGCAGAAGAAGCCTTTGGTTAATATCTTACCAAAAATACAGCACTTCCAGCAGTGCAGCACTCCCCCAGCACGATTATACTGAAATGTTAGTCGAGACGTGGCACTCACCATCACACAAGCCAACGTTCCACCCACTGACTCCATCTATACTCCTCACTGCCTCAGGAAGGCAGCCAACATAAACAAAGACCCCTCCCAACCCAGTTACAATCTCTTCTACTGGGCAGAAGATACAAAAGTTTAAACACACATACCAACAGATTCAAGAACAGCTTCGTCATCGCTGTTATTAGCCTTCTGAATGGACTTCTCAAATTTTTAATTTAATGTTGATCTTGCTCTCTGTGCACCTTCTCTGCAGCCATATCATTGTATTCCTCACTGTTGTATTTCACTGATGCACTTTGTACAGTATGATCTGCCTGTACTGCACACAAAGCAAAACTTTTCACTGTACTTAGGTACATGTGACAATAATATATGATATCAAGTCCTTGCATGCGGTCTGAACCCATAACCTTTAACTCTGAAGTCATAATCCTACTAAGATGGAACTGGGAAATTTCAGATTAAGTAAAAGGACTTAGGCCACAGATGTAGCTGACTCCAGTTGTTTCTGAAGAGGTAGTTTCCTATCAGTTCAAAACCTTTTTATACAAAAATTGAAAGAAGTTACCTCACAGATTAGATCCAGGTCATAGAAGCAAGGGTCTTTATGCGTTCTCAGTGTGACAATGCAATGTGTGCTGTCTCCAGGATGAAGCACTCCACAGATAGGAGTAACGTTCAATACCTGTAAAACGAGAGGAGGACTTGGGTCACAGCATAATGGATTCTAAATTCAAAAAACAAACAATAACAAGAGACTGAAGCATGGACCAAAATGGGAAAAGACAGCCTCAAATCATACTGCACTAGTGTAAGAACACATGGTCACATTCCGACTGTAAAGAGACACCTGTTTTATAATTTAGGTTATGAGCAGAAAGTGTAATCATTAAGCAGGAGAACAATCAATGGCAAATGGAGAAAAAAAAACATTGCTGAGAAGACGTGGACTTGAAAAAACAGGTCATGAGTGACAAATTCTCATCCAAATATTTAACTCCTGCCATGGCCTCACCCTTCCCCATCTTGACAACCTCTCCAGGTCTTCAACTCCAAAATAATTGGGGTCACTAGATTCAAAGAAGAAAGATTTTTTAAAATTCAGCACAGGAAGAGGCCCTTTGGCTGACACATGACACTTTTGTAAACTTGACTTGAGGCTGTTTTTGTTAGAGAGAAGAAGGTTGAGAGGAGACTTAATTGAGACATAAGATGATGAGAGGATTAGATAGGGTGGACAGTGAGAGCCTTTTTCCTCAGATGGTGATGGCTAGCATGAGGGGCATAGCTTTAAATTGAAGAGTGATAGATATAGGATGGATGTCAGAGGTAGTTTCTTTACTCAAAGACTAGTAGGGGCATGGAATGCACTGCCTGCAACAGTTGTAGACTCGCCAACTTTATGGGCATTTAAATGGTCATTGGATAGGAATATGGATGAGAATGGAATTGGGTAGGTTAGATGGGCTTCAGATTGGTTTCACAGGGCAGCAAAACATTGAGGGCCGAAGGGCCTATTCTGCGCTGTAACATTCTATGTTCTAAAACCTTTTTGCCTCTACATGGCCTATATCCCTCTAATCCCCACCTATTCAGATATCTGTCAACATGATTCTTAAATGTTTCCACCTCCTCTGACAGTGCATTCCATGTACCTACCACCCTCTGTGTTAAAAACACTTGTCTCTCACATCTCCTCTAAATTTTCCACCTTTTACCTTAAACCTATGTCCTCAAGTAATTGACACTTCTATCCTTGGAAAAAGACTTCAACTATCCATTCTATTCATGCCTCTCATAACCTCTATCAGGTCGTCCCCTCTACCTCTGACATTCAAGCAAAAACAAATTGAGTTTTACTAATCTCTCCTCATAGCTAATATCCTTCAAACCAGGAAACATCCTGGTAAAGCTTTTCTGCACCCTGTCTGAAGCCTTCACATCCTTCAAGTAGTGTAGTGACCAGAATTGTACGCAATATTCCAAATGCGGCCTAACTAAAATTCTGCACAACTACAACATGACTCACCAATTTTTATACTTTACATTCTGACCAATAAAGGCAAGCATGCCATATGCCTTCTTGACCACCGTAACCACTTATGTTGTCACTTTCAAGGAACTGTGGATCTGTACGCCTAAATCCCTCTATATGTCCGGCACCTCTTGCATTAGCCCAAAACTGTAGCTAGGCAGGATGTTGGAGGGATGGGGAGAAAGAATAAAGGCCAATTTCACAGCATGATGTCCAGAACCCAATCACCACTCAAAATAGTCAATGACTTTGGCAGTCACCTTTATGATACATGGAGTCCCCTTGATTGAATAAAGGGCCAAGTTCCTGTTTAAGGACTGATTTTTAACACAACAGGTTGAAAATCTTTTGCTGCAATCAAACAATAGGAAATCAGTACCCACTATATTTTGTTTCAATATGCATTTTATTGTGGCCAGGAATATAAATCTGGCTACTGTATTATTATGTAATGACCTGTAGCTCTTGGGTTATTTGGTACCTCTCTCACCTCAGTGATGTGCACCGACATCACATACCAACTGTATGAAATAACGTCTGTCTCAGATACGTTGTACAAGAAGATCATACGGCTTGATTTTGTGAAGACAGGAACATTTCCAAAAGATATCCGCTCTTCTGACAAAAACATCAGCTATCAAAAAGGAAATTGTAGGTCTTTAGAATATTTCTTGCTAACATTAGTTCACGAACTCTCCAATATACTCATTATGCATTTTTACCAAATTTTGAATATCAGCAAGCTTACAATGATTGTTTACAAACGAATAAATAGTTTGTGAAGAGGTGTCACTGATATGAAGTTGACAACAAGATAGCTAAGTTGCATGGATCAGGATCCCAGGAACAGCAATCTGATAATGACCAGACATTGATTTATTTTAACAGTGATAACGACAGTCAGGTAAATGTTAGCCCAAAAACAATCCCCGACATTTATTCAAATAGACCTACGAAGGCAGGGTGGGCCTTGGATTAAGGTTACATCTGAAATTCAGAGTGTCTGACGGCGTAGTGACCCTTACAATGACACTAATAATGTCAGGCTAAATTGTCCTTCCCCACCCCCCCACTCCCACTTCATCCCTGCAACTCTCACAGTGGCCAACCTTCGCGAGTTGAAATTTAAAGAAAAAGTTATTTTTTAAAGGAGGAGCAGCACCTGGAGAGTTGTCCCTGTTGCCTTGTCTGATATTTCTCTCTCAACATCACAAAGAAAGGGTGCAGAGGAGATTTACTAGGACGTTGCCTGGTATGGAGGGAAGGTCTTATGAGGAAAGGCTGAGGGACTTGAGGCTGTTTTCATTGGAAAGAAGGAGGTTGAGAGGTGACTTAATAGAGACATATAAGATAATCAGAGGATTAGATAGGGTGGACAGGGAGAGCCTTTTTCCAAGTATGGTGATGGCCAGCACGAGGGGGTGATAGATATAGGACAGATGTCAGAGGTAATTTCTTTACTCAGAGTAGTAAGGGTATGGAATGCTTTGCCTGCAACGGTAGTAGATTCACCAACTTTAAGTACATCATTGGACAAGCATATGGATGTACATGGAATAATGTAGATTAGATGGGCTTCAGATTGGTATAACAGGTCGGCGCAACATTCGAGGGCTGAAGGGCCTGTACTGCACTGTAATGTTCTAGGTTCTATTGTCTGGCCATTATCACTTTGTTGATGGCAGAACTTTGCTACACACGAATTGGTTACTCTGTTTCCTATAACGCTGTGAAAGTCCCGGTGTTGGACTGGGACGGACAAGGTCAGAAGTCACATGACAAAGGAGCAACGCTCCAAAAGCTTGTGATTCCAAATAAACCTGTTGGTCTATGAACTGGTGTCATGTGATTTCTGATCCAGTTTTCTGTACTGCAACAGTGATTATGAATTGAGAGAGTTTAATTATAAGTTATTGAAACTCCTGAGGGATGCTACAGAAGTCCTTCAAATTGTAAAACAACTCCCATTCTTTTCTTTTCTTCTAGCTTTACTTATTGCATTCTCTGTCACCATGTCCTCTCTCCCCTCCCTAACAGCTAGATACACCATTGTTCAACCATTCTCACATTCCGATCATTTACTCGGAACTATCAACATCCTTCCCCCCCCCCAACCAATCTACATTCCATCCCCACTTCCAAAAATAGCATAAATACTGCCACTTCCACACTTCACTTCAGATCAGATGAAGAGTAATCTAGACTCGAAATGTGAGCTTGCTCTCTCTACATGGATGCTGCCTGACCTGCTGTGATCTCTAGCATTTATTACTTTCACGACAGATTCCAGTATCTGCAGTAATTTGCTCCTATAGAAGTCCTCCCGTATTCAAGTTGAAATGATCAAAAATTTCACAACTGAAATTGGATTCTGAGGCAAATTTTGTTTCTTATAACAGTGGATTGCCACCTCCATGGTGAAGCTAGACTGCAAAACAGTTGGTACATGTATGAGATTGCATAATAGCCTGAAGTCAAAGCATGTCAGTCATTAATGTTTGTGGGCAGTCAGAGATAAAGGAGCTGAGGATCAATCTAGTGAAAACAAATATGGGTCTGCCTACTGGAAAAGAGTGATCAACACTTCAAAATAGTGGACTTTTAGGCAGTGAAATAATTTAACAAGCTTTGCTGGGAATTTTCTTGCTACATTAACACTACAGCAGAAACAGGCATTCAACCCATCTGATCTTTTGAACCCATTATGTTCTACAAGACCTCCTTTTAATTTGGGTGACTGGAGGCTCTTTCTGAATGAATGATCCAGGTGTCCGTCATCTATATAAATCTCCAACATGCTTATGGCACCATTTGAAACATGAATAACAAGAGAAGCTCCCAGCTCTTTGTTCTAACAAAGGCAAGAGAACTACTAACTCTAGCCAAGGCTGATGAAGATCAGATGACAGAGTTATTCACAGAACGTGACAACTCATGATGCACTCTGCTTCTTAGATTCATTCTCTTTATCTCTCAGCCTCAGAATATTTTTCGCTAGAAAGTGTCGGGAGGTTCAAGCTGGTAACAACATGGTGAAGCTTTTATTACAATGGAACTTTTGTCAGCAGCGAGAATGCAAATGCTTTCAGCAGAGAGGTTAAAGGATTGCGAAAGTAACAAAGCAATAAAGAGAGAATGGGATGAAATACTTAAATCAATTGGCAAGTTTTGAGAAGATTTGTAGCTCAGGTTGAGATTCTGGATGTAGGTTAACTCGCTGAGCTGGAAGGTTCATTTTCAGACATTCCGTCACCATACTAGGTAACATCTTCAGTGAGCCTCCGGACAAAGCACTGCTGATGATTCCTGCTTTCTATTTATATGTTTGGGTTTCTTTGGGTCGATGAAGTCATTTCCTGTGGTGATGTCATTTCCTGTTCTTTTTCTCAGGGGGGGATAAATCAGGTCCAAGTCAATGTGTTTGCTGATAGAATTCCAGGTTGGAATGGCATGCTTCTAGGAATTCTCGTGCGTGTCTCTGTTTGGCTTGTCCAGCCCAAAGAAACCCAAACATATAAACAGAAAGCAGGAATCATCAGCAATGCTTCGTCCAGAGGCTTACTGAAGATGTTACCTAGTATGGTGATGAAAACGTCTGAAAAAAAAAACCTGCCAGCTCAGTGAGCAAACTTAAATGAATTGCGGAAAGTGAAATAAAGACAGGAAAAGATAAATCAGAACAACAGTGATAGAAAAGAAACTGAAATTAAAGTAACAAAATAAATTTTAAATCTTGCAGAACAACGTGCTCTGCAACAGCAAATCTCTGCAGTTTTAATTGATCCTTTTCTGTGTGAAAAAGGTGAATGCATCACAGGAATACAAATGTTGCCATCAAAATAATTCTTGCCTTATAGTATCTTCTGGGATGAGATTAACAGATGGTAAATATGTGAAAGCAACAATTGATGAGACTCATAGGCAAGTTGAGCTTCAGTTGCTATATTTTAACTTTAACTAGAGTGACACAAATCACCCAGATCCCTGTGACAATTCACAATTCATGACGTCTCATCCTTCATGCAAGTTGCTGAGCTATTTCCACATTAGTAAACAGCGAGCTCCACTGGCCACGCTGCTACTCCCTAACAGGTTCTGCACCATTTCTTTAATCTAACAAACACCATGAACTGATCTGTGCATCAAGTGTTTAAGTAGTCTTTGAAATAAAGAGTGAAATTGCACAGCCTGAAAAAATCAATCAAAATCTCACCTGACCGAGGACTGGTGCTTGTTGAATAGGTGGAGCTCCAAAGTATGAAGAAGGGTCATTGAAAGAAGCACTGGTGCCTAGTACCCGCGCATCATACCCAATACCTGTGAATGTCACCAAGGCAGAGTCTCCACCAAGGATGTGGATGGGCACATTTACCTAGAGAGAAGACGGCAACCAGAAATACAATCAACTGGGAAGACTTGCAAACTCAAGAAACGTTTTCAATTCAAGAGGAAAGCTGATGATCAGGAGTAGCAAACTGAACTACTATAGTCAAAAAGTAATTATGATTCTATCTAAATACTGTTATTATTCAGAACACATTCTGAGAGCCCACCACCAGGGAGACTGAATTCAATATTTAGATAGTTGCCCATCAGCAAAACTTGATCCTGATGAAGGATCACCTCTAAAAACATTAAACAGTATTTTTCTCAGAGTATTACCAGGTCTTTTATTATATCATATTTGAAACATTTTCACTTGTCTTTTTGATATTAGATAATGGATGGTCAGCATTATTATAACTGGATTCATATTATGAAATGTTTGCTTCTGGTTTTTAGTGAGCAAAATTAGGGTGCATGGTATTGGGGGCAAAGTACTGACTTGGATTGAAAATTGGTTGGCTGATAGGAAACAAAGAGTAGTGATAAACGGCTCCCTTTCGGAATGGCAGGCAGTGACCAGTGGGGTACCGCAGGGATCAGTGCTAGGACCGCAACTATTTATAATATATATTAATGATAAAGAAGATGGTATTAATAGTAACTTTAGCAAATTTGCTGATGAGCTGGGTGGCAGGGCGAAATGTGAGGAGGATGTTAGGAGATTACAGGGTGACCTGGACAGGTTAGGTGAGTGGTCAGATGCATGGCAGATGCAGTTTAATGTGGATAAATGTATGGTTATCCACTTGGTGGCAAGAACAGGAAGGCAGATTACTACCTAAATGGAGTCAAGTTAGGTAAAGGGGCAGTACAAAGAGATCTGGATGTTCTTGTACATCAGTCAATGAAGGTAAGCATGCAGGTACAGCAGGTAGTGAAGAAAGCTAATAGCATGCTGGCCTTCATAACAAGAGGGATTGAGTATAGAAGCAAAGAGGTTCTTCTGCAGCTGTACAGGGCCCTGGTGAGACCACACCTGGAATATTGTGTGCAGTTCTGGTCTCCAAATTTGAGGAAAGACATTCTGGCTATTGAGGGAGTGCAGCATAGGTTCACGAGGTCAATTCCTGGAATGGCGGGACCATCTTATGTTGAAAGATTGGAGCGACTGGGCTTGTATATCCTTGAGTTTAGAAGACTGAGAGGGGATCTGATTGAGACGCATAAGATTATTAAAGGATTGGACACTCTAGAGGCAGGAAACATGTTTCCGCTGATGGGTGAGTCCCGAACCAGAGGACACAGCTTAAAAATAAGGGGTAGGCCATTTAGGACAGAGATGAGGAGAAACTTCTTCACCCAGAGAGTGGTGGGTGTGTGGAATGCTCTGCCCCAGAAGGCAGTGGAGGCCCAGTCTCTGGATTCATTTAAGAAAGAGTTGGATAGAGCTCTCAAGGATAGTGGAATCAAGGGTTATGGAGATAAGGCAGGAACAGGATACTGATTGAGGATGATCAGTCTTGATCATAATGATGCAGGCTCGAAGGGCAGAATGGCCTCCTCCTGCACCAATGTCTATTGTCTACATGTTAGGCATGCACCAGAACTCTTAAAATTACATGGTGGCTCAGTTGGGTGGCACGGTGGCTCAGTGGTTAGCACTGCTGCCTCACAGCACCAGGGACCTGGGTTCAATTCTACCCTCGGGTGACTGTTTGTGTGAAGTTTGCACATTCTCATCATGTACTATGGTTTCCTCCCATAGTACAAAGTTATGTAGGTTAAGTTGATTGGCTATGCTAAATTGCCCAGAGTATCCAGGCATGTGCAGGCCAGGTGGATTAGCCATGGGAAATGCAAGGTTACAGGGTTGGGTGGGATGCTCTTTGGAGGGTCAGTGTGGACTCAGATTAGATAGATTAGTTTCCCTACAGTGTGGAAACAGGCCATTCAGCCCAACTAGTCCACACCAACCCCCCGAAGAGTAACCCACCCAGATCCATTTCCCTCTCACTAACCCACCTAACACTGCGGGCAATTTAACATGGCCATTCCACCTGACTTGCAAATCTTTGGACTGTGGGAGGAAACCGGAGCACCCAGAGGAAACCCATGCAGACACGGGGAGAACGTGCAAACTCCACACAGACAGTCACCTGAGGCTGGAAACAGGCCCTTTGGCCCAACAAGTCCAAACCAACCCTCTGAAGAGCGACCCACCCAGATCCATTCCAAAACCCTACTTTTACCCCTGATTAATGCATCTAACACTATGGGCAATTTAGCTTGGCCAATTCACCTGACCTGCACATCTTTGGATTGTGGGAAGAAACCCATGCAAACTCCACCCAGGCAGTTGCCCCAAGGTGAGAGTCGTACCCAGGTCCCTGGCACTGTGAGGCAGCAGTGCCAACTACTGAGTCACCATGCCAGCCTAAATGGCCTGCTTCCACACTGTAGGGATTCTGTTGATTAGAATTTACAACAAGAAAGAGGCCAATTAGCCCAGCTAGCTTCTGCTATTGTTTATGGTCCATGGAGGTTTCCTTTCTACCTCATTTCACTCTAATAGTTCTTATGTTATCTCTCATGTGCCCCTCTAATTTTCCCTTAGCCATAAGAGACAATTTTTTTTTGCATAGAGAGTGGTTCATGTGTGGAATGAACTTCCAGAGGAAGTGGTGGGTGCAGATACAGTAACAACATTTAAAAGATATTTCAATATGTACATGAATAAGAAATGTCTGTAGGGATAGGGGCCAAGCGCAGGTAGGTGGCACGAGCTTAGTTTGGGATTATGATCAGCAGGGTAGTATTTCATGTGGAAAACAGTCAGTTGACAACAAGTTTTACACAAGAATAGTTTTACTCTCGTGAGTTTTCACTCTCGCCACTGAATCAGGAGATTGTGATTTCAGGTTGATACTGCTCAGCAACAGTCAAGGAATGCTGCAGTGTGGAGGATGTCATGTTTCAGATGAGATGTACCGTATTTTAAGCAATACTTTTACGTAAATTCATCATTTACATCTTTATTCTTCCTATATATTTATGAAACCAACATGATTCTGGCCATTTAACAGCCCTTCATGGGCTCCTGTCCGAAACGTCGATTTTCCTCCTTCTCGGATGCTGCCTGACCAACCTGCTTTTCCAGCGCCACTCTAATCTAGTCTCTGATCTCCAGCATGTGCAGTCCTCACTTTTGCCCATTTAACAGTCTACTCAATATTTTTAAATATTTGATCCTCTGTCCATGCTTTGTGATGTCTTTCCATCATTTCCATCAAATCCATGATTTCAAATTTGTGACATAATAATCATTATTGCATTTCCCACAAAACCACAAGGGAATTGGAAATGTTGAAAAATAATAAACTAGAGTTTATACAACAACGGAGATGTTTATGTTCATTTTGCAACATGGTGTCAAAATTTTCAAGAAACACTCTAAAGGTATTTTCTACCTTTAGAATGATTTCAATATTAACAGTTCATCTCGTCATTTCTTCAAACATTCACGTCTTTTCTTTTACATAAGCAATTAAAGTTTCATTTTAATTTGCTGGTAAAAAAAAATCCATTAATACACGCTCTTCTTGTTTTCGTTGACAAAAACAAATGTCATCTTTCTTCTTTAAATGAGCTATAATCTCATCAAGTAGTTAGATTAGATTAGATTACTTACAGTGTGGAAACAGGCCCTTCGACCCAACAAGTCCACCCCGACCCGCCAAAGCGCAACCCAACCCATTCCCCTACATTCACATCTTCACCTAACACTACAGGCAATTTAGCCAGGCCAATTCACCTAACCTTAATTTTCCTTTCTCTCCAAGTATCGATGGAAGAGGTGATCACAAGCAGATAGCATTCTACAGTGTTGTGTGGGGCTTGAATTGCTGGAGTCACGAAAATTGAGAGTTCAAATCTTGTTTCTATTTTCTAATCAACCTGTTCAGAGATATTTTCACACACCTCAGGAGCTGGTGGGATTTGAACCCGAGCCTCCTGGTCCAGAGACGGGACTCTACATTTTTTAAATTTCTCATTTTAAAAATATACCTTATTCACATATTTACACATGGTTACAAATACAGTTGGTTCTATATGTAGCATATCAAGGAAACAAACAAACATTGGAGTTTGACTCTATCCAATATACAAACCCAAGGCATCT
Organism: Hemiscyllium ocellatum; assembly: GCF_020745735.1. Lineage (NCBI taxonomy): Eukaryota > Metazoa > Chordata > Chondrichthyes > Orectolobiformes > Hemiscylliidae > Hemiscyllium > Hemiscyllium ocellatum. The sequence continues at coordinate 9,371,467 of NC_083407.1, read as the reverse complement.
CTTGCTTTCCAAGACTTTATTTACATGCATTTGAGACACTGGAAGGGTCTGATTACTGAATGGACTCCAATTTAACTTTACCAGAAGGACCTCAGACAGTGATCTTTCCCCACTACACCTTGGCAACAGCATCCCTCAGCATGTAGTCCTGAACCTTGGAATATGCTAGCCTGCAATATTTGGTCAAGGTCAACTCCTTGCTCTGGAAGGCCAACAGGTTTCGGGCAAACAAAAGAGCGTCTTTCACTGAGTTGATGGTCCTTCAGGCGCACTCAATGTTTGTCTTGGTGTGCATCCAGGGAAGAGACCATGCAGCACAGAATCCTGCGTCACAGGATTAACCTAAATAAAATCTACTGCATCTTTCTCCAGACATCTCTTGCAAAGGCACATGCCAGAAGGAGATGTGCGACAGTCTCTACCACTGTTACCGCTTCAAGGGCAGCACTTGGTGGCGCAAGCAGACCTGGTGGCAAAAAGGATCTCACAGGTAGTGCCCTTCTCACCACCAAGCAATGTCTTGTTGATTGTTCAAAAGTTCTGGTGATTAGACATTCTGCAAATGACTCTGACAGGAATGCTCAGGGACCTACATGACAGGATCCACCCTCTCCTTTTCCCGCATGATCTCAAGGACACTACATGCTGACCACTTCCTGATGGACTGTGGTCAAAGGTGTTTTCTTTGTAAATATCTCCACAAAGGACAGGTGATATGGAACAGTCCAATTCCTTTGACAGTTCCATGATGAGGCAACTTCCATTGTTTGCAACACTGGTAACAGACAGAACCTCAGTACATAGTGACACTTAGTGTCTGTGTACCAAGAGTCTTTGCACAGTTTGATGCAGCTGCACACAAAGGTGGCCATCAGGATGAGGGGGGCCACTGGGCATGATCATTCCCACGACCATTGCAACACAGTAGCCTGGCATCTCAGTGCATTGCTGGGGGAAATATCAGAATGTCAGGTTAACCAACTTTCAACTGAAACATTAAACTGAGGCTGTCCCTTCTCAACTGGGTGCAAAAGGCTGTGTGACACAGGGCCGACTACTTCAAAGTCAGCGAACGGGAGATTTCATTCAGGGGCTTGGGAAATATTTATTCTGCAATCAGAATAATTAAAATAGATTATCTGTGTTTGGGCCTGGTCACATTGTTGTCTGTAGGACTTTGCTGCGTGCTGATTAGTTGCCGCTTTCCTACGTTAAAACTGATACCACGCTCAAAAATGTTAGCTTGCTTTGGAATATCCTGAGGCCAAAAAAGCTGTTCATAAAGGAAAGTCGTTCTTTCCGTCGCAAATTACATACCGAGTAGGTTTGAGCCTCAAGTGGTGAGAAAATCCATTCAATGTAAGCAGTCATTCCTGGCTGGATCTCTCCACGTGGGTTCAGGCACTGAAAGATGGGATGGTTGTAATTCTGCTCGATAACATCTTTCACAGAATCCAACTGAATATCATATATAACTCGCACCGAGCCTCCATTGTATAGCTCATAAATCTGTGGTGAGTGAGAGACACAAGGAAACAGATGAATATGGAGAGCCACAACAATTGTTTGGTGACCAGCCAATACATTCCAGAGAGCCCTAGGTATTGCCATTGCTGGTTGGACATAGTCCTGAATGCTTTATATCACAGCTTAATGACTTCTCTTCTGCTGCATCCTCCACAGTCCTACCATTAGATTACCCAAATGTCTCAGGTATATCCTATCCTTCCATACCAACTGGAAGCTATAAGGGCTCATTTGAGACTCAGTTAGATTTGTGACTATCAAATACTCCTTTTCCCCTACCTTTTGTGCTTTGTAACTAGTCAACTAAACTACCAACATAAAAAACATATTTAAAGGTTAAGTGAATGGTCAAAGATCTACCAAAAGCGTATAATGTGGGAAAATGTGAAAAGGACCATTTTGATAGGAAGAGTAAAAAAGTATGCTATATAAATGGTGAGAGCTTGCAGAGCTGAGATGCAGAGGAATTTGGGGTATCTTCAAAGGTTTAGTATTCAGGTACAACAAGCCGTCAGCAAAGTTAAGAAAATGTTATCATTTATCACAAGGAAAATCGAATACAAAAGTCTGCACTTATACATTACACAGTGATTCCATATCCTGAATACTGTGCAGAACACTGGTCACCTTATTAAAGGAGGATGTCAATGGGTAGAAGCAGTTTGTCTGTCTCTACTTCCTGCTGAGTTGGGAAAGCAGCCAGCATAATCAAAGACCTCCCTCTCTCACCAGGTTATACTCTCTTCCTTTCGGCAGAAAATACAAATGTTTGAAAACACATACCAACAGATTCAAGTACAGCTTCTTCCCTGCTGTTATCAGACTTTTGAATGGATCTCTCATTTCTTAAAGTTGATCTTTCTCTGGACCTCCTCTATAGCTGTAACACTATATCCTTTATCCTGTTCTATTACCCTAATGTACTTATGTAAGGCATCCATGATGTGGAGGTGACTGTGTTGGAGTGGGTGGACAAGGTCAGAAGTCACACAATACCAGGTTAGAATTCAACAGGTTTATTTGAAATCACAAACTTTAGTTGCACTGCTCCTTCAAACTTCACCAGATGAAGGAGCAGCACTCCAAAAGTTTGTAATTTCAAATAATTCTATTGGATTATAACCTGGACTATATGGGCAGTTCCTGACAAAGAGTTTATACTAGAAATGTCAACTCCCCAGCTCCTTGAATGCTGCCTAACCGAATGTGTTTTCCAGCATCACACCTTTCAACTCTGATCTTCAGCATCTGCAGTCCTCACTTTCTCCTAATACCTGGAATGGATGAGTTGTCTCGTGAAGAAAGGTTAGACAGGTTAGCCTAATATCTGCTTGAATTTAGAAATGTCAGAGGCAACATGATGGAAATATTTAAAATCATGTGGGATCTTGACAGGGCAGATGTGGGGAGGATGCTTCCTCTAATGGAAGAATCTAGGACTCAGAATCATTTTTTCAAAATCAGAAGTTACCCATTAAATCATACTCAATTATCTTTATTTCCAGAATTTACTAATCAGTTTACTGCAGCACAATCAAAATTTTACTTAAACAATTGTAGAAAGAGTGTTGGTATCTTGAGGGATACACTCACCTGTTTAGGTGGGTTGGAAGTGCTGATACAAACAGGAGCAAACTTATGATGCGTGACAAGGAAGTGGATGTAGCAGTGATCTTTGGGCACCGTGATGCCAATAAAATTTAACTAAAAAGAGACAAAAATGATTTTTAATAAGTATTTTACATTGCTGCATTAGTACTGGTTTGAGTTGAAACACTTAAAAATGCTTTTGGATATGTTAAATCAACCTATTCAGAAATGTTATTACACATCTCTGTAGTAGGTGGGACTTGAACCCAGGCATCTTGGCCCAGAGTTCGGCACACTACCACTGCACCACAAGAACCCTAAGATAGTATTTAGAAATAAAGGAAACATAGAAGGTTCACCTGCTTTTAATAAGTCTTTTCTTATGGGTGAATCAATGTTAAATGAATAATAAGCCACAGGTAATCCCCAAGATTAAAGACTGCATTTAGATTACTTACATACTTACAGCGTGGAAACAGGCCCTTCGGCCCAACAAGTCCACACCAACCCGCCAAAGCGCAACCCACCCATACCCCTATATTTACCCCTTCACCTAACACTATGGGCAATTTAGCCTGGCCAATTCACCTAACCTGCACATCTTTGGACTGTGGGAGGAAACCAGAGCACCCGGAGGAAACCCTCGCAGACACAGGGAGAATGTCCACACAGTCAGTCGCCTGAGGCAGGAATTGAACCCGGGTCTCTAGCGCTGTGACTGTGCTGCCCCTGATACTACTGCTACTGCTTCAACTGTCACCACCCATGCAACCACAGGGTCTGTGGTCTCACTGCCACTGATGCAGCAGCAAGAGACATCGAACATAGAGCAATACAGCGCAGAACAGACCCTTCACCCCTCAACGTTGCACCAACCTGTGAACTAACCTAAGCCCATACCCCGACACTATCCCATCATCATCCATGTGCTTATCTAAGGATTGTTTAAAGCTTCCTAATGTGGCTGAGTTGACTACATTGGCAGGCAGGGCATTCCACACCTGTACCACTCTCTGAATAAAGAACCTGCCTCTGACATCTGTCTTAAATCTATCACCCCTCAATTTGTAGTTATGCCCCCTCGTACAAGCTGACATCATCATCCTGGGAAAAAGACTTTCACCGTCTACCCTATCTAATTCTATGATCATCTTGTATGTCTCTATCAAATCCCCTCTGAGCCGCCTTCGTTCCAATGAGAACAGACCCAAGTCTCTCAGCCTTTCCTGATAAGACCTTCCCTCCAGACCAGGCAACATCCTGGTAAATCTCCTCTGCACCCCATTCTTCCTGTAATGGGGTGACCAGAATTGTGTACAATATTCCAAGTGCAGCCACACTATTGTTTTGTACAGTTGCAGCATGACATTACGGCTCCGGAACTCAATCCGTCCACCAATAAAACCTAAAACAATGTATGCCTTCTTAACAGCACAATCAACCTGTGTGGCAACTTTCAGGGATCTATGTACATGGACTCCAAGATTCCTCTACATATCCACATTACCAAGGATCTTTTCATTGACCCAGTATTCTACCTTCCTATTGTTCTTTCCAAAGTGAATCACCTCACATTTATCAGCACTGAACTCCATTTGCCACCTTTCAGCCCAATTCTGCAGTTTATCCAAGTCCCCCTGCAAGCTGTAACATTCTTCCAGACTGTCCACTATTCCACCGACTTCAGTGTCACCTGCAAACTTACTGACCCATCCACCTATGCCTGCGTCTAAGTCATTTATGAAAATGACAAACAGCAGTGGTCCCAAAACAGATCCTTGTGGCACACCCACTAGTAACCGGACTCCGGGCTGAATATTATTCATCAACCACCACTCACTGCCTTTTTACAGAAAGACAGTTTCTAATCCAAACTGCTAAATCACTCTCAATCCCATGCCTTCGCATTTGATCCAAAGCCAATCAAAGGCCTTACTGAAGTACATGTACACCACGTCAACTGCCCTACCCTCTTCCACATGCTTGGTCACCTTCTCAAAAAACTCAATGAGGTTTGAGAGACATCCTCCAGTCCTCTGGTACTAAACCTGTAGGAAATGACGACTTAAAAATCAAAGCCAAAGGCTCCAACACCACCTCCCTAACTTCCCAGAGATTCCTCAGATAAATCCCATCCAGCTCAGTGGACTTATCTACTTTGACTCCTTCTAGAATTGATAACACCTCTTCCTTACTAACCTTGTGTTTTCTAGTCTAATGTCTCGTATCTCATTCTTCTCCTCTACAATATTCTCCTTTTCCTGAGTGAAAACCAATGAGAAATATTTGTTTAGCATCTCTCCGATCTCCACAGGGTCCACACACAACTTCCCACTTCTGTCTTTGACTGGCCCTATTCCACCCTAGTCATCCTTTTATTCCTTACATACCTATAAAACCAACAACAACAAATACAGGCAATAAAACGAGTGCTTTTCAAGTGTTTTAAACAAATTCAAATCGGGGATAAAATTCTGAGTTTTTTCACTCTCCCCTCTCAACACTTACTGCTCCACTCCTGACCTTCCACAGCCTGCCTCCCACTTACTGCTGTCGAGGTTAGAGTGGTGCTGGAAAAGCACAGCAGTTCAGGCAGAATCTGAGCAGTAAAATCGGCATTTCGGGCAAAAGCCCTTCATCAGGAATACAGGCAGAGTGCCTGAAGGGTGGAGAGATAAATGAGAGGAGGGTGGGGTGGGGAGAAAATAGCATAGAGTTCAATAGGTGAGTGGGGGGGAGGATGAAGGTGATAGGTCGGGGACGGGGGAGGGTGGAGTGGATAGGTGGAAAAAAAGATAGGCAGGTAGGACAAGTCATGGGGATAGTGCTGAGCTGAAAGTTTGGAACTGGGGTGAGGTGGGGGAAATGAGGAAACTGTTGAAGTCCACATTGATGCCCTGGGGTTGAAGTGTTCCGAGGCAGAAGATGAGGCGTTCTTCCTCCAGGCGTCTAGTGGTGAGGGAGCGGCGGTGAAGGAGGCCCAAGACCTCTATGTCCTCGGCAGAGTGGGAGGGGAGTTGAAATGTTGGGCCACATGGCCGTGTGGTTGATTGGTGCGGGTGTCCCGGAGATGTTCCCTAAAGCGCTCTGCTAAGAGGCATCCAGTCTCCCCAATGTAGAGGAGACCACATCGGGAGCAACGGATACAATAAATGATGTTAGTGGATGTGCAGGTAAAACTTTGATGGATGTGAAAGGCTCCTTTAGGGCCTTGGATGGAGGTGAGGGAGGAGGTGTGGGTGCAGGTTTTGCAATTCCTGCGGTGGCAGGGGAAGGTGCCAGGATGGGAGGGTGGGTTGTAGGAGGGCATGGACCTGACCAGGTAGTCATCAATGTAGTAGAGGAAGAGGTGGGAGTGGTGCCGGTGTAAATACGGAGGATGGACTGTTCTACGTATTCCTGATGAAGGGTTTTTGCCAGAAATGTCGATTTTACTGCTCCTCGGATGCTGCCTGAACTGCTGTGCTTTTCCAGCACCACTCTAATCTCGACTCTGGTTTCCAGCATCTGCAGTCATTGTTTTTACCTAGTTTTTCCCATTTACTGTTGTGCTATCCTGCTCTTCCTGGGCCTGAGGGAATCAGGTGCTGAGTGGAAGAGAAGCAGTGAGGGGTCTAGACCACAGTGCTGAATGCGTGGATCGGGGGGGGGGGGGGTGGCGCAGATGACAAATAGAGCTGGGAGCGGAATGAAAGTGGCAAGAGTTCCTTGGACATCAGTGGCATGCACTTTTGTTTATTCATTCGTGGGACAAGGGCATCACTAGCTAGGTCAGCATTTTTGCCCACGCCAATTGCCTCGGGGGCAATTAAGGGTCAACCACTGGCTCAGTGGTAGGTACAGAGGCTAATGCAGAAGGCTGTTTATGTAACTGGAGGCCGGTGAGTAATGATATATCACACAGATCGGTGCTGGATCCCACATTATTTGTGGTATATATAAACAATATACAAGAAAATGTGGAGCGGGGAGAATGATCAGTAAGTTTTTTGAGATTTGAGATTTTGGAGAAGACTTGTAGCTGATGTTATGAACCAGCGAGCAAACTTTCAACCTGACACAGAGATTGGCTGGGTAGTTAATGGTAAGGAAGAAAGTCTCAGATTGCAGGAAGATAGACACAGATTGGTCAGATCAGTGGAAGATGGAATTTAATCCTGATATATGGGAGGTGATGCACTTTGGAAGATGTGCCATGGCAAGGTAGTAATCAATGAAAAGTAGGAGGCTCACAGAAACAGACGGATCTTGCAACCTTTGTCCATAGATCCCTGAAGGTAGAAGGACAGTATTCACATTGAAAAAGGGCAATGTTAGTGAGAATATGGTGAAACAGACTACTCGATTAGATGGGATTGCGGTTGACAAAGAGGATGCTTTAGCGATTTTGGAGGATCTGAAAATAGATAAGACCCCTGGGCTGGATGGGATTCATCCTTGGATTCTCTGGGAAGCCAGGGAGGAGATTGCAGAGCCTTTGGCTTTGATCTTTGTCAACAGGAGAAGTGCCAGAAGACTGGAGGATAGCAAATACTGTTCCCTTGTTGAAGAAGGGGAGTCAGGATAACCCGGGTAATTATAGACCAGTCAGCCTGACTTTGGTTGATTTAGCAGTTTGGATCAGAAATTGGCTAGCTGAAAGAAGACAGAGGATGGTGGTTGATGGGAAATGTTCATCCTGGAGCTCAGTTACCAGTGGTGTGCTGCAAGGATCGGTTTTGGGGCCACTGTAGTTTGTCATTTTTATAAACGATCTGGATGTGGGCTTAGAAGGATGGGTTAGTAAATTTGTGGGATGACACTAAGGCAGAGTTGTGGATAGTGCCAAAGGATGTTGTGGGTTATGAAGGAACATAAATAAGATGCAGAGCTGGGCTGAGAAGTGGCAAATGGAGTTTCATGTGGAAGCATGTGGGGTCGTTCATTTGGAAGAAGTAAGAGGAATGCAGAGTACTGGGCTAATGGTAAAATTCTTGGCAGTGAAGATGAACAGAGAGATTGCGGTGTCCAGGTGCAAAAATCCCTAAAGGTTGTCATCCAGGTTGATAGGGTTGTTAAGAAAGCATATGGTGTGTGGGCATTCATTGGTAGAGGGATTGAGTTTCAGAGTCACGAGGTCATGCTTCAGCTGTACAAGACACTGGTAAGGCCACACCTGGAGTATTACCTATCATTCTGGTCACCGCATTATAGGAAGGATGTGGAAGCTTTGGTAAGGGCTCAGAGGAGATTTAACAGGATGTTGCCTGGTATGGAAGGAAGGTCTTATGAGGAAAAGCTGAGGAGAGTGAGGCTATTTTCATTGGAGAGAGGAAGGCTGAGAGGTGGCTTAATCGAGACATATAAGATAATCAGAGGATTAGATAGGGTGGACAGGGAGAGCCTTTTTCCTCAGATGGTGAAGGCTAACATGAGGGGACACAGTTTTAAATTGAGGGATGATAGATATAGGACAGATATCAAGGGTAATTTCTTTACTCAGAGAGTAATAGGGGCATGGAATAGCCTGCCTACAACAGTAGTGGACTCACTGACATTAAGGGCATTGGACATACATATGGTTAATAATGGAATGGTGTAGCTTAGGTGGGCACAGATTAATTTCACAGGTCGGCACAACATCAAGGGCTGAAGGGCCTGTATTGCACTGTAACGTTCTATGTTCCGTGATAGGTTAATATGGTAGTTTAGAAGACATGCAGGACACCAACCTTTATTGGTCAAATGCAGATTATAAGAGTAGGAAGGATATGTTGGAGCAGAACAGAACAGCTGGAGTATTGTGTGCAGTTTTGGTCACCATACCTTAAGAAGGATGTGGTTGCACTGGATCGAGCACAGAGAAGATTCATGAGGATGTTGGCAGAGATGGAGCAGTTTAGCTAAGAAGAGAAGCAGGATAAACTTGGGTTGTTTCCTTAAAGTGTAGAAGACAGAGGAGATCTGAAGGAGCTGAATAAGATTATGAGAGGCATGGACAGGGTGGATAGAAAGCAACTATTCCCCTTAGCTGAAGAGTCAATAACAAAGGGCATAATTTTAAGACAAAAGATAGGAGGTTTAGAAAGGATTTGAAGAAAAGATTTTTCACCCAAGGTGAGAATCTAGAATGCATGCCTGGGAGGGCTGTTCAGGTGGGAAATCTCATAACTCTTTAACAAGTACTTAGATGAGCACTTGAAATGTCACAATATTCAAGACTACAGGCCAAGTGATGGAAAGTGTAGATTAAGAGTAGTTTTTCATCAATGCAACCTCCATGGGCCAAAGCGCCCCTTCTCTGTTGTACAATTCTATGGAAAGTAAAATACGGTGGATACCAAATGCTCTATAAAAGTGGAGTCAGAGTCAGCTTCCACCTCAAGGTGCAACCAATAATGTCAGTAGTGCCAACATCCTCTACCAGTGGAGGAAAGTAGACTAACTTGAATAAAAACAAATATGACTGTGCACAGGGCAGTAGTGGGGTGATTTTCAATCTTAGCATCTGGGCGAGTACTTTGCCAGAGCAAATTGTTGCACAACTGCTCAATTTGAATCTCATTGATGCCTATGACTTAGTCCTCTCACTCCTGAAACAAAAGATTAGATTGGATTCTCTACAGTGTGGTAACAGGTCCTTTGGCCCAACCAGTCCACACCGACCCTCCAAAGAGTAATCCACCCAGTCCCATTTCCCTCTGACTAATGCACCTAACACTATGGGCAATTTAGCACGGCCAATTCGCCTGGCCTGTACATCTTTGGAATGTGGATTCAAATCCCATATCACAGACCAGCACAAAACCAAGTGTAGGCTGACACTCGAAAGCAAAGGAGATGCAGCACTGTCAAACGAGATTGCACACTAAATCTTGAGCAACTGACTATTTATCCTACAAATATCGTAAAGCATATTATCTGCTTATCACTTTGTTGCTTATGGGACCTTAGCATTACCTACACTGAACAATATACTTCAAAACTGAAATTACACTTCAATAGTACTTAGTTGCATACATGTCATTTTGGGTTATATAGAGGTCATAAAAGGTGCTATGTAAAATAAGTCTTTTTCTTTCAGTACTGAAAAACAAATCATAACACGTGGGTCCCATCTGCTTGTTCAGGTGGACACGAAAGATCCCAGTGCACAATTCAAAGAACAGCAGGCATTTTACTCGAACTGTGAGCCAATATTCCTCCTAGAGCAAATACCACACAAAAAAAAGCACAAATGGGCCATAAGATGTTGTTGGCATAGAATGTCTGTGGCACTACATCACATCACAAAACCGACTCACTGTGCAAATGCTTAGAGATTTTGGGGCAATGCAATAGCATGTTTCAGAAGTAGTACTTCACAAAGGGCCAGAGCTAGTTTATAATCCTTTGGCACAATGTCCTCACATTTGTACTATTTCCTTTATTCATAATTTTTATTCTTCCATGAAATGTTTGCTTTGCTGGCAAAGTCAGCATTTGTTGCTCATCCCTACTTTCCCTGGTCATTTTAGAGGAAAGTCAATAGCCAAACACCAACATTCTGTCTAAGCTGCACAGCTGCTCTAAGGTTTAAAACAAGGCGATCATCTTTGGCACACTGATCATGGCACTGGAATCCAGCTCTGTCTGAACTCGCTGCTATGCAGAGGTCTCTGAGGTCTGCACATCTGGAAAGAACCTTACAGGGGATGTTGTCAGTCAAATTGCTGTGGGTCTTGAATCACATGTAGCTGAAAATGTGTTGCTGGTTAAAGCACAGCAGGTTAGGCAGCATCCAAGGAACAGGAAATTCGACGTTTCGGGCCAGAGCCCTTCATCAGGAATTTCCTGTTCCTTGGATGCTGCCTAACCTGCTGTGCTTTAACCAGCAACACATTTTCAGCTCTGATCTCCAGCATTGACAGACCTCACTTTTTACTCGAATCAGTAAACCAGGTAGTCCAGACCAGGTATGGATGGCAGATTTCCTTCGCTAAAGGACATTTAGTCTCTTTCAAAAATACATGTACGTACACCCACAAGTCTCATTAACAGTTCATGCGGTTTAGAGTTGTACTTTTTATTTTATTCTGCCTCTCCTCAACTTTTCCAAATGAAGTGTATTACTTCACAACTGTAGTGTCATAGTGATGTACAGCATGGAAACTGACCCTTTGCTTCAACTCGTCCATGTTGGTCAAATATCCTAAATTAATCTAATCCCATTTGTCAACACTTGCCCCAAATCCCTCTACATCTTTCCTATTCATATACCCATCCAGATGCCTTTTAAATGTTGTAATTGTACCAGCCTCCACCACTTCCTCTGGCTGTTCATTCCATATACACACTACCCTCTGTGTGATAAAGTTGCCCCTTAGGTCCCTTTTAAATATTTCCCTGTTCTGGACACCCCACGCAAGGGAAAAGACCTTGTCTATTTATTCTATCTACGCCCCTCATGATTTTATAAACCCTCTATCAGGTCACCCCTCAGCCTCCGACACTCCAGGGAAAACAGCCCCATGCTATTCAGACTCGCCCTATAGGTGAAATCCTCCAACCTTGGCAACATCTTCGTAAATCTTTTTCTGAACCCTTTCAAGTTTCACAACATCCTTCCAAGAGGAGGGAGACCAGATTTACAAACAATATTCCAAAAGAGGCCTAACCAAAATCCTGTACAGTCGCAACATGACCTCCCAATTCCTATACTCAATGACTACCATTAAATTTCATCTGCTAATGACTGAAAAATGTGTTGCTGGAAAAGCGCAGCAGGTCAGGCTGCATCCAAAGAGCAGGAGAATCGACGTTTCGGGCATGAGCCCTTCTTCAGGAATCCTGAAGAAGGGTTCATGCCCGAAACGTTGATTCTCCTGCTCTTTGGCTGCTGCCTGACCTGCTGTGCTTTTCCAGCAACACATTTTTCAGCTCTGATCTCCAGCATCTGCAATCCTCACTTTCTCCTATCTGCTAATGACTGCCCATTTTACAGGTCTAGCTGTATTTGTGGTAGATAGTGGCACTCTATCAATGTCACTGGAATAAAAATTTAGAGGCACAGGCAAATGGTCCAGGGACATGGATTTAAAATCCACCACATGAGGAAGCAAAGTTTAAATTCATTGAATAAACTTGGAATGTAATGTTAGTTTCAGTAATGGTAATCATGACAATTGTCACAAAAAGCCAATCTGGGTTCAGGGAAGGAAATTCTGTGACCTTATTCGGAATGGCCAATGACTCCAGACTTAGAGCAATGTATGTGGTTGACTCTCAACTGTCCTATGAAATGACCACAGCAAGACACTTGGCTCAAGTGCTATTAGGGTTGGGCAACAAATGCTGGCCTTGCCAAGGATTCCCACATCCTAAGAAAAAAATCAAGAAAATGAAACCCCTTCAAGTCTGTTACTTATTCCACATTGCATTTCAAAACTTTGCGTCATCTACAAACTTTGAAATGATGTCCACGTTGTGGATAAAATGGCAAAAAGAGCAGTGGTCCTAATACTTACCCCTGGGGAACACCTCTGTCCACATCCCTGAAAAACACCCATTCACCACTACTCCCTGCTTTCAAAGCTTTGCACCAATTTTATATCCATGCTGCCACTAATGCCAAGGGCTTTTATCGAGCAACCATCTGGAAATGGAATCCCGTGAGCGATACAAGTAATGGTTAAAAGGGTTTTTTCCATTCCCCGCCAAGTGGTTTATTAAGTTTAAAAAACAGCAAAACATAACTCCCTAACAGGAATTTTAAGCAGCATGGGAATTTCCCAGACCAATGTTATTCCGGTGCACCTGCTCGAGCATTTGCTCAAGGAAATAGCAGTGTACAAAACTTGGCAGAGGTAGCACTCTTTAATGTTTTTCTTAAATGAAACCAACTTGAAGGTAAATATTTATCAACCCTTACTGCATTACACATGGTCGTTCCTGAGCGACGACATAAGCCGTAATTTGATACAAACTTGGAATATTTATCATCTTGTGAAAGTGCTTCACAGAATCACATAATAGTTGTGGTGTGGACGGAGGCCATTCAGCCCATTGTGCCCAAACCAGTTACTGCCTTTTGTATTTTTTCCAACACAATCACAACTGCAGAAAACAAAACCGATATTTACATAGTTAAAAATCAGGTTTATTTGGAAGCACTACCATGCGGAACACTGCTCCTTCATCAGGTGGTCCTCCTGTCACAACCACCTGATGAAGGGGCAGCGCTCCGAAAGAAAGTGCTTCCAAATAAACTTGTTGGACTATAACCTGGTGTTGTATGATTTTTAAAATCATACACCCCAGTACAACATCAGCATCTCCAAATTATACTTATATAGAACCTTTCACATTGCTGAATGAAAATTGCACAGATATGTCATGTAAGCCAAAAAACCTGGCTAATTACCACCCCATCAGTCTGTGCTCAATTCATCAAATGAACTGAAGGAGGGGTAATCTGCAACGTTATAAAACAGCACTTGCTTAGGAATAGCTTGCTCACTGATACTAAGTCATAGGCACAAACATTTTTAGTTGCTTCATTAATGACCTTCCTTTCAACTTAAGGTCAGAATTGAAGATGTTTACTGATGATTACATTGTTAAACACCATTTGCCACAAACTTGAAAGGGTTCAGAAAAGATTTACAAAGATATTGACATGGTTGGAGGGAGAGGTTGAATAGGCTGAGACTATTTTCCTTAGAGACTGAGGAGTGACCTTAGTGAGGTTCATGAAGGGCATGGATAGGGTGAGTAGCCAAGGGTAGCAACCCAGAACTAAAGGGGAGAGGCTTAAAGTGAGAGGGAAGAGATTTAAAAGTGACTTAAGGGGCAGCTTTTTCACACAGAGGATGGTGCGTGTATGGAATGAGCTGCCAGAGGAAGTGGTGGAGGCTGGTACAATTACAACATTTAAAAGGCATCTGGATGGGTATGTGAATAGCAAGAGTTCAGAGGGATATGGGCCGAATGCTGGCAAATGGGATTTGTTCTTTAGGTTATCTGATTGGCATGGACGAGTTGGACCAAAGGGTCTGTTTATATGCTACACAGCTCTATGACTCAGATACTGCTTGACAATTACCACCTCCAATGAAAGTCGAATCATTGTCCCTTGGCGTTCAATAGCATTACCATTTCCTATTATCAATCTCCTGTGGTCACCATTAACCATAAAATGAACTGGAACGGCCAATGGCTCCACATGGTTAACTTTCAAATGTCCTGTGAAAAGGAGTTTCGCATTAACCGCATAAGTACATAGATACAAATCGTAACTACAAGAGCCAGTCAGGAACTAGGAGGCCCCGCTGAAAGGAACTTACCTCCAGATTCCAAAACCCCATTGACAATCTGCAAGGATCAAGTCAATACTGTGATGGAATACTCTCTAGTTGCCTGGATGAGTGCTCCAACAACACTCGAGAATCTTGACACCACAGGGGACTAAACAGCCTGCCTTACTGTGTATTGGTGAGGTGCCAACTTTCCCCTCCCACACTGGCGCACAATTGCAGCCGTGTGTACAATCTACAAGTTGCACTGCAGAAATTCACCAACTCTTCTTAGACAGCACCTTCCACATCCATGACCAGTACCATCTAAAGGAATAGGGTAATCGATACACCACTGCTTGTAAATCTCTCTCCAAACCACTCTCCATCCTTGCCTTGACATATGTTACCACTCCTTCAGTGTCACTGGGTCACATTGTCAGAGCTCCCTCCCTAATGGCTGCAGTGTCTCAACAAGACAGTTTTCAGCCATCTTCACAAGTGTAATTAGAAAATGGGAAATAAATGCTGCTCCAGCCAGCTCAGCCCATTTGCCATGAATGAATATATAAAGCAATACTCCCACATACTTTGGAACTAAGTATTTTGGAAGTGTAACCACATGTAATGTAGGAAACGTAGCAGCCAATTTGTGCACAGCAAGAGTCCACAAATGCGATAACACATTGATAATCTTTTTTAGTGATAGGAGAGACCAAATTCAGACTGGATGATTGCTGCTCCAAACCATTCATAATCCTGACTTCGAACTATATCGCTGTTCCTTTAGTGTTGCTAGGTCAAAATACTGGATTCCCTTCTGAACTGCATTGTGAGTCCATCTGTACAAACAGACTACTGTGATTCGAAAAGGCAGCTCGCCATCAACTTCTCAAAGGTATTTAGGGATGGACAATAAATTCTAGTCCAGCCAGCAACACCCACATCCAATGATTGAAAAACTATAATTTCAGACGGTGGACTACTGCAGTGGTACAGAGTCAAAAAATGTGGTGCTGGAAAAACACAGCCAGTCAGGCAA
The DNA here is from genome assembly GCF_020745735.1 of Hemiscyllium ocellatum. NCBI lineage: Eukaryota > Metazoa > Chordata > Chondrichthyes > Orectolobiformes > Hemiscylliidae > Hemiscyllium > Hemiscyllium ocellatum. The sequence continues at coordinate 9,356,056 of NC_083407.1, read as the reverse complement.
TATCCGAGGAGCAGGAGAGTCAAGATTTTAATCATAAGCTCTTCATCAGGAACGCAATGATACAGATAGGCTCAATGGAAGCTCAAGAAACATTTAATGTTCTGTTTAAGCACTTTATAGCTTCTGGACTGAACAATAAGTTCAACAACTTCAGACCATGAGTTCCATCTCGAATGTTGCTATGCGCTGGTCTGAATCTTGTTTATCATGTTTTTGTTTTCAAACACAGCTGTTCATGATCCTGCCATTCACGCTCTGGACAAGTAATTTCTTCTTCCTTTAAGACAACCGGCGACTATGGCAAGGACTGAATGACATCACAGGCTCTAAAAAGAGACAGTGCAAGATAGCAGACGATGACATATCACTCCCAAATTGTCTCAATGCCTTCTAAGCTTTTTGGTGGAGAGGTCACACCTATTCTGACAATTTCTGACAAACCTATCCCAACAGTCACTGCATCAGAGGTCAGATCAGTTTTCCTTCGTGTGAATCCAAGGAAAGCGATGGGACCAGATGGAGTACCAGGCCGTGCACTCAGAGCATGCGCAGATCAACTGGCAGAGGTCTTCTTGGACATCTTCAACCTCTCCCTGCAGCAGGCCACTGTCCCTGGCTGTTTCAAGAGGGCAAACATCATCCCTGTGCCTACAAAGGGTCATGCAGCATGTCTCAATGACTACCGCCCAGTGACCCTAACTTCAGTTATCATGAAGTGCTTTGAAAGGCTGGTTATGGCATTAATCAGCTCCAGCCTCCCCACTACTCGACCCACTCCAATTTGGCTATTGGATCAATAGAAACATGTCAGATGCCATATCACTTGCCCTTCACTCCTCCCTGGAACACCTTGACACCAAGAACAGCTACGTACGAATCCTACTCATTGACTACAGTTCAGCCTTCAACACTATTATCCCCTCGAGACTGATTACTAACTTAGTGATCTCAGACTAAGCCCCACTCTCTGCAACTGGATCCTCAGTTTCCTGACCCACAGGCCACAATCAGTGATGATTGGAGACAATATTTCATCCTCACTAACACTCAACACTGGAACCCGCAGGGGTGCGTACTCAGCCCCCTACTGTATTCTCTGTATACCCATGACTGCATCGCCAAATACCAGACTATTGCCATTTACAAGTTCACTAATGACACCACCATAGTTGGTCGAATCTCAGATGGCGACTAAACAGACTACAGACCGGAGATAGAAGACCTGGAAAAATGGTGCACTGAGAACAACCTAGCTCTCAATGCTGGCAAAACCAAGGAACTCATTATTGACTTTCAGCGGGATGTTACTCATGCTCCCCTACACATTAACAGCACAGAGGTGGAACGAGTGGAGAGTGTCAAGCTCCTGGGACTGGTCATCCACAACAAGCTTTCTTGGACTCTTCATGTGGATGCACTGGTTACAAAGGCCCAACAATGTCTCTTCTTCCTCGGGCAGCTGGGGAAATTTGGCGTGACAGTGAATACCCTTGCAAATTTTTATAAGTGCACCATGGAGAGCATTCTGTATGGATGTATCACTACCATACAGTGTGGCAACTGTACCATTCAAGATGGGAGACAGTTACAGAGAGTGGTGAACTCGGCCCAGACAATCACAAAGGCCAACCTCCCATCCATCTACCAGGCCGGCTGTCAAGGAAAGGCCGCCAGCATTCTCAAAGATCCATCCCACCCTGGCAATGTTTTTCTACAATCTCTACCATTGGGGAGAAAGTACAGAAGCCTGGACACACACACCAGCCGGTATCGTAACAGTTTTTACCCCACTGTAGTTAGAATACCGAATGGACTCACAAACTCTTAACATTCACCTGTAGTTGTATTTTGGGTTTTGCCGCTGTTTACCTATTATTTACTATCTGTGCTACTTAACTCTGTGATCTGCCTGTATTGTTCACAAGGCAAAGCTTTTCACTGTGCCTCGGTACACGGGACAATCAATTCAATTCAATTCAACTACTACCAGTCCCTTTGCCTTTTGTTTCCTGACATCTTGCCATTTCATCACCCTCCACTCTATCTCAGAATTTCCCCTTCTTCTTTGAATCCCTCCTGAACTTTCATCAACATAAAACCAATCAGAACTGAAAGTCAAAATATGGACTTGAATTCAATTCAAAATATTAACTTTATTTCTCTCCAAAGATGTCAGACCTATTGAGTATTTTCCAGCACTTCTGTTTTAACTCATTTTGTTGACTGAGGAATAACTATCAGCCAGGGCACAGTATTTTATCAGGACTTGAACAAGAAAGCACTTTGGAAGCCAATGTAAGTGAATCCATTATTTAAAAGGAACAAACAGCATGAACCGTTTTGGCCAAAGTGAAGCATGATGGAAGTTCATAATATGCTATCACTATTTGACAGCTTGGGCTTGAAGTGGAAGACTTGTGTAGTGTTGTAGAACAGAGGGACCTAGAGGTTCAGGTACATAATTCTTTGAAGTTTCGTCAAATATAGACAGGGTAGTTAAAAAGGCATTTAGCACGCTTGCCTTCATTGCTCAGTATAGGAATTGGGAACTCATGTTGAGGTTGTACAGGACATTGTTGAGGTCACTTCTGGAGTAACGTATCCAGCTCTGCTTACCCTGTTACAGGAATAATATTATTAAGCTTGAGAGGATTCAGAACACATTTACCAGAATGTTGCCAGGTAATGAAGATTTGAGTTATAAAGAAAGATTCAATAAGCTGGAACATTTTTCACTGGAGCATAGGAGGTTCAGAGGGGACCTTAAAGAGGTTTATAAAATAATGAGAGGTACAGATATTGGTGTCTTTTCCCTAGGATGGGGGATTTCAACCCTAGAGGGCATATTTTTAAGGTGAGAGGAGAGAGATTTAAAAAGACTTGAGGGAGGCAAATTCTTTTCCACACAGGGTAATTCATGTGTGGAATGAACTTCCTGAGGAAGTGGTGGATACAGGCACAGTTATAACATTTAAAAGATACTTAGATAAGTAAATGAATAGAAAAGGTTGGAGGGATATGGGCCAAGAGCAGGCAGGTTGGACTAGTTTAGTTTGGGATTATGTTTGACATGGACTGGTTCAACTGAAGGGTCTGTTTCCATGCTGTATGACACTGTAGCTATGACGATAAAAATATATATTTTTAAACTGAATTTCTAATTTTTATTTTGTGTATTGAGAAGGGGGATGATGCGGCCTAAGTTCCATTTTAGATTTGTTCTGAGAGTGGGAGTGAAACATACAAGATTATTTTTGGACTTGACAGAGTGAATGCAGAGAGGTTGTTTCCCCTTATGGGAAAGTCTAGAACTACAGGGCACGATCTCAAAATAATGGTCGCCCATTCAGGACAAAGATGAGGAGGAATTTATTTTCCCAGAAAGTAATGACTCTGTAGAATTTCTTACTGCTGAGGGCTGTAGATGCTGGGTTGTTGAGTATATACAAAGCTGAGGTAGTCAGATTTTTAGTTAGTCAGAGAATCAGGGGTTGTGTAGAAAAGGCAGGAAAGTGGAGTTGAGGATTATCGAATCAGTCATGACATTGAATCGTGGAACAGATTCGATGGATTGGAATGGCTGACTGCTACTCCTACATTCTACGCATTTTAATGACTTTTAAGTGTTTGTAAGGCTGTTTTTGGGGCAAGAAGGTTGAATCTTTCCTCTTAATATGTGCTATAAAAAGAAGCTAGATACATTTACATAGTCTTCTCTGCTCTAAAGAAAACAGAGAGGGGACCAGAGATGAGACTGTGAGGGGCATGGAGAGGGTGGATAGAAAGCAACTGTTCCCCTTAGTAAAATGGGTCAAGGACAAGGGGCACATTTCTTATATGAAAGGCAGGTGGTTTACGGGAGATTTGTGGAAAACATTTCTCACCCACACACTGGTAGGAATCTGGAATGCACCGCAAGGAGTGTAGATGAAGTGGGAAACCTCACAACCTTTAAAAAAGTACTTGGATGAGCACTTGAAGTGTCATAACATTCAAGGCAATGGGCCAAGGGCTGGAAAGTGGGGCTAGTGTAGACTTAGAATAGTGTTTTTGTCAGTGTGGAATCAATGGGTCAAAGAACCTCTTCTGTCCTGTATGATTCCATGAGACCAGTGTCTATAGCTCTTATATAGTGTAACATAGTTTGTGTATTTCCTTTGTACAAAAATATTTAATGTTTGTTTGTTAAGAATATATTGGCAGCCTCTTGTGAATATATTCAGTGACTGACTGCCACTATAAACAAAAAAAGTCAGGTCTCACTCTGGGATCTGACTTGTCCAGTACTACCACCAACTGGATCATAACTGAAGCAAACACCTATAGAGCAAATGAGATTTTAAAAAATCAGGAAACAACAAGAGCGTGCACATAACTTTAACATTCTCAACCAGACATTCTTCTACTTTAGGCAAAAGCTACACAGAAAACAAGTCTCTCATCCCAAAGTCTTGAGTCACCAAGTTGGATTATAAAGAGAATACATGCCTTGTAAAAACATGGAGGAGAAATTACAGAACATCACAGATTAGATAAGATTACCTGCAGTGTGGAAACAGGCCCTTTGGCCCAATAAGTCCACACTGACCCTCCGAAGAGTAACCCACCCAGTCCCATTTCCCACTTGCACCTAACACAATGGGCAATTTAGCATGGCCAATTCACCTGACCTGCACATCTTTGGACTGTGGAAGGAAACCGGAGCACCCGGAGGAAACCCACGCAGACACGGGGAGAATGTGCAAACTCCACACAGTCAGTCGCCTGGGAACCTGGGACCCTGGTGCTGTGAGGCAGCAGTGGTAACCACTGAGCCACTGTGCCGTCCCAAATCCTCCACAGCATGATATAAATTGGCCATTGGTAATATGAATACAAATCTTTCAGTTAAAGCACTTCTAAGATTGCAAATTATAAACACATGTCTGTAGTTTGGGATTTCCCCCACTGGTTAAGGAATAGACCCTTGATATGAATGTCACTCCTTGGCTTCTGTAATTATAACAAGCTTGGCTATTCCTGGAACTGTTGAGGGGCAACTATTTGTTCCAATAGCCCTCAGCAGTGGGCAGTATTTGGACAATCTTACCTCATATCTGATGTATTTTGAAAACTTTTCCAGTTGTATAGTTCGTCTCATTCAATTAAAATGAAATGTTCTCTGGGTAACACAAATTGTTCCTTACCAAAATTTCACGACCGTGTGAAAGTTTCAGCACTACAGGGATCCGATCAGTGCCAGTATATTCATGCCTGAGAAGAGTGAACAATTAAAGTACAAGTTCTTCTCATCACTATTTCAAACCAGACATCAAACACCTGTTGTTGATACTTAAATGTGTAAGTTTAAACAAAACGAAGAAAGAACAAAGAAAATTTACAGCCGAGGAACAAGCCCTTCAGCTCTCCAAGCCTGAGCCAATCCAAAAGTACTATCTAAACCTGTCGGTCAATTCCTAAGCATTTGTATCCCTCTACTCCCCACCTACTCATGCATCTGTCCAGACGCATCTGAAATGAATCTACCGTAGGTAAAAACAATGACTGCAAATGCTGGAAACCAGATTCTGGATTAGTGGTGCTGGAAGAGCACAGCAGTTCAGGCAGCATCCAAAGTGCACTGTGCCTGTCTCTACCACCTCTGCTAGCAACGTTTCCAAACGCCTACCACCCTCTGTGTGAAGTACTTGCCGCGTGTATCCCCTTAAACTTTTCACCTCTCACCTTGAAAGCATGACCTCTTGTTATTGAATCCTTCACCCTGGGAAAAAGCTTGTCTCTATCCACCCTGTCTACCCTTCATGATTTTGTAAACCTCAATCAAGTCCGCCCTCAATCTCCTTTTTCTCTGGTGAAAATAAACCTAACCTACTCAACCTCTCTTCATAGCTAGCACCTTCCATATAAGGCAACATCCTCGTAAACGTTCTCTGCACCCTCTCCAAAGCATCCACATCCTTTTGGTAATGTGGCGACCAGAACTGTACACAGTATTCTAAATGTGGCCGAACCAATGCTCTGTACAATTTTAACATGACTTGCCAACTCTTCTACTCAATACTCCGTCCAATGAAGGCAACCATACTATATGCCTTCTTGACCACTCTATCCACCTGTGCAGCCACCATCAGGGTACAATGGGCCTGCATTCCCAGATCTCTCTGCCCATCAACCTTTCCCAAGGCTCTTCCATCCATTGTATAATTCGCTCTAGAATTTGACTTGCCTAAATGCATCACCTCACATTTGTCTGGATTGAAAACCATCTGCCACTTTTCTGCCCAACTCTCCAGTCTATCTATATCCTCCTGTATTCTCTGACAGTCCCTAATGCTTTCTGCTACTCCACCAATATTCGTGTCATCTGCAAACTTGCTGATCATACCAATAGTGCCCTCTTCTAGATCGTCCATGTATATTACAAACAACAGTGGCCCCATCACTGACCCCTGTGGAACACCACTGGTCACTTTTCTCCATTTCGAGAAACTCCCTTCAACTACTACGCTCTGTCTCCCGTTGTTCAACCAGTTCTTTATCCAACCAGCTAGAACACCCTGCACACCACGTGACTTCACTTTCTCCATTTGTCTACAAAGGGTAATTTTATCAAACGCCCTACTAAAGTCCTTGTGTATGACATCAACAGCCTTTCCTTCATCTAACAACTTGGTCACTTCCTCAAAGAGGAGAAAGTGAGGTCTGCAGATGCTGGAGATCAGAGCTGAAAATGTGTTGCTGGAAAAGCGCAGCAGGTCAGGCAGCATCCAAGGAACAGGAGATTCGATGTTTCGGGCATAAGCCCTTCTTCAGGATTCCTGAAGAAGGGCTTATGCCCGAAACGTCGAATCTCCTGTTCCTTGGATGCTGCCTGACCTGCTGCGCTTTTCCAGCAACACATTTTCAGCACTTCCTCAAAAAACTCTATTTTGGTAAGGCATGATATTCATCTCAGATCAGAATAAAGCTTTAAACTTCAGAGAGTGCCTAGAAATGAAGGTTAGTTTCCAGATTTTCACTCTTACTCTTTTGTTCAACTTAACATTAATAGTCAATATATTTCATCCAGAGTTATAGCCTTTGTACAGCACAAATTTAGGTTAACAGTTCATTATTTCATAGAATTCCTACCCCAACCAGGCCACACTGACCCTCTGAACAGCAGCCCACCCAGACCCACCCCTCTACTCTATCCCTGTAACCCTGCATTTTCCATGGCTAACCCACCCTACCCTGCACATCTCTGGAAACTATGGCCATTTTAGCATGACCAATCCACCTAATCTGCACATCTTTGGGCTGTAAGAGAAAACCAGAGCACCCAGAGGAAACCCACACAGACCTGGGGAGAACATGCAAACTCCACAGACAGTTGCTCAAGGAATCAAACATGGGTCTGTGCTAACCACTGAGCCATCATTCTGCCCACTGCATTTTGAATATAATTATTGCATTTATACAGATTATTGTAAATTACCCCAACGGTCTTTATGTGAACTTATTATAAGATAATGTCATATATGGCTATTGCCCTCAAGTACATCCCTGCTGTTCCTTTGTGTTGATATCTAGGATATTCTCATATCTATATTGCTCCTTACATGCAGTGACATTAGCCATTTCCACTCATCCTCAGTGTGCAGTTGGAGGAATACAAGTTTAAGGAAAAGGATTCACTGAAGCTCTTGGGTAAAATCATTAATTTTTTAAAAACACATGCAGCTCCTGACCTGGTGTAACACTTTGATACAACAGTCTGATATTAACAAGAACTTATGCTTATGTTGCTCCTTTAATCTTCCAAGGATCTTCACAGAAACAATTATCTAGCAAAAGGTGACCAGGTCATACAATGAGAAATAAGAATGAGTTGGTTCAAGAGGCAAGTTTTATGGATCATCTTAATTGAGGAGAGGAAGGTACAGGCGTTTGGGAAGACAATCCCAAAGCCGAGAGTGCAAGCAGCTGATAGTGAGGCTCCTAATACTGAAGATTGAATGTATATTGTACATATACATTGATTGGAGACATTTTTGCAACAAGTAACTTATCATGACTTTTCTATCTGATAGACCACTGTTAAAATCATATTATTAAAATGCATTGCCTCTTTGTAGATTACACTAGTTCAAATGGCCTGAACATCTTAAAGAGCTCCATTTACTTGAAAGTTAATTTGGAGCCCTACCTCCAGTAAAACTGCACAGACATGCTAAATTCTTGCCTCAGATTGGGAGTACAAATCACAATAATGTTTTCCAGGCATGAAAGGAAGCAAATACACATATGTTCCCCCATCCCATCTCTAGCCTTAATACCTGTAAGTTAGTTGAATAGTTTCTCGCTGTCCAGGAAGCAAGCACCCAGATTTTGGTTCCACAGTGAAGAGCCGATTATCATCAATCCTCATCTCGTGCAGGTCAGTAGGGTTGAATTCTCCGGTCTCAGCCCAGTATTCCAAGTCCAGTTGTTGGTCTTTTGGAAACAGGAAAGCCCTTGATAAAGTAACAGGAGGAAGGGGAAAAATATGTAAGTGTCCTCCAGGTTTAAATTCAGCGTTTAAATGCAAAACGTACTCACAATCTTGAGCTGCCCATCCTGATCATAGAGAATCATAGGCACAGAAGAGGGCCATTCAGCCGATGAGGCTTGCGTAACATCTTTGAAAATCATATCCAAGTAGTCTGTCTCTCCCCACCAATTAGTATTTTTCCCACAGCCCTGCAAATATTTCCTTTTCAGATAATTGCCCAATTATCTGAAAGGGCGGCACGGTGGCACAGTGGTTAGCACTGCTGCCTCACAGCGCCAGAGACCCAGGTTCAATCACCGTCTCAGGCAACTGTCTGTGGGGTGTTTGCACATTCTCCGTGTCTGCGTGGGTTTCCTCCGGGTGCTCCGGTTTCGTCCCAGAGTCCAAAAATGTGCAGGCTATGCTAAATGTGCAAGCTATGCTAAATTGTCCATAGTGTTAGGTGAAGGGGTAAATGTAGGGGAATGGGTCTGGGTGGGTTGCTCTTCGGAGGGTCGGTGTGGGCTTATTAGGCCGAAGGGCCTGTTTCCACACTGTATGTAAGTTTAAAAAAAAGTAAAGTAAGTAATCTCCTATCTTTTGAAAGCTATTATTGAGTCTGCTTTCCATTTCCTTTCAGGCATTCCAGGGTAGAAAATATGCTGCAAAAATAAGTTCTTATCTCCTCCCTGGTCATTCCGCCATTGTATTCTTTAGTTACCGACCCTTAGAACATAGAATAGTACAGCACAGTAGAGGCCCTTCGGCCTTCGATGTTGTGTCAGTCTTTTATCCTACTCTAAAATCAGACTAACCTACATACCCTTCATAGCAGTGGAAATAGTTTCTCCTCATCTACTCTTATTAAAACACCTAACCGTTTTGAACACTTAGCTATGTAAAGATAACTATCACTTTATCTTGCATGTACTTGAAATATTTTTCTACTTGAAGGAATTTGCCTGGGAGGGCCTATAGTGAAACTACCCATAGTATGTTGCCTGGCAATCCTTGGAAAAGGGTCAATAAATCTCCAAAAAGAAAGTTGCCTGAAATCCATCCCAAATATTTTAAGGCAATTTAACATTGATGTCCTGAGGCATCTCCTCCCTTCCTATTCACTAAAATATCTAAGAGAAACTGGTATGAAATTGAAATGAGTTTATACACAACCATACATTCAAGATTTGGCAGAATCTATCAGTAAAATACTGTTAAGGATGGGGCTCACCGCACAATTTATTTCTTCATTTCTTTGAAAGCTGGACAATTTAGAGACGGAGCTGAAAAATGTGTTGCTGGAAAGGCACAGCAGGTCAGGCAGCATCCAAGGATCAGGAGAATCGATGTTTCGGGCATAAGCCCTTCTTCAGGAAGATTCTCCTGCTCCTTGGATGATGCCTGAACTGCTGCACTTTTCCAGCAACACATTTTTCAGCTCTGATCTCCAGCATCTGCAGTCCTCACTTACTCCCAATTTAGAGACTCGCCAACTACATTCAACTACTCTACCACTAAGGAGTACAAGGGCAGCAAATGACAGGAATGTCACCACTAGCACATTCCCCCCCACCCCCAATCCAATGTGGAAATGTATCACCGTTCATTCACTCTTGCTCAGTCAAAATTCTAGAACTACCTCCCTAACAGCACCTTCTAAGGGTGACCCGTGACCTCTTACATCACCAAAGGCAAGGGAAGTAGATGCATTGGAATGTCACCACATGAAAGTTGCCCTCCAAGCCACCCACCATCTTAATTTGGAAATTTATTGCCACTTATTTACTATCACAGGGACAAACTCTTGGATGCCTTCCCTGACACCACCGTGGTGACTCTACATTCAAAGGACCATGCAGTTCAGAACGGCAGCTCACCATCACATTCTCCAGAGCAATTAATATTGTGTATTAAATGTTAGCTCAGTCAGTGAAGAGTACATGTCATAAACAAATGAGAGACTAGGAAAAGCAATTCAGTGGGGGGAAAGTGTTACATAAATGAGAGCTCTTTCTTCGCTTACTTGGAGGAGTTATCTCAGGATTACCTCTATGCTCAGCAAAATTAAACCTGTATCTCTTCTAACTTCTGACTTTGTTATGACATAATTGTGGGACTGTAGAAAGGAGCATGTTAGATTTTCCATTTGTAATCTGATCACAAGTTGAGTTCCTCCTGCCTTCCTCTCTAATGCATGTGGTACCCACCAGTCAGCAGGTGTCATCTCCTTGTTCTCAATCATGAGCAGGACAATGGATGGATCTGCACAGATGGGTGCTGCTCCAAAGTTGAAATCCACCATCACTGGAGTAGACACTGAGGGACATCGACTCAAGCTACAAGAGAAACAGAGAAGATTGTGATGCCCAATCGTCCTCAAGAGAAATAAAATTGCTTTTGCATTGCATGCCCTTATATAACTTGGCTAATGAGTGCAGAGGATCAAGAGATGCATTGTGTGGTGTGAATCTCAGGAATTCACTAGTCGTTTGATGCTGTTCCACTGTTTAACCACTCAAATGATATCTCAAGCAAATTCTGGTATTCTGTATTAATTACCCTTTAAACAAGCTACAGAAAGTTATAATGCATAATTAATAATACAAATACCTATTAAATATAAAACTTGCTTATGCCATGCTAACCAACAATTGCACTCAAAAAATAAAATAATTTAAACTGTTGAATATTATTCCTGCAGATAGTTGTAAATTTAGCATAATGATTTTAAAGAAAGATTTATTTTCATTTTTCCTACCCATAACTTTTTTGGCTCTCTCTTCTTCCATCGAATGCTTCCCTCATTTTCTTTGTTCCTCCTTCTGTAACCAATTTGACTCTAATTCAACTCATTTCCTTTCCAGATCTTAAATCAGTCTTCAAATGATGCTTAGTTAACTTTGTCAGTGAAGATGTGCTGTTGCACTTGCCACATCTTGTCCAACACACAAAATCACAAATTTTTATGGTGCAGGAGGAGGCCATTCAGCCCATTGTGCTTGCACTGGCTCTTCAAAGGGCATCATTACCTAGTGCCAATCTCTTGTATTTTCCCCAGACCCTTGCACTATGCCTATCAAAATAATCATCCAATGCATTTGAATACCTCGAATGAAAGTGTCTCCACCACACTTCCAGACAGTGCATTGCACAACATAACTATTTGCTGTAAGCAAGTCTTTACTCTCATTACTCTTGCTTCTCTTGCACATCATTTTCAATCTATGCCCTCTTATTCTTCTTTTTATGATGGGGACCTCTTTTCTCTATCTACTCTGTCCAGCTCACTCTTGATTTCAACCTTTATCAAATCTCCTCTTAGCCTTCTTCTCTCCAAGAACTGAGAATCTCCAATCCCTCGAACTCAGCACCGCCCTCCTAAATCCCTCGAACTCAGCACCACCCTCCTAAATCCCTCGAACTCAGCACCACCCTCCTAAATCCCTCGAACTCAGCACCACCCTCCTAAATCCCTCGAACTCAGCACCGCCCTCCTAAATCCCTCGAACTCAGCACCGCTCTCCTAACCTGCAATCTTCTTCCTGACCTCTCCGCCCCCACCCCACTCCGGCCTATCACCCTCACCTTGACCTCCTTCCACCTATCACATCTCCATCACCCCTCCCCCAAGTCCCTCCTCCCTACCTTTTATCTTAGCCTGCTTGGCACACTCTCCTCATTCCTGATGAAGGGCTCTGGCCCGAAACGTCGATTTTCCTGTTCCTTGGATGCTGCCTGACCTGCTGTGCTTAAACCAGCAACATATTTTCAGTTCTCTCGAAGAACTGCCCTAGCACATACTTCTAGCTAGTTATGGCAAAAAGTAAAATTAGAATTGAAGTTAAAAAAAATGTCTAATTAATACTGCCTGCCCACCATTTGTGAAATTTGGAGATGTTGAGCATCCACCTGCATTACAAATGGGAGGAGCTATGCTACAGATATAGGTCATTCTGATTTGAAGAGAACTGGACCAGTGTATTCATTTCTGGCCAATAGACTCAGGTGCAACATGTTGTCATTCAATGGGGTGCAGCCTTATTGAAGTGACACTAGCTCAAATAGGATTAAAATATATGTAATTATATCATTATGATTTGCAAAGTGAAAGGAGATATGTATGGCATAGGAGGAAGCAATGTGGTTCATTAGGTTTGTTCCAGAATTCTTGGCTATTCAGTGAAAAACAAAAGCATCCTGCTCACTGCACCAGTCACTAAAAATTACCACAGTCTCATTGGAAGAGATGACAAGTGGTCAGTTTAACCTGACGGTCACTACACCCCCAGGTGACGGGCAAGGTTGAGGACCTTCATGGTAACCTCAATGGGTGTGGGAGTTGAACAAATGTTTTTGTGTCACTCTGCATAACAAACTAGACAACTGAGATAACCAATCCCCTAAAAGCACTAAAGTCTACTTCCTGGAAGTGAAATGAAGGGGATGTTTCACGATTTTGTATGGTAGGTCTTAAAATGCATGAAGGTAGATAAATCCCTGGCACCTGGTCAAGTGTATCCACGGAGATATTGGGAAGGTGGGGAAGAGATTGTGGGAAGCTAGGGAAGAAATTGTGGGGCCCCTAGTGGAGATATTTGCATCTTCGAAAGCCATGGGTGGGGTGCTAGAAGAATGGAGGGTGGCTAATATTGTAAGAAAGGTTGCAAGGCAAAACCAGGCAACTACAGACTGGTGAGCAAAGGGAATGTCAGTTGGTTTTGCTGGAGTTGAGATTCTGAGGGTTTGACATTTACACAGGACCACAATTGCAGCACTGCATGATGTTTTGCTCTGTTTATTTAAAAGATATTTGGGGCTACACGGTGGCTCAGTGGGCAGCACTGCTGCCTCATAGCACAAGGGTCCCAGGTTCAATTCCAGCCTTGTGTGACTGTCTGTGTGGAATTTCCTCCAGGTGCTCCGGTTTCCTCCTTCAGTCCAAAGATGTGCAGGTCAGGTGAATTGGCCATGCTAAATTGTCCTTAGTGTTAAGTGTGCATCAGTCAGAACAAATGAGTCTGGGTGGGTTACTCTTCGGGGGTCGGTGTGAACTTGTTCAGCCAAAGGGCCTATTTCGACACTGTAGGGAATCTAATCTAATATACTTGCGAGAGGGTCTGCGGTGGAGGTTCCCAGTCTGAGTCTTGGGATATTAGGTTTGTCATACAAGGAGAATTTGGATCAACGGGCCTATAGTCATTGAAGAATGAAATGTAATCTCATCAAAATGTATCGAGATCTGACTGGATAAAAAGATAATGTTCCCGAGCTGGCATCCAGAACAAGGGTCACAGAGTCTCAGGATACACCATAGGCCATTTCAGACCGAGATGAGGAGAAATTTCTTCATGCAGACAATGGCGAGCCTACAAAATTCTCCACTAATTGAGACTAAGAAGGTAAAGACACTGAATATATTTAAGAAAGAAATAGGCAGCTTACTAGAAGCCAAATGTGTCAAAAGGTAAGGAGAGATAGCAAGAGTATGCCGTTAAGATAGAGGATAATTCATAGCTGTGTTGATTAGTGGAGAGTGTTCAATGGGCCGTATGGTCTACTCCTAATCCAATATTCAATGTTTCTATAGTCTCAGTTGTTAGGCATGTCCTTGGTCGGATTACTCACCTGTGTCTGGTTGGCACTTGGTAAAGCAGCTCACCCTCTGTGGGATCGCGCTGCAGGTACTCATTGAGTGTGTCCAGTGAGAAGAGGCGCCAGAGCTGCTGCTTGCTGATGCCACTAATGCTCCCCAGACAACGAGCATCCGAGATGAATATCATTGGATAGACTCCATCAGCTGTCACACGACACAAAGGTTTTCCCTCCTCACTTTCGTCAGGTTCTAGCACTGAAAGTATTGCACAAATGAAAACAGTTAAGATCAATGTGGTAGGTGCATTTTCATTTCAGGTCAAGGATGCACATCTACACGACAGAATCAAACGCTTGGGTCCCATTCCAGAGACCAGTTCATAACCTAGGTTGCTATTCCAGCACAATTCAAGTTAACTGAAAGTGCCATCTTTAGGAAGAGAGATCAAACAGAAGGTGGTGGTACAATTACAACATTTAAAAGGTATCATATGAAAAGGTATATATGAACTGGAAGGGATAAGAGGAATATAGGCCAAATGCTGGTAAATGGGATTAGGTCAAATTGGAATACCTGTTTGACACTAGCAAGCTGGACTAAAAGGTTCCAATGCTGTATGAATCTATGACTCCCCCACCAAGGTGGGTGTAAAAGGCTCCTTGGTAGTATTTTAAAGAAAAGCAGAGGCATTCTCAATAGTTTTCTGGCCAAAATTTACCACTCAACAAACATCATTAAAACAAGTTGTCTGGTCAAAATATTGCTGCTTCTAGGTCCTTGATATGCCCAAATTCAATGCCATGTTTCAAATCAAGAATGACTGCAGATCAAAAAGTGCCTCATTGGTTGTAAAGAGCCTCAGGGTGGTCTAAGATCATAAAAGTTCCCATAATAATACAATGTTTTCTTATTTTGATTATTTGTTTTCAATTTCATTCATAACACATTTACTTGATGCCAATTAATGCCAAATTAAAGGCAATTTTATGCCCCACCCTGATTCCGAACCAGACGGAGTGGCCCAAACACATTTCACATATGGATCTTACAGCCCCTACAGGGAAATCCTTTATACTTTCAATCCACATCATAAATAGAGTAAGCTGCCAGGTGCAAAATGGCAGTATCTAATCCACATATACAACAATGTACCCACCTTTAGCAGAGAGAATCTTGGAGCTAATTGTCCAGGTGTAACGAAGCCTTCGAACAGGCTGGACGGTGAATCGGAAGCAGACTTTTGACCTTGCAGGAATTGTGCCAGTGTGATATTTCACTTTAAAAGCTAAGAAAACATATATTTCCAACAAAAAAAACAACAAATCATAGCAGTTATGCAGCAATGGACCTATCACAGACGAGTTTCAATGCAGGGTATATAGAGGAACACAGGGTGTAGGACCATTCGGCGCAGCCACTTTGGCGTGAGCGATTCGCCACAGCCAGTTTGGCACGAGCAATTCGGCGTAGCTCTTATTTATTCCTTTTCAGGCTTACTTACAAGCATTAATGAAAGCAATAAAAAGAAGAATAATGTTTATCTTCTTCAGTAAAAAGGTTAAAAAGAAAATAAAAATGAAAGAAATAAGGCAAGTACAAAATTGTTGATGGCATTTTAATGGGTTTTATTTTATTTTAATAACTTGTATATTAATGTTTTACTTTAATATATTTTAATAATTTTAATAATTTTAATAATAGTAGTTTAATAACTACTCCTAATAACTACAAAACAGTTCTGCGACAAATGGGTCTGCGCCGAAATATATTTTACTTTAATATAATTTAATAATTTTAATAATAGTAGTTTAATAACTTCTACTGAATAACTACAAAACAGTTCCGTGCCAAACCGGCCGCGCCAAATGGTCTCACTCCAAGGAACATAAGTTAGCTAGCTATTCAATCATTCAAGCCTACTTATTTTAATTAACCTGTTTCAACGCATTGAGACCCACATTTGGGTCAGATGGGAGTTCAACCCAGGATTCCTGGCTCAAAGGTTGGGACACTAACAGTGTGGCACATTACTCTGTGGCACAACAGCCCCAATCACTGCCATTCAATTAGACCACATCTGACTTTAACAACATCTTTCCACCTTAGTTACTTACTTCTTACTGTCTTTGCCGAGCAAAAGTCTGCCTCTACCAATTTGGAAATTTTTCACTAACAAGCTTTTTGGGACAGAGAATTCCAGATTTCTACTACCCTTTGTCAATAAGTACTTCTGGACATAACCTCTGAACATCCTTCCTCTAACTTTACTCTACCACCGGAGGAAATAACATATCACCTATCAATAGCTCTAACCATCTTAAATGTTTCATTAGATCAACACGTTTAAGACAGAGCAAATGACTTTCTATCCCAAAGTTTTTTGCCACTGTAAATTTCCCCACTTCACATCTGGGTTTTGTTGTAGGTTGGTTAGTGGACAATGGCTGCTACAGTTGGTCAAAAACTCCACTATTTTTGTAGTTTGCAGATAAGGCAATGAGAGCTAGATTGTCTTTTATAATTGCTATGAGATATGGATGTTGCTGACTAGGCCAACCTTTATTGTCCATCCCTAGAAGGCCTTGAGAGCTGCTTTCTTGAACCGCTGTCATCCATGGCCTGTAGGTACCATTAGGGAGGAAATTACAGGATTGACCAAGTAACACCAAAGGAACAACAATACATTTCCAAGTCACGATGATGAGTGTCTTGGAGAGGACTTTGAGGTGGTGGTGTTCCCATGTATTTGCTGTCCTTGTCTTTCTAGATGACACTAGTCATGGGTTTGGAGAGTGCTGTCTAAGATGACTTGGCGAATTTCTACAGTGTAGGAGAAAGTGAGGATGGCAGATGCTGGAGAGTCAGAGTCAGAAAGTGTGGCACTGGAAAAGCACAGCAGGTCAGGCAGCATCCAAGAAGCAGGTGCGTAGACATTTCGGGAATAAGCCCTTCTTCAGGAATGTGAAGGGGAAAGGGGGCTGAGAGATAAATGAGGGATAAGGGTGGGACTGGGGCAGGGGGGACGAAAGGTAGGTGGGATGGTGATAGATATGTGCAAGTAGGTGGTGACTGAGATAGGTCAGTGGGGAGGGTGGAACGGATGGGTGGTAAGGAAGATGGCCAGGTAGGTCAGGTCAAGAGGACGGTGCCAAGTTGGAGGGTTGGATCTGAGATGAGGTGAATCTTGTAGATGTTACACATAGTGGTTCACAAGCACGCTGTGTCCTGGACGGTGTCAAGCTTTTTCAGGGTTGTTGGAGCTGAATTCCTCCAGGCAAATGGGAAGTTCATTGCACTTCTGTCTTGTGCCTAAATGGTGGACAGACTTTCAGGAGATGTATTACACACTGCAGAATTCCTAGCCCTGATCTACTGTTGTAGCCACTGTATTTATAAGGCTGGTCCAGTTCAGTTTCTGGTCAATGGCAATGGTGAGATTCCCTTTTGTTCGAGCTGAACATTGGCTGGCACTCATGCAGATTGAATGTTACTTGCTATTTGTAATCCCAAACCTGGATATTGTTCACATCTTGCTTCATTTGGACATGGACTGATTCAGTATATGAGGATCTGAGAGTGCTAACCATTGTGCAATCTTCAGCAAACTCCCTTATGACTTCGATAAATACTAGGTTGGGTTGGATTTGTTCTTCTTTTTGTGCATACAATGTATCTGGACAATTTTCCACATTGCTGGGTAGATATACCAGTGTTGTAGCTATTCTGGAACAATGATTGGGGTGTGGTATGCCCTGGAGAATATAGCTTTTAGTGGTAGTTTTGCGTGTTATCAGGGTCCATAACCTAAATAAAATCAGTGCCTCAGTCATTTCTTTTTATCACATGGGGCAAATACAATGTGCTGAAGACTGGAGGAGGCCGAGGTGAGTTGTCCACTCTGTACTTCTAGCTAAAGGTTGTTGCAAATGCTTTACTCCTTTTATTTAACTATGATGTGCAAGGTTCTCCAACCATTCATAATGAGGATATTTAGAGTCAGTGAGTCACAAAGAAAAGATTAGAGTGGTGCTGGAAAAGCACAGCAGGTCAGGCAGCATCCGAGGAGCAGGAAAATTGTGAAATTCCTGATGCCCGAAACGTCGATTTTCCTGCTCCTCGGATGCTGCCTATCCTGGTGTGCTTTTCCAGCAGCACTCTGATGTAAACTCTGGTTTCCAGCATCTGCAGTCCTCACTTTTGCCTATTTTTCCAAGATGTCACCATCTATTTCCCCACATTCTGTATCTTCCATGATGTAAAATTTAGTATCTCTTCCATCTCCTACGGTTCCACATGTAGGCTGCCTTACTAAACTTTGAGGAGCCCAATTCTCTCCCTAGTTATCCTTTTTGTGGAGCCTTTTCCTCCAGTGAGTTCCGTAATTATCCATCAACATTTACAACTGAACAAAACAGGACTGAAGAGCTTACATTTCAAGATTTGTCAATTTTTGTCCAGACGGCCTTATGTTCCTTTATCATACAAAGATTTTAGAATATAGAACAGAGAACAATATAGTGCAGAACAGGCCCTTCGACCCTTGATATTGCACCGAGCTGTGAACCATTCTCAGCTCATCCCCCTACACTATCCCATCATCATTCATGTGCTTGTCCAAGGATTGTTTAAATCTCCCTAATGTGCTGTGTAAGCTACATTGGCAGGCAAGGCATTCCACACCCTTACCACTCTCTGGATAAAGAACCTGCCTCTGACATCTGTCTTAAATCTATCACCCCTCAATTTGTAGCTATGCCCCCTTGTACAAGTTGACATCATCATCCTAGGAAAAAGATTTTCACTGTCTCCCCTATCTAATTCTCTGATCATCTTGTGTGTCTCTATCAAATCCCCTCTGAGCCTTCTTTCCAATGAGAACAAACCCAAGTCTCTCAGCCTTTCCTCAAAAGACCTTCCCTCCAGACCAGGCAACATCCTGGTAAATCTCCTCTGCACCTTTTCCAATGCTTCCACATCCTTCCCGAAGTATAGTGACCAGAACTGTACACAATATTGCAAGTGTGGGCGCACCAGCGTTTTGTATAGTTGCAGCATGATATTGCGGCTCCGGAACTCAATCCCTCCACCAATAAAACCTAACACACCGTATGCCTTCTTAACAGCACAATCAACCTGGGTGGCAAATTTCAGGGATCTATGCACATGGACTCCAAGATCCCTCTGCACATCTACACTACAAAGAATCTTTCCATTGACCCAGTATTCTACCTTCCTGTTATTCTTCCCAAAGTGCATCAACTCTCATTTAGTTGCATTGAACTCCATTTGCCACCTTTCAGCCCAATTCTGCGGTTTATCCAAGTCTCCCTGCAACCTGTAACACACTTCCACACTGTCCACTACTCCACCGACTTCAGTGTCATCTGCAAATTTACTAATCCATCCACCTATGCCTGCGTCCAAGTCATTTATAAAAATGACAAACAGCAGTAGTCCCAAAACAGATCCTTGTGGCACACCATTAATAACCAGACTCCAGGCTGAATATTTTCCATCAACCACCACTCGCTGCCTTCTGTCAGAAAGCCAGTTTCTAATTCAAACTGCTTAATCACCCTCAATCCTCTGCCCTGCATTTTCTCCAATAGCCTACCATGTGGAATCTTATCAAAGGCTTTACTGAAGTCCATGTATACCACGTCAACTGCCCTACCCTCATCTACATGCTTAGTCACCTTCTCAAAAAACTCAATGAGGTTTGTGAGATACGACCTGCCCTTGAAAAAAACCATGTTGACTATCTGAAATTGTTGCTTGCTAGATGATTATAAATCTTATCTCTTATAATCCTGTCCAAAACCATTCCTACAACAGAAGTATGGCTCACTGGTCTATAATTACCTGGGTCATCTCTACTG
Source organism: Hemiscyllium ocellatum (assembly GCF_020745735.1). Classification (NCBI taxonomy): domain Eukaryota; kingdom Metazoa; phylum Chordata; class Chondrichthyes; order Orectolobiformes; family Hemiscylliidae; genus Hemiscyllium; species Hemiscyllium ocellatum. The sequence continues at coordinate 9,336,072 of NC_083407.1, read as the reverse complement.
CCCTTCTTGAACAAGGCACAACATTTGCAATCCTCCAGTCCTCTGGTACTAAACTTGTAGACAATGATGACTCAAATATCAAAGCCAAAGGTTCTGCTATCTCCTCCATAGCTTCCCAGAGAATCCTTAGATAATTCCCATCCAGCCCAGGGGACTTGTCTACTTCCACTCCTTCATAACTAACCTCGATCCTTTCTAGTCTAATATGAAAGAACAAAGAACAAAGAAAATTTACAGCCCAGGGACAGGCCCTTTGGCCCTCCAAGCCTGAGCCAATCCAATTACTGTCTAAACCTGTCAGTCAATTCGTAAGCATCTGTATCCCTCTGCTCCCCACCTACCCATGCAACTGTCCAGATGCATCTTAAATGAATCTACCATGTCTGCCTCTACCACCTTGCTGGCAACGTATTCCAGATGCCTACCACCCTCTGTGTGAAGTACTCGCAACGTGTATCCCCCGTAAACTTCCCACCTCTCACCTTGAAAGCGTGACCTCTCGTTATTGAATCCTTCACCCTGGGAAAAAGCTTGTCTTTATCCACCCTGTCTATACCCTTCGCGATTTTGTAAACCTCAATCAGGTCCCCCCCCCTCAGTCTCCTTTTTTCTAATGAAAATAAACCTAACCTACTCAACCTCTCTTCATAGCTACCACCTTCCATACCAGGCAACATCCTCATAAACCTTCTCTGCACCCTCTCCAAAGCGTCCACATCCTTTTGGTAATGTGGCGACCAGAACTGTACACAGTACACAAATGCGGCTGAACCAATGCTCTGTACAATTTTAACATGACTTGCCAACTCTTATGCTCAATACTCCGTCCAATGAAGGCAAGCATACTATATGCCTTCTTGACCACTCTATCCACCTGTGCAGCAACCTTCAGGGTACAATGGAGCTGCACTCCCAGATCGCTCTGTCCATCAACTTTTCCCAAGGCTCTTCTGTTCATTATATGATTCACTCCAGAATGAGTCTTGCCTAAATGCATCACCTCCCATTTGTCTGGATTGAAATCCATCTGCCACTTTTCTGCCCAACTTTCCAGTCTATCTATATCCTCCTGTATTCTCTGACAGTCCTTTATGCTTTCTGCTACTCCACCAATCTTTGTGTCATCTGCAGACTTGCTGATAATACCAACAGTGCCCTCTTCCAGATCATTTATGTATATTACAAACAACAGTGGCCCCAACACTGACCCCTGTGGAACACCACTGATCACCTTTCTCCATTTCGAGAAACTCCCTTCAACTACTACTCTCTGTCTCCTGATGCTCAACCAGTTCTTTATCCACCTAGCTAGAACACCCTGCACACCCTAATATCTCGTACCTCATTCTTTCCCTATACAATATTCTCCTTTTCCTGAGTGAAAACCGATGAGAAATGCTCATTTAGCACCTCTCCGATCTCCACAGGGTCCACATTCTGTCTTTGACTGGCCCTGTTCCTACCTAGTCATCCTGTTATTCCTCACATTCCTATAGAAAGTTTTAGGGTTCTCCTTTATTCTATTTGCTAAAGACTGCTTGTGTCCTCTCTTTGCTCTTCCTAACTCTCTCTTTAAATCCTTCCAAGATGATCTGTAACTCTCCATCGCATCATCTGAACAATCTTGCCTCATCAACACATAAACCTCCTTCTTCTGCTTAACAAGAGATGCAATTTCTGTAGTAAACCACGGTTCCCTTACCTTATCACTTCCTCCCTGCCTGACAGGAACATACCTATCAAGGACAGGCAATATCTGTTCCTTAAACCAGCTCCACATTTCCACTGTCTGCATTCCCCACATTTTGCTAACCCATTCTATGCATCCTAATTCTTGCCTAATCGCATTATAGTTGCCTTTGCCTCATTGATAACTCTTGAACTGTAGCATGTACCTATCCCTTTCCATCGCTAAACTAAACGTAACTGAATTATGGGCACTCTCTCCAAAGTGCTCACCTACAACTAAATCAAACACCTGGCCTGATTCATTACCAAGCATCAGATCCAGTGTGGCCTCCCCTCTTGTTGGCCCTTCGACATACTGCTGATATTTATCATTCATTAGAAGCCACATTATGTCCCACATCATTTGAGTTGCAGGCATTGCTAACCCTGATTCTGTGTCCACCACCTGGGACAAACAGCTATTCCTACTAAATAGAATAACAAATTTGCAGGATATCACGTGGTGTAACAGACCTCTAGCAGGACTTGGAACTTGCCCCATTTTACTGAAAGGGGTGTTTTATATGGAATGATTCCGTCACTCTCCTTAGAATTAAAGTCAACATTTTGTATTCTATCTATCTAGCCCTAAAATTCAAAACAATGTTAATCTTGTTCCTGCCTAAGTAATAAATATTTTGCTGAATGCAATATACTCTTAATTTCAATTCTGCCACTATTTTGAACACAATAAACAGGAGCAGAAGTAGACCACACAGTTCATAACGCCTGCTGAACCATTCAATAAGGTGATTGCTGTTCTTCAAAATCAACTCCTGTTGCCTATCAAATCTCCATATCCCTTGGTTTTCTTAGTGCCCAAGAACACAGTGATTTCTGTCTCAAAACTACTCAACCACCTGGCATCCAGAGCCATCTGGACAGTTTCAAACATTCACCACTCTCTGCACAAAGAAATATCCTTTTATCTCTGTCTTAAATTAACTTAAAACTATATGCCCCAGTCTGACACCCTCCAGTCAAGGGGAACAGAGCCTCTGCATCTACTTTATTGAGCTCTTTCAGAATTTTGTTTTTCATTTAGATCATTTCTCATTCTTCTGTATTCCAGAAAGAATAGGCCTATCCCTCAGAAGAAAGCTTTCCTGTCACAGCCATTTACATTATGAACGTTTTTTCTTTCCTACACTCTGGCTAAAAGATGCAAAATCTGCTGGCATACCACCCTCCTCATCTCCATCCAGGGCCCCAAACAGTCTTTCCAGGTGAGACTGAGGTTAACCTGCCTCTCCTCCAACCTGGTTTACTGTATCCAGTGTTCCTGATGTCGTCTTCTCCACTTGGGTGAGATTAAACGTAAACTCAAGGCATGTTTAGTCAAGTATCTGAGCCAGGTCTGAAGGGGCCAACTTGACCTCCCAGTCATCACCCATTTTAATTCCCCTTCCCACTCCCTTTCCAACATGACCACCCTTGACTTCCTCTAGTGCCACAGCGAATCAGATTGCGAATTTGTGGAACAACACCTCATCTTCTGCCTGGGCAGCCTACAGCCTGGAAGACTCAACATTGAATTCTCCAATTTCAAAATATCCTCTCTTCCCAATCCCCAACCTTCCTTCCATTCTTCTGACTGACTCTTCCTTCCAGCTACCGAGCCGGATTCATTCCTCCCATCGACCAACCAGGTCGCACCCTCTACATTGTCACCTATCACTACCTCACCACTCAGCCCTTCTCTGCACCCAAAACCCTCCCCCTCCTCATTATCTGCAACTCCCCTAACTCTCATCCCCAGTCCTAAAGAACGGTTACACTTGAAATGTTGACTTCTCACCTCCTGATGCTGCCTGGCTTGCTGTGTTCTTCCAAATTCTTACTTGTCTACCTAATACTCAGGCTATTGTCTGTCTTAACTATCTTTCTTCTCCTAAAAATCAAACCCAAATTGCATCCACATACTGTTTCTTTGTGGTGGAATCCTATCTTCTTATCCTATCTCTTACTGTAGTTAATTCTTGCCCAGACCACAGCGTTACTTATCTCCCTCAGTGAGCTCATTCTTCTACCATCAAATAAACTTGTTCAGAAGCATGTCAATTTGTCAATAGCAAAATGCTTCACTAATATCTCATCAACTTACCCATCGGATCTTTCACAACCTCATCAGGATCACACAGTCCAGTGATGTCCTGCTTGATATTCAGTTCAAAGTTCAAAGAGCATGGCTCATTATTGACCAAGACAAGGTCATCTGACTTACTATTGCCAATCAGGATGTCTCCCAAATGTATGTGGTCTTTGTCAGCCTGAAGATGATATTTAACAGATTGGTAACCATTGCTGATATAACTTACAAGCACTGTATACAGATGGCAAAAACTGATCAATTTATCACTAGAAAATAGCATTACAGGAAATAATAATTACAGTGGAATGGATAAAACATGCTTTAACATCACCTGTTCACGCAATACTATGCACTGAGAATATCTCTCATCAATTTTAGTAATATAAGTTAAGCAAAGTTTAACATAGAATGTGAGTGATGCAAGTTGCATCTCCAGTTGGAGCATTATACCAAAGTTATAGCAATGTAACAGGTCACTCAGCTAACTTCATTGGAGCCTCCTCCCATCCTTGTTTACACAACCTCTTAGCAAATTCTCGCATTCCTTTCTCTGCCGTCCAGCTCCAACGTTAATGCATCAAGCTACTTATCTCAGCTTTGTCCTGCCGCAGCAAGTTCCACATTCGCACAAAACTTTGGATAAAGAAATTTTGCCTGAATTCCTTATTGGATTCATTAGCTGTACCAAATTGCTATGTATTTGATCATCATCCCTTAAGAACTGTCTTAATGGGTATAAAGATTGAGTATTTTGCCCTTACACTTTCAGGATGTAGATCAGATCGATCAAAAGCTTTGCCCACTTACTGTCTGTTTCAGACAATTTTAATATAATTTGACAAACTCATTGACAAAGGGCAAAATTACAACTGACATTCACTTTCATGTGGACTGGCATATGCTGCTGGCAAAACACTAGCGAAAGATGTAGAGGCATGTAAAATAATTGAGTATAATGTTGGGTTGGACACTATTAGCTTGACTGAAATTTGATGTTGCTTGCAATGACACACAGTAGATGACAGTGTAGTGGCAATGGTGCTGATTTATTAACCCAGGGGGTCAAATATCACCATAGCAACTGGTAAACTTTAACTTCAATTAATAAATCTAGAATTGAAAGCTAATCTCAGTGATGGTGACCATAACAACTAAAACTGAATGTCATAAAAACCCATCTGATTCACTAATGTCCTTTAAGAAAGAAATCTGCCATCCTTACCTGGCCTGGCCTACATATAACTCCAGACTAACTGTGATGTGGTTAACTAGCCCCTGAAATGGACTGGCCAGCCACTCAGTTCAAGGGCAATTAGGACAACAAATGCTGTCTTTTGCCATTGACATCTATAGCCCGCAAAGGAATAAATTTTTCAAAATTAAGAATGGTCTTTTGTACAAAGTAAAAGATAAAGTTGTCACAATCCCAGGGGACTGTTCTCTCATTAGAGTGACATGGGAGGTGATGCGTTTAACCTGATGGTCACCCTTCCTCAGGTGAGGGGAGAGGTTGAAAAGGTGGGATCTTTATGGTGACCCCAGTCAGTATAGCCGGAATTGAATCCAAGCTGTTGGGATGCTCTGCATCTCAAAACAGTCCTCCAGTCAACTGAGCTAACTGACCCCCAAAATACAAAGTATCACCAAACCAATTGTGTGAATCTGCTTTCCCCTCTCGCTACCACACCCTTCAAAAACAAACTGATTGCTACTTTCAAGAGTGCAAAGGATAAAACAAAATGAGGAGTGATGGTTACCATTACTAAATAAAAAAACACTACTTATTTTGTTCCTTTAACCTTACCGTTATTCTGCCCTTTGATCCTTCACCAATAACTCGGAGGGTGAGGCGGATCTTTTTCCCTAGGTCTGGGCAGTGTGGACCTTTCACTCCCCATATGAAAAGGTAAGGTTTCAGGAAATATTTCCGTTGTTCTTGTGGGTAGAAAGACCAAACCTGTGTCTGCAAAGAACCCAGAACATATTGCAATAAATTTACACACCTCAATAGCAATTAGGGATAGGGAATTCCATGAATGAAGAAAAATAAAATACAAGGCTACACAGACTATAGTAACGGCACACTAAAATCTCAATCAGTTGACCAGTGTTTCCTAAACCCAAAAGGCAATTAGGCAAGCAGAAAAGTCTTCAAAGAATAGAGAAGGTCAATCACCGATATCAGTACACTGCTGTGATATTTAAATGTAATTGTCATACTGCTATTTAAAAGAATGTTTTGATGTTATAATCTATCTACAAAGGATCTGATAGAAGTTCTTACCTGAAATACTCCCATGACTTTCTTCCCTTAGATGTCTAGCAGCCTGTCGTGAAATTCCATCATTTTCTTATTAGTTGATTATACATTAATTGTTGGAGCATTCATGGATTCACAGAATCCCTACAGTATGGAAACAGGCCATTTTGGCCCAACAAGTTCATACCAATCCTTCAAAGAGTAACCCACACACCCATTCCCCTACCCTAGTACTCTACATTTACCCCTGACTAACGCACATAATCTACACATCCCTGAACATTATGGACAATTTAGCATGGCCAATTCACCTAACCTTTGGACTGTGGGAGGACACTGGAGCACCCAGAGGACACCCACGCAGACATAGGGAGAATGTACAAACGTCACACAGTTGCCTGAGGCTGGAATCGAACCCAGATCCCTGTGAGGCAGCAGTGCTAACCACTGTGCCACCATGCCACCCTCAAGCATGAATCAATAACTTCACTATCAGTGTATTGTGGACCTGCCAGTATGGTAAGAGATAATTCATCTTTATCTCATCTGGATCCTGATGTATTTTATCTCAACCCTGACACAAGTCATTTGCCAGAGCTAAAAGAACATCAAGCATTGATCTCTGCATTTCTTGAAATACATTCGCTTGCACATCCATGATTTCTTTTGTGCCATCTTTGTGAACCATGCTCTCAGCTCTCTCATTCTTGTATTCCTATTATCTTGTGCAATTTAACTACTGTGATTTCTTGGAACTAATGCTTTCCTTGTGAGTTGTTTTTGGTGAATAGATGATGATCAAGAAAGTTGTTGAATTCTGCTTCTGTGAGAGACCAATTACCCCATATAATAACTCAAATACAAGAAAAAGTAAGAGTCAAAAAGATGCCCCTGAAAAATAAAAAATTAGCCCAAGAATATCTGAAGAGGAGCTCTCTTGGGAAAAAAATATTTTGACTCATGATACAAATGTAACTGCTGACAGCTTGACAACTGGGTATTTATGAACCCATTTCTGGCCCATTATATTTCCTTTATTTCTAACACCCAAAAACCTATCTAACTCAGATTTCAATAAATTTAAAGACCATTTCCACTACTTCATGTGAAAAGAAATCTGTATTCTAATGACCTCAGAGAAACCTGTCTTAAAAGAGAGACTTCTTAAATATGTCCCCCAGTTTTAATCTCTCCCACAAGTAAAAACATTCTTCCGTTATAAGATATCAGACAGGATTGCTCATGACACTACTGTGGTAGGATGGATATCAAACAATGACAAGTCAGAATACAGAAAGGAGATAGTGACTTGGTGACCGGGCGCAATGAGAATAACCTCTCTCTTGACGTTGGCCAAACTAAAGAACTAAAAACTTCAGAAAGAAAAGGAGGAGAACATGACCCCATTTACATCAATGGTGCTGAGGCTGAGAGAGTTGAGAGTGCCAACTTCCTAGGAGTGACAACAGCAGACAACCTGTCCTGGACTTCCCATGTAGGTGTGACTGTCAAGAAGGCACAACAATGCTTTTTCGTCCTAGGGAAGTTCAGCATGTCCATAAAGACCCTCACCAACTTTTACAGATGCATCATTGAAAGCATACTGTCTGGGTACATAATGGTCCGGTATAGCAAATGCTCTGCCCAGGACTGTAAGAAACTATACAGGGTTGTATGCACAGCCCAGGCCGTCACGGAAGCTAACCTTCCATCCATGGATTCAATTTACGCGGCTCACTGCCGCGGAAAGGCTGCCAACATCAAAGACCCATCACACCTTGGCAACAACTTCTTCCGTCAGACAGAAGCTACAGAAACCTGAAAAACACACACACACACACACACACACACACACACACACGTTCAGGAACAGCTCCTTCCCTGCTATTATTAGGCTGATAAATGGACTCTCAAACTTCAAATAATGTTGATCTTGCAAATGTTGATTTGCCGGGCACATGCCCTGTGCAATGTAACTGTATGCCTGTATGATGTGTATGTCCTTGCTTACTATAATCTGCCTGTACTGCTCGTAAACAAAGCTTTTCACTGTATCTAGGTACATATGACAACAAAATCAATCAAAATCAAACATCTACCCAATCAAGACTCCTCATGATTTTATGTTTCAATAAGATAACCTTTCATTATATCTTTCTTTGCAAGCTAACCCTTTCATCCCAGATACGAGTCATATTCAACTTCTCTGAACTGCTTATAAAGCAATTTTATTTCTTTTACAAAAGAAAGACCAAAGCTGTGCACAATACACCAGATGTGGTTTCATCAATGCCCTATACAGCTGCAGTAAAAAGCCCTGACTTGTATATTTCACTACCCTTGCAATAAGTGACAAAATTCCATTTGCTTTCCTAATCATTTGCTTCACCTGCAGACGAACCTTGTCTGACTCACGTACAAAGACGCCAGATCCTTCTGTACCACCAAGTTCTGCAATCCATTTAAATTTTATAATACTTTTTTTCTGACCAAATGAACAATTCACACAAGCCATGATATACCTCCTTTTACAAATTTTTGTCCACTCACTTCTCCACAACTCTCTACAGACTCCTTACCTCCTCTTGACAATTTACTTTCCTACGCATCTTGGTGTCAACTGGCAATTTTAGCTACCACATGTCAAGTTCCCTCATCCAAATTATTAATATGGATAATGAAGAGTTGAGAACCCAACACCGATCCTGATAGCTCTTCACTGGTGTCAGATTGACAACCCTATTCATCAGCTAGCTACCTGAGAATGAGCAGTGCTCCAAAAACTTCTACTCCCAAATAAACTTGTTGGACTATAACCTGGTGTTGTGAGATTTGTAATTTTGCATTAATGCAGTCTGGAATGGTATCCTGCTGTGTTGTATAATTTTATGATATCTGAAGCTAAGCTGTACTGATTGGTATTAATGAATTTGATTGATGTTCTTGCCCATCTATCACAAAAATAAAGCAGTTTAAGATTTCACATCTGGCTTCATCTTCCCCAGCATGCTCTTATTCCATCTAGTCATAGCTGGATCATGAGCATCTACAAAGGACATAACTATTCAATTCAGATCATAGGAAGATCAAATAGCGATGGCCTTTGTTTACATAAACATAAAGCAAGGTATTGAGAACTGCGGACACACCATTAAACACGAGATGTGCAGAGAATTCAATGCAGCAACTAGCAGTGCTGTACTTCTGAAAATTGGATAAAGACAAATGGAAAGAAATGTGTAGGTCAAAAGGCTAACATTGGTGAAGAGGATAATGGGAAAACTCTACAATGGGCCTTTTTTGTGCTTTATCATGTATAATTCTGTGTGTGTGTGTGTGTGTGAGAGAGAAAGAGTGTGTGTGCGCGTGCGCGCACACGCGTGTGTGTATATGCACACTGTACATAACTTTGAAGCTGTTTGGGGGCAAAACTCCTCAATTTTTTAGAAGTTTCGGTAAAATATGCAGCAGCCTCAAGCATTGGTGTCTGATTCACCTTTAACCCAAATTATCTTGGGACATAAAATGGTGAGGAAGGGCAATCTAAATGGCATAACTATCACATGCCCATTCTAGCTGTAGCATCCTATGCACTGATAAGCTATTGACTCAGGGTAGGCATCATAAGTAAATCAGATCAAGTTCTCATTTGACATAAAGACACCCCAACATTCCAGTGAGTGTTAATGGAGCAACTTAGAGCAGAAAAATATGACATATTTTCTCCATCTCCTAATGTTAAAAGTACCATGACTGACTGTAGCACCAATAACCGCTACTCCAGCAGAAGGGCAGATCACTTAGTGCAGTCTTGGTATTCAAGATAAGCTTCTCCAAGTGTGTATGTTAGTACCTCAGCACAAAATGCATTTACTCACTCTGCTCCTTTTAGTTTATTTGAAAAGCAAAATTGGGTCAGGAACTCACCAATGCTTCATTGGCCTGAATGATCCCAAAGGTTGGTTCAACAGACAAGACCCTGGAGTTAGCTGCTGATATCTTCCACTGAAAGTACAGTGGCATGAGAGACACATTCTTAATGAGATAGGGCTGTTCTGATAAAGTGCCAATACATGTTGGCTTAAAGTACAGATATCCATTTCCATCCAGAGTTACTTGTGCCTTTTCGACCATGGAGTACAACTTAATCTCCTAAAAAAAATCCAAGAGAAAGGATTCAGATATCTATTCTTCGCCATCATTTAGAATCAGTCAAAAATGTCAGCTGAACCTTTCACAGCATTTCAAATTTCAAGCCCTACTCACAAGACTTGAGCACTTCATCGAGACTGACACTTCCTGCCATGTTATGGGAGTGTTACATGGCTGCAGGTGTCTCTCTTTTTGAATGAAATTTTTAAAACCTGAGGGAAGGTAATGTTACGTTAGCCCTTCCTGGTAACACACGTTGTGCGACATGTAGGAGCTCTTGAGGTGCCTTGGAACTTGCTCAATTTGCACTTCGTAGCAAAATTAACTGTTTGCACAGGGGGATTGTTTGGGACTAGGTAATTTAATCAGCCTGGTATGTCACATGAAACCTATTAAAACTTGTGTACTTATCCAAATAAAGAAAAATATGGGGAGAAATGTAAAATGGTCATAGATTCACAATTACCTGTCTTACACTAAAGCACTAAGTCAAAATTACCCCCAGAGACTTTATTCATTATCTTGATCAACACTGTGTAAAGGCAGTGTCTTCTGATTTCTATGCTTTCAAAAAACTGTGGTCTGAAATGGGGAAGAACTTTTTTAAAACAAATATTTTAAAGCATTGCTGCATGTTTTAAAAAACAAGTAACCTGCCCCTTATGACAAGCATTGTGTATATAACCAAACAAAAGTAATCAACACCAAAATTGGAGGTGTAGTGGACAGTGAAGAGGGTTACCTCAGATTACAACAGGATCTGGACCAGATGGGCCAATGGGCTGAGAAGTGGCAGACAGAATTTAATTCAGATAAACGCGAGGTGCTGCATTTTGGGAAAGCAAATCTTAGCAGGACTTATACACTTAATGGTAAGGTCCTAGGGAGTGTTGCAGAACAAAGAGACCTTGGAGTGCAGGTTCATAGCTCCTTGAAAGTGGAGTTGCAGGTAGATAGGATAGTGAAGGCGGCGTTTGGTATGCTTTCCTTTATTGGTCAGAGTATAGAGTACAGAGGTTGGGAGGTCATGCTGCGACTGTACAGGACATTGGTTAGGCCACTGTTGGAATATTGCGTGCAGTTCTGGTCTCCTTCCTTTCGGAAAGATGTTGTGAAACTTGAAAGAATTCAGAAAAGATTTACAAGTATGTTGCCAGGGTTGGAGGATTTGAGCTACAGGGAGAGGCTGAACAGGCTGGGGCTGTTTTCCCTGGAGTATTGGAGGATGAGGGGTGACCTGATAGAGGTTTACAAAATTATGAAGGGTATGGATAAGGTAAATAGGCATAGGGTGAGAGGGGAAAGATATAAAAGAGACCTACAGGGTAACTTTTTCACACAGAGGGTGGTACATGTATGGAATGAGTTGCCAGAGGAAGTGGTGAAGGCTGGTACAATTGTAACATTTAAGAGGCATTTGTATGGGTATATGAATATGAAGGGTTTGGAGAGATATGGGCCGGATGCTGGCAGATGGAACCAGATTGGGTTGGGATATCTGGTCGGCATGGATAGATTGGACCAAAGGGTCTGTTTCCATGCTGTACATCTCTATGATTCTAAGATGACTGCAGACAAATTGGAACTGAGAGATTCTCAATACAGATGGGTCATGACAAGATATTGATTAGTCTGTAATAAATAAAATACAGGGTTAACGGTAGGGTTCATAGTAAGGTGGAGGAGCAGAGGGATATTGGGGTCTATGTTCATAGCTCTTTGAAAGTTGCCACTCAGGTGGATAGAGCTTGTAAGAAGGCCTATGGTGTATTAGCATTCATTAGCAGAGGGATTGAATTCAAGAGTCGTGAGATGATGTTGCAGCTGTACAGGACCTTGGTAAGCCACATTTGGAGTACTGTGTGCAGTTCTGGTCACCTCATTTTCGGAAAGATGTGGAAGCTTTGGAGGGGGTGCAGAGGAGATTTACCAGGATATTGCCTGGAATGGAGAATAGGTCGTACGAGGATAGGTTGAGAGTGCTAGGCCTTTTCTCATTAGAACGGCGAAGGATGAGGGGTGACTTGATCGAGGTTTATAAGATGATCAGGGGAATAGAAGACAGTCAGAGACTTTTTCGCCGGGTACAACAGAGCATTACAAGGGGACATAAATTTAAGGTGAAGGGTGGAAGGTATAGGGGGATGTCAGGGGTAGGTTCTTTACCCAGAGAGTGGTGGGGGCATGGAATGTGCTGCCTTTGGGAGTGGCACAATCATTGGTGACCTTTAAGCGGCAATTGGATAGGTACATGGATAGGTGCTGAAGCTAGGACAAATGTTCGGCACAACATCGTGGGCCGAAGGGCCTGTTCTGTGCTGTATTGTTCTATGTTCTATGTTTTAAATATGATCAAAAGCCAACAATCGTGATTTTTTTCATTCATTTGTGGGATGTTGGTGCCACTGACTGAGCCAGCATTTATTGCCCATTCTAGTTGCCCCTTGAGAAGGTGGGGGTGTGCTGCCTTCTTTCACCTGCAGTCCACCTGCTATGGGTTGATTACAAACGCTGTGAGGGAGGTAATTCCAGGATTCTGACCCAGCGACACTGAAGTCAGGACGGGGAGTGGCTTGGAGGGGAACTGGCAAGGGGTGATGTTGCCAGAAACTTGCTGCCTTTGTCCTTCTAGATGGAAGTAATCATGGGTTTTGAAGGTTCTGTCTGAGGATCTTTGGTGAATTTGGGGAATGGTTCTAAAGTAACTCTACAGCTTCTAACTGGGAACAAGATGGGCTGAAGTATTTTGATCTCGACCTGCACAGACTGCTCTCTTGTTAGTCGTCCTTCCTTCAGCAGTCATTGTAATTTGTGATTTTTAACTGATAAATCAAAGACCTTGTACACCTTGTGTCACTTGCAAACTAATGAAAGCATCCGGAGAAAAGCAAGTGAGAAGCAACCTTCAAAACTAGCATAAAAAGCCAATAAATGCTGATCAAGCGAGCGAAGCTCATATCTTATGAACAGATAAAAAAATTTAAGAAACAGAAGGGTCACTCAACAATTGTAAATAGGAACCACTGAGCTGCCTGTCAGACTCAGATTTTGCCTGCCTGTGACCTACTTTCCCTGGTCCGTGTGTGTATAACAGTGAGTTTATAAGGGGAGTCAACTTTTAATTCGTTGTATTATATGCCAACAGTTTACAACAACCTATAGCTAGAGTTTAATTACTGGTAATAATAATTCTTGTTATGTACAGGAGCCCACAGTGTATAATTCGAAAATGAAACATGTTCAGACACACCTCTGGAGCAGGTGGGACTTGAACATGGGCCTCATGGCTCAAAGGTAGGGACAGTACCACCATGCCACAGGAACCCCTTGGTCTGCGCTTTTTATCAGTCTCGGACTGGCAATCAGATGAATTGGAGAATTTTATGTACGTTTAAATTTTTTTTTTGAAACTTTTATGACAACTCTGGGAATGCCATGGCTTAATGTCCAATGTGCTACCTTAGTGAATTGTGACAACTGCAGTGCACTGTCAGATGTGATGTCTTTCAGAAAAGACATTAAATATTGTCTTACTACTTTCAAGAAAGCAGAAATGTATTCCAATCAATTAGAGGGAAGGCCAAAGTCAATGTATTTTGTTCCCAATGTAAACTCAATATCCCTGTCTCTCTCTGTCTCTCCACACCATCATCCACCTGCAAGTTCACCTCTAGAGCCACACAGCATTCAGAAATATACATCACCATTCCTTCACTGTCAGTGGGACTTAATAATAAACAACCATCATATTATTTAAACAGGATTGTCCTCTCATTTTGCCAATTTCCCTGATTCTCATACTTTTCTCCTCCAGGTTTGCTGTTTGTATTTGATTTCTAAAGGTTTGATTGGCTAGGGTTCACGGAGATGGCCTGACATCTTGACCTGGAGTTTTGTGTGTCTCTTATTTGCACAATCACAATGGCTGTTGACCACTTGGTCACGTTAGAGCTCCTCGAAAGCAGCCAAATGTTAAGAGAGCAGGTTTTACTCTTCAACCTGATCTTCAAACTAATACCATTTTCAAAACTTATCTTCTTCATCTCCATCCTGAATGGTCAACACGGATCTTGAACTATGGTCCCCTAACTCTTGACTCTATAGTCAGAGGAAACTGTTTCAAAGTCTCTATTCTATATCCTCAGACTATAATCCCTGATTCTGAACTCACCAGTCATCAGGAATATCTTTCCTTCATTTATCCTGTCTGATCCTGTTTGAATTTTACAGATTTCTATGAGATACTCTATATTCTTCTAAACTCCAGTGAATATAATCTTAACACAATTCAATCTCTCTTAATAGATCAGTCCTGCTTTGCCATAAATCAGTCTGGTGAACCTTTGCTGGACTCCCTCAATAGCAAGAATGCCCTTCCTCAGACTAGGAGACCAAAACTGCACACAATGCTCAACATGTGGCCTCATCAAGACTCTGTACAACAGCAGCAAAAGATCCCTGCTCCTTTACTCAAATCCTCTCGCTATGACGGCCAGCATGTCATGAGCTTTCCTCACTGACTGCTGCTTCAGCATGCCAACCTTCAGCAACTGTTCCACATGATACCCAGGTCTTATTGTACCTCACCTTTTCCTAAACCGCCACCATTCAGATAATAACCTACCTTTCTGTTTTTGCCACCAAAATGGATAACAACTTCAAACTCTCTGCTTCCTGTCTGCCAACCAGTTCTCTATCCACATTACCTCTGATACCTTGAGCTTTAATTTTGTTTACTAATTTCGTGTGAAAGACCAGATACACAACATCTACTGACTCACTCTTGTTCACTCTCCTGATCACATCCTCAAAAAATTCCAGAAGATTTCTCAAGCATGATTTCCCTTTAGTGTTGACTTGGACCAATTCTGTCACCGCTTTTCAAATGCTCAGTTTTTACATCAGTTATTACATCATTATGAATAAAAAATGCATGATCAAATACACATACAAACATATGATTTACAGCATTTCCCCCACCACTGATGTCAGGCTAACTGGCCTATAATTCCCTGTTTTCTCTCTCCCTCCTTTTATAATTGACTCTAGCATTTTTCAAATGACCAACATCTAGCTAGCTGGTCTATAATTCCCAATTTTGCTCCATGTCCTTTTTTAGACAGTAGGGTTACATTAACTACCCTTCAATCCATAGGACCTGTTCTAGAGTCTATCGAATTTTGAAAGATGACCACTAATGTATCTGCTATTTTTAGGGCCACTTCCTTAAGCAGTCTAGGATATAGATAATCAGGGCCTGGAGATTTGTTGTACTTTAATCTCATTAATTTCTCCAACACTACTTCACTACTAATACTGATTTCCTTCAGTTCCTCCCTCTCACTAGACCCTATTTGCCTCTCATCATTTTTTTGTACATTATTTGTGAAGACTGAGCCAAAATATGTATTTAATTGGTCTGCCATCTCTTTGTTTTCCATTATAATTTCCTGTTTCTGACTATAAAGGACTTACAAGTGTGCACAATGCTCCAAACCTAGGATTTCTTACAAGTACCTGATTGAACTTCTCTGAGGCATTCAGATGTAGTAGCACTGTGTGCCTAGTAAGCCTCTCATTCTGTGGGGTCCCTCGCACTGTCAATATCTGATGTGTCTGAGGGAGCACAAAACCTACATCTGGTTTGATACAGATGGTGCTTTCATGCTGTGTATCCACAGAAAAGGTGAGGAGCATGTTCCCTGTATTCTTGAGCAGCATGGTCTTGTATATCGTTCCTTTCTCATTCACAGCTGGCAACACCTGCATGAAACAAAGTAGTGTGAATTATGAATCAAAAATGCATGATCAAATACACATACAAACATATGATTTACAGCAAGATTGGGCACTCTCGCCTGGTCTGTGATCCATCATGATCAAGGCTGATCTGATTGTGGCCTCAATTCCACATTCTTGCCCAATAACAATCAACTCCTTTTTGTTAGTCAAGAATCTAACTCTGCCTCTGCAATGATCCTGCTTCCAGGACTCTCTGGGAAAAATTCGTTCAAAGACTCTCAACAACACGGAGATAAAGAATGCTTTCATTGGGAAACACCTTAAAATTTTAAACTCTGCGCCCTATCCCAGCCACTTCTAGTCACCTCCACAAGCAACGATCCCACATCCCTCCTGTCAAGTCGTCTCAAAATTTTGTTCCAAAAAGGTCTCGCTTTCTTCTAAACACCAATGAAAAGAGGTGCAGCCTGTCTAACATTCCTTACCAGATATCTCAGGTATCAGTCAAGTAAACCTTCTCCAACCTTCCTCTAATGGGAACAGGAAGTGTTTCAGAGTGATATGGGCCAAATGCTGACAAATGAGACTAGGATGCTTGGTCGGTGTAGACAAGTTGCACTGAAGAGTACGCTTCCATGCTGTATGACTCTATAATGCATCTACACCCTTTTTTAAATTAGGAGACCAAAAGTCCACATTAAAATCTGATGATTGGCTTCATAGTCCAGATAGCATAGGTTCAAATCCCACTATTGCGTGCAATTCTGGTCTCCTTCCTATTGGAAAGATGTTGTGAAACTTGAAAGGGTTCAGAAAAGATTTACAAGGATGTCGCCAGGGTTGGAGGGTTTGAGCTACAGGAAGAGGCTGAACAGGCTGGGGCTGTTTTCCCTGAAGCATCGGAGGCTGAGGGGTGACCTTATAGAGGTTTACAAAATTATGAGGGGCATGGATAGGATAAATAGACAAAGTATTTTCCCTGGGGTCGGGGAGTCCAGAACTAGAGGGCATAGGTTTAGGGTGAGAGGGGAAAGATATAAAAAAGACCTAAGGGGCAACTTTTCACATAGAGGGTGGTACGTGTATGGAATGAGCTGCCAGAGGATGTGGTGGAGGCTGGTACAATTGCAACATTTAAGAGGCATTTGGATGGGTATATGAATAGGAAGGGTTTGGAGGGTTATGGGCCGGGTGCTGGTAGGTGGGACTAGATTGGATTGGGATATCTGGTCGGCATGGACAGATTGGACCAAAGGGTCTGTTTCCATGCTGTACATCTCTGTGACTCTATGACCCTATTGGTAGCTTGAGAATTTAAATTGATTAAAAATGGCCATGATATGTTCATCTGTTTTATAAACCCAACTAACTCACAAACATACCTTTCTGTGTAAGAAAACCTGCCATCCTTACTTGGTCTAGCCTATGTGAGACTCCAGTTCCGCAGCAACATGTTTGTCTTTGAAATGGCCTAGCAACTCATACACAAACTACTACTATTCTGTTTAAAACACGTTCACAATACTTCCTCAAAGTCAAACGGGATGGGCAACAAACTTTGTCAGTAATACTTAAAATATAACTTGCTTTTTAAAGAATATTTTAATAGAGTGACAAATGAACACCAAGGAAAAAGTAAATTAAATATCAGATAGCTACCATAGTCTTACAGACCACAGGGCAGAGAGGGGCGACTGGTGGCTGTTTAACCTGATGGGCACCATATCTCAGGTGAGGTTTATAAGATGTGACCTTCATGGCAACCTCAGCCGGTGTAGGAATTGAACCCATGCTGTTGGTGTTACTCAGCTTCACAAATTAGCTGTCCAGCCAATTAAGCTAACTGACCCCAAAATGAAATATTATTCAATGGCGAAGACCACAAGAAAAATTGATAGAGGTACTGTTAGGTGGAAGTAACACTAAAATGTTAGATAGAAAAAGTAACACTAAAATGTTAGATAGAAGCAGTAACACTAGAATGTTAGGTAGGATTAACACTCGGGCAAATGTAAGATGGATGTAACACTAAAATGTTAGATAGAAATAGCTCTCAGGCTGATGTGGCCAGGGGGCCCCAGAGGGGGAAACAGACACGAGGTCTGAGGAAGATAATTGAACCAGTGGAAAAGTACTGAAAGAGCAGTAAAACTTGAAAAAACAGAACAAAGGGGCCATCTGGTACATAGCAAGTTGAGCTAACTGATAGCCAAATAAGGCATGTTAGAACACTGATAGGAGACTGGGGCCAATGGTGAACTATAGAACCGACCATTACCAAATAAGGGAACGGTGCAGGAATAAGGGGGGTATAAGAATAGACAACTTAGATTAGATTAGACTTAGATTAGATTAGACTTACAGTGTGGAAACAGGCCCTTCGGCCCAACAAGTCCACACCGACCCGCAACCCACCCATACCCCTACATTTACCCCTTACCTAACACTACGGGCAATTTAGCTTGGCCAATTCACCTGACCCGCACATCTTTGTGACTGTGGGAGGAAACCGGAGCACCCGGAGGAAACCCACGCAGACACGGGGAGAACGTGCAAACTCCACACAGTCAGTCGCCTGAGTCGGGAATTGAACCCGGGTCTACAGGCGCTGTGAGGCAGCAGTGCTAACCACTGTGCCACCGTGCCGCCCACTTAGAACAAAGGATTAGAACGCCTTCTCCAGCAAGCCTGATACCTTGCTGTAACTCGATTCTCTCTCGTATAAAGCAGTCTGTTTCTTAAAATCTGACCCGGTGTCTCATTCCTCCGAAATGAACACGGGGACGGTAGAACCGTCATAACAGTACGTTCAGAGAGATTATTAGAAGGATGGTCGTGAGGTAACAAAACAGAAGGATATAGGGACAAAATTTCTTAGCACAGGTCCAGGACCCTCTACCCTTGAAATTGGTTAGGCATTATCAGGATGCATTTTCTTTAAGCAGAGTATGCATGACACATCTAAGCAATTACCAGATCATGCAGAAAGCATGGAAAAGCTAGTGATAACTAAATGAGAAGCCCAGGGTAACACGCTAGAAATATCACTGCAAATGGCATTTGGTGGGGTTTAAATCCAAACAATAAATGTGGAATATAAAGCTAGAGTTATGGTCCCAGCTGATGGTATTCATACTTTTCCATGTCATTGCAAAAAGAAAATCATTCTGTACAACTAAAACTTCAATCATTCAGACAAATAAAACATCAATGACAGAAACTACAAGCACTTGAAACCACATCATCTTGTATAAGTAAATATTGCACAATTGCCAGAATAGATCAGAGAAATCAGAACTGTCAATAATATAATGTTTTCCCTGGGGCAGAGGTATTTCAACAGTCAAATGGATTTTGGGCTTTCAGTGAAGCACTATCATACATTATTGGCTGAGAAGCAAAATTGAGGTTGGGGAGGAGCCCTCAACTGAGGAGAGGATGGGCATAAGGAGAGTGGCACAGCCCCTTTACCCCCACTTGTAAACCCACCAGAAAGGACCCATGAAATTTTGCCCATAATTTACATTGTCACAAAAATCTGTGCGTTCCTTAAACAGAAACAAGTTAAAAAGCAAACCTCTCTCGCTCTCTCTCTCTCAATGTTAAGTCCTTTTCTTGCTTTTTAGGCAGGATCTGTCTCTCTATCCCCTCCTGAAAACTCTTGAAATGGAGCAATGACCTGCTTTTGAAAGGTTAGTTTAAAATCTGAGGCAGTACCCAGTTTTAATTCTTTCTCTGATTCCTCTGTCCTTACAACCTTTCTATCTGTTCCCACTACCATATTTCCACTGATGTCAGTTCTCTCTGACTAAAATGAACAGGAGGTTCAAGTTATTGATTTCACCAACATTTTGACCACACCAATTAAAATCAAAGAGGTGGCTCAATTAAATATGCACTTACCACTTCAAAAGAATTGAGGACATATTTGGGAATGAAATGCTCATGTCCCGGCTGGAATGTGTTTGCTTGCACACTAACTGTGAGGGACCATGGTGGACAGAACGTCCTGTCATCTACTAAACGGTAATCGCGTATGACCTGTAAATGATACCAACAATTTGGAGACGAGGCAACAAAACATAAATTCCCTAAAAGGAAGCACTTAAGATGAATGTTAAGTACATTAGTATTCAGCTGGATATTCATCCAGAGTTCAGCACTATGGCCACGCTCATGAGAAAGCCTCAGGATCTCTCAGAGTGCTTTGTAGCCAGTGAGGTTTTGTTTTGTCAAATGTGATCACTGTTACAATGCAGGAAACATGACAGCACTGCAAGTTCCTACAAACAACAATTAGATAGTGACTAGGCAACAGCACTGTTTGAGAAATAAATGTTAGCCATGACACTGGATACACTTTCCCTGCTCAAGATAAAACTGGGATCACAATTATGCCCACCTGAGGATGGTTAGAACATGAACAGCGCAGTACAGGCCCTTCGGCCCTCGATGTCGCACCGACCTGTCATACCAATCTGAAGCCCATCTAACCTACACTATTCCATATGCTTGCCCAATGACAACTTAAATGTACTTAAAGTTGGTGAATCTACTACCATTGCAGGCAAAGCATTCCATACCCTTACTACTCTCTGAGTAAAGAAACTACCTCTGACTTCTGTTAGGGTGTCTTGTTTGAAAGACATTACCTCTGACAGTGCAGCATGCAGCATGCTGGAAATCCAGCCAGAGATTCTCAGCTCACATCTCTGATGTGGATCTTGAAACAATGATCCTCTGACACTGAGGCAAGGCTCTAATCTGCCAATAAAACCTGACAGTACATTCTGAAATTCTAATCCACTGACCTTATAATAAGCAAAGCATTCCAGTTCAGCCGCATATAGCATATTCAGCTTATCAGGAGTGAAATAGATGCGGAAAGCCATACTCTTCAAAGGAGGGATGTCGATGGTTTGTGGTACCACAGTGAAGATGCTGCCTGGTGGAGATGTCCAGAGGACCGTGACCTTGCCTTTAGTGTGATTCGTCATTGAAAGAGGAAGAGGGTTAATCTGGTTGAGCTCCAGGCACTTGCCAAAATCTAACTTCCTCTCACTGACTGAGACATGAGGTGGAAACATGGTAACATCATTTTGCATGCCATCATCAAAATACTCAACAATAGAAGGAACATTGGGAAACAGTAATGGAGCCTTTGGACAGTCCTGTGAACGAAGCACACATTTAAACACACAGAGTAAAACAGGAAGTTAAAGGCAGTCCCCTCAAAGGAAATGGCATATTTCACCTCAAAAGGAAAAATATATTTTCTGAATGAAGAAGCTGGGAACTGTGGGGGGATGGGGTTCTACTGAGAACTAACAGAATGTGTGAATGTAATTCGTCCGTTACATTCAGCATCTAGGAGGTTGGTTCGTTCATTAGTGTTTATAATAATGAAGCAAAGTTTGACAAATATACATGACAACAGATGACTGGAAGAAGTTCAGACACATAAATACATCTTACTGCCTCCACATTATAATTCTGATGTCATGACATACAATAATTTTGTAATCATACATAAGGAACATAGACATTATGGTAGAATTCTGATAAAAATTGAGATTAATGTTACTGTAATTCTGGAGTAAAGAGTGTAATTTATCTGAGAATTCATGTTGGAGTGAGCTCGCACAGCTCATTAAAGAGTTGCGCATTCATATTGAAATTGTATAGTGTGATGTAACTGGAGAAGACTTCTAAATCATTCACTCATGAGATGTGGATGTCACTGGCTAGGCCAGCATCTATTGCACATCCGTAGTTGCCCAGAAGGCAGATAAGAGTTGATCACATTGCTGAGAGTCTGGAGTAGGCCAGATGGGTAAGGATGACAGATTTCTTTCACTAAAGGACATTAATGAATCAGATGAGTTTTTCTGACAATTGACAACCACTCCATGTCATCATTGGACCCTTAATTCCAGATTCTTTAACTGAATGAAAATTCCATCATTTACCATAGTGGGATTGCACCCAGATGTCCAGAACATTAGCTGAATTTCTAAATTTACCATCTACTAATCATGTCACTAGGCCGTTGCCTCACTAGAAATAATGGATTGTGTGCTACGTTTTCTCATGAAAGATCTGATTCAATATTATTACAGTATTATTACTGAAGCATGTACACTGGTGTTTAGAATAACAAAATGAATGACCTCAGTTGTCAGTTCCAGCAGTCCGCTGCAGTGGCCGGTATATTGGGTCCAGGTCGATGTGTTTGTTGATAGAATCTGTCCCCAATAGGACCTGGACCCAATATACCGGCCACTGCAGCGGACAGCTGGAACTGACAACTGGAAATGGCAGAGACAAATCACTATAAATGCCAAAGGCAACATCACAGAAGTGCTTCACAGGAGGCTCCCAAGCACTGAGGATGTCACCTAGACAGGGTTCGAAACATCTGCAACACAAATTCCCGGCTCGGCGAACAGAACCACAACAACCAGCACCCGAGCTACAAATCTTCTCACAAACTTTGAATGAATGACCCCAATTCTAGATTTGAGCCTTAGTTCTAGTTCGCACATTCCTGATGTGTCAGGAAGTGAATGGGTTAGAAAGGGTCATTTACCTCTTTGATGTTATTCTCCGCAATCATGCAACATTGATCAGGAACCAAAATCAGGGTGCCATCAGCATCGAGCTGCAGTTTGCCCTCCTGTAGCATCAGACTCAATATGTCAGGAGGGTAGAATGTCAGTCCACGCACCATGTTGGTACGATACAACTCAATGTGTCTGGGCTTCAGAATTGCTGGCGTCAACTGGTCTGAGTGGCAAGTGCCAATTAGATCCAGGAATAAAGGATCCTGTAATAAAGGTAGGGCAAGTTTGATGGCTAAAATTTTCAATAGCTTCATACCCATCACAATAGTTTGTGATATTTGCAAGAGACTATCAAATAAAGTTAGTTATTATTAAATCCAAAAGCAGTTCACAACAGACTACTTTGCTTATTTTAAAACTATATAAGGAAGAGACAGCTAAAGCATTATACATTATTTTTAATTCACACATAGAATGTGAACAAAGCCAGCTGGGCCAGCATTTAGAGTCACAGTTGTACAGCTCATCCATGCTGACCAGATATCCTAAATAAATCTAGTCTCATTTGCCAGCATTTCTCCCATATCCCTCTAAATGCTTGCTATTTATATACCCATCCAGATGCCTTTTAAATGTTGTAATTGTACCAGCCTCCACCACTTCCTCTGGCATTCATACACACCGTGCCCTCTGTGTGAAAAAGTTGCCCCTTAGGTCCCTTTTAAATCTTTCTCCTCTCACCCTAAACGTATACTCATGAGCTTTGGGCTCCCCCACCCCAGTGAAAAGACCTTGTCTAAGGTCGTTTCTAATTATTGCTGAGAAGGTGGTGGTGAGCTGCCTTCTTGGATCGCTGCAGTCCTTGGGGATATCTACAATATCGTTAGGGAGGGTGTTCCTAGATGCTGACCCAGCAATGTTGAAAGAATAGCTGATATAGTTCCATGTCAAGATGGTGAGTGGCTTGGAAAGGAAACTCTAGGTGGTGGTGTTCCTCATCCTTCAAGTGATGGAGGGCAAGGATTGGGAAAGTGCATATTTAGTCATTTCCTTTGGAAAGCATGTGGTTCCAGAGGATTTACAGATAGCTAATGCAAATTACTTAAGGTGTCAGAATATATCTGGGTTGTTGGCCAATCATTTTAAAATTAGAAAACTAATTGAATGTCTTCGAAAGGAGAGAATAGAAGAACATCCAGAAAAGAGAAGTATAATCATAAATAATCAGTTTGTATTTCTAAAAGGAAAAATATTTGCTTGACCGATCTTATTGAAGTTTTGAGGTGCTAACAGAAAAAATATACATTAGTAATGTAATAAATGCAATCTATTTGGATTTTCAGTAGGCCACTGTTAATGCTCCTCAAACTATATGAATGAAAATGGTCAGAGAGTGTAGATTCTGTAGAACGATGGCAAAATGGATTGCCAACAGGCATCTGGACAGAAAGCAGAGAATGGGAGAAAGGATGCATCACAGAAAATGGGAAGTGGTGTTCCACAAGGATCATTACTATTCATAAGTTAAATTAACAATTTGGACTTTGATATCACAAACACAAATTCTAACTTTGTGGATGAAATAATGGCACCTTTTTTTTATTTCTTCGTGGGATGAGCCTGTTACTGGTTAGACAGCACTTATTGCACCCTAATTGCTGAGAAGGCAGCCAAGAGTCAACCACATTGCTGTGGATTGGAATCACATGTAGGCCATACCAAGCAAGGACCAATTTCTTTCCCTAAAGGATAGAAGTGAACCGGATATTTTGTTTATGACAAACAACGGTGCTTACGTGTTCACAATTGGGCAATATTTTTATTCCACATTTCTATTGAATTCAAATTTCACTGTCTGTCATGGTGGGATTCAAATCCACGCCCTGAGAATATTAATCTGTGGTTCAGGAGTCCTAGTTCAGTGGCATTGCCACTACAATGACACATTCCATAAATTATTGGGGATAATTAATATTCAGGAGGACTGCAACCAATTACATTTGCAGAATGGGAAAGCGATTGGGAAAGAACGTTCAACTCCGATAAATAGGAGGTATACATTTTGTGAGGAAGCATACAGAGGTCACATCACTTGGAAAGTGCCTATCTAGGGGGAGTAGAGGAACATAGAATCTCAAAGTATAGATACATCAATCACTAAGTTACACTGCGGGTTAATAAGCATTCAGGGTTTGATACAGAGCATTAAGAGAGAACATTTCTAGTTGTCAGGAAGAGAATAATCTAAGGCCATCAGCTTAACTGGTCATCAAGAAATTCAATGGATAATTCAGGAAGAACCGCTTTACCAAAGAGTAGAGAGAATGTGGAATTGGGCACCACGGGGAATGGTTTAAGCCAATAATAAAGATACTTTTAGAAATATCCAGTCAACCATTTGAGAAAGAAGGGATAAATGGTTCAGCTCAAAATGGAGGCAATGCCAATCATGAAAGCAACGTACAACTTGACAGAGATTATTATATTCTTTCCCCTCTGTGCCTTTCTAATTTCTTCCATGTCTCCTTTACTGGCATCATTGACTTTTTTGCAAACTGCTTCATAATACCTGAGACTTCTCAAGTATCAGAATCACGGGACCATGCTTCATGAGCACTGGGGAATCCTGAAAATGATTTTTTAGAAAGTGTTACAAAAATCAAAGTTCATGCACTTTCTTCCCTTCTCAGCTTAGTTGTTCCATACAGTTTGTGCAATTTTTTAATGATAATACTAAATAAAAACACTTGTCATTGCAATTCTCAAAAACCATCAGCTCATCTTAAAATAAATTAGACTCAAGTTTTTGAATAACCTACTATGGCAGAATATACTAGCACTATAAGGTTTCTAACTGATCTGATTTTTCCCAGTGACTGCTGTTATCCTAGGAAGAAAAGCTCTGACAAACAGACGTATCAGTTAAAAATCTAATCATTTGAATGCATGTAACAACACTAATAATTTGTTAATACAAATTTCAATAAGGGGCACATGTTCTTACGGAATGGAATACATGCACTAGCAAATGATCTTGGATCATTGTTCCTTGAAAGTGGAATCGCAGGTAGAGAGGATAGTGAAGGAGATGTTTGGTATGCTTTCTTTTATTGGACAGAGCATTGAGGACAGGAGTTGGGAGACCATGTTACTGCTGTACAGGACATTGGTTAGGCCATTTTTGGAACATTGCATGCAATTCTGGTCTCCTTCCTATTGGAACAATGTTGTGAAACTTGAAAGGGTTCAGAAAAGACTTACAAGGATTCTGCCAGGGTTGGAGGATTTGAGCTACAGGAATTGGCTGGATAGGCTGTGGATGTTTTTCCTGGAGCGTCGAAGGCTGAGGAGTTACCTTATAGAGATTTATAAAATCATGAAGGGCATGCTTAGGATAAATAGACAAGGTCTTTTTTCCATGGGGTGGGGGAGTCCAGAATGTTGTTTTAGGGTGAAAGGGGCAACATTTAAAAGGGACCCAAGGGGCAACTTTTTCACGCAGAGGGTCATCTGCATATGGAATGAGCTGTCAGAGGAAGTGGTGGAGGTGAGTACAATTACAACATTTATAAGGTATCTGGATGGGTACGTGAATAGGAAGGGGTTAGAGGGATATGGGCCAATTGCTGGCAAATGGAATTAGATTAGGTTAGGATATCTGGTTGGCATGGACGAGTTGAACTGAAGGGCTTGTTTCCATACTGTATATTTCTATGACACTATGACTCTATGGGGCGGCACGGTGGCACAGTGGTTAGCACTGCTGCCTCACAGCACCAGGGACCCGGGTTCAATTCCCGCCTCGGGCGACTGTCTGTGTGGAGTTTGCACGTTCTCCCCGTGTCTGCGTGGGTTTCCTCCGGGTGCTCCGGTTTCCTCCCACAGTCACAAAGATGTGCGGGTCAGGTGAATTGGCCATGCTAAATTGCCCATAGTGTTAGGTAAGGGGTAAATGTAGGGGTTTGGGTGGGTTGCGCTTCGGCGGGTCGGTGTGGACTTGTTGGGCCGAAGGGCCTGTTTCCACACTGTAAGTAATCTAATCTAATCTATGTAAAATACATATGGACAGAGGCTAAAAACAAAAAGGGGAAAAAGTCACTCCAAGAAATAGTCAAAAGACCCCCTACCAATAACTATACAGTGGGACAGAGAATAGATCAGGAGATAATGAAGGCACGTAACAAAAACAATACATAAATCATGGGAGATTTCAATCTTGATTGGGATAATCATATTGGTAGAGGAAGCCATAAGGAAGAATTCATAGAATGCATTCGGGATAGATTCCTGGGACAATTTGTTGTAGATCCAACCGAGATCAGGCCATTTTGAATCTGGTGATGGGCAATGAGATAGGTTTAATAAATGATGCCAGAATAAAAGTTCCCTGAGGAAACAGTGAAGACAGTTGAGGAACAAAAACAATCCATGGCTCACAGCAAAGACAAAATCAAGCGAGAAGGCAGCATTTTAGGAAGGGGTTATGTCAACCAACACTAATCAGTCAAAGTAAGGGTAGCATCAAATTGAAATAAAAGAACATAATATGGCCAATCTTAGTGGGAAACCAGAGGATTGGGACAGTTTTAAAAACCAACAAAAGACGATCCAAAAAAGAAAGCGGGAGAAAATAAATTTTGAGGATGAACTTACAAGTAATATCAAGACTGACAATAGGGACTTTTTTAAATATGCAAAAGGAAAGAGAGCAACCAAAGTGGCTTTGTCTTCTTAAAGAATGAAACTGGAGCTATAATAATAGGGAACCAGCAAATGACAGAGAAGGTGAATAAATACTCTGCATCAATCTTCACAGTAGAAGACACTAATAGAATTCCAAAGTTCTTAAATAAGCAGTGGGCAAAAGGAGAGGAAATTAATACAATAACTAGAGAAAATGTGAAGGGAAACTAATAGGCTAGGGACCGATAAGGCCCTGGTTCTAATGCATTCTTTAATATTAAAGGAAATGGCTAGAAAGAAAGTGGATGCATTAGTAACAGTCTTCCTGAAATCTTTAGATTCTCTGGAACAGATCCCGAGGATTGGAAAACTGCCAGTGTAACATCTTCATTAAAGAAAGGGAAGGAGAAAAGAAAAAAGTCAATGATAGACGAGTTATCTTAATGTTTATTGCTGGGAAAATGTTAGAGTCTATTATAAAGAATTTAATGGCAAAAAATTTAAAAATATATGATCAAACAGAGTCAGTATGGTTTCTTGAAGGGAAAACGATATCTGCCAAATTTATTAGAGACTTACAGCACAGAAACTAACCCTTTGGTCCAACTAGTCTACATCAACCATGTTGCCAAACCAAACTAGTCGAACATGTCTGCCTCTGGCCCATATCTCTCTAAGTTTTCCTATTCACGTACTCATCCAAATGTCTGTTCAATGTTGCAAATGCACCTGCTTCTATCAGATCCACTGGCAGTTCATTCAACATTCAAACCAACTTCAGTGTGAAAAAGATGCTCCTCAGGTACCTGTTAAATCTTTCTCCACTCACCTTCGTTTTGAACTCCCCGACTATAGAGAAAATCCCTTTGCTATTCACCGTATTTTTGTTTTCTTTATTCATTCACAAGGTGAGGGTGTCACTAGCTAGGCCAGCATTAATTGCCCATTTCTAATTGCTCATGAGGCAGTTAAGAATAAACTACATTGCTGTGCATCTGGAGTCACATGTAGGCAAGGTTCCTTCCCAGAAAGGATGTGAGTGAACTAGATGGGTTTTTCTGACAATCGGCAATGGATTCACGGTCATTGTTAGATTCTTAATTCCAGATACTTATTGAATTTAAATTCCAACATCTACCGTGGTCGGATTAAAGCCTTTGTCCCCAGAACATTATCTGGGTCTCTGGATTAACAGTCCAGCGATAACACCACTAGGCCATCGTCTCCCCAAGTATCTATGCCTTCATGATTTTATAAACCTCTATAAGGTCACCCCTCAATCTCCTATGCTCCAGTGAAGAAGTCTCAGCCTATCAAGCCCCTCCTTACAACTCAAACCCTCCAGTTCAGACAACATTCTGGTAAACCTTTTCTGAACCCTCTCCAATTTAATAATATCTTTCCAAAGCAGGCAACAACAACTGCACACAGTAGTCTAAAAGTGGCCTCACCAACATCAATATGACTTCCCAACTTTTATACTCAATAATCTGAATTCTTTAAAGAGGCAGCGAGCAAGATGACTAAATGGAAGCTGGGATGCCATATATTTGAATTTCCAGAAGATGTCTGATAAGGTAACACACATTTGGGTACTTGATAAGGTAAGAGTTCATGGTTAGAGGTTGGACATTAGCACAGATACAGGATTAGCTAATCAAAGACAATTAGGATAATGAGAACATTTTGAGGAAGGCAGCCTCCAATTAGCAGAGTGCCAGAAGGGTCACTGTTAGGGCCACAATTATTTACAATATATATTTGTCACTCAGGTGGGGAAAGTGAATGCATCAAACTTTGTGAGTTACACAGAAATAAATGGAAAGGCAAATGGTGAGGGTGAAACAAAGTCTGCAGAAGAATACAGACAAGTTAAGCGAGTGGGCAAAAACATAGCAGAAAATAATGTGGGAAGATGAGAGGTAATGCACTTTGGCAGGTGCAGCAACCTCATTCCCCACTTTCTGTAGTAACCTTGGATATATCTGGTCCAGCCCTGGGGACTTACCTATCATGGTGCTTCCCAGAATTTCCACCACATCCACTTTCTTAATATCAATTTGTTCAAGTCTATTGACCTGGTCCAGAGTGTTCTCACTATCAACAAGGTCCCTCTGTCCAGTGAATCCTGAAGCAAAAAACTCATTTAAAGCCTCTCTTACCTCTTCTGATTGCAGGCACAAGTTCCCTCCACTATCCCTGATCAGCCCTACTTTCTCTCTGATCATTCTCTTATCCTCATGTATGTGTAGAATGCCTTTGGGTTTTCCCTAATCCTTCCTGCCAAGGCTTTTTCATAGCCCCTCCTAGCTCTCCTCAGTCTATTTTTGATTTCTTTCCTAGTTACCCTTTGATTTCTTTCCTAGTTACCCTGTAATCCTCTAAAGCTGTGCCAGATCTTTGCTTCCTCAACCTTAAGTAAGCTTCCTTCTTCCCCTTGATGAGAAGCTTCTCTTCTCTTGTCATCCAAGGCTTTTCACCTTACTATTGCCTGTCTCAGTGGGACAAAGTTATCCAACACTCACAACAAGTGCTCCTTTAACAGCCTCCACATTTCTGTTGTTTCCCATAGAACAGTTGTTCCCAGTTTATACTCCATAGCACTTGTCTAACAGCAGTATAATTTTACCTCCCCTAATTAAATACCTTCCCATATTGTCTGTTCTTATCCCTCACTTTGGTGGCATATTGTGGCAAATTAGCAAATTGTACAGGCACAAGTTAACTGAATGAAACATCTTGAATCCCACATCTGTGGGTGTGTTTGAAATATATAAAGAAGTTTAAGTTATCAAAGCATCAGCCTGAAGAAATGAAGAAAAGAAGATCCCAGAAGCGTGGGAATCTAAAAGAGCGATTGACCCATGTCGGCTTTCTACATCATCATATCTTCACAATGGAAAATCAAATATTATGTTTTGTCCAATTAACCCTGTTAGTTTGCCCCCTAAGTTAGTGATTGTTCCTTTTGCTAGTATGGTTCTTCCCAAACAAGAGATTCTGACCTTGGGGTTTAACATTAAGTCCAAAAATCCACAATAATCTAATAAACCTTGGATGAGTAAATAAATAAATGCTAACGAGGTACTCAAAGGTAAAGGCATTTTCAGGGAGATTCTTTAGGACTATCTATTACCACAGCACGATACCCAATTCTGAGAAATTGGCTTCTTTCCTTGCCCTACAGCAGAATTTGCAAGTTACAAAGTTTAGCTGGGCCCACTTTGCCTCCTGTTAGTTAGCCAATTCTGGAGATTTGGGATAAATTGGTCCATTTTAAACCAGCAAACTGAGGGTTCAGAAAAGATTCACAAGAATGTTGCCAGGGTTGGAGGATTTGAGCTATAGGGAGAGGTTGAATAGGCTGGGGCTGTTTCCCCTGGAGCTGAGGGGTGATTTTATAGAGGTTTATAAAATCATGAGGGGCATGGATAGGATAAATGGATAAAGTATTTTCCCTAGGGTGGGGGAGTCTAGAAGTAGAGGGCATAAGTTTAGGGTGAGCAGAGAAAGATATAAAATGGATCTAAGGGGCAACTTTTTCACAGAGAGGGTGGTGAATGTATGGAATGAGGTGACAGGGGAAGTGGTGGAGGCTGGTATAATTGCAACATTTAAAAGGCATCTCGATGGGTATATGAATAGGAAGGGTTTAGAGGGATATTGACCAAGTGCTGGCAAATGGGACTAGATTAGATTAGGCTATCTGGTCAGTGTGGACGAGTTGGGCCAAAGGGTCTGTTTCTGTGCTGTACATCTCTAACTCTGACACTGAATATAGGAGCTGAATATTTTTAAATGGAGAAAGTTGTAGAACAGAGGGACTTGGGAGTCCTTGTCCATGTGTGCACATGTCATAACAAGCCAGCATCCAAGGTAGTTTGAATGCTTATCTTTATTTCTAAGGGAACAGAGCATAAAAGTGAGGAGGCTTTTCTGAAACTGTCTGGTCTGAAAAACTCAGCAGGTCTGCAGCATCCGTGAAGAGAGGAAAAACAGAGATAACAAAGTATCACTTGGCTCAAAATGTTAACTCTACATTTCTCTGCCAAGTGGAATTGAGAATTATCAGATCAGGCTCGATGGGTTGAATTGCCTGCTTCTGCTCCAATAGGGGCGGCACGGTGGCTCGGTGGTTAGCACTGACGTCTCACAGAACTAAGGTTCCAGGTTCGATTCCAGCCTCTGACGATTGTCATGTGGAGTTTACACCTTCTCCCTGTGTCTGCGTGGGTTTCTTCCCATGGTCCAAAGATGTGCGGGTCAGGTGAATTGGCCACGCTAAATTGCCCATGGTGTTAGGTGCATTAGTCAGAGGGGGATGGGTTACTCTTCGGAGGGTTGGTGTGGACTTGTTGGGCTGATGGGCCTGTTTCCATACTGTAGGGAATCTAATCTAATCTTATGATCTTATCACAAGGGGCCATTTTTAATAATTACAGAAAAGGGTGGAAGTAGAAAGCCCAAATTGCAAGGCGTATCCAAGTTGAAAAATATAACATAAGCGATCCTATTATTAACAGGAATAAAATTCTAAGTGAGACAAGACAAAGTATTTGAATGTCTATTTGACTACCCAAGCCAAATACCTACAATGAGTCATTAATTACACTTCAACTAAATGACTGCCACAGTCCACAATGCCTCCTCTGCAGAAGTGCGACAATAGCTGTCATGTGCTTAGGGATTCCCGGAGGTCTCGAGAGATGCCCAATAACTATGATTATTTTTGTTCAAAAGCTCAACAGAAAATTTGAGCCTTGTTCAGTGAACTTAGTTTTCTCAATGGATATGGCCTGTACAAATGACTTTCCATGCTACATTTTATTGTTGTTTGCACTGTACCTGATGGTGAATAAGGCAAGCTACTCTTCTGTAGTAGTTTATGGCATGCGAGGGTCGAAATGTTACCCTCAGCCTCTCTGTTGACTCCCCTCCCAGCTCGCCGCACGGTCGGTCAATGACAAATACGCTCTGACTGCAGTCAATTTCAAACTGGTAATACGTTGGTACATCTGACGTGTTACTGATTTCGGTAGCGTAAGTCACTGTCTCTCCGAGAAACACACATCCAAAATTCAGCTTCAGGTGTGCAAGTGCCACCACTGGGCCTGGATCAAGAAAATAAATAGTGTATATATTCCCTTAATCATTCTTTTTCTCTTTCTAACTTGTCTTTCCTCTCTGAAGATGCTGCAGTATCAAAATATTGTTATTTGACCAATTGCCATTCCTTATTACCAGCTACATTTTTGCCACAAATACATATTTTGTTCCTGTGAAACTAGTATTGGGGTGACTGTGTACAATGTTAGCCCTAACTCAGTTGAGTAGCACCCTCAACTCGACAGGTGGTGAGAAAATTGTTTGTTCAACTTCAGGAACTTGAACATGTTAATTCAGGCAGACATTGCCAGTGCAGTGATGAGGGAATGCTGCAGTGTCAGAAATGCCAACTTGGAGAAAATATATTAAATTGCGGATTGATTTCTCAAGGGGACAACAAAAGATCTCAATGGGCAGCACGGTGGCTCAGCGGTCAGCACTGCTGCCTCAGTGCCAGGGACCCGGGTTCAATTCCAGCCTCAGGCGACTGTGTGGAGTTTGTACATATTCCCTGTGTCTGCGTGGGTTTCCTCTGGGTGCTCCAGATTCCTTCCACAATCCAAATTGGCCATGCTAAATTGTCTATAGTGTTCAGGGATGTGTAGGTTAGGTGCATTAATCAGGGGTAAAATATAGAGTAGTAGGGTCAGGGAATGGGTCTGGATGGGATACACTTCAGAGGGTCAGTGTTGACTTGTTGGGCCAAAGGGCCTGTTTCCACACAGTAGGGATTCTATGATTCAATGCACTATCTCACAGAAAAGCAGGAGAGTTATTTTCTTTTATTCACTTGTGCAACATCCGCGCCACTGGCTGGGCCAACATTTATTGCCCATCCCTAGCTGCCATTGAGAGGATGATGGTGAGCTGACTTCTCAAACTGCTAAGTCCACAAGTGAAGGTTGATCCACAACGCCCTTAAGGTGTGAATTCCAGGATTTTGACCAGTAACACTGAAGGAATGGTGATCTATTTCCAAGTCAAGGTGGTGAGTGGCTCGGTGGGAAACTTACAGATGATGGTGTTCCCATGTATCTGCTGCCCTTGTCCTTGGATGCTGAAAATTTGAAATCAAGACAGAAACTGCTGCAATTACGCAGTAGGTCTGGTAACATTTGTGCAGAGAAACAGATGAACAGAAGGTGTCCTATTTGACTCAACACATTACTTAGTTACTTACTCCATAGACGCTGCCAGGCCCATTGATCTTATTCCAGTGGCCCAAATTAATCTTCATAAACACAAAAACAGATTAATAAGGCATTTTCATTTTGTGGGATTTTGAAAGGTAAAGTATAAATGCAAATATTTCTTTGCTTTCCTTCTTTTAGGTTTTCTCTTGCTTTGTTACCAACCCTCTTCACCCAGATGTCATAACTCGAAACATCAAGAATTCTAAAATTCAGCCCAAGTGCCTATTCCTCCGGTCACCTAATGAACACTGCTGAACCAAAGCATGCAGGCACCGAGTAAGAATCAGGTTATGTTGACTGTGCTTCTCTACATAATCAAATAGCCTGAAAATAGTCACACTTCAGTTTGCCACCTAATGGCTCAGTTTGGTCTCTCAAAATTACCTTTGAGAAACCTGAAAGGGATCAGAGTTGACCATATTTCTCTGTACAGGAAGGAGGGGATTCTAAAGGACCCAGGCCTTTCTTATTAAACTAAATAAGGTTAAGAGAAGATGTGAAGCAAGGGCTGTTGATCTCAAAGAAAGCTTTACTGAGCCATCCAAAGGTCTCTAAAGCAAAACCTTGCCTCTCCCACCCAACTATTGACTACAGCATTCTTTAATGGGGGTTCTCAGCATGAGTTTTAGCAACGTCATTATGCAGTCAATCACATTGAAGAATTTTCAGGAAATGAAAAGCACAAATAATTAATATTACTTTTCAAACGTTTTTCACAAAGCAAAATAAAGATTGTGAAACAAATGGGTCAGAGCTGAAATAAAAAATGCAATTAATTATAAGAGATATTTAACAACATTTCACTACCTTTCAGGGCAAGATCAATTGCTCAGCATAGTTATTGCTAAGATTGCAATTAAAACTTCAGTCAAACCTAAGTGAACAAAGCTTATAGTTATTAATATTTGAAGAGCAACATGGCAAATGAAAGTTTATTTTTCATCCTTGCAATGTGGGCATCACTTGTAAGGCCAGCATTTGTTGGCTGTCCCTGGGTAGCTTGCTGGGCCATTCAGCAGGCAGTGGAGAGTCAACCACATTAGAGAGAGTCTGGAGTCACATATGGGTCAGACCAGACAAAGGCAATAGATCTCATATTCTAACAGATATTATTGAACCAGATTTCTTTTTTAAAACAATTGACGATGGTTCCATGGTCACCATTATCATGCTTTCAATTTGAGACTTATTCACTACGAGGATTTGGAATTGAATTCTACCAGCTGCCATGATGGGATTTGAACTCAGCACCCCAAAACCTGGGCTTCTAGAATAATAGATTAGAGAGGTGCTGGAAAAGCACAGCAAGTCAGGCAGCATCCGAGGAGCAGGAAAATCGATGTTTCGGGCAAAAGCCATTCATCAGGAATGAAGGCCTAGAATACCAGTGTGGTGACAGTGCCACAAGACCATCAAGTTGCCAGATCAATTGATTTCACTGATTTCTGGCTCAGGAGGGCAGAAGGATCCATGGTGCAGCTTGTGGGAGCACAATAAATAATAGGCCATTGTTTCATGATTCTTGTGCTCAACTATGCACTAAAGCCTAAAGTTGCAGTTAAGTGTCTTTTAACATTGACAATTCTCCATCAAAAATCTGAGCCATGAGATCTTAAGACGTAGGAAAAGATAGAGACCATTTGGCTCATCACATCTGCTCCACCCTTCAATGAAAGTGAACCAGAGGTGGCACAGTGGTTAGCACTGCTGCCTCACATCGCCAGGGACCTGGGTTCAGTTCCACCCTTGGGTGACTGTTTGTGTGGAGTTTGCACATTCACCTTGTGTCTGCGTGGGTTTCCTCCGGGTGCTCTGCTTTCCTGCCACAGTCCAAAGATGTGCAGGCTAGGAGGATTAGCCATGGGAAATGTAGAGTTACAGGGATAGGATAGGGTGTGAGACAGGGTGGAATGCTCTTCTGAGAGTCAGTACAGACTCAATAGGCCAAATGGCCTGCTTCCACACTGTAGGACTTCTATGATCCTTCATGAAATCATGGCTGCTCTGATAACCCTCAACTCCATGTCTCCATAACTACTTTATCAAGCTCCCAAAAAGCCTTATATTTTTTCAATAAGGTCTCTCATTCTTTGCACCTCCAATGAGTACAAGCCCAACTTATACAACCTCTTCTATTAAGAAAAGGCTTTTATTCCTGATGAAGGGCTTTTGCCCGAAATGTCGATTTCGCTGCACTTTGGATGTTCCTGAACTGCTGTGCTCTTCCAGCACCACTGATCCAGAATCTGGTTTCCAGCATCTGCAGTCATTGTTTTTACCCTATTAAGAAAAGCCCTCCATACCTGGTATTGATCTAGTCATCTTTGAGAGCCAATGAGGTATTCAGGAAGTTAGGGTTTTGAGATAGTAGATAGGAAAGATTCCAGGTATTAATCTTCCTGCTGCTGAGAAGATTAAGACCTGGAAACTTTAAGGTAATTAGAAATTAGAAGTATTTTACACATTGAGTCAGTATGCATTGAAATGCATTGTATGGAAGAGTGGCAGAACTAATTTCAAAAGGGAATTGTTTATATACTGACATGAGAAATTTGATTGGCTATGATAGAATTAGATTAGATTCTGTACAGTGTGGAAACAGGCCCTTCGGCTCAACAAGTCCACACCGACCCTCCAAAGAGCAACCATGAAGGACTTGTATTTGCAACTCTGTTCTATAATTCAGATTACATTTTGCTCAGCAAGAGCGAAGCTCGAACAACAAATATTTGTACATTTGGAAATACATCTATGGCCTTACAAAACTCTATCTCTCCATCATCTTAATGCGCCTTCTATCCCTCTTAGCCCATAGGACATGTTTCCAACACTCCCACTCTTTGACCCACAGATGGCATTCAACCGCATTTATGGGCGGCACGGTGGCACAGTGGTTAGCACTGCTGCCTCACAGCGCTTGAGACCCGGGTTCAATTCCCGACTCAGGCGACAGACTGTGTGGAGTTTGCACGTTCTCCCCGTGTGTGCGTGGGTTTCCTCCAGGTGCTCCGGTTTCCTCCCACAATCCAAAAGATGTGCGGGTCAGGTGAATTGGCCATGCTAAATTGCCCGTAGTGTTAGGTAAGGGGTAAATGTAGGGGTATGGGTGGGTTGCGCTTCGGCGGGTCGGTGTGGACTTGTTGGGCCGAAGGGCCTGTTTCCACACTGTAAGTAATCTAATCTAAACTCTTTACCCAAAAGTGGCCCAAATCTAAGGAACTCCTCTCTCAGAATACACTTTTTTTTTAAAGCTCAGGTACCAGAATTGCTGAGTGGGCTCGCATTTATTTCTCTTCTATAATTTCCATCAAGATGATGATGGTGAATAATCACCTTGAATTGGTGCAGTGCACTGGATGCTCAGTTTAAAAACTATTGTTGAAGTAGCCTTGGTGGTTGCAATAATGGTTACAATTGCATAGCGGTTATGTGGCTGGATTTGCAATCCAAGAGACCTAAATTCAACTCCTATTTTGGCAGGTGCAGAACTTAGTTAAGTAAAGGAACAAAAATAAACTTTCAAAACTGAAAATGTGTTGCTGGTTAAAGCACAGCAGGTCAGGCAGCATCCAAGGAACAGGAAATTTGACGTTTCGGGCCAGAGCCCTTCATCAGGAAAGGGCTCTGGCCCGAAACGTCAAATTTCCTGTTCCTTGGATGCTGCCTGACCTGCTGCGCTTTAACCAATAACACATTTTCAGCTCTGATCTCCAGCATCTGCAGACCTCACTTTTTACTCATAAACTTTCAAAAACCAATCTAGATGATTAATGTTCTTTAAAAATAGTCATTTTGCAATAAATAATTGTTGCTGAAAGAAGGCACATTTTGTTGGAGCTGTTTGTCTTTTACTCATTGGAACATTTGCAAAAATTTCCATTTTTGCTATTGTATGAAAACAGCATATGGACTGGTTGACAAGTTGACTTGATTGACAGACGCATTGTCATGCAGAATGCCCCAATTAGATGACGACTGACAATTAACTGGCAAACTCTGACTAAATTTAAACTAAGGAAGTTAATTCTGATTGGTTCAATCCTCAGGACAATGCTGCTTCGTTAGAATAAGTACAATGAGTACATGGTTATTCTATCCACAAATAACAAGGCCTTCTATTTTAAGGGACTTAACTTCCAGTAAGTACAAGTGCACCCCACTGAGAATGACTGCCAATCTGACTAGTTGTACAACGTATTCTTGGTACACTCAGAATTATTTAACCCACGTAATCCAATTGCAGAATCAAATCTAATGTTGGAGACTGTGCTTTGCTTTTGCAAGCACAGGCTGGTTGGGAAGGTAGTTTGCCATCCGTACTTGGCCTGGCCTATATGTGGCTTCAGACCAACTGGAGTACAGATGACTCCTAATTGCTCTCTGAATCAGCTTAGCAAGATATCCAGTGGTCTGTCACCCGTTGAAGGAGGTAACTCAACACACTCTCTTGTCTTCCCAGCCAATCCAAACAGCTCAAGAATGAATTATAAAATATTCACCTTGCATCACAGATCAAGACAAACGGTCAGGGAAAGTTTACCTTTGTCACAGTTACATTGGATATCATTGGGACTTTGATAAAAGCTGTTTCAGTGTCAAGGAGGGATGCAATCTGATTGAAGAGATCCTGCCATTCCTCTTCATCTAATCCAATCAACAAACATTTTAATTCATTTCCCATCTCATGTCTGCTTTGAGGATAGCATTTCCAGCTGTTCTTCCCCTTTCACTATGTAACAACAGGGCATAATAGATTTGGGAGGTCACAACTTGCTCATAAACTTTGGGGATGAAAGGGAGGTTGGAGATGGGATGGTGATTTGCAAGGCCAGAGGTCAAGAGATAGATGTTTGAGGAGGGGGCAAATGATGTCAGATTCAAAGGAGAGGGGGACAGCACCTGGGGCGAGACAGGTGAATCAATTAAAGGAGGTGGAAGGTTGGTGCAGGAGGGAAATTTGGGTGATTGAGGATCCCAAGGACAGATGGCAGATATGACAGGAGGGGAGATAGGAGAGAAACTAGAGAAAAATGCAAGATCATAGCTCAGACAGGAGAGACGCTTAAAAGGACATCTTATCAGTGATTTTGCATTGTTTTAGCTTGACTTTATAATGTTGGAAATGATTTGTACCTTTGCATGATCCAATCGCCTTCAGCACGGATGTAGAGCTATTGTTTGGTCGCATCACGTAGAAGTAATCAACACTTTGAGAACCAACAGTCTGAGGAGTGAACATAATGGGGACTTGGAACCTGCTGCTGGCTTGGACAGTGCCCTCACTGACCTCACAAACAAATTCCGACATGAGTGGTGCAGGGGGCCGGTAATGCACGATTCGAAACGAACTGTTCACCTGGAAACACAGGGCAAATAAACAGCAGCTAAAAAAACACTGACAAAACAGATTCAAAGTCAAGTTTATCATATCTCAATGTCTCACCACTGCTAAAATCATCACAACAACTGGATTCAATCTATCCTGGTCTAATGATATGAAGTTAAAAATCACATAACAACAGGTTATACTCCAACAGGTTTATTTGGAAGCATTAGCTTTCAAAGTGCTGTGCCTTCATCAGGTAGCTGTGGGGCAGGATCATATGACACAGAATTTATATCAAAAGATCATAGTGTCACACAACTGATACGATATATCTGTATTGAACAAACCAAGATTGCTATTAAATCTTTCATCTTTTAGAATGGGTAACAGGTTTCAGTTCATTAATAAGTAAATCCCAGGACTTCTTTTAAGTCACATTCTCAAGATAACCTAAGGTTTTATAAAACAAAATCTAATAGCCAAGTTCGGTATCCATGAAGATGGCCTCAACTGCGACCTTGGGTTCATGTCACACTACAGGTGACCCTACATGATATACACACACACACACACACACACACACACACACACACACACACACACACACCACACACACGCGTGAGTTTATGGGGCGAAGTTGCATTTGCAAAATTATATTTGCAGATATATTCTATTTTGCTCAAAAAGCACACAATCTGCAGGTAGTCAATCCATGTGACATTTTATAAATCCCACTTTGGATATAGAACCAGTCTGACTCAAGGTTGGGATACAGGCAGCCACTAACCTCACACCTTTAATGCACTGTCATGTTTTATCACCATTTTGTTATAAACCTTAAGTTATCTTGAGAATGTAACTTAAAAATATTAATGAACTGAAACATGCAACCTATTTTGTAAATGACATATGTTTTGCTTCGACTGGGACAACACATCCATTCCAGGATAAGTCGAAAAGAGACACACACGAGAATTCCTACAAGCATGGTATTCCAACGAGAATTCTATCAACAAATACACTGACTTGGACCCCATTAACCACCCTGAGAAAAGAAATGACATCACCTCAGGAAATGACACCGCCAACCCAAGGAAATCTAAATATGTAAAAGAAAGTGAGTCACTAACAGCAGTGCTTCACCAGAGGCTCACAGACGATGTTATCTAGCATGGTGACGAAACATCTGAAATCAAACCTTCCAGTTCAGCAAGCAAACTTACACCCAGAACAGTAATCTTTTGCTATAAATTCTGTGTCTTATGTCCTGCTTCACAGCTACCTGATGAAGGAGCAGCGCTCTGAAAGCTAGTGCTTCCAAATAAATCTGTTGGACTATAACCTGGTGTTGTGAGATTTTTAACTTTGTCCACCCCAGTCCAACACCGGCTATGCCACATAATTAAATGAAAACATCCCTCCAGTAGCTAGCTTTCAGAATCCTGTGTCAATTCATTGAGCAGGTCATGGCTTGTGAGTTACAATGCTTGAAATAATGCTCTAAATAAGTTGGCCATTTCACTCAGAATCATGGAATCAGGACTTATGGATGTAACTAGAACTAAGAGTAACAAATAGAGGGCAGTGACTAGTAAATCTAATGCATAATTCAGGAGAAAATTCTTCATCCAGAAAGTGGTTATATTATGGAACTAATCACCAATAAGAGTAATTCAGATGAATGCTATAAAGGTACAATTAAGAGGAAGATCAACAAGTACATCAGGAAAAAAGCAATAGAAGGAATGTTGTTGGGATGAGGTCTCAGAGAGTTGGAGATGACTAGAGTGTAAATAGCTGACACAGGCCAAAAATCCTTTTCTGTACTTGAAAATGGATATGATTTCTGTGTAAAATTATTCAAATCCCCAGGCTTGCTTCACCCTACAATATTATTGCTGATCAGGGCCTCAAATTCATTCAGTCTATTTTCTGCCTCATCTCTTGACGCTCTCACCCAAAATAAAACTTTTTCTCCACCTTAAAAGATCCAAACCACCCCCACACTTGCTTCCCCTGCAGTCTTGGAGATACTGATTTCTGACAGTGCTTCCTGATTTTGTGCCTGAAATGCCTAGCTTTAATGTCAGTATTGTGATAATGGAAACAATTTCTCCATGTCTACTCATTTAAACCTTGAATAGTTCACTGGGGAATTAATGTGCAATTAGGTGTACTCTAAAAGCCTCTAGGAGAAAGTGAGCACTGCAGATGCTGGAGATCAGAGCTGAAAATGTGTTGCTGGAAAGGTGCACCAGGTCAGGCAGCATCAAAGGAGCAGGAGAATCGACATTTCGGGCTCCTGCTCCTTGGATGCTGCCTGACCTGCTGCGCCTTTCGTACTCTAAAAGCCACCAACTAATGGCAAGGACGTAGTGGAATGAATTGACAGAGAAATTACAGAGATATTTCGACAATATCAAGTGGTATCCCCAAATGAACTGAAGAAACAACAATATATTTCAAAGTCAGGATAGTGAGTAGCTTGGAGGTGAACTTGCAGGTGGTGGTGCTCCCTAGTATCTACTGACCTTGTTCTTTTAGACGGCAGTGGTCATGGGTTTGGAAGGTGCTATCTAAAGAGGAATTTCTACAATGCATCTGGTAGATAGCACACATTGCTACGATTAAGTGCCAGTGATGGAGGGAGGGAATGTTTGAGGATGTAGTGCTAAACAAGCACGATGTTCTATCCTAGATTTTGTCAAACTTCTGGAGTGTTTTTGGAGCTACACTCATCCAGGCAAGTGGGGAGTATTCCATCACACTCCTGATTTGTGCCAATGAAGTAGTTTTAAAGTCAGCCAAATTTGCACCACCTAAGCTGACAAGCAGCAATGCAGGGGTGCTCTTATGCTCTTCACCCACAGCCTGAAAATGATTCCTTAAGATTATCTGTTTTAGTGAGATTGATTGAGAAATAAATATTGTTCTGGACACCCAAGAGTGCAAGAGAGATCTTAATTCACCACTTCAGCTGTTTGACAGAGCCTCTGATAGTGCAGCACCTACGCTTTATTGCACCCCACCAACTATTAACAAGAAGACTCACACTCGATAGTGAATCAATCTGTATAACTTCTTTCAGTGAAAGATCGTAGCAAGATTTCAATTATTACATCAAATTACATAGAATTAATAAAATGCAAGAATATCATTAACAATGTAGGTTACTTCACTTTTGTAGTAAAGTTATTGTTCTTGCAATAAGGAAATTTCATAGAGATTAAACAATTTCAAATACGGTTTTGCATAAGGTTGCAGTGACACAAATGTGCCAGTTGGTGGCAGTCTTGACTGCTGAGAGCCATTGTTCATGCTCAACATTGATGCTGGGATAACACGGTCAACTCCTGACCAAATAACTTAAGGTGGGGGGTGGGGGGGCGGTGAGGTGGGGATAGGATACAAGGATGGGGTGCAAAAGCAAAGGATATGCGGACAGTAATGGAGACCAGGAGAGTTGACCATTTGGATTTAAAGGCACCTCACCACTGCTTATTTGTTTCTGTTCCTGGTTCAGAGTCAGAGGGCTGTGGATTTGTACTGCCAAACCAGGCTTAAACTACTGCCACACAGCATAGGGATAATCATCGCACAGAGTAACCCTCCTTTAATTGAGGGGGAGAACAGTGTTCAGAGTTTATGCTGATAGGATTAGGTGAAGAGGGAATAACAGGTCATGCATATGTTGGCTAAATGCCAAGGTGGACGTGTTGGGCAGAGTTGCCCGTCTCTGAACTGTAAATTGAATGCAACTCTAAGTTTGGGCAGCACTTTCTAGTATTGAAGTATTTAAAAAGAGATGCCCTTATTTATAATCTTACTAACAAAATGTTACATCTGACCTGGAACAGCTTGTGTTTGGTAAAAAACAATGACTGTAGATGCTGGAAACCAGAGTCTAGATTAGAGTGGTGCTGGAAAAGCACAGCAGGTCAGGCAGCATCCGAGGAGCAGGAAAATCGACGTTTCGGGCAAAAGTCCTTCATCAGGAATAGAGGCAGGGTGCCTGCAGAGTGGAGAGATAAATGAGAGGTGGGGTGGGGTTGGAAAGAAAGTAGCATAGAGTACAATAGGTGAATGGGGATGGGGATGGTGGTGATAGGTCAGGGAGGAGGGTGAGGGAAGGTTGCAAAGAGTACAATGGGTGAATGGGGGTGGGGATGAAGGTGATAGGTCAGAGAGGAGGGTGGAGTGGATAGGTGGAAAGGAAGATAGGCAGGTAGGACACGTCATGAGGGCAGTGCTGAGCTGGGGTGAGGTGGGGGGAGGGGAAATGAGGAAACTGGTGAAGTCCACATTGATGCCCTGGGGTTGAAGTTTTCTGAGCTTGTGTTTATGTTGAGGGAAAAAGTGAGAACTGCAGGTGCTGGAGATCAGAGCTGAAAATGTGTTGCTGGAAAAGCGCAGCAGGTCAGGCAGC
Source organism: Hemiscyllium ocellatum (assembly GCF_020745735.1). NCBI lineage: Eukaryota > Metazoa > Chordata > Chondrichthyes > Orectolobiformes > Hemiscylliidae > Hemiscyllium > Hemiscyllium ocellatum. The sequence continues at coordinate 9,292,801 of NC_083407.1, read as the reverse complement.
ATCCAAAGAGCAGGAGAATCGACATGAGGAAACGTCGATTCTCCTGCTCTTTGGATGCTGCCTGACCTGCTGCGCTTTTCCAGCAACACATTTTCAGCTTTGTATTGGGGGAGCTCACCGCAAAGTGCTTTACAGGATATTGTACTGTAACAGAAGCTTTATTCTATCTACATGTCAGTGTGAAAGTAGGGACAGTACTACAAAAGGACAAACATTGTGAAATGTTCCAAAGTTGCTTCATTTAAATGTAAATTTTTCCTATTTTATCTCATTCATGCTGTATCTGATCCTTGGTGGGACAGTATACAGGCAGCTCGACTCAGCATCTAACCCAGTGCCTGCTTGGCCTGATGATGCAAACTATCACACAGAAAAGAAAGCCATTAAGCTCATCGAGCTTGTGCTGACTGGGGGCTGCGAAAGAGCTATTCATTTGATCTCACCCTCCTGCATCCTCCCCATATCCCTGAAGATGATTTGTCAAATGTTTATTCAATCCTCTTTAGATAGTTACCACCTAATCTGTTTCCATTGCCCTTTCAGGAATTGTATTTGTAAAATAGTTCATTGCGTAAAAGTTTTTGCACCTGTACTTTGACCAGACAGCATCAAGAAAGAGTAATACATCGCATCGAGAACATGCTGCATTTGGTTTTGAATGGAAGAGATTGGAATTGGATACACATTGTGGGAAAGCATTCTCCAGCACTGGTATCCATTCCCTACTCTGGCAAAGCTGTTACCATCTAATTAAGATTAGATTAGATTACTTACAGTGTGGAAACCAGCCCTTCGGCCCAACAAGTCCACACCGACCCGCCGAAGCGCAACCCACCCATACCCCTACATTTCCCCTTACCTAACACTACGGGCAATTTAGCATGGCCAATTCACCTGACCCGCACATCTTTGGAGTGTGGGAGTACCCGGAGGAAACCCACGCAGACACGGGGAGAATGTGCAAACTCCACACAGTCAGTCGCCTGAGGCGGGAATTGAACCCGGGTCTCTGGCGCTGTGAGGCACCAGTGCTAACCACTGTGCCACCGTGCCGCCCACAAAGATGTCTCTACCACATCTCCAACTTTTTCACACCACCAACAGACGAACCTTCAACATGTAGACCCCTAAGCTCTCCATTCTTCTCAGGCTGTCTACACAAGACAGCCCCTTCAAACAAAGAACTTTGCCCATCTGTCCCGAATCTTTGTGACTAGTTCTGTTTGATAATGCTCTGTGAACCACTCTGGGACATTTTACTACACTACGCTGCAACTCAACCAAGAGTGGCTAAACAGCAAAGTTAGAGTGGAGGTATTAATTTGGAACGCTTTTGGAGTATTGTGTTCAATTCTGGTCTCCCACCTATCGGAAGGATGTTATGAAACTTGAAAGGGTTCAGAAAAGGTTTACAAGAATATTGCCAGGGTTGGAGGGTTTGAGCTACAGGAAGAGGCTGAATAGGTTGACACTATTTTCCCTGGAGCACTGGAGGCTGAGGGGTGACCTTATCGAGGTTTATAAAATCACGAGAGACATGGATAGGATAAATAGACAAGGTTTTTTCCCCACGGTAGTGGAGTCTAAAACTAGAGAGCATAGGTTTAAGGTGAGAGGAGAAAGGTTTGAAAGGGACCTGAGTAGCCACCTTTTCACATGGAGGATGCTACATGTATGGAATGAGCTGTTAGAGGTGGTGGAGGAGACTGGTACAGTTACAACATTTAAAAGGCATCGTTTCTGTCTTGCTCTAACACCAACTTGAGACCTGAAAGAAATTAAAAACAATAGTGTGCCCCCCACTCAACCCCCTTGATATGTTTTGATTGTGAATTTTTCACCTGCATTGAGGAACATATGGCTGATCTGTGTGAAGCAGTAAGGACCCAGAGGCCTGAAAGTATGAAAAAAAATGACATTTCCTACCCCAAACCCTTTTGAAATGTTTTAAGTATTAAATAGCCTTAGATTAAAGGGAAGACTCGTTAGAACAGAGATAAGAAGAAAGTTCTTTAACCGGAGAGTAGTGAATCTGTGAAATTCATCGCTACAGAGGGAGGCTGGGTCATTGAGTATACTTAAAACAGAGATAGATACGTTCTTGATGGCCAATGACATCAAAAGTTACAGAGAGAAAGCAGGAAAATGATGTTGAAAAACCTATCACCCATAATTAAACGGCACAGCAGACTCTATGGCCTAATTTCTGCACCTATGTCTTATGATCTTTTAAAGTTCTTCATCTGTCCAGATAGCCCAGTGTACTGGTTACACTCCACTTAGCAAGCAATACGAACTGGATTTCCTCCCACCATCCAAGATGTACAGGTTGATGGGACTAGCCACGCTGAATTGCCCATAGTGTCCAGGGTTATGCAGGCTGGGTTGATTAGCCATGGATTACAGGGATAGAATAGGGAAGTGGGATGGTCTTCGGAGAGTTGGTATGGCCTTGTTGGGCTGAATCACCTGTTTCTACACTGTAGAGATTCTATTAAAGGAAGTATCTGGATGGGTGTATGAATAGGAAGGGTTTAGAGGGATGCGGGCCAAATGGTGGCAAATGGGACGAGATTAATTTAGGATATCTGTTTGACATGGATACCTTGGACCAAAAGGTCTGCTTCTGTGCTGTACATTACTATGATTCTATGACTAAAATCTTGCCAATCAACCTTTTGTCAAATCTCTTGCCAGAAAAACCTACCACAGAGTAATTATGAATCTCCAAATATTTCATAACTGTGCTGCCAACAGCAACGTGCCCAAAGTTTAAGATGCTCTGTGTATCCTCCCGTGAGGATGTCTGTGACTGTTCATTTAGTGCGCTCACCAGGAGATGAGGGTACTTGGCTGTGGAGCAAAATGACATGATTAGAACACAAAACTTTTCTGACCCCAAACAGAAAGAGGAGAAACTCAGCAGGTCTGACAGCTGTGGAGAGTAAAACAGAGTTAAAGTTTCAAGTAAGATCTGTCTCTTCTTCAGAAAGCTGCTTTAACAAAGATATTAGGAAGTATTTAGGAAGGCTCTTGCACATCTCCAGCTTCCATCACTCCACCATCAAGACTTCGACTACACAGGCTGTAACTCTCCACAGGTGCTGTCAGATCTGCTGAGCATCCCGAGCACTTACCTGTTTTTATTTGAGATCCCCAACATCCAAAGTATTTTGATCAAAATTGAGAGGTGTGCATCATCACTGTCTACATCGGAAAGTTAAGGATGATATCACCCTGAAAGAAACACTGCACAAACTTGCAAAGGTTAGAGACAGTCCAGAAGAGTGGATAGATTTTAGGAACCAGCAAAGAATGAATAAAGAATAGGAATAACTAAAGAGAGTTAGCAATTATATAAAACAAATAACAGTGTCAACAAGTACTTAAATAGGAAAAGAGTGACTAAAGGTAGTGTTGACCCTCCAGAGAATAAGTCTGGGGAATTGATAGTGGAAAAGGGAAATGGTGGTGTATTGGTAAAGATATTTTATCATTTTCTCACTGTAGAAAACTTAGAAAAATTGCCAAAGATATTGAAAAAATAAGAGCAGGAAAGGTGCTGCAGAGTGATTGGCCCGAGAATTGGTGTCCTGCGTCATAGGGTTTTAAAGGAACTGGCTGCAGTGATAATAGATGCATTGACTACAATCTTCCAAAATCCCTTTGAAAGTAGACAGATCCCAATGGATTGGAAAGTAGCTAATGAAGCAAGTTTATCAATATAGGATGAAAGGCTTAACAGACAATCAATTTTTCAACATATAATTTCAGTTACATCACACTGCAAATTTTTGCTATAAATTCTGTGTTACGATTGAGCCCTCCACAATCACCTGATGAAGGAGCGTCGCTCCGAAAGCTAGTGTGCTTCCAATTAAACTTGTTGGACTATAACCTGGTGTTGTGTGATTCTTAACTAAATCAATAAAGGAGGAAGACAGGAAGATGAAACTGGTTGGCCCAACATTTATAATCATCAAATTGCTTGAATCTATTATTAAGGAAGTGATAAAAGAATACTTATTAACTCCCAGTGGGTTCAGGCAGATAAAACATTTCTGTTTTTTTGTCTCTACTGTCTTTTTTTTTAAAACTAGTTTATTAGAATTAGAATTCTTTCAGGAAGTAACAAGCAAAGTGGATAAAGAGGAAACCTGAGATCACCACACAAGGAATTATATAGTGTGGAGGATAACATCCCATCCACCAGCACGTATGGCTAAAAGATCACTGCAGCAGCTCATCAAGGTTCCTTCATCAGCAATTTCCAAATCCACAACCTCTAACACTGGAAGGATGAGGTCAACACAGGGGAATGGCACCATCTGCAAATGCTCCCGCTCACATACAATCTGGGCTTGAAATGTGATCACAGTTCCTTCAGTGTAACTGGGTCAACATGCTGGAACCCCCCTCTTGACAGCAATGCTGTGTCTGCACCAGATGCACTGCAGCTATTCAAAAAGGTGGCTTATCACCACCTTCTCAAAGGAAATTGGTGATGGTTAACAAATAATGTCTTTGTAAGCAATGTCTACGTCCTTCGAATGAATTAAAAAGAAATAGGCATTGTTGTTGTGAAAGACTTTATATAAATGCAACTCTTTTGCTTTTTCTTGCTTTATTACAGAGTTGGAACACTGATAGAATTAATTCTCACCTATTGCTTCCAGCTTTAAGTATTTCTTACTTTCATCATCTCCGAACTTGCAGATAGCAATCACATCAAATGCGTTAGGGATCACTGGTCGGAATTGAACCTTAACCTTGTAGTCATCCCACGGTGGCAGTATGCCATCAGATGGCACGATAAAGAAAGGGCTGGGCACTTCAAAATGGAAGCTTGTGGGAAGGGTACTGTAGGGACAATTAACAATGACAGCATTAAGAGAAACAACAGCTACCCGTATCTCTACATCATGCCTTTAAACCCAGTAATTTTGTCAGAGTGCTTATCAAATAAAACTTGACATGTGAAGTGATAATATGCAAGAGACCTAAAACTTGGTCAAAAGTCATAGATTTTAAGTAGTATATTAATTTAAAGAGAGTTTTAGCAACAGAATTCCAAAGCTGAGCTTGTGGACAGATGAAAATACGACCAGAAAAGGTATAAGAAGAGTAAGTCAGGAATTTAGAAGTGGAGAAGCACACAGTTCTCGGTGGATTCCTCACCGTCTGGAGGATGTTAGAGAGAGAATAAGGGGAGGCAAGGCCATGAAGGGGTTTGAGCACAAAGGTGAGAATCTTGACATTGAAGAACATAATCACTCTATGTGGTGTGTTTCATTTCAGATTACCATGTGTTAATTCATTTAAAATGAATCACCTTTACACTGACCAAGCATTAGAGGAAAACATTTCAAAGTGACAATATGTGACATTTCGGTCACTCTGACTATGGAGTCTACACTGACCCTCTAAACATCGTGAGCTGCTCAGATGTCTCTTCTTGTGGTTCATGACAGAATCTGCTTAGTGTCTAGTTTAGAAGATATTGACCTCTTTCGTACTTTAGCTAAACACTCATCTACGGAATAACTTCTCCTTCCACAGCTTTATTATTCTACAGTCTTATGGAAACAGAAAATATTGCAGAAACTCAGCAGGTCTGGCAGCATCTGTGGAGTGAGAAAAGCAGAGTTAACATTTTGAGCTTGACATGACTCCTCTTCGGAAAGGCTCCTCTGCCGTTCTCTGTACTCTTAACAATATCTAGTATGGGCTGCCACCAATTACTGCAGTTGATCTTCTGACTACAAGTTCTGTCTTCTTCCACCTTTCCTCACTTTAATGTTGCACAATTTCAATAATGTCTGTTACTTTGAGATTCAGGCTCTCACTCATTCACTCCTCTGATTACACTCAGCTCTGCCTCCTTATCTACTTAATTGAATTACTTTCAGCAGAATCAAGTCACTTCAGGACCGCAAATTATCTGATAATGAATGCATCATTTACTAGCCCAATTTCTCTTCTGTTGTGAACTGGATACTCTTCCAGATTACCACATTCTCAGTGTTCCTCTAATCAGCAGCAAATCTGGAATAAATCAGTAGGTACATTCCTACATCTCCTGGTACATTTATCAAATTTTGTGTTTGTCAAAACTCTTTGATTTATTATTGTCACACGTACCTTGGTTCAGTGAAAAGTTTTGATTTGTGTGCAGTACATACCATACAAAATGTGTCAATAATTTTCAAATATGTGGTGTTAACCTCACAAGTCTCTACGGTAACCTGGATGTAATCCACAAAGTCAACCACTGCGTCCAAGTGTACTGATCTGCTCACAGTCTGGCTGCACTATTATGAAGACCCAATGCGATGTGAAATCGAATGAATTTCCTGTACCACTTTAGTCAGCCTTCATTGAACCTTGTGACTTACTCAAAACACGCCAGTGGAGATAAATATTTTCCTATCACTACCTTTTCTCATCACTGCCACTACATTGTTGAACTAGGGCTGTTTCAATAATGTTTGAAGACTGATGCCTGAAAAACACTAACTTTGTTGGAACATATTTATTTTAACCTTTAAACTTGTTTCTCTCTGTGCTTACTCTCAAAATCTCCCAAGACATGAGTGTATGCCACTTTCTCCCAAGACATCACTGTTAATTTTTGATAGAACTTAGTCTCTCATACTCCAAAATTCAACAGGGGACACTAGGATAAGATGACACATCCTTAGTGTTTGAGCCAGGGAATTCAGGAGAAAATTTTGGAAACACATTTTTAAGTACATGGTAGTAGAAGTCTCTCCCTCAAAAAATCTCCATTTATCATTTCAGTTGTGAGATTGGTGGTTTTTTTTTACTAAGAGTCTAGATCAGAGCGGTGCTGGAAAAGCACAACAGGTCAGGCAGCATCCGAGGAGCAGGAAAATCAACATTTCGGGCAAAGGCCCTTCCTCAGGACTCAGTCCCGACCTGCTGTGCTTTTCCAGCACCACTCCAATCTAGACTCTGATCTTCAGCATTTGTAGTCCTCACTTTCACCTAGTTTTTTTTTAACCAAGACAAGCAAATAAATAAAATTAGATCCAAAGCAAGGGATGGGTTTAAGACCTACTTTCATACTTCTACCACATTTCAACAATCATGGGATAAGGCTATGGGAGCCAGGCCATGGACAGATAGCCATGACTCTTCATGAAAAGGTGGAACAGAGATTCTCTTGCTCATATGGTCTTCCAGCCTTACCTATTGTTACGCAAGTAAAATGCGACCTCTGAACTTTCGTAGACTGCACATGGTGGCATGCACATCCACTCGGGAATCTCCAGATCATGGGAGGGCAGAGAAGCACGCAGCTGAATAGTAAATGACCCAGCTTTTGTCTCAAACACAATGCGATCCTCATAGTTTTTCTGCAAGGAGACAAAAAAAAATCAAGGACAAAGTATCTCATTGAAGGAGGGGGAGGCATATTTTTGATTTTATCTTCACCCTAATACAATAGCATAATGAGTTGGAGATGTCGGTGTTGGACTGGGGTGTACACAGTTAAAAATCCAGGTTATAGTCCAACAGATTTAATTGGAAGCACACTAGCTTTCGGAGCGACGCTCCTTCATCAGCTGATTGTGACAATTTTTAACTGCAATAGCATAATGGTTATGTTACTGGGAATTAGAGGCATGAGGTCAAACTTTAACACAGCAGCTGAGGAATTCAAAAGTAGTCAATGACACAAATATAGAAAAAAAGGTAAGCACAGAGAGAAACTAAAGGTTAAAATAAATATGTTCCAACAAAGTTAGTGTTTTTCAGGCAGCAGTCTTCAAAAACTATTGAAACAGCCCTAGTCCAACAATATAGTGGCAGTGATGAGAAAAGGTGATGATAGGAAAATATCTATCTCCACTAGCGTGTTTTGAGTAAGTCACAAGGTTCAATGATATTTTCCAAGATGGGCAAACCCAAGAGATCTTTAAAAGTCACCCAGTTCTGAGACTCATACCTATTTGCATACTTCAAGCACATTTTGGAATAAGGCTGTGAGAGCCAGGCTGTGGACAATACTTCGGTTGTTACTGGCTCCATTGTGTGTGTGGTATTACAAACCCCCCTTGATGGAGTTTTCTATAAGTAGGTGTATGTTATGTCAACAGTCACAAGTATGGAGGTCCAAGCTCCAATACAGCACTAAAAGAGAACAGTATCTGGAATTGTGTAACAGAGATACAGGTCTTACAGTCTCAGTAGGTTCCATGTTTTGAGCTATATTGGTTAATTTTGACAACTGAGCTCAAAAACACATCATAGACTTTCAAAAGGAAATGTTGGTAGGAGGTTATGTTCACAGTTTGCCAATTTTACACTGTTTTTAAAAAATTTGGATGAGAGATGACATAGCTGTTAATTGTTTATAATGTTTGTATTTATAATAGTCACTTCAGAGGATTAACACTTTTTCAATGGATCCAACATTTATTTTAGTATAACACGTGTTTGAGTAGAACAAGATGAGTTATTATTAGACTATTAAAAGTCTAAGCTGAAAATGTGTTGCTGGTTAAAGCACAGCAGGTTAGGCAGCATCCAAGGAACAGGAAATTCGACGTTTCGGGCCAGAGCCCTTCAAGTCTTCCCACTGGTGTTATATGGCATCTGATGTTTGCTCGTGGTGGATTTTAAGTGAGTGACAATCGAGCACACATCAGAAGTACGGAGAGATCATGGGTACTTTAAGGGGTTATAGATAAGGCAAGGGGGAATGTGGAGAGACTGAGGAGCAGCTTTCCCTCTAACTTTCTTTCCAGCTGCTCAAGCCTCTGAGGTTCACACACAACACCAACATCCAGAACCAAAGCTCAATGCCATGATTGGTTGCATATAACCTTGGAGTGACCGGCACAGATGCAGTGTAGAAGGACAGCTTCTCCAGTGTGAGGGCTTGATATCCATCAGTAACATTCATCACCGTCCCTGTAAATTAAAGCATGGCTTCTATCTTAGATTACTTACAGTGTGGAAACAGGCCCTTCGGCCCAACAAGTCCACACCGACCCACCGAAGCACAACCCACCCATACCCCTACATTTACCCCTTACCTAACACTACGGGCAATTTAGCATGGCCAATTCACCTGACCCGCACATCTTTGGACTGTGGGAGGAAACCGGAGCACCCGGAGGAAACCCACGCAGACACGGGGAGAACGTGCAAACTCCACACAGTCAGTCGCCTGAGTCGGGAATTGAACCCGGGTCTCAGGCGCTGTGAGGCAGCAGTGCTAACCACTGATGGCCTTATTATCCATCTGCTTTCGTGGCTATTTTGGGCCAACCTCCTTTTGGTTAGGCCTGATTCCATCCAACCCAACCTCCATGGAACATAAATATGCTGCTGGGGGTGGGGGAGGTTGCTCCTTCATGGGGAAGTTTTACAGGATCAGGAACTTTCCCAACTTACACTTCACGACAAAAACCCAGTCCATAATCTTATTATCAGTGGCCATGAGACAAACATTAAACTGACAGAAAACTCTAACCAGTTGTTAATGTCCTTTAGGGAAGGTAATCTACCATCCTTACCTGATCTAGCCTACATGCATGAATCCATACTAACAGCAATGTGGTTGACTCTTAACTATCCACTGAAATGGCCAAGCAAGACCCTCTATTTTATTTATAACAACAGCATGAATAACTAAAACACAAATATAACGTATATATGAAGGGACTTGACAGGGTAAATGCTTAAAGGATATTTCCCCTTGCGAGAAAGATCAAACTAAGGGACACGGACTAAAAATAAGATTTAAATTAAGTCCAATTTAGGATAAGATTAAAAGAATCTTTCTCTCAGAGGATCATGAGTTCTTGGAACTCTCTTCCCCAGAGAGCAGAGAAAGAGGGGTCACTGGGCAGAGAGAAGATAGATTCTTGACTAATAGATCAAAGAGGATGTAGGAAGGATCAGCTAAGATGACAACCATACTAACTACAGTCTTAATAGACGACAAAGAAATCTCAAAGGGCTAAAGGAAGGAGCACCTGTGGTGTAGCGGCAATGTCTCTACCTCTGGTCCAGGAGGCCCAGGTCCATATCCCACCTGTTCCAAAGGTGTATAATAACATTTCTGAACAGATTGATTAAAAAGAAATCATGCGTTTAAGGAATAAAAAGCATCTATTCTACTAATTATCCCTCAGAAATTATACCAATTTCTAATCTGGTCACTGTACATTCTATTTTCTCATTTCAATCTAAATCCCTCCACTCCAAACTAAATCAGGATGCAAATTTTAACTTGATTCTTTTTTGCATCTACGATGATCCTCCATCCTCCTAATACAAACATGACATATACAACCACTTGGAGAACAGATAAGGGAGAACCAGTAGGGGTAGGGTTTTCAGATTTACAGAAAAATTTTAATAAAGTCTCACATAAGATTAAGGTACGGGGTAATGTATTGGCATAGATTGATAATTGGTTAGCAGACAGAAAACAGACAATTCCAGATACACAAATCCAGATACTGTTCTCTTTTAGTGCTGTATTGGAGCTAGGACCTCCATACTTGTGGCAGCAGTAAGTGCCAGGATGGGAGGAATTAATAGGTGATTTTCAGAGAGCAAGGTGGTAACTAACGGGGTTTCAGAGAGATCACAGTTGTAAGTTTGCTGATGACACCAAACCAGGAGGAATTGAGAATGGTGTTGTGGAAACAAAGATACTTCAAAGCAATTTAGACACACTGAGTGAGTGGGCATATGCATGGCAAATGCAGTATAATGCACAGTATTACTTAAATAGCTACAAATTGGGAAATATTGATGCATCAAGAGTGACCTTGTACATCAGCCACTTTTAGCAAGAAGCAGGTGATGGATCAGTTAGGAAAGCAAAAGAATCTCAGTGTAGGATAAAGGTGTCTTGACGCATTTGTACGGGGCCTTGGAGAAGCCACACCCATAACATTACTGCAGTTTTGGTCTCCTTCACAAAAAAACTGTGACGGAAAGGATGTACAACAAAGCTTCACTGGATTGATTCCCAGGGTGGAAGCTTAATTGTATGAGGAGAAATTGAATACATTAAGCCTGTATTCACTGGAATTTAGGAGAATGAGCGGAGATCTCATTGAAACATATAAAATTGTGATAAGGCTGGTCAGACAAGAATATAGAAAAGAGGTAAACATCCCGCCCTCCAACGCATCTCATCCACATCCCGCACCTCCAACGCATCTCATCCACATCCCGCACCTCCAACGCATCGCGTCCACATCCCGCGCCTCCAACGCATCGCGTCCACATCCCGCACGTCCAACGCATCTCATCCACATCCCGCACCTCCAACGCATCGCGTCCACATCCCGCGCCTCCAACGCATCGCGTCCACATCCCGCACCTCCAACGCATCTCATCCACATCCCGCGCCTCCAACGCATCTTGTCCACATCCCGCACCTCCGCCCTCAGACCCCACCCCTCCAACCTTAACAAGGACAGAACGCCCCTGGTGCTCACCTTCCATCCTACCAACCTTCGCATAAACCAAATCATCTGCCGACCATTTCCACCACCTCCAAAAAGGCCCCATCACCAGGGATATATTTCCCTCCCCACCACTTTCCGCCTTCCACAAAGACCATTCCCTCCGTGACTACCTGGTCAGGTCCACGCTCCCCTACAACCCACCCTCCTGTCCTGGCACCTTCCCCTGCCACTGCAGGAACTGTAAAACCTGCGCCCACACCTCCTCCCTCACCTCTATCCAAGGCCCTAAAGGAGCCTTCCACATCCATCAAAGTTTTACCTGCATATCCACTAATATCATTTATTGTATCCGTTGCTCCAGATGCGGTCTCCTCTACATTGAGGAGACTGGGCGCCTCCTAGCAGAGCGCTTAGAGAACATCTCCGAGATACCCGCACCAATCAACCACACCACCCCGTGGTCCAACATTTCAACTCCCCCTCCCACTCTGCCGAGGACATGGAGGTCCTGGGCCTCATTCACCGCAGTCCCTCTCCACCAGACGCCTGGAGGAAGAACGCCTCATCTTCCGCCTCGGAACACTTCAACCCCAGGGCTTCAATGTGGACTTCAACAGCTTCCTCATTTTCCCTTCCCCCACCTCATCCTAGTTTCAAACTTCCAGCTCAGCATTGTCCCCATGACTTGTCCGGACTTGTCCTACCTGCCTAGCTCCTTTTCCACCTATCCACTCCACCCTCTCCTCCCTGACCTATCACCTTCACCCCCTCCCCCACTCACCCATTGTACTCTATGCTACTTTCTCCCCACCCCCACCCTCCTCCATGCTTCAGGCTCACTGCCTTTATTCCTGATGAAGGGCTTTTGCCCGAAATGTCGATTTGGCTGCTAGTTGGATGCTGCCTGAACTGTGTGCTCTTCCAGCACCACTAATCCAAGAATATAGAAAAGCCATATCAGACTTGAAATGTTAACTTTGGTTCTCTCTCCACAGGTGCTGCTGGATCTGAGTTTTTCCAGCATTTCCTATATTTATTTCAGATTTACAGCATCTTCAGCATTTGGCTACATGAACTATACAAGATATTTTGATTTACTTTTCGATTTTTATCAGTGTGTTCGAGTTTAATGGAATTATGCCTTTACCATGTTAAAAAGTCTTCAAATGTTCATTTGAAGTAGATAGCTTATTCTATTTTATCATAATTTCTTTTGTTTGCTTATTACTAAAGCAACACCTTCAGCACTGCTTGTTTCTGCTTCAGCGAGATACCATTTTGTTAAAACCAAACAAATCAGAATATGACCCATTAAGCCATGTTTCAGTCTGGTATCTGACTTATCCAGTAAGTTGGGATCATAACACAGGAGATATGATGGGTGAATTAACATACTCATGTACTGTAAATTCCTTTGATTCTATGAGACATTCAAGAGCAAACCACCTACTTAGCTTAGAAGTGCTGCATGATATGGAGAAATATTGAAATGGTGAAAATATATGTTATATAATCAAACTTTAGATATGAAATAATGCAAACCAATACAATATTGTTTGATTCCTTTACCTGCTCAAGAGCACAAAAAGTGATTGGCAGAGAGTAAGAGGTCCCTGCACCCAAGACCACTGACTGTGGGAACAGTGTGGTGAAGAATTCAGTAGTTGGAGGTCTGTAACAGAAAACAAATTTATAAATAACAATAACATTGCATTATTCTAATACTGCTTGGCTTACTAAAATCTACAACTGCAATACAATATTTGACACCAAGCCACTTAAAGATACATTGGGTTTTAAGGGGATTTCTAATGGAGGTGGACAATAAAAGGTAACGCAGGCAGGTGTAGGAAGTAAATTAGTAGTAAATTCCTAATGAAGGGCTTATGCCCAAAATATTGATTCTCCTGCTCCTCGGATGCTGCCTGACCTGCTGTGTTTTTCCAGCACCACACATTTTGAGTCTGATCTCCAGCATCTGCAGTCCTCACTTACTCCATGGAAAGTAAATGACTGAGAACCTGGACAGCTAAACGTATAGTCACACTGATACAGTCAGGAAACTTGGAATTTTAATCAACCAGAATTGGAGGGACGGAGAGATCTTTTGGAGTTGTAGGATTGGTGAAGGTAGGCAGGAGAAAACAGACTGGAGGGATTCAAACATAGGCAGACTTATTTTGAAAAGTTTTAAAAGGAAGATGGCATCGAAATAAAGCATTGAAGGGATTATTTTTAAACATTTGGAGCACCATCCTGTAGGAAGGATGTCAAGGTCCTAGAGAGAATGTGTTCGGATTGGGAAAATGGTGCTAAGCATGAGGGAGGTCTAAATAGAAGAATTTAGGATTTATCCTCCACCTAATAGTGAAGGTCAAGTGGAGATTTAATAGAATTATTCAGAATCATGAAGAGTAAATAGGAGCATCTATTTCCAATGGCAACAGGGTCAGTTACCAGAATACATAGATTTAAAGTAACTGACAAAAGAACCAAAGGAGATAAGAATTTGATTTTTTAGCAATGCCATCAGAAACAAATGAGCTATGATTTAAAAATATATTTTGTGATAAAATAACCTAATCTGCTTTTAACAAGACAGCTGATGTGCTGTACATGACAATATTGTTAGGAATAGCCAATGCACAGTCCTTGTGGAGGTGATGGCCCATCTTCACATTGAGGAATTGTATTCAACCACAATCTGTAACTTCATGGCCAACATGTCCCCCACTTCTCCAGCACCACCAAGCTCAGAATCAACCAGATTCAATGAGAGGTGCATGAGGGCATGTTAGGAGCAGCACCAGATATATCTTAAAGTTCAGGTGTCAACTTGGTGAACCTATAGCACAGAATTACTGGGCATGCCAAGCAATAGAAGCAACATGTAACAGGCAGGGTTAAGTGATTCAGTTCCACAGTACTGTCGTATCCACTTGTGAATTGTGGTGGATTATTCAACAACCAGCAGCAGTGGGAGGCTCCACAATTATCCCCATCTCAATAAATGGGAAGCCCAGAATATCATTCTAAAAGATAAGACACTTGCATCCACCGTCAGCCTGAAGTATAGAGAGGATGATCCATCATGCCTCCTCCTGAGGTCACCACCATGGCAGATGCCAGCCTTCAGACAATTCAATTGGACTGGATACTGCAAAGGCTATTGGCCCTGACAGCATTGCAGCAATAATACTTCAGACTTGTGCACTAGAACTAGCTATGTCCTAGCCAAACAGTTCCAGTACAGCTATAGTAAAATTCGCTGGTGTCCAAAAGTGACACTCTCCACTTGCCAGGATTTTCAACAACACTGAAGCAGCTCAATATTAACCAGGACAAGTCAATCCCGCCTGATTGACACCCTTTCCAACACTTTCAACATTCACTCCCTTCACTAATGCACAGCAGTGTGTACCACCTACTTGCAAGGTGCACACTAGTAACTCACCAAACTTCTTTTGACAACACTTTTCAAGATCATGACCTCAGCACTTAGAATGATAAGGGTAGTAGATGTATGGGAACACCATCCTCCCAAGTCTGACTTAAAACTATATCCTTGTTTCTTCATTGATGCTGGATCAAAATCTTTGAACTCCTTCTCTAACAGACTGAGTGACTGTCCACACCCCAAGGATGATAGAGGTTCCAGAGGCAGCACACCAACATATCCTCCAGTGTAATTAGGGATGGGCAATAAATGATGGCCAAGACTAAGACATGCACACCCCTTCAATCACTAAAACAAAACATTGTTTCAATAGTCATTTTCAAATCAGATCTGATTTATATTTGAAAAGTAAACATTTGCAGAGCTATGGGGGAGACCACCAGGAGGAAAGATAGTGAGATGCGAATTGGATAGTTGTTTTAAG
The DNA here is from genome assembly GCF_020745735.1 of Hemiscyllium ocellatum. NCBI lineage: Eukaryota > Metazoa > Chordata > Chondrichthyes > Orectolobiformes > Hemiscylliidae > Hemiscyllium > Hemiscyllium ocellatum. The sequence continues at coordinate 9,277,458 of NC_083407.1, read as the reverse complement.
GAGCTGCAAAGGGCCTCCTTTGTAAGATTTTATGTTAATAATTACACTCGAAAAGTACTTAATTCTCTTCCGTAGTACATTACAGCGCAGTACAGGCCCTTCGGCCCTTGATGTTGCGACGACCTGTCATACCAATCTGAAGCCCATCCCACCTACACTATTCCATGTACGTCCATATGCTTGTCCAATGACGACTTAAATGTACTTAAAATTGGCGAATCTACTACCGTTGCAGGCAAAGCATTCCATACCCTTACTACTCTCTGAGTAAAGAAACTACCTCTGACATCTGTCCTATATCTATCACCCCTCAATTTAAAGCTATGCCCCCTCGTGCTCACCATCACCATTCTTGGAAAAAGGTTCTCCCTGTCCACCCTACCTAACCCTCTGATTATCTTATATGTCTCTACTAAGTCACCTCTCAACCTTCTTGCCTCAAGCCCCTCAACCGTTCCTTGTAAGACCTTCCCTCCATGCCAGGCAACATCCTAGTAAATCTCCTCTGCACCCTTTCCAAAGCTTCTGTGATATTTGCCCATAGTGTTAGCTGCATTAGTCAGAGGGAGATGAGTCTGGATGGGCTACACTTCAGAGGGTTGGTGTGGACTTGTTGGGGCCGAATGGCCTGTTTCCACACTGCAGATAATCTAATCTAAACTAAAAATAGAGCATCCACAACCTTATGGTTCAAGATATGCCAAGTATCTCATTATTTCTAAAATATTGGTCCTTTATACTGACACCGTGCTACACCCAGTGGAAACAATTCACAGTTTAACCAATCAAGTTCTTTCAGAATCTTAAATGTTTCAATAAGATTGCCTCTCATTCTTCTAACTTCAGAGAATATAAACCCAATTTACTTAACCTCTCATCATAGGACACCATCCACACGAGGGGCCAACCTAATGAACTTCATTATATCATGACAAGTATGCCCTTTCTTAAATACGAAGACTAAACTGCAGACAGTACTCCAGATGACATCTCAGCAAAGCTCTGTACAGTTGTTACAAAACATCTTAGTTCTATATTACAATGCTCTCGCAGTAAAGGCCAGCATGCCATTTGCCTTGCTTAATGCTTTTTGTACCTGCACACTAACTTGATGCATTCTTTGTATGTACAGACCCAAGTATCAAAAGGGGAAAATGGTGAAGAATAGAAAACAGGAGAAACTAAAAGACAAAAACAACTCGTTCAGCTGCTTAATCTTTAGTGTATCAATCCCAAATTATAACATCTGTTACATCAGTGTCTGGAGATGTACGCAATATCAATATCAATTTAAACTTCTGATGTGACCCTCGAAGCTCAATGACGCAAATCTATGTGACCCATAAAAAATAAAAGTCAAAAGACTCAGAAACCTCAAGGTTAGATGCGATGTAGAAGTGATTTATAAGAGGCATTAAAGTTCCTGCAAGACTGGCCCAGAACTCACCTGTACTTGAATTTTTGAGTTTTGAACTGTACATTCTTTAAGATTATATGTTTAGTGGATTCTATCCCCGGCTCCCAGTTCAGCCATTCCAGATGGTCCAAGACCTCTATTCCAAAAAAGTTTGATTTGATTCCTTTGCTCTTCTTCCTTCCTGAGATTTCAGTGCTGGCTAGACTGGGGACACTCCACTGCAAAAGAATCAGAGGCCAAGTGTTAAGAAGCTACAAGATGCAGAAAGCACGTCAATACCACAACAACATTAACTGAGCATCAATTCACCAAAACAAAGAGCCTGACTGAAACACTATGTAATTGAATGGATCTTGAACTGGGCACACTGGGAAAAACAAACCCTCTTATATCCAATTCAACATAACCTGAGTTCAGGTAGCAAAATATCCTGATAGGGGCATTAAATTGAAGTGTCTATGATTACCTGCTGCTGTTGGGTCCTAAGCCCTCAAATTGGTTACTAAAACCTCCCTATTTACCTAAACAAAAACCAAAAGAACAATGGATAATGGAAGTTAGAAACAGAAACAGCAATTGCTGGAAAATCTCAGCAAGTCTGACAGCATCTGGAGAGAAAGAGCAGAGTTAACGTTTCAGATCATGTAACCTGTCTCCAGGAGGGTTAGAGAACTGCTCTAAAGAGGGGTCCACTGGACTCAAGATGTTAACTCTGCTTTCTCTCCTCAGATGCTGACAGACCTGTTGAGTTTTTTAAAGCAATTTCTGCTTGTGCTCCCTCAGCTTCCCCACCTCCTTTTCTTCAAAAGGTACTTCCTTGACCAAACTTTTGGTCACTTTCCCCACTATCTCCTCGCATGGCTCAGTGTCAAGGTTTGTTTGACATTCAAACCTGTCAAGACATTCTACTGTGTTGAAGGTACTACATAAATGCAATTGCTTTTGTTGACATGATAGTAGCATCTGACAAGCAAAAATCGTTGCACTTGAAAAATAAAGGTCTCACACCAAAGGTGTTATGCTATTTGTGTATTCCCAATCTCTAGTTCATTCCAAACATTGTTCTCTGTCACCTTTGCCACTGAATAAATATCCGGTCTCTTTTTCTTCCCTGATTGCCTTTTGGAACAGTTTTTTCCCATATCAACATTAACCTGAAGCACAAGAATCTGTTTCCTCACTACACCAATCACCTTGAATATGCTAATTTATAGTTCTTATCTTTCTCCACCCTCCATCAATTATTATGCATTGTCCATCTCTATAACGGAGAAAATGTTTTACCTGACAATGGTCAATTGTCACCTAGATATTTTCAAAGCAACTTACTCAGAGATGTTATTGCATATCATTTGGAACAGATGGGACTTGAAGCCAAGTTTCCTAGCTTAAAGGCAGGGACACTACTATTGTACCACAAGAGCTCATGATGCTAATCGTCACTTATGCTCACAGTCTCAATACCTATCTCAACAATCATTGTAGCCTGTACAGTTCATTTGCTTAACTTAATAACACATACAATGAAGCCAAATCCTCTCCCATCAGACAACCACTCACTATAAAAATCAAGCTAGAATGTGGTCATATGGCACGGACGTGGTGTCCCTACCTTGAAGTCAGAGGGTTCAAGGTTCAACTGAACAGGTTGCTTAAAAATATCTAAAAGTCAAGCTAGAAACTAGCAAATGATTGACAATCATCAGCTTCAAAAAACACAGACACAGTATCCAATAACACGACAAGAACTGCCCGAAAGAGCGAAAACGTTTGTTTCATATCCTAAAGTGATAGAATCATACAATATTCCTCCCTTGATAGGAATGGAATGAAGGGTGCAAAGTGTCTCATTTGCAAGGATTTGCTCCAGATGTGTGAGCCAACTCATTCAGCAATAGGCTGACTGCCAGCATCAAACGCAGATGGGTGATCAACGTTCCCAAACATCTCCTCAAAGTCATGAATGTCACAGCAGATGAGCTTCCTCCTGATACTATGAGAATTTGACTCATAACAACACATGAAATGCAGTAATACATAAGAATGCATTAAATCCATGCTAATATTTGAGACCTCTAGAAGATCATTTGCAGTCTGGAGAAGGGCCTGATATGTTCAACATTTTATGACAGTTTCAACCTCCAAGTCTAGTATTATTCCTGTAAATCCTTTTTGTACGCTCTAATGTGCAAGATAAATAATATGTTAATATCTCAAAGTATAAATAATACACAACTCATCCAAGTCCATCATGGGTGATTATGAACTTACCTTACTATAGTTTCTCAGTCCAATGCCTTGAAAAGGGATAGATTTCAAGGAACACGATGAGGTCAACATTTTAGAACACTGCCAGAATAATAGAAACAGTTCATCAGTAAGTAAAATCTGACTCTACGCACAGATAAAAGCTTTGAACAAGTTATGCAGGTAAATGTAAAGAACAACATTTTTCACAAGTGGCAATCATTTAGAACCTCTGTGCTTCTCAGAGTGGTTGAAGCAGGAACAAGCAATGGTTCCTAAAGGAAATTGGATGAGCACTTGAAAGAATGAAACTTGCAGGGTGACAGGAATGAAGAATGGGACTGACTGTATTGCCCCACTGTCAGCCAGTATAATCTCAATGTGCTGAATGGCTTCCGTTTGTGCTTTAAATTATTCTGAAAAATTCAACATTATGTCTTTATTTCAATCACCCCAAATCTGCCAACTTACCGGAGTACTTTCTTGCTGTAATGAACTGCTGCACTTACATACAAAGCCACCATAAGTAGATAAAGAGCATTAAAGTGGTATGTCATTACCTAGCTACCAAGTGTCATGGAGATGATGCAGCCCATACAGGTTCACACAACATTCCACCATTGATAGGAATGGAATGAAGGGTGCAAATGGTCTTATTTGCAAGGGTTTGCTCCAGACATGTGAGCCAACTCATCAGCAATAGGTTGACTACAAGCATCAAAATGCAAATGTGTGTGAATGTTCTCAAACATCATGTTATCTCCTCAACGTCACAAACATCACACCAGATGAACGAATGCCAGCACCTCCCATAAAAACACACTGCTGCTTTGCCAGGATGAATGAGAATTGAAGTCTTCGATCAGACTGGAATTATCTCCCTGACAAAGGTTTAAAAACAAATGCGGAGAAAGGCAGTGAAAGAAAGTGATTAAGGCAGAGTATAGAGGTGAAGGTGGAGGCAAACTATGGTCGAGATTTTTCTTGACTACATGTTACACTGTACAATTAACAGTTCAGATCAGTCAAAACAGCACACCAGGCTGTTTTGTTTCTCGACACCAGGCTGTATTGTTTCTCGACACCACATTCATTCTGCCGTTTAACACAACACTGTCGTGAAATCTGCTCAACAACAAAAGCTTACTGCATAAGCTTATTCATATTCAGCACTTTGGAAATTGTCAGGTGAAATGCCAGCTGTGTATACATACTGAAATACTGGCACACCTGAGAATCCTGTCACTAGAGAACATTGTCACTCACTGAACACCATGTGCAATATCGACAGCCAGCTTGGACAGCAGCCTGTGTTGGAAACACATATTGTAACAGAATCAAGTGGGACTAAAGTTACCCGAGTGTACAGGAGCTTCAGAGGCAGAAAAACAGGTGCCAGTAACTACATCAAAAATACTCTGTATATTATGAATAAAGTTGGGACATAATGTATTAGTGAATTGCACCTTTTAAATGCACATTATTTCTGCAAATTAGTCAGTGTTCAGGATCTTCCAAAGGATTAGTTGGCAATTCAGAGGCTGCCAATGGAGACAGACAACTGCCAAGATGAGGTGTTTAGAAGGCTCACTTTGTTCCTCTTGGATTTTAGCCCAGTTGCATTAAAGGCTGTTATGTCCTTCAGTCTTCACTCTACTCAACTTATAAGGAGCGGCAATGGCCTAGTGGTATTATCACGGAGTGTTAATCCAGAGACCCAAATAATGTTCTGGGATCCCGGGTTTGAATAGCAGATGGAATTTGAATTCATCAGTTGAAGAGCTTAATGATGACCACAAATCCATTGTTGGACAACCCCATCTGATTCACTAATGTCCTTTCGGGAAAGAAAATGCTATCTGCTCCCAGGATGAGCAATTCCACCTCAGGACATTCCAGATGTTCTCCTCCTTCAAGGACCATAATTCCCCTTCCCCTGTGATCAACAATGTCCTTAATCGCATCTCCTGCATTTTCCGCACCTCTGGCCCTCGAATCCCATCCCGTGCAACCACAACAAGATTAATATTCACTAGTTCTCACATTCCACTCCACCAATCTCCAAATCCAGTGCATCACCTTCCGCTAGTTTTGCCACCGACAGTCAGACCCCACCACCGAAAACATATTTTTGTCCGCACCCCTTTTCTCCTTCCATAGGGATTTTTCCCAACACAACTCCCTTATTAGGTTCACACTCTCCACCAATCCCCTCTCCACACCTGGCACCCTCCCATGCTACTGCAAGACTTGCAAAACCAGGTAAGGATGGTAGTTGAGAGATAGTGAGGACTGCAGATGCTGAAGAGCCAGATTCGTTGAGTATGGTGCTGTAAAAGCACAGAATGACAGGCAGCATCTGAAGAGTAAGAGAGTCGATGTTTCAGGACACACCCTTCTTCAGAACTGGGGAGGGGAAAGGGGACTGAGAAATAAATAGGGGGAAGGGGTTTAGGGCTGGGGGCCCACACACCCCCTCTCATCTCCAATCAAGGCCCCAAAGAATCATTCCAAATCCAATAGAGATTTACTTGCATACCCTCGAACCATATTTACTTTCAGTGTGGTCTCCTCTATATCGGAGAGACCAAGCCCAAACGCTCAAAATTGTTCAAGTGAACATCTCTGGTCCATACGCACCTACCAACCCCACCTTCCAGTGGCCATCCATTTCAACTCATCCGATGACATGTCCATTCTGGGCCTCCTCCACCACCTGTAAAAGGCCACCCGCACACTGGACCAGGAACACCTCATCTTCTGCCTCAGGAGCATACAATCATATGGCCTCAACATTGAATTCACCAGTTTTCAAATCTCTCCATCCTCCACCCCATCCCAGATCCAACCCTCCAACTCAGATCTGCCCTCTTGACCTGGTCTACCTGCCAATCTTCCTCCCCACCAACCTATCACAATCACCTCCTACTTACTTTCCCCCAGCCCCAAACCCCTTCCCCCTATTTATTTCTCAGTCCCCTTTCCCCTCCCCAGTTCTGAAGAAGGATGTGGCCTGAAACATCGACTCTCCTACTCCTCAGATACTACCTGACATTGTGCTTTCCCAGTGCCATACTCCATCTACTCTGACTCTTCCGCATCCTCACTATCTCCCAACTATCATCCTTACCTGGGTTTGGCCTACATGTGACTCCAGACACACAGCAATGTGGTTGACTCTTAACTGTCCTCTGGGGCAATTAGGAGATGGGCAATAAATGCTGATCTAGCCAGCAACACCTGTGAATGAATAACAAATAACTCCGACTCCCCCCCATGTGCCATTTATGCCCTCCGTAACTTGATATCCCTTAATAATTCTAATTTAGCTCCCTAGCTCTCTCCAGCACCTGCAATTTGTGCTTGTTCTTTGGGGGTCAATTATTTTCTCAATTGATTTAATATTTTCAGATAATCAGCAAAAATAGCCAGAGGATAAATAAGGAGCAGATCTTCTTTATTCAATAAGTGATGATCTGGAAGGTCCTGACTGAATGGGTAGAGCAAGCAGATACAGTAGTAACTTTCAAAGGGGTATAAAATAAACATTTGAAAAGGAAAAGGTTTATAAAGGAAGCAAAAGTGATTGAATAGCTCTTTCAAAGCATTCCACTGAATGGACTCTTTCTGTACACTTTAATTCTTTGAGATGAAACCCAGAAGGGATGTTTATTGTCAGTTCATACTTATAGAGTCACACAGTAAAGAGGATCTTTGGCCTATCAAGTCTGCACCAACAAAAGCTAATCTAATTTCTGGATCAGTGAGGTGCTGGAAGAGCACACAGTTCAGGCAGCATCCAAGGAGCAGCGAAATCGACGTTTCGGGCAAAAGCCCTTCATCAGGAATAAAGGCAGTGAGCCTGAAGCGTGGAGAGATAAGCTAGGGGAGGGTGGGGGTGGGGAGAAAGTAGCATAGAGTACAATGGGTGAGTGGGGGAGGGGATGAAGGTGCTAGGTCAGGGAGGAGAGGGTGGAGTGGATAGGTGGAAAAGGAGCTAGGCAGGTAGGACAAGTCCAGACAAGTCATGGGGACAGTGCTGAGCTGGAAGTTTGGAACTAGGGTGAGGTGGGGGAAGGGGAAATGAGGAAACTGTTGAAGTCCACATTGATGCCCTGGGGTTGAAATGTTCCGAGGCGGAAGATGAGGCGGTCTTCTCTGGAGAGGGAGTGGCGGTGAATGAGGCCCAGGACCTCCATGTCCTTGGCAGAGTGGGAGGGGGAGTTGAAATGTTGGGCCACGGGGCAGTGTGGTTGATTGGTGGGGGTGTCCCAGAGATGTTTCCTAAAGCGCTCTGCTAGGAGGCGCCCAGTCTCCCCAATGTAGAGGAGACCACATCGGGAGCAACAGATACAATAAATGATATTAGTGGATGTGCAAGGGACAGAGACATGATTGACATGTATAAAATTATGAAGGGCACAGGGTTGTCAAGAAGAATTTTTTTTCCCTTGATGGAAGTTCAATGATCAGGGGTAGAGATTTAAGGTTTGGAAGGGATGAGGGGGAAACCTTTTTCACCCAGAATGTGGTGGGAATCTGAAACTGACTGCCTGTAAGGGTGGTAGAGAAAGAAACCCTCACAACATTTAAAAAGTATTGAGATGGGCCCTTGTGCTGCCAAGGCATACAAAGCTATGAGCCAAATACAGGAAAATAGGATTAGAATAGTTGGTGATTGACCCATTTAGACTGCAGCGTTCAAAATCATAGTCTTTTTCTGTGCCATAGACCTTTATGATTCAGTCTTCATGATACTGCAAACTTACGAAACATCTCATTTCCACCTTCCCCATACCCCCCCCCCCACCCCCCCATCCCATTTTCCTCTTTATGATTAATACAAAAGTCCAAACAATAAGGGAACCGGAACTGATTCCTGTGATACCCTCCTGGACACCAGCCTCCAGTCACACAAGCAGCCTTCCACCACCACCATAACCCCCTGCCTTCTACAACTAAGCCAGATTTGGATCCAACTTGCTAAATTATCTTGGGTCCCATATGCTTTTACCTTCTTGATTGGTCTCTCAAGTTGTTTCTTGTTCTGTGAAGGTGTTGGAAAGCCTTCTTCTGGTGGTTGTTGACTAATCATTCCAATCAATTTCCACCAATTACTCTACAGCAGCCAAGGTCAGAAATATGAGAACAATATTCCCCTTTTGCTGTTTTGGTCTAATTTTCTCCTTCACTCCATTCATAGACCTACTGAGGTGAGCATGGAAGGTTGCTATGCCTTCTCACTCAGTGTTCTTCCTGATTACAAAAAGGATAAGAGATGATCTGTAGGATTAACTCTCTGACCTCCTTTCCACCAAAGACAGAACATTCCTTACCTCCTACCCAACAACCACGTCATCAACAAGGTCAGTATAGATAAACCAAAGGTGGGCAATAAGTTGTTTAATTTGCATATTCCAACACTTTCTTGGTTAACTACCCACTTTCCAACCTCCATAAACCTGAGCTCCTTCAAACTTGTGCTAGCGATGCCCTAACCCATGCCCAACCTTGCACTCAATGATTTCCATTGGCATCTGTTCTGGCAATGCCTTGATTTGAAAACTCTCATCTTCAAACTCAAATCCTTCCTTGGTCTCACCCCGTCCATCTGTATAATTCCGCCCAAGATCTCTGAGCTTCCTTCATTCTGGCCTCTTGCAATCCCTCATGTTCATTACCCTACCATTGATAACTATACCTTCAGATGTTCAGGTCCAAAGCTCTGGGAACCCTTGCGTAAATCTTTCTGTCTCTCTCTCTCTCTCTCACTTAAAACCCTACTTTGCTGGACAATTTTCCTATCCTTATTGGTTATATAATAATCTTTATTATGATATTAACATTCACTCTGAAACAATGCTTTGTTTCTTCTCTACAATCACTGCCATAACTTTGTCTTTTATTCTATACACCTTTGATTTCCAAACCCCACCATCCTTTAACCTCTCCTTTATATCGTCTTTCATTTTACTAGATTCTTTCCTTTTTCTAACAGCATAAAACCCTTCCACCTCCCTTCAGTTCCAAAGACAAGTCACACTGGACTCAAAGTATTAATTGCGCCTCTTCCCATAGATACTTCCAGACCTGCTAAACCTCTCCAGCACTCTCAATTTCTATCTTAATGTCGCCTTATGTGGTTCAACGTCAACGTTTCTGATTACGTTGCTGTGAAGTAGCTCAAGATGCTTCACGACTTTAAAGCATATTGTAAATGCAAGCTATTTTTCATATTGTCATACACTGTACTGTGTAACAATCCACACTGTGATGACAGACAAAGCCTCTTTGCACTAACAAATGGAGAAGACCCTACAACCCTTTTTGCTTATTAGCATTACCATCAGCATTTAAGGATTAAACTGCTATTATGAGATGCCATTTACTAGTAGACAAACTTAATGAGGTGCAGTAACATCAGAAAATAGAAACGAGGGCATGCCATTCAATTAGATCAGGACTAATCTGTCCCTTAATTCTGTCTGCTCTCCTTAGTTTCCTTACCTCGCAAAAATCTACTGAACTCAGTTTTGAAATTTAACTTTGATACTTAGTCTTAATAGTTTATTTTTGTGGACAGCATTCCAGATTTCTACCATGCTTTGCATGGAGGAGAACTTCTGCACTTCGCTCTAATTTGAGGTTACGCCCTTGTTCTGGGCTCCCGAGAAGAAGTAGTTTATCTGGGAAAATGAAAGGAAACATTCCCATGCTAACCTTTTAAATCGGTTTAAACACCTCTAATAGATTGCCGCCTATATTCAACTACATTCACCATCAGTAACAAAAAAAAAATGATAAAAGCTGGTCTTGGAACTTTGAATGGGCCGAGTCTCAGTTGTTTTTCGGGAGTGAACTGTTTCAGGTTTCCACCGGATGCTAGACAAGAAAGAAAGGCACTACAAAACCTGGCAATCAAAATGAACAAGCAAAATAAAAAAAAGTATAATATTAAATGACCTTTCAGTTAACTGCAATTATATTTGAGGTGCTGTTGTCCTTTAAAATTGCTCGGCAAGTAAGGCACTCTCCCATTACCAGACTGATGGAATAATATAGTACTGAGCATCAGGTCCAGAATTTATTACAATCTCACAACTCTTACCATATTCCCCATTTACTTAAGTGGAATTGCTACATATGGTAAATGCAAAACCAATAATTCTGATTAGGTTAAAACATTGCAATCTGTTCATATTATGCTAATGACTTTCTCCCATTGATTAAATAGCAGGTATAAATATTGCTGGGGAGTTAACTTGGCATTTAGAGTTCTGATATAAACGAAAGGTTTATGACAACTTCACTCAGTATTTACAGGGATATTTGTCCACAAAATAATGACATCACAAGTGACCCTCTGTGACAGTTTTCTACAAGGGGCACTGTGCACCAATATGTGTCATAAAAGCACAATAAAAATGCAAAATATTCTAACTGTTTACATTTAAAGTACCTGGCAACAGAATAACAGATTCTGTCCTTCCAATCTTAGATTGCACCTGTAGAGACTGGAACTGTGTAACAGGGTTGGCCTTTACAGATCTGTCACTGGGGATAGTGATGGTGGTAGGAGCAATTTGAGCTAATGGATGAAGAGTGTCACATAAGCATTATGCACGACTAACTTTAGTTCAGCTAACATTCAGTTTCTCCTACAGTTAAGTGCTGTCAGCATGCTAAACAGCCCGAGTGACAAGAGACTGTTAGGAATTGTATCCTTCTGCTGGCTGCAACTATAAAGGTTTGTGCCTCTTATGACGAGATATTGCAGCTTATCAGGACAGTATAACATAGCCTGCATTTGAAAGGTGGAGAACGGTAAATTCAAACTAAATTGCAGTAGGAACAACACAGAATTTGCTACAAAAGCAATGGCAAGTCAGATGGTTCTCACCATTGTTACTGTGTGAATCACTCAGTAATATGGTGAGAAAGAGATTATCCTTGAGTATTAGAATGCTGCACATTGCTGGACAATTTGCACTTCTCTGTGGTTAGCTTTGTTAAAAAAGTAGCTCACCCTCACTCTCTCCACGAGTTTCAAGAAAGTGCTGCATTTGCGCTGCTAAAGTGAATTAAATTCACCACAGAGAGTTAGGGGCTAGTTCTTAATGGCATTAAGGATCCCTTTTTATCAATCACAAGATTTAGGTTCCTACAGTGATAATGTCACCTGAGTCTTACCAGACCATGAGGCTGCTCTCTCATTAGAAAGACCCAATGGTAGTGGTTTAACTAACGTGTAAACTATGCCTTAGTTAAGGAAAGAGGTTGAGGAGGAAAGTCCCGCATAGTAACCTCAGCTAGTGCTGGAAATGAACCTATGCTGTTGGTGTCACACTGCATCACAATCCAGCCAATACCCCTGACTCAGAAAAGGAACTATTGAAGCTGTGAAGTCTCACTCCAATGAGTAGAAAATTGTTCCTTGGCTTTATGTCTTTTAAAATAAATCCTTAAGGCTTTTTTCCCCTCTTTTAATTCAACATTTTTCTTTTTATTCACCTGTCCAAAGGAAGTTGGGTTAGCTGAGACGGTTAGTGCTTGGCTCAGAGTAAAACCAACAGCACAAATTTGATTGTCATTCCAAATACGGAAGACTTTGGGACTTGACAGTGGATTGTAATGGCAAACCATAAAAATTGCCAAGAAAACAGCTCAGGTCAAATATCAGGACACATCCAACAAAGGACCTGCCTACAGGTGAGGTGCATGTGATGATGATGATGATTATTTAACTTTTCTTATTTAAATTTAGTCCAATTTATCCTATTTCCTGTACCATTGCTCCTATTTGTCGATCCCTAAATCTAAGGAGGTATACTCTCAGCCCTCTCATTTATCTGGTTGCCTCACTGATTTCACCTGAAAGATGAGGAAAAATAACTTTTTTAAAAAGCACGCAAAATGGTGCACTCCAGCAAAGTCTGGGTTATATAGATTTATTTCTGGAAATTACATTTTACTGCACAATATGTTATTAATTTGAGAAATATTACAAGGAGAGTGCAGCAAGGAGCAGGTGATTTTGGACCAATGTTTTCTGAATTTTACCACTAGGTAGGGAGGAGATTTCTCCTCACTTTACCTCTGGGTTCTTGCAAACCAATCAATAGATATTATTGCTGTGATTTGAAGTGTCTTGTGCAATGTGTTGATTGAAGTCACACTAAAGGTAAACTTAGCAGATTCATCAAGCTCTGTTTAAACAAATTGGCTCCCAAGTGCATTGAGTACAAGAGTTGGGAGGTCATGCTGTAGCTGTACAGGACATTGGTGAGGCCACTTATGGAATTCTGCATGCAATTCTGGTCTCCCTGCTACTAAGAAGGATGTTGTAAAACTTGAAAGGGTTTAGAAAAGATTTATAAGGATGTTGCCAGGTTTGAGTACAGGGAGAGGCTGAATAGGCTGGGGCTATTTTCCCTGGAGTATCAGAGGCAGAAGGGTGACCTTATAGAGGTTTATAAAATCATGAGGGCATGGGTAGGGTGAATAGTCAAGGTCTTTTTCCTGGGGTGGGGGAGTTTAAAACTAGAGGGCATAGGTTTAAGGTAAGAGGGGAAAGATTTAAAAGAGACCTAAGGGACCACTTTTTCACACAAGAGGGTAGTGTATGAATGTATTGAGCTGCCAGAGAAAGTGATAGAGGCTGGTACAATTACAACATTTAAAAGGCATCGGGATAGGTGTATAAATAGGAAGGGTTTAGAGGGATACGCTGGCAAATGGGACTAGATTAATTTAGGATATCGTGTCAGCATGGATGAAAAGTCTGTTTCTGTGCTACACAGTTCTATGACTATGTCAATGAGGAGATGGCAGCAATGAAGAATTTTGTAAGGTGGTGAGGGGGAAAGTTTGTTGGTGACTATCATTTGAGGGAAATTGTAATAACGCAAAGCCATTATTAGATGGAAAATAGACTTAAGATCTACCTATTTTGTCTCTCAGCTTTTTGATAGATACATGATAAAATGATCGTGGGAGATGACCTCTCATAATGGAGATCTGCCTAAGGTAGTGTTGTTAAGTTGATCATAGGAGCGTCCCATTGTCAATTTCAAGTTATCTCACATAATTTTCTTGATTGCTGTTTGTCTACACTCCATAGAATGTTCTGATTTCATAGAATATTGGCATATTTGTTTAGCACAGTTGGCTATATGGCTAAAGTGTACACCAGATTAATAGCAGCCTCTCAAATCCCTACATTATTACTATTATTATTAGAAGTATTTAAGTCCTAAAGATCAAATTGCAATAGAGGCAGATCAGTATCCTCCCTCAGGCCAACATCCCCAATAAACCCTTCCTATTTATACACCCATCCCGATGCCTTTTAAATGTTGTAATTGTACCAGCCTCTGCCACTTTCTCTGGTTAATGGCATCAGCTGCATTGGGTGAACCATATTGACACGTGCCTGAGACAAGACCTCCACAGCAAGCTCTCTATTCTAAAGATCTATTGCAGTAAGTGGTTACAAGGAAAGGCTTCAAGGATATCTTCAATGCCTCCCTGAAAATAACTGAACATCCTCAGCCATCCCCAAGACCACCCAATCTGGAGAAGCATCCGCAAAAGGTGCCAACCATTGTGATCGTCTCCAACAGGTCCACATGGAGACTAAGTGGAAAGAGTGTTTGAGAACTCAAGTGTCCCATTCATCCACTTCCTCAATACCACCTGCCTCACCTGTGTCAGGGTATGCAGTTCATGGATGGGACTATTCAGCCTCCTCAGGACTCAATTCTGAAGTGGAAAGACGTCATCCTCAGTCTTGAGGGACTACCTAAGAAGAAGGAGGTATAAGATTAATTCCAACATGGGATTCAAAGCCTATTCCACATGGAAGGCTCAGACCTGCCTCCATGCCCTACCCATTGTAAAAAAAATTCTCTCAGTTCTTTACTGTAGTTTAGCAAATTCCTGATGAAGAGTTTACGTCCAAAATGTCGACTGCCCTGGTCCCTCGGATGCTGCCTGACCAGCTGGACTTTTCCAGCGCCACCCTTTTCAGCTCTAGTAAATAATTGACAAGGAACATTGTTCAGGCAGAGAACTGCAGAAGAATAAAAGCAAAATACTGCAAATGCTAGAAATCTGAAACAAACAGAGAACGCTGGAGAAACTCAGCAGATCTGGCAGTATCTCTAAACAGAGAAACAAAGTTAAATATTTCAGATTCAATTTGAGTCTTCTTCAGAAGACTGGCTTTGTTGCTGGGATTCTCATTTCCAGATTCCAGGGAGTCAAGCTCCACATCAGAGTCAGAGTTACAAATCAGGCTGACATTCAAGTGCAGTACTGAAACAGCACTGTATTATTGGAACTCCTGTTCTTCAGAAGACATAAACTTGGCAGTATTTTGCTTTACTGTGAGCTTAAGCTGTACACAAGCAGTTGTGTATCTCACCGAGATCAACATTCGATTGCAAACCGATGCTGAGCTGCAATCTCGAAGATCTCACCTGCTCCAATGTTATGAGTGGATGTTAACAAGTTGCTGCACTCTGTCCTAATAGTGTGCAGCCTCTGCTGTTTCATATGCCTCTGCCCGACATTGTAGCCTGACTATGTTGGCATCTCATTTTTTAGGTATGCCTTGTTTTCAGTTTTTCAGAGTTTCCAACTCTCTTCAATGATGAAAATGTGTTGCTGGTTAAAGCACAGCAGGTTAGGCAGCATCCAAGGAACAGGAAATTCGACGTTTCGGGCATAAGCCCTTCATCATGAAGGGCTTATGCCCGAAACGTCAAATTTCCTGTTCCTTGGATGCTGCCTAAACTGCTGTGCTTTAACCAGCAACACATTTTCAGCTCTGATCTCCAGCATCTGCAGACCTCATTTTTTACCCGAACTCTCTTCAATGAGCCAAGGTTGATCTCCGAGCTGGATGGTAATAGCAAAGTGAGGAATGTGCTTGTCTATGAGGTTACAGATTGTGACTAAAAATAATTCTGCAAGATACCTTCTTGTAAATATTACCATAAGTACACATGTTTAAGTTCTTCCACAAAGTAATGCTTCATGTGAGAATTCCTAGTTCAAATGAATAAGGAATAAAGAGAAGAACCAAAAAAGAACAAAATAGAGAGAAATGGACAGAGCCAGGCTTAGAATCAAAGAATTCTAGAATTGTTCCCATATAGGAAGTAGCCATTCTGCCTGCCCCTCCCTCGAACCCCCTCCCTCTACCCCCCTCAACCCCCCTCACCCCCTCCTTCCCTCGATCCCCCTCACCCCCTTGATCCCCTCACCACCCCTCCCTCGACACCCCCGCCGTCAACCATTTCCCTCGACCCCCTCATCTCCCCTCACTTGACCCCCTCACCGTCTCCCTCGAACCACCCCTCACCCCCTCCCTCCCTAAAACCCCTCACCCCTCCCTCCCTCGACACCCTCCCTCCCTTCACCCTCTCGCTCGACCCCCTCAACCCCCCCCTCGATCCCGCTCATCCCCTCTCCCTCGACCCCCACTCACTCCCTCTCCCTCGACCTCCGCTCAACCCCCCTCACCCCCTCACTCGACGCCCCCTCACCCCCTCTCCCTCCACCCTCTCCCTCGATGCCCCCTCACCCCCTCTCCCTCGATCCCCTCCCTCGAACACCCCTCACCCCGTCTCCCTCGACACCCGCCCTCGAACATCCCTCACCTCCTCTCCCTCGACACCCTCCCTCGAACCCTCCTCACCCCGTCTCCCTCGACACCCTCCCTCAAACACCCCTCACCCCCTCTCCCTCGAATCCCTCTCACCTGTCTCCCTCGACACCCTCCCTTGACACCCCCTCACTGCCTCTCCCACGACCCCCCCCACCGCCTCTCCCTCGACCCCCCTCACCCCCTCTCCCTCGACCCCCCTCTCCCTTAACCCCCCCACCCTCAACTCTCTCTCCCTCGACACCCCCGCCCCGCCCCCCCTCGACCCTCCCTCACCCCCTCTCCTTCGACCCCCTCACCCCCTCTCCCTCGTCTCCTCTCACACCCTCTCGTCTCCCCTCACACCCTCTCCCTCGACACCCTCCCTCGAATCCCTCTCACCCGTCTCCCTCGAATCCCTCTCACCCGTCTCCCTCGACACCCCCCTCACCACCTCTCCCTCAACACCCCCGCCCCCCTCGACCCCCCTCACTCCCTCTCCCTTGTCTCCCCTCACACCCTCTCCCTCGACCCCTCAGTCCTTCTCCCTCGACTGCCTCTCTCCCTTGACCCCCTCCCTCGACCACCCCTCACCTCTTCTTCCTCGACCCCCTCCCTCGACCGCCCCACACCCCATCTCCCTCGACCCCCCTCACCCCCTCCCTCGACGTCCCCTCACCCCCTCTCCCTCGAACCCCCCTCACCCCCTCTCCCTCGACCCCCCCTCACCACCTCTCCCTCGACACCCCCCGCCCCCCCGGCCCCCTCACTCCCTCTCCCTCGTCTCCCCTCACACCCTCTCCCTCGACCCCCTCCCTCAACCCCTCAGTCCTTCTCCCTCGACTGCCCCTCACCCCCTCTCCCTTGACCCCCTCCCTCGACCACCCCTCACCTCTTCTTCCTCGACCCCCTCCCTCGACCGCCCCACACCCCATCTCCCTCGACCTCCCCCTCGACCCCCCTCACCCCCCTCCCTCGACGTCCCCTCACCCCCTCTCCCTCGAACCCCCCTCACCCCCTCTCCCTCGAACCCCCCTCACCCCCTCTCCCTCGAACCCCCCTCACCCCCTCTCGCTCAACCCCCTCTCGCTCAACTCCCCCTCACCCCCTCTTCCTCGACCCCCCATACCCCATCTCCCTCGACCCCCCTCAGCCCCTCTCCCTCGACCCCCCTCACCCCCTCTCCGTCAACCCGCCCACCCTCAACTCTCTCTCCCTCGACACCCCCGCCCCCTCCCTCGACCCTCCCTCACCCCTCTCCCTCGACCCCCTCACCCCCTCTCCCTCGTCTCCCCTCACACCCTCTCCCTCGTCTCCCCTCACACCCTCTCCCTCGACACCCTCCCTCGAATCCCTCTCACCCGTCTCCCTCGAATCCATCTCACCCGTCTCCCTCGACACCCTCCCTCGACCCCCCCTCACCGCCTCTCCCTCGACACTCCCGCCCCCTCCCTCGACCCCCCTCACTCCCTCTCCCTCGTCTCCCCTCACACCCTCTCCCTCGACCCCCTCCCTCGACCCCTCAGTCCTTCTCCCTCGACCACCCCTCACCTCTTCTTCCTTGACCCCCTCCCTCGACCGCCCCACACCCCATCTCCCTCGACCCCCCTCACCCCCTCCCTCGACGTCCCCTCACCCCCCTCCCTCGACCCTCTCCCTCGAACCCCCCTCACCCCCTCTCCCTCAAACCCCCCTCACCCCCTCTCGCTCAACCCCCCTCACCCCTTCTCCCTCGACTGCTCCTCACCCCCTCTCCCTCGACTGCCCCTCACCCCCTCTTGCCCTCTCCCTCAACCCCGTCTCCCTCGACCCCCCTCACCCGCTCTCCCTCGACCCCCCCTCCCTCGACTGCCCCTCACCCCCTCTCCTTCGACCCCACCTCACCCCTCTCCCTCAACCCCCCTCACCCCCTCTCCCTCGACCCCCTCCCTCGACCGCCCCTCACCCCCTCTCCCTCGACCCCCTCCCTCGACCGCCCCTCACCCCCTCTCCCTCGACCCCCTCCCTCGAACGCCTCTCACCCCCTCTCCCTCGACCCCCTCCCTCGACCGCCTCTCACCCCCTCTCCCTCGACCCCACGCACCCCTCTCTCACAACCCTTCTCACCACCTCTCCCTTGACCCCCTCCCTTGACCAGCCCTCACCTCGATCCCCTCCCTCGACTCCCCTTCATCCTCGACTCCCTCACGCCCTCTACCACGACCCCACTCAGCCCTCTCCCTCGAACCCCCCTCAACTCCTCTCCCTTGACCCATCCTCACCCCCTCTCCCTCGACCCCTCCTCACTCCCTCTCCCTCGACTGCTCCTCACCCCCTCCCCTCACCACCTCCCCGTCAACCCCCTCCCCCTCAACCCCTCTCCCTCGATCCCTCCTCACCCCCTCTCCCTCGACCACCCCTCTCCCACGACCCCCTCCCTCGACACTCCCTGACTCCCTATCCCTCAACTACCCTTCACCCCCGCACCCTTGACCCACTCCCTCGACCCCATCCCCTCTCCCTCGACACCTCCCTCGACCCCTCCTCATCCCCTCTCCCTCGACCCCTAGCTCGACCCCCCTCATACCCTCTCCCTCGACCCATCCCTCGATTCCCCCACCCCCTCTCCCTCGACCCCCCCTCACCTCTATCCCTCGACCCCCTCACACCCTCTCACTCGACCCCCCTCACACCCTCTCCCTTGAGACCCTCCTCACACCCTCTCCCTCGACACCCTCCCTTGACCCCCCCTCAGCCCCTATTCCTTGAACCTCCCTCACCCCCTCCCTCGACCCCCCCTCACCACCTCTCCCTCGACACCCCCACCCCCCCTCGACTTCCCTCACTCCCTCTCCCTCGTCTCCCCTCACACCCTCTCCCTCACCCCCTCCCTCGACCCCCCTCAAGCCCCTCTCCCTCGACACCCCCCTCGACCCCCCCACACCCTCTCCCTCACCCCCTCTCCCTCGACACCCTCCCTCGACTGCCCCTCACCCCCTCTCTCGACCCCCCTCCCTCGACCGCCCCTCACCTCCTCTCCCTCGATCCCCTCCCTCGATCCCCCCACCCCCTCCCTCGATCCCCTCCCTCAACCCCCCTCACCCTTGACCCCCTCACCCCCTCTCACTCAACCCCCTCACCCCCTCTCCATCAACTCCCCCTCACCCCCCTCTCCCTCGACCCCCTCACCTTTCTTCCTCGACACCCCCTCACCCCCTCACCCTTGACCCCCTCTCTCGACCCCCTCATCCCCTCTCCCTCGACCACCCCTCTCCCTCGACCCCTCTCACCCCTTCTCCCTCGACCACCCCTCACCCCCTCTCCCTCGACCCCCCTCAACCCCTCTCCCTCTACCCCTCCTCACCCCCTCTCCCTCGACACCTCCTCACCCCCCTCCCTCGACCCCCCCTCACCACCCTCCCTCGACCCACCCCCACCCCCTCTCCCTCGACCCCCCCTCACTGCCTCTCTCTCGACCCCCAACCTCGACCCCTCCTCACCCCCTCTCCTTCGACCACCCTTCACCCCCTCTCCCCTCCTCTCCCTCTACCCCCCTCAACCCCCCTCAACTCTCCCTCTACCCCCCTCAACCCCTCTCCCTCGACCCCCCCTCAACCTCTCTCCCTCGACCCCTCCCTCGACCCCCAACCTCGACCCCTCCTCACCCACCTCGCTCGACCCCCCCACCCTCTCTCCCTCGCCCCTGTCAACCCCTCTCCCTCTACCCCTCCTCACCCCTCTCCCTCTACCCCTCCTCACCCCCTCACCCTCGACACCTCCTCACCACCTCTCCCTCGACCCCCCTCAACCCCTCTTCCTCGACCCCCCCACCCCCTCTCCCTCGACCCCCAACCTCGACTCCTACTCATCCCCTCTCCCTCGACCACCCCTCACTCCCTCTCCCTCGACCCCCCTCTCCCCCCTCCCTCAACCCCCCTCCCCAACCCCCTCTCCCTCAACCCCCCACACCCCCTCTTCCCCTCTCCCTCGACCCCCTCTCCCACGACCCCCCCTCACACCCTCTCCACCTCTCCCTCGACCCCCTCCATCGACCCCACTTCACACCCTCTCCCTCGACCCCATCTCTCGACACCCCCTCAACCCCTCTCCCTCGACCCCCCTCACCCTTGACTCCCCCTCACCCTCTCTCCTTCGACACCCTCCTTTGAACCCCCCTAACCCCCTCTCCCTCAACACCCTCCCTCGAACCACCTTCATCCCCTCTCATTCGACATCCTCCCTTGACACCCCTCACCCCCTCTCCCTCGACCCTTCCCTCGAACTCCCCCACCTCCTCTCCCTCGACCCCACATCCTCGTCTCCCTCGTCCCCCCCCTCACTCCCTCACCCCCTCTCCCTCGACCGCCCTCACTCCCTCTCCCACAACCCCCCCAACCCCTCTCCCCACTCCCCTCAACCCCCTCTCCCACTCAACCCCCCGCACCCCCCCCCCCTCTCCCTCGACTCCCTCTCCCACGACCCCCCTCACACCCTCTCCCACGACCCCCCCTCACACCCTCTCTCCCCATCTCCCTCGACCCCTCTCCCAAGAACCCCTCCATCGACACCACTTCACACCCTCTCCCTCGACCCCATCTCTCGACCCCCCCAACCCCTCTCCCTCGACCCCCTCACCCACGACCCCCCTCACACCCTCTCCCCATCTCCCTCAAGCCCCCCCCACACCCTCTCCACCTCTCCCTCGACCCCCTCTCCCAAGACCCCCTCCATCGACACCACTTCACACCCTCTCCCTCGACCCCATCTCTCGACCCCCCACACCCCCCCTCTCCCTCGACCCCCTCCCTCGACCGCCTCTCACCCCCTCTCCCTCGACCCCCCCGCACCCCTCTCTCACGACCCTTCTCACCACCTCTCCCTTGACCCCCTCCCTTGACCAGCCCTCACCTCGATCCCCTCCCTCGACTCCCCTTCATCCTCGACTCCCTCACGCCCTCTACCACGACCCCACTCAGCCCTCTCCCTCGAACCCCCCTCAACTCCTCTCCCTTGACCCATCCTCACCCCCTCTCCCTCGACCCCTCCTCACTCCCTCTCCCTCGACTGCTCCTCACCCCCCTCCCCTCACCACCTCCCCGTCAACCCCCTCCCCCTCAACCCCCTCTCCCTCGATCCCTCCTCTCCCCCTCTCCCTCGACCACCCCTCTCCCACGACCCCCTCCCTCGACACTCCCTGACTCCCTATCCCTCAACTACCCTTCACCCCCGCACCCTTGACCCACTCCCTCGACCCCATCCCCTCTCCCTCGACACCTCCCTCGACCCCTCCTCATCCCCTCTCCCTCGACCCCTAGCTCGACCCCCCTCATACCCTCTCCCTCGACCCATCCCTCGATTCCCCCACCCCCTCTCCCTCGACCCCCCCTCACCTCTATCCCTCGACCCCCTCACACCCTCTCACTCGACCCCCCCTCACACCCTCTCCCTTGAGACCCTCCTCACACCCTCTCCCTCGACACCCTCCCTTGACCCCCCCTCAGCCCCTATTCCTTGAACCTCCCTCACCCCCTCCCTCGACCCCCCCTCACCACCTCTCCCTCGACACCCCCGCCCCCCCTCGACTTCCCTCACTCCCTCTCCCTCGTCTCCCCTCACACCCTCTCCCTCACCCCCTCCCTCGACCCCCCTCAAGCCCCTCTCCCTCGACACCCCCCCCTCGACCCCCCCACACCCTCTCCCTCACCCCCTCTCCCTCGACACCCTCCCTCGACTGCCCCTCACCCCCTCTCTCGACCCCCCTCCCTCGACCGCCCCTCACCTCCTCTCCCTCGATCCCCTCCCTCGATCCCCCTCACCCCCTCTCCCTCGACCCTCCCTCACCCCTCTCCCTCGACCCTCCCTCACCCCTCTCCCTCGACCCCCCCTCACCCCCTCTCCCTCGATCCCCCTCAACCCCTCTCCCTCGACCCCCCTCACCCCCTCTCCCTCGACCCCCCTCAGCCCCTCTCCCTCAACACCCTCCCTCGGCCACCCTCACCCCCCCTCCCTCAAACCCCCCTCACTCTCTCTCCCTCGACTGCCCCTCACCCCCTCTCCCTCGACCCCCCCCCCTCGGCCACCCTCACCCCCCTCTCCCTCAAACCCCCCTCACTCCCTCTCCCTCGACTGCCCCTCGACCCCCTCCCTCGACCCCCTCTCCCTCGATTCCCCCTCACCCTCTCTCCCTCGACCCCCCTCACCCCTCTCCCTCGACCCCTCCTCACCCCCTCTCCGTCGACTTCCCTCACCCCCCTCCCTCAACCCCTCCTCACCCCCCTCTCCCTCAACCCCTCCTCCTCCCCCTCTCCCTCGAACCCCTCCTCCCCCCTCTCCCTCGACCCTCCCTCACCCCTCTCCCTCGACCCTCCCTCACCCCTCTCCCTCGACCCCCCTCACCCCTCTCCCTCGACCCTCCCACATCCTCTCCTTCAACCCATCCTCAACCCCTCTCCCTCGACCTCCCCCTCGACCACCCCCACCTCCTCTCCCTCGACCCCCTCCTTCTCTCCTCCTCTCCCTCGATCCCTCCTTCGAACTCCCCCACCTCCTCTCCCTCGACCCCCCCCCTCGACCCCCCACCTCCTCCCTCGAGCCCCCACCTCCTCCCCCTCAACCGCCCTCACCCCGTCTCCCTCGACCCCCCACCTCCTCCCTCGACCCCCCCACCTCCTCTCCCTCAACCGCCCTCACCCCGTCTCCCTTGATCCACCACACCACCTCTCCCCCTCTCCCTCAAACCCCTCTCCCTCGACCCCATCACCCCCTCTCCCCCCCCCCCCACACCCTCTCCCGCTCTCCCTCGACCCCCGTTCCTCGACCCCCCCACACTCCCTCCCCTCTCCCTCGAACCCCTCCATCGACCCCACTTCACCCCCTCTCCCTCGACCCAATCTCTCGAACCCCCCTCACCCTCAACCTCCTCTCCCTCGACCCCGTCCCTCGACCATACCTCACCCCCTCTCCCTCAACCCCCTCCCTCGAACCCCCCTCACCCTCTCTCCCTCGAAACCCTCCCTCACCTCCTCTCCTCCTCTCCCTCAACACCCTCCCTCGAACCACCCTCACCCCCTCTCACTCGAGACCCTCCCTCGACCCCCATCACCCCTTCTCCCACGACACCCCCTCACCCCCTCTCCCTCAACACCCCCCTCACCACCTCTCCCACGACCCCCCCACGCCCTCTCCCACGACCCCCCATCAAACCCTCTCCCTCGACCCACCTCAACCCCTCTCCCTCAACCTCCCTCACACCCTCTGTCACCCCCTCCCTCGACCCCCCCACCTCCTCTCCCTCGAACCCCTCCTCACCCCCCTCCCTCGACCGCTCCTCACCCCCTCTCCCTCAACCCCCTACTCGACCCCCCTCAGCCCCTCTCCCTCCACACCCTCCCTTGGCCCCCCTCACTCCCTCTCCCACAACCCCCCCAACCCCTCTCCCCACTCCCTCAACCCCCTCTCCCACTCAACCCCCCGCACCCCCCTCCCCCTCTCCCTCGACCCCCTCTCCCTCGACTCCCCTCACCCCCTCTCCCTCGACTCCCCTCACCCCCTCTCCCTCGACCCCCTCACCCCCTCTCCCTCGACCCCCTCTCCCTCGACTCCCCCCACCCCCTCTCCCTCGACCCCCTCTCTCTCGACCCCCTCACCTCCTCCCTCGACCCCCTCTCCCTCGACCCCCTCACCCCCTCTACCTCGACCCCCCTCAACCCCTCTACCTCGACCCCCCTCAACCCCTCTCCCACAACCCCCCCCAACCCCTCTCCCACGACCCACCCTCACCTCTCCCTTGACCCACCCTCACCACCTCTCCCACGACGCCCCCTAACCCCCTCTCCCTCGACCCCCCCTCACCGCCTCTCTCTCGACCCCCAACCTCGACCCCTCCTCACCCCCTCTCCTTCGACCACCCTTCACCCCCTCTCCCCTCCTCTCCCTCTACCCCCCTCAACCCCCCTCAACTCTCCCTCTACCCCCCCTCAACCCCTCTCCCTCAACACCCTCCCTCGAACCACCTTCATCCCCTCTCATTCGACATCCTCCCTTGACACCCCTCACCCCCTCTCCCTCGACCCTTCCCTCGAACACCCCCACCTCCTCTCCCTCGACCCCACATCCTCGTCTCCCTCGTCCCCCCCTCACTCCCTCACCCCCTCTCCCTCGACCGCCCTCACTCCCTCTCCCACAACCCCCCCCAACCCCTCTCCCCACTCCCTCAACCCCCTCTCCCACTCAACCCCCCGCACCCCCCCTCCCCCTCTCCCTCGACTCCCTCTCCCACGACCCCCCTCACACCCTCTCCCACGACCCCCCCTCACACCCTCTCCCCCAAGCCCCCCCACATCCTCTCCACCTCTCCCTCGACCCCCTCTCCCAAGACCCCCTCCATCGACACCACTTCACACCCTCTCCCTCGACCCCATCTCTCGACCCCCCCAACCCCTCTCCCTCGACCACCCTCACCCTCGACCCCACCTCACCCTCTCTCCTTCGACACCCTCCTTTGAACCCCCCACACCCCCTCTCCCTCGACACCCTCGCTCGAACCACCCTCACCCCCTCTCACTCGACATCCTCCCTTGACACCCCTCACCCCCTCTCCCTCCACACCCTGCCTCGACCCCCCTTCATCCCCTCTCCCTCGACCCCCTTCAACCCCTCTCCCTCGACCCCCTCTCCCTCTAACCCCCACACCTCCTCCCCCTCGAACCCCTGCTCCCCCTCTCCCTCGAACCCCTGCTCCCCCTCTCCCTCGACCCCCCTCACCCCTCTCTCCCTCGACACCCTCCTTTGAACCCCCCTCACCCCCTCTCCCTCGACACTCTCCCTCGAACCACCCTCACCCCCCTCTCACTCGACATCCTCCCTTGACACCCCTCACCCCCTCTCCCTCCACACCCTCCCTTGACACCCCTCACCCCCTCTCCCTCCACACCCTCCCTCGACCCCCCTCACCTCCTCTCCCTCGACCCCCTTCAACCCCTCTCCCTCGACCCCCTCTCCCTCTAACCCCCACACCTCCTCCCCCTCGAACCCCTGCTCCCCCTCTCCCTCGAACCCCTGCTCCCC